>NC_134269.1:139231220-140431220 GCF_031893055.1 Leptodactylus fuscus | reverse complement strand
GATATCTCTGTTTTTACCAATATGTGAGAGTGGGTTCACATCTACGCCCAGTGTCCATTTTAGCCAATCTGGTGAGTTTCCATCATCTGCCCCGAGAAACTGGACAGGGGACAGAAACCCTGCGGTCAGTTTTCAAACCCATTCACTTGAATGGGTTTGCAAAGTGACTGCCCGTGTGTGTCTTCTGCCTGTCCGCATCAAAACCGTTTTTTTCAACCGGACACAAAGTCCTGCATGTCCAACTTTGCATCCAGCTAAAAAAAAAACTGTTTCACTGCAGACAGGCAGAAGACGCACATGAGCGATCACTGACCGCTGGGTTTCTGTCTCCTGTTCAGTTTCTTGGGGCAGAAGTCAGAAACCCGCCGAATTGATTAACCACATGAGGACCGCCGTACGTAAATTTACGGCCTCATGTGCTGGTACCTAAAGACCGGACTATTGCCGAAATACGTCCGGCCTTTAGGTACCTTTCTGGCGGGGGGAGGGGTGCGGGGGGGACAGGGGTTAGGTGTTACTAACACCTAACCCCTTCCTCCATAACGTCCAGTCGGAACTGAGTCCGACTGGAAGTTTTAACCCTTTCGATCGCGCCGTGAAACATCACGGCGCGATCGAAAGGCATCCGCCGACAATTAAATCAGATCGGCACCCCCCGCGGCGAGATCGGAGGGTGCCGATAGCAGTAAAAGGTAGTCTGGGGTCTGGCCAGTGACCCCAGACTGCCCGAAGCCCCCACATACCTGGTGATCCTGCCAGGACCTTCTGATGTCAGGCTGTGCGTCTACACAGCCTGACATCCTGCTACGGAATGCCATGTGGGACACCTGCAGGCTGTGTCTCACATGGCATTCTATATCAGCAAAGTATTGCTGATTGAAGTGTCCTAAATGGACACATGAAAAAGTAAAAAAAAATGTAAAAAAAATAAAATGAAGTGTATGAAAAAAATTAATAAAGTTATAAAGCCCAAAAATCCCTTTTTCTCAATAGAAAATGAATTATATAAAAAAAGAACTCAAAAGTAATAAAAACAATGCATATTTGGTATTGTCGCATCCGTAACAATCTGTACAATAAAACTGAAATAATATTTAATGTACACGGCGAACGCCGGAAAAAAAAACCGGAAAAAACTCGCCGGAAGTAATGATTTTTCGCCATCTCACCATACAAAATATGCTATAAAAAGTGATCAAAAAGTCATATGCATCCGACAACAGTACCAATAAAAAGCGCAGGTTGTCCCGCAAAAAATAAGCCCTCAACCAACTCTATCAACCGAAAAATAAAAATGTTACGCCTCTTAGAAGATGCGATGCAAAAAACATTGATTTATGTCCCCAAATGTGTTTTTCCTCTGCAGAACTAGTAACACATAAAAAAATACTATAAATGAGGTATCGCCGTAACCGTACCGACCCGCAGAATAAAGGGAACATGTTACTTATACTGTACGCTGCATGGCGCAAAATTAAAAAAGTAAAACTCAATGCCAGGATTGATTTTTTTTTTTAAATCCAGCAAAAAAGGGTTAATAAAATGTATTCAATAAGATGTAGACACCCAAAAATGGTGTCATTACGAAATGCATCTCATCCCGCAAAGAATAAGCCCTTATATGGCCACGTCACCAGAAACATAAAGAAAATATAGCATCTCACAATGTGAAGACAAAAACCCTCAAAAATCGCCAAATTATTAGAACACAACTGGGTGCGTCATGTAGGGAATATATAAGCTGTGTGAGCGGATATCAGGGGACACCCCAGATTTACAGCTTATGAGGGAACAGACACCAGAAGTGACCCCTAAAGTGACCCCCAGAGTGACTCCCCCAATCATAGGAGCTACGGGGACATAGTAGGGAATTTGGTGTTTGCAATGTCCTCCGCACAGCTTATATATTCCCTCTTCGCCATCCGCTGTGCAGTCACGTCCGGGATACTAATACTCACTACACCCCCTGATAAATTCTTTGAGGGGTGCAGTTTTCAAAATGGGGTCACTCCTGGTACCCCATGGAATCCACTTTTCTGGTACCTTACAGGCTCTACAAACATGACATGGCGTCCAGATACCAAACATCTGAATCTGTGCTCCAAAAGCCGCATAGCGCTCCTTCCCTTCTGCACCCTGCTGTACGTCCAAACTGCAGTTTATGACACATGTATGACACATGTATGACACTGGTGTACCCCCGGATAACGGACATAATGTCATATGTGGGTATAAACTGATACTAGGGCACAGCCGGACACAGAAGGGAAGAAGGGTCATTTGGTTTTTGGAGCACAGACGGTTTGGTTTTTGGATGCCATGACACTTTTGTAGAGCTGAAACGCCAGTAATTTGGAATCCCCTGATAAATTACCTTATTTTGGAAACTACACCCCTGAAGGATTTATCCAGGGGTGCAGACAGCATTTTTAACCCCCAAGTGTTGCTATAACTTTATATATATAACTATAACTGTAGTGGATTGTGAGAGGTGAAAATGACCATTTTTCCAGGAATACGTCCTTTCAGTGCCTAATATATTGTGCCCACCTTGTATCAGAGATGAACGCTCTAAAAGCTGTTGTGCCTGGGATACCCGTTTAACAGTTTTTGGAGTGTCTCTGCTGACATAAGTCGGGCACAACATGTTGCACACTGAAATGGCAAATCTGTAAAATTTTCATTTTTAACTTCTCTATCAGTTGCGATTTCATTTCTGGAAACTAAATAAATGCAACACTCAAGGGTTAAAAATTCTCGCTACACCACTTGATAAATCCCATCAGTGGGGTAGTGTCCAAAATAGGGTGACATGTCTGCGGATTCCACTTTATTGGCAATTCAGGGGCTTTGCAAAAGTGGCATGGTGTGCTCCAAAAACCAATATAGCGCTCCTTTCCTTCTGTCCCCGGCTGTGCCCAAACAGCCATTTCTACCCACATATGGCATTAAGTACGTTATCCGGGGTACACCAGTGTCATACATGTGGGCATACACTGCTATTTGGGTACCCAGCAGGGTGCAGATGTGAAGGAGCAATATGTGCTTTTGGAGTGAAGATTTAGATTCTTCGTTTTTGGACACCACGTCACATTTGCAGAGACCCTAAAATTGCCCCTACAAAATGGGGTCACTTCTTGGTGAATTCCAGTTTACTGGAACCTCCAGGGCTCTGCAAAAACATCATGGCGCCCAGAGGGTCCCTCTAAATCTGTACCCCAAAAGCTAAAACGCACAGTGGTCCTTCCCTTCTGAGCCCTGCTGTGTGCCCAAGCAGCAGTTTACACCCACATATATAATTTTTTGACCCCCGGGATGGCCCACTTAATAGTTTTAGGAGTGCAGGTCTCTGACAACACAAAGTGGGTGCAACGTATTGGGCACCGAAATGGCATATTTTTAAAAATTTCAATTTTCATTTTGTACATTAATTTTTGGGAAGCATTTTAGGCTCAAAATGATAATACCCCTTGATACATTCCTTGACAGGTGTAGTTTCTAAAATGGGGTCACTTTTGAGGGGTTTCCATTGTATTGATACTTTAGGGGCTCTGCAAATGCGACATGGCACCTCAAAACTATTCCAGCAATATATGCCCTCCAAAATCCAAATAGCGCTCTTTCCATTCTGAGCCCCAGCATGTACCCATACAGCAGATTTTGGCCACATATGGGGTATTGCCGTGTTCAGAAGAAATTGTGTAACAAACTGTGGGGGGCTTTTAATTCTTAAACTATTTGCAAAATTAAAACTATGGCGCTAAATGGACGATTTATTGGGAAAAAAAGTAATTTTTCATTTTCACGTCCCAATGTTAATAAAATCTGTGAAACACCTGTGAGGCCAAAATACTCACTCTACCCCTAGACAAATTCTATGAGGGGTGTAGTTTCCAAAATGGGGTCACTTATAGGGGGTTTCCACTGTATTGGTACTTTAGGGGCTCTGCAAATGCGACATGGGACCTGAAAAATATTCCAGCAAAATCTGCCCTCCAAAAGCCAAATAGCCCTCTTTCCATTCTGAGCCCCGCCATGTTCCCATACAGCAGATTATGACCACATATGGGGCATTTCTGTGTTCAGCAGAATTTGTGTAACGAACTTTAGGGAGCTTTTTCTCCTTTATCCTCTTGTGAAAATTAAAAATTTGGGGCTAAATTGACAGTTTGTTGGAAAAAAAGTAATTTTTCATTTTCATGGCCCAATGTTAATAAAATCTGTGAAACAGCTGTAGGGTCAAAATGCTCACTCTACCCTTTAATATGTTCTGTGGGGGGTATAGTTTCCCAAATGGGGTCACTTTTAGGGGGTTTCCACTGTATTGGTACTCTAGGGGCTCTGCTAATGCGACATGGCACCTAAAATTATTCCAGCAAAATCTGCCATCCAAAAGCCAAATAGCGCTCCTTCCATTCTGAGCCCCGCCATGTTCCCATACAGCAGATTATAGCCACATATGGGGTATTGCCGTGTTCAGGAGAAATTGTTTAACAAACTGTGGGGGGCTTTTACTCCTTTATCCCCTTGTGAAAATGAAAACTTTGGAGATAAAGTGACATTTTAGTAATTTTTCATTTACACATCCCAATGTTAGTAAAATCTGTGAAACAACTGTAGGGTCTAAATGCTGACTATACCTCTTGATGAATTCTGTGAGGGGTGTGGATTCTAAAATGGGGTCACTTTTGGGGGGTTTCCATTGTTTTGGTACTCTAGGGTCTCTGCAAATAAGGCATGGCGCTGAAAATTATTCCAGCAAAATCTGCTGTTCAAACACCCAGTGTCGCTCCTTCCCTTCCATGCACTGCCGTGTGCCCAAAAATCAGTTTACACCCACATGTGGGGTATTTCTGTGCACGGGAGAAATTGCACAATAAACTGTCAGATGCATTTTCTCCTTCAACCCTTTGTGAATGTGTTAATTTTGGGTCTAAATGAATGTATTAGTGAAAAAAAATGAAATGTCTAAATTTCACTGCCATATTATTTTTATTCTTATGCAATGCTTAAAGGGTTAACAAACATCCCAAATGCTGTTTTGAATAATTTGAGGGGTGCAGTTTTGAAAATGGGGTAATTTATGGGGGTTTCTATTATACAAGCCTTTATAATTACTTTCAGAACTGAAGTGGTCCCTAAAAAATTGGTTTGGAGAATTTTCTTGTAAATCTGGAAAATTGCTGTTACACTTGTAAGCCTTGTGACGTCCAAAATAAATTAAAAGACAATCAAAATATGATGCCAATATAAAGCAGAGATATGGGAGATAATATTTATTCATGTATTTGGATGGTATGACTATCCGCCTGAAAAGCAGAGAATTTCACATTTTGAAAATTGCAATTTTTTTCAAATTTCCATCAAATTTCCTAGTTTTTTTATAAATAAATGCAAAAATATTGATTAGTGTTTACCACTAACATGAAGTATAATGTGTTACAAGAAAACAGTCTCAAATTCATTTGTGTAAGTTAAAGCGTCTCAAAGTTATTGCCATTTAAAGTGACACATGTCAGTTTTGAAAAAAGAGGCCTGGTCTTTAACATACTTTTGGGCCTGGTCCTTAACCGGTTAAAATGGAGACCGGGCGCAAGTGTAAACCCGCCCTTAATGAGATAATAGGGCTTTGAGGAATACTTAATATTGCAGAAATTTATTTTCACACAATTATTTCTAATAAATGAAAAAAATAAAACATTCCTACATGAGTTGTCAGCTAGTTAAAATTCCGCCAATATTGTAAATCATTGGGGATAGAATTCTCATCTCTACAGCTAATATACACTAGCTTATGTGGAGTCTGTTTTCTAATTTTCCTAGAAAATGTTAATACATATTAGCAAATTTGAGCCATTCTACTGTACATAGCTTCTTATGATATTCTGTAATTACATTTTGATGGGTTTCCATGATTGTTTACTGATGTTTACTCCTTTTTCACTGAGCAGAAACGCAGAATATTTTGGCATTTGCTTTGAGTTTACGGTATAACTTCATTGGACCGTGTACAAACGATATTCTCTATCTGTTACTATTTATTACAGACAGTAAACTCCTTTGAGATGTAACCTCTCATTAGCACCAGTGTTCTAAAGGTAGCATACACAAACGGCAGCAATCAATCACATGGAGACAGCCCAGTGGAAAAAGATGAATATGGATTGTAATGCAAGAAGACATTGCCCTGACATTGGTAGAAGAAGCCATTCTCTTACAGAGATTAAAAAAACAAAAAACTATATTAAAACTCCAGCAGATTTTGAACTAAACTATAATCCTGACAGTTACCTTTTTACAAGAGAGGCCAACATGACATTAGAAGTTATTAAAAATCTCACCTCTTTTTTTCTTTTAAAGATACAGAACACGTGCATACAATTTTTCCATATGCATCATGTATTCCCTTAATCTGCTATCTAGGTGATAATGTTATAAATGCAAATATTATACTGCTGTTAGCAAGTACGCATGGATGCAGATAAGGATTTAGATCCATAAAATTTCCCTATGATTTTACTAACCAAGCAAAAGATAGAGATGGAAAGATAAGGGGGCAGAGATGTAGCAGGCTGCAGTCTGTAACACACAACCGAAAGCCTTATGGTGCATTCAAACGATGTCTTTTGGCACGTAATGTGCCACATAGATGCTGCGTGATCTTTTGCGGGCCGTATACGCTCCCATTGTTTTCAATGGGAGCCGGTAGCGTATACGCGGCGCTATTTTGCGGCTGTGATTTTGCGGCGGCCGCAAAATAGCGCTGCGTATACTGTACCGGCTCCCATTGAAAACAATGGGAGCGTATACGGCCCGCAAAAGATCCCGCGGCGTCTACGTGGCACATTACGTGCCAAAAGATATTGTGTGAATGCACCCTTACTGTATAATACTGAGAAAGTTAGGAACACATAAAAAAAGGAACACAGCCATGATTTCCTAATTGTGTCCGGATTATTTTTTGCATGTACCTTCCCTGCCTGATAACCCAGTTAGAGTAAGGAAGTCATGGCAGGGCTTATAACAAGTGTCAGATCATAGATAAAAAGTTCCTGCATTCATTGTAGTATCCCACTGGCAACCTTTTAAGACAAGACTTTCACCACTAAGATGGTGGGGAAAAAAATCTTTCTAACCTTGTAAAATACTTAAAGGGGTTGTCAGGGATAAAATCGAATCCCTAAACTAATCTAAAGACCCTCCTCCTGCCTATTTTCTAAATAACAGAGTTTATCCAAAATGTATATTTACCTATATCCCTGGGGTGGTCATGTGGCCACCCCGGGGATATTTGCTGGTGATTTGGTGATGATTCATTTCTCCATTTTGTATAACGTAACATCACTACTACTCCCCCCATCCACTCCATTATACTTACCTCTGTTCCTTCCAAGCTTCCTCCTGCAGGACAGCTCCTTCCGCTTTTCTAACTGCCGGCATGAGCAATCATCCCAGCGCTGCTCAGTGCTCTGAAGCCGATAATACACCTCTATTGCACAGTAGATCATAGTAGTAATCGTGCCAGTAGAATCAGAAAAGAGTGAGGGGCTTGGAAGGAAGAGATGTAAGTATAATGGGGTTGGGGGTATAGTTAGAGAGACTGGGAGGGGGTGTATGGGAGGGAGGGAAAGAGGAAGGGGGGGATGAGGTGAGAGGGAGCTACATAGCAGGAAGTTGAACCAGTAAACAAATGCAGAAGATACTAGGAGCTCCCAGAAATTACTCAAAACACTGCTAAAGGTCTTATCTTATCTTATCTTATGGTAGAGTTGGAAGGGACCTCAAGGGCCATCGGGTCCAACCCCCTGCGAGTGCAGGTTTTCCTAAATCATCCCAGCTATATGTTTATCCAGATTCCGCTTGAAGATTTCCATTGATGGAGCGCCCACCACCTCCCGTGGCAGCCTATTCCACTCTCTCACTACCCTCACTGTCAGAAAGTTTTTCCTAATGTCTAATCTGTATCTCTTTCCCTTTAGTTTCATCCCATTGCTTCTTGTACTTCCTTGTGGTAATGAGAATAGGGTAGATCCCTCTGCACTGTGACTACCTTTCAGATATTTGTAGACTGCTATTAAATCTCCCCTCAGCCTTCTCTTCTGCAAACTAAACAATCCCAGTTCTTTTAGCCGCTCCTCATAGGACATAGTTTGCAGACCTTCCACCATTTTGGTTGCTCTTCTCTGGACTTGCTCCAATATATCGATGTCTTTCTTGAATTGAGGCGCCCAGAACTGTACACAGTATTCCAGGTGTGGTCTGACCAGGGAAGAGTACAGCGGAATAATGACCTCTCTTGATCTAGATTCAATGCTTGTCTTAATACATCCAAAATTTTATTAGCCTTTTTTGCAGCAGCACCGCACTGTTGGCTCATGTTGAATTTGTGATCTACTATTACGCCTAAGTCCTTTTCCCCTATGCTATCACTTAGTTCTATTCCTCCCATACTATATATGTTTTTTACATTTCTGTTACCCAGATGAAGAACTTTGCATTTGTCCCTGTTAAATACCATTTTGTTCGCCTCAGCCCATTGTTCCAGTGTGTCTAAGTCCTTTTGAATACACTCTCTCTCCTCTCTAGTGTTGGCTATTCCTCCTATCTTCGTATCATCTGCAAATTTTATGAGTTCCCCAATAATTCCATCGTCCAGATCATTTATAAAGATATTAAAAAGTACTGGGCCCAGAACAGAGCCCTGCGGCACCCCGCTTTTGACTTTCTTCCAGTTCGATGTGTAGCCATTTAGTATTACTCGTTGTGCCCGATCATTAAGCCAGTTGTGAATCCACCTAACTGATTTTTTGTCAAAGCCATACTTAATCATTTTTTCAATAAGAAGGTTATGTGATACTTTATCAAATGCCTTACTGAAGTCAAGATATACTATGTCCACGGCATTCCCTTGGTCCAACCATTCAGTGATTTTGTTGTAGAAGGAAATCAGGTTAGTTTGACAAGATTTATTGGTCATAAAGCCATGCTGGCTCTGGTTAATTAATGCCTTCCCATCCAGGTACCGAAGTAAATGTTCCTTGACAATTTGCTCAAAGATTTTTCCTGCTATCGAGGTCAGACTTACCGGTCTGTAATTTCCTGGATCGTCCCTTTTCCCCTTTTTGTAGATGGGGACAACATTTGCCCTTTTCCAATCTAAAGGGACCACTCCTGTTTCCCATGACTTACTGAAGATTATAGCAAGGGGTTCTGTTATTTCCTCTGCTATCTCTTTCAGGACTCTAGGGTGTAAATCATCTGGTCCTGGGGACTTGGTTTCCTGTAACTTGGCTAAGTGCTCTCTTACCAGACCTTTGCTTATAGTCAGCTTGGAGTCCTCCTTCCCCTCATCTCCATCACCATTAATGTTGATATTTCCATTAGTTTCTTGGGAGAAGACGGATACAAAATATGAATTTAGTAGCTCCACCTGCTGTTCCACCATGTTAACAGTTTCTCCTTTGTCATTCTTCAGGACTCCAATGGTCTCCTTCACTTTTCTTTTGCTTTTAACATATCCCCAAAATCCTTTTACCTTACTCTTTGCCTCTTTTGCAAGCTTCAATTCGTGTTCAGCCTTAGCTCCTTTGATGCTTGTCTTGCAGAGTCTGCAGACTGCTGTGTACTCTTCCTTAGGTATAGTTCCCATCTTCCACTTTTTGTATGTTTCCTTTTTCCTTTTTAGCAGGTTATGTAATTTTTTGGTTATCCATCCTGATATTTTTAGGTGCTTCCCATTTTTCTTCCTTCTAGGTATTGTTAGTTCCTGTGCTTTAATGATTTCCCTACGGAAGATTTCCCACCCTTCATGTGCATTTTTGTGCTTAAGAATTTTGCACCATGGAATTCTGCTAACCCTTGCCTTCAGGCTCTTGAAGTCTGCCCTGCTAAAGTCGAGCCTTGAAGTCTGTGTCTTCTCAGGTCTTCTTCTTCTTGCAACCCCAAACTCAAGTATAGCATGATCGCTGAATCCCAGTGTCCCTGCTACCCGTAGTCCCTCAACCATGTGCTCTTTGTTGGTTAGGACTAGGTCCAAAATGGATGTTCCTCTCGTGTTTTCTTCTACTAGCTGGGCAACGAAGTTGTCTGCTAGAGAGGATAAAAATTTGATGGAGCCTTTACTCTTGGCTGTGTGGGTTTCCCAATGAATGTCAGGGTAATTGAAGTCTCCCATGATCACTATTTCATGTTTCTTTGAGAGCGTGGTCATTTGCTGTGAAAAAATCTCATCCATGTCTTCTGTCTGTCCTGGTGGTCTGTAATAAACGCCTAGTATGATATCCTTATCATTGTTTTTCCCTTGAATTACTACCCAAATAATTTCCAGTAGATTATCATTCTGTAAAACTGTAATTTCTGTGGAGATGTGTTCTTTTTTAACATACAATGCAACTCCACCCCCTCTTTTATTAGTTCTATTCTTTTTGAATAAGTTGTATCCTTCCATCTGTATGTTCCAATCATGCATGTCGTTCCACCAGGTTTCTGTGATGCCGATGATGTCATAGTTTTCCTTGTGTATCATCAGCTCTAGTTCTCCTTGTTTGTTTCCCATGCTTTGTGCGTTTGTGTAAAAACATTTCAGATTGTGCTCTGTTGTATCCTTTTTCATAATTTCCTTCTGAGTATCCTGTCTTGGGTCCTCTTTACCACATCTAGTAACCTTGTTTAGTATGTCTTTTAGCTGCATGTTCTTGTCTTTCTTTTTTCTTCCCATCCCCTCTTCTTATGGGTACAAATGTATATGGGTACATTTAGTAAATCATTAATAGCACTAACAGACCTTACTTTAAAAAACAAAACAAAAAAAAACAACATTTTTTGCCCGGAAAACACCTTTAACCTTATTTAGATCTGTAGACATTTTTGCAAATATAATTGTGTTTTGGTGAAATCCCCATTCACAATGAACTCAGCAGGATTGGGTAAAGTTTTGGTACCCAGACTATTGCTCCATCTCTGTGGATGACAACTGAATGTATTTGTGTAGAAATGTGTAGAAATCCATAACCTACTTCTGTTACAGAAAGTGAGTAGATAGAAAAGCTGCAGGGAATATGACTCCCCTGTCAGCTCATCAACAGACTCGCACTATTTTGTAAAGCTTTTCCTGTCTTTTGACTGAGTTTATATTTGATCCTACAGTATTTTTCATATCACCATATGCATTTTTCACATTACCCTACACCATAAAGAAGCAAATGATCCCCATCATCATTTTTTTCCTGTTCAATAGTTTCCACCTAGAAGGAGTCCTTCTTCATTTAATATCCTCCCTTGAGGTTCTAGTATTTACCAGACCCTGATGTTAGTCACACAAGGGCACTTGGGATGTTCCTTCCCATCTTAATGAATGTGGATTTATGCTCTTATTTCCTGCTGTATTGATTGTAAAATAATCTTGCAGCTTCCATGAAATGACAGGTCTGCTTTTATTTTTAGCCGCTGTTATGAAAAGTATTCTATATACAATAATAAATATTTCAACACCGGTTCTCCTGCATTAGTCAGGATGTTATTCACATTCAGCAGACATGCTTCCTAGTGCAGTAGTTAAACTCTGCATTCTGTCACTGTCCTTAGGGAAGAAATGCCTGAATTTAACAAGCCACCTTTTTCAGAAAATTCACAAATTCCCTTTTTTCTCTTGGCTGTTGAAAATACTAGGATATTTGAAACATGTATTTTAGCCCACTCAGATACATCTCCAATTTATCAAATTTGAACACAACTTATAGGGTTAAAAATGGCAATGAATTGTCTTGCTGTGTAGATGCAATGAATTGCATTGTACAAACTGTACTAAGAGATGATTGAAGGTTATATTTCTATTATTTATTATAATACTCAATTATAATAACCCTTAGAATATTTCTAGAACTATATGTAAGCATTCCTGTGCCGTGCAGAATATAAAGCTGTCTGAGGTCACAATTCTGGAGACATGGTAACCTGTTACCCCCAAAGCAGAGTAACGCACAACAGTCAGAGCATAGATGTCACTGTAAAGCTACAGCTGAAGAAAAACAATATAGAGATCATTTAATAGTATACTAGTGTGTATATGGAAGTTTTCAAGGACTGCAACATTGAAGAGTCATAGGAAGATCGATCCGCCGGAACTCAAATCCAATAAGAGAAGGGCTAGGACTCCCCTATTCCATCCATCTGCACCTCAAACACCTAATCCAGAAGAAACAGAATAAAATTCAACCTTTAATAAATAACTGAATAAAAAGAGTTCTGTCTACAACTGCTACACCAACCCAAAACATTAACATGTAACTATAAACGGCAACGCAAAAAATTCACCTATCCCCCCAAAACTGAATCTGTAAAAAATGAGGGTGCAAATAAATCACAATAATAGTTAATAGTGCAGATCCCCATCAGATTATGACAGATAACCAAGATCTAGGCTTGTGATGCACAATGGGACAGCTGAAGAAAGATGGGAGGGTGGAACATGAGCTATTCCTAAAGAATATCTACCGTTCAACTATTACTCCTGAAAATCCATGGCCCTAACCAACCATGCCCTCAACATGAACCTGTATCCCCACCAGAAGACCCTATTTAGGGCCTGCATAGTACCGTATGTCAGACAAGACTACAACATGCCATGTTTGGCTACCAGGTAGTGGCAAAATAGCAATAATTAAAAATTTCTAAAAAGCACCCCTTCATTAATATAAGCCTTAACTTTTAGAAATGTGTGGCCCTCAATCCAGGCACCCATGCTGATGCCCCATTTTACCAAGCAGAGCTCTCATGACTGGTGAAGATTTCCTTTGATGGTGCACAGGTTGCCAAAAGATGCTTCAAATTTATTTCCAGTCGCTTTTCTAAAAGCAGCATGTTCTCCTGACAAGTTAACACATCAGGATATGGCAACTATTTGTGTTTATGTGTGGTCATTTTTAGAGATGAGCGAGTAGTGAAATATTTGAGATTCGATATTCGTTTTGAGTAGAGCCTCAATATTCGACTACTTGATCAAATATCAAATCCCATTATAGTCTATGGGAAAAAATGCTCATTTCAGGGGAAACCACTATTCGGCTAAAGGAGAGTCACCAAGTCCACGAGTAGCAGGAGGAAAGTGTTTAGCATGAGTGCTGTGCAGTTAAAACACATGAACCCCATAGACTATAATGGGTCCATGCGCTTTAACTGCACAGCGCTTGCAGTTGCGCTGATATTCCGTTGGGGGGGTGGGGGGGGTCCTCCTGCAGACTCCTTCCGGACAGGAGGCAAGCGCTACTGTGAACTTGCTTGTCCTGCAGAACCAACATTGATTGGCTGAATGCTATACACTGGTTCTGCAGCAGGCTCTTCTTTGCTAGTTGGGAGAGCTGGCAGCTTGCGGTTATGCGGGAGCTGACTTTTTCTCATAGGAATGCATTGACCAGCGTTGATTGACCGAATGCTATACAGTGTACAGCATTCGGCCAATCAATGCTGGTTCTGCCGGAGGCTCGTCTGTGACGAGGCGGAGTCTAAGTTCGGACCACAGCAGTCTCCATTGTGGTCCGATCTTAGACTTTGCTGGAACAAGCCCCAAGGTACCTCTGGACCTCCTGGCAGAGATCAGAAATAACTCTGAAACCTGTTTAATATTAGACGCAATACTGTGCTTCTCACTGACCGTGGACAGGAATTACTAACATCTCCACTAGTGCCAGACTTGTAACACTTAGGACTACCCTTCAGGGATGTAGTGGACAGTTGTAAGAAGTTCAACAAAATTGGAGCACTGGGGGAAATCGAGATATAAGCAACAACTCAATTTTTTTTTTCTGTTTTTTTTTTCTGGCTGAAAAAAAGTTGTGCCAGGGCCTCCCAACCATCACATAATATATAAATCCTCTTAGCCTTTTTAAGAGGTAGAGGGGTTCATTGGTCTGTTGAGCACAGACATATTCACAACCTCTACCTTATCTATAGTTACCCTACCTCCGGTCTGTTTATTATGCTTGAATTATATAGCAAGAATTTGTTTGCATCACCTTATACAGTATATAGATGGACTGAAGAAGATTTCTGAAGACATCATTATCAAATGATAAGAGAAGAAGAACAGGAGTGTGGCAGGTTTGGTGAGATGTACAGTATTCAGAAATTACAGTATACTTAGATTAATTAGCTATTGCTTAAATTAAATGAGGGCACAAGTAACCTCCAGCACTTGTGTCGAGGTTGGCACTTCAGGCATATTTTCTTGTCACAGGCGCAGTCCACGAAATCCTTCGCTCTCTCTCTCATGGACCACGTAAACACAGTTAGAGAGGAGGACACACTAGGGGGAAAGCATGAGGCATGGCATGTTATACAGGCTCTAAGCTAGCCTAGTCAGAGGACAGCAACTGCTTTTGAAATTCATTTTTGTACCTTGAAGCAAGTGCCAAAGTAAAAGCTGGTATATTACAAGGTGGGGGACATTCTCTGCCCCAAAAGAACAGACATTCTGGAGATCACTCTCAGTAATGTGTTCAGCAAAAAGTTGTATCTACCAAAGAAGATTAATCTTTGGGCAAAAAAGCCATGGACAGGTATCACATTGAAATGTAAGTTGGATCCACCAGTTAATTGGTTGCTGTTACGGTGTGTGTTAATATAACTTTCATATAGAGGTCAACATCCTTAACACTATTGTATGGCACGCCGACAACTTCATCTTTGTCATCTTTTTTACAAGAAATGGGTGCATGATACAAATAAGTTTGCTGACCCCTGGCTTAGATCGTGAAAGTAATGTTAAGCTACACTGGACAGACCGGTCATAAATGAAAAATGCCCTGATCAGACATCGCAATTCCTTTGAATATTTGTTAGCCAGGCATTTTAGTATTCACTACTTCACTTCTGCAAAATTTCCGTCTAAATATGCTGCCATGAATGTCGTGTAGAAAATGTACATTACCACCTACCTCAGCATTCAGGGATTATATGCTGATAAGGTTTAGAGTGAAAGTGACAGCGACTATGTGAAATCATTTTTGACTGCTGGAAATAATAAACATTTCTATCAAATACCTCATAGGGAGATGTTCTTAGGCTTTTTTCCCTTGAAAACTTTTCATTAATATTTATAATGCTTTTAACTTTTGGATTATGTAGGTTTTGCTAACAGTGGGGAACAATTTCATGCAGAGTCATTTTAATTCCTTGGCTGAAATTCACCTTTAAGAACTTCAATGGAAAAGTATTTGTCAATAGGATTACAAGAATCATACACTTTATAGCATTTAGGTTTGAGTAACATAAATGTAACAAGTTTGTTCTCATAATATGAATGAAACAAAAATTTGAGCACAAAGTGTTTCATGTAAATCAAAGGTAGACATATACTATGCTAATCTAATGCTTGGTTTACACATCAGTATGCCATCCGTTTGAATTCAGTTTGAGACTAAAAACGGACTGATACACATACTGATTGTATACTGACACCTTTTTATGCTGATAGCGAACATGTCCCCTAGAGGACAGATAAGGGGATTAAAAGTAGCAACTGTAAACAGAGTAGAGATAAGGACAATTCATGAGATCTGTCCATTTTGTTAGTTTCAACCTAGGCAATAAAGTAGAAATATTAGTCCTTGTAATTGCTTATTATTTTCCTTTAATGTGATTCTTTTATGGATCTGAGCACCTTATAGATGAGCGGACATGATTCCTTGTCCTTGATTATCTACTTCCCATATTTGGATACCTTTTTCCTATCCAAACATATAGGATGACTGTAGTTTCATTTTCTTACAAGTTTAATAACCTTTTTTTACACAATCTTTTTACCAATTGTCCTGAAGACCTGAAGATGGAGACAAGACTTGTTGTTAGAAGAATTCAAATTTGTCTAAATGTTTATCAGGGTCAGGGGATAATCGTATACATCAGGGAGAGTGTGTGCCTACATAGGCAGTACGGAGACTTACAAGTCATTCCTGCTCTTCTAGGGATTCTGGGTAAAAAATATGCAAATCTATTCTCCAGGATGTAATTAGAAGAACAGTGCGCTCTGTACGCCACCCTATAGAGGGCAGCATCCTTAACATCATGCATGACTCAGTTAAAAAGTCTAATATCATGATGCGGATTTAATTGCCAAATTAGTATTTCTATTCCAGAAGGAACAGATTCTCAGCTATGGACAGCGCTGTTTCGGAGTGAGAGACTATAGACCAGGGTCAGGGATAATCGTACATATCAGGGAGAGTGTGTGCCTACATAAGCAGTAGGGACCACGATAAGGGTTTATCATAAAACGTCACAAAAGATGGAAAAACAAATGCTGTGGTTTAACTTGTTATCTGCCATATTAAGGGGAGTGAGCCACCTCCCCAAGCATATTCAACTGCCACCACTCAGTTACAGAACGCAGTAATAAACTACATACCTTTGTCATGTATGTCACTTTTATACATTTGGAGAAAAATAAGTTTGAGCTGATGTAGTCAGGAACACTGCTAAAGTTTAAGGCCTACATACCAATTCAAAGGCATTTTTCTCCAAATCTACAAAAGTGACCTACATAACAAAGGTATAATTTTGATAATTGCATTGTTCTCTGTAACCTGGTGGAAGCAATTGAATATGCTTAGGAAGGTGATAGACTCCCTTTACGGATTGCTACATCAGTGTGCTGCCACCTTAATGCCAGTCATTGAAGCTATACATTCAGTATAGATGATACAAAAATATAGGGGAGTTCAGACATATAGACTAAGTATTCAGTCTGCGTCTGACTATAGAGATGACTTAAACACAAACACATAAATCTGAAAGTCAAGTAACTTTATAAAGACAATTTTCATATTTTATGATAATTGTGTTTGTTGGCTTCTAATTTTATTAAAAACTATTAAGCTAATTCAAGACTTATTAAGGCAAAACATTTATTGATTCAATGGAAATAAATGTTTATATGACATATATTACAAGACAAATGAATACAGCAATTAGGAAAATTTCCAAAAATAAAAAATCAGAGCATTTGAACTTGCAACATAATTTTGGCCTTTTATGCATGAATTCCCATGTGCAGAATCGCAATTGACTTATTTTATGTGTTTAATTAATTTACTTACAACTGGCATGCCTGTATAAATGTCAAGGTTTTAACACATTGTGAATAGTCATTAGAATAAAATATTGGTAGTTCAAATGGCAACCACCTGCACACTGCTATTATGAAGCATTGACTTCATCCTATTATCATTGCATTATTCTTTTGCTTAATTGCATTGAGTGCTTGTTTATTTTATCCATTATGACTATGACATTTGTAATATATTGAGAATTAGAGATGAGCGAACACTAAAATGTTCGAGGTTCGAAATTCGATTCGAACAGCCGCTCACTGTTCGAGTGTTCGAATGGGTTTCGAACCCCATTATAGTCTATGGGGAACATAAACTCGTTAAGGGGGAAACCCAAATTCGTGTCTGGAGGGTCACCAAGTCCACTATGACACCCCAGGAAATGATACCAACACCCTGGAATGACACTGGGACAGCAGGGGAAGCATGTCTGGGGGCATAAAAGTCACTTTATTTCATGGAAATCCCTGTCAGTTTGCGATTTTCGCAAGCTAACTTTTCCCCATAGAAATGCATTGGCCAGTGCTGATTGGCCAGAGTACGGAACTCGACCAATCAGCGCTGGCTCTGCTGGAGGAGGCGGAGTCTAAGATAGCTCCACACCAGTCTCCATTCAGGTCCGACCTTAGACTCCGCCTCCTCCGGCAGAGCCAGCGCTGATTGGCCGAAGGCTGGCCAATGCATTCCTATGCGAATGCAGACTTAGCAGTGCTGAGTCAGTTTTGCTCAACTACACATCTGATGCACACTCGGCACTGCTACATCAGATGTAGCAATCTGATGTAGCAGAGCCGAGGGTGCACTAGAACCCCTGTGCAAACTCAGTTCACGCTAATAGAATGCATTGGCCAGCGCTGATTGGCCAATGCATTCTATTAGCCCGATGAAGTAGAGCTGAATGTGTGTGCTAAGCACACACATTCAGCACTGCTTCATCAAGCCAATACAATGCATTAGCCAGTGCTGATTGGCCAGAGTACGGAATTCGGCCAATCAGCGCTGGCCAATGCATTCTATTAGCCCGATGAAGTAGAGCTGAATGTGTGTGCTAAGCACACACATTCAGCACTGCTTCATCAAGCCAATACAATGCATTAGCCAGTGCTGATTGGCCAGAGTACGGAATTCGGCCAATCAGCGCTGGCTCTGCTGGAGGAGGCGGAGTCTAAGGTCGCTCCACACCAGTCTCCATTCAGGTCCGACCTTAGACTCCGCCTCCTCCGGCAGAGCCAGCGCTGATTGGCCGAAGGCTGGCCAATGCATTCCTATGCGAATGCAGACTTAGCAGTGCTGAGTCAGTTTTGCTCAACTACACATCTGATGCACACTCGGCACTGCTACATCAGATGTAGCAATCTGATGTAGCAGAGCCGAGGGTGCACTAGAACCCCTGTGCAAACTCAGTTCACGCTAATAGAATGCATTGGCCAGCGCTGATTGGCCAATGCATTCTATTAGCCCGATGAAGTAGAGCTGAATGTGTGTGCTAAGCACACACATTCAGCACTGCTTCATCAAGCCAATACAATGCATTAGCCAGTGCTGATTGGCCAGAGTACGGAATTCGGCCAATCAGCGCTGGCCAATGCATTCTATTAGCCCGATGAAGTAGAGCTGAATGTGTGTGCTAAGCACACACATTCAGCACTGCTTCATCAAGCCAATACAATGCATTAGCCAGTGCTGATTGGCCAGAGTACGGAATTCGGCCAATCAGCGCTGGCTCTGCTGGAGGAGGCGGAGTCTAAGATAGCTCCACACCAGTCTCCATTCAGGTCCGACCTTAGACTCCGCCTCCTCCGGCAGAGCCAGCGCTGATTGGCCGAAGGCTGGCCAATGCATTCCTATGCGAATGCAGACTTAGCAGTGCTGAGTCAGTTTTGCTCAACTACACATCTGATGCACACTCGGCACTGCTACATCAGATGTAGCAATCTGATGTAGCAGAGCCGAGGGTGCACTAGAACCCCTGTGCAAACTCAGTTCACGCTAATAGAATGCATTGGCCAGCGCTGATTGGCCAATGCATTCTATTAGCCCGATGAAGTAGAGCTGAATGTGTGTGCTAAGCACACACATTCAGCACTGCTTCATCAAGCCAATACAATGCATTAGCCAGTGCTGATTGGCCAGAGTACGGAATTCGGCCAATCAGCGCTGGCTCTGCTGGAGGAGGCGGAGTCTAAGGTCGGACCTGAATGGAGACTGGTGTGGAGCGATCTTAGACTCCGCCTCCTCCAGCAGAGCCAGCGCTGATTGGCCGAATTCCGTACTCTGGCCAATCAGCACTGGCTAATGCATTGTATTGGCGTGATGAAGCAGTGCTGAATGTGTGTGCTTAGCACACACATTCAGCTCTACTTCATCGGGCTAATAGAATGCATTGGCCAGCGCTGATTGGCCGAATTCCGTACTCTGGCCAATCAGTGCTGGCCAATGCATTCTATTAGCTTGATGAAGCAGAGTGTGCACAAGGGTTCAAGCGCACCCTCGGCTCTGATGTAGCAGAGCCGAGGCTGCACAAGGGTTCAAGCGCACCCTCGGCTCTGATGTAGGAGAGCCGAGGGTGCACTTGAACCCTTGTGCAGCCTCGGCTCTGCTACATCAGAGCCGAGGGTGCGCTTGAACCCTTGTGCACACTCTGCTTCATCAAGCTAATAGAATGCATTGGCCAGCGCTGATTGGCCAATGTATTCTATTAGCCTGATGAAGTAGAGCTGAATGTGTGTGCTAAGCACACACATTCAGCTCTACTTCATCGGGCTAATAGAATGCATTGGCCAGCGCTGATTGGCCAGAGTACGGAACTCGACCAATCAGCGCTGGCTCTGCTGGAGGAGGCGGAGTCTAAGATCGCTCCACACCAGTCTCCATTCAGGTCCGACCTTAGACTCCGCCTCCTCCAGCAGAGCCAGCGCTGATTGGCCGAATTCCGTACTCTGGCCAATCAGCACTGGCTAATGCATTGTATTGGCTTGATGAAGCAGTGCTGAATGTGTGTGCTTAGCACACACATTCAGCTCTACTTCATCGGGCTAATAGAATGCATTGGCCAATCAGCGCTGGCCAATGCATTCTATTAGTGTGAACTGAGTTTGCACAGGGGTTCTAGTGCACCCTCGGCTCTGCTACATCAGATTGCTACATCTGATGTAGCAGTGCCGAGTGTGCATCAGATGTGTAGTTGAGCAAAACTGACTCAGCACTGCTAAGTCTCTGCATTCGCATAGGAATGCATTGGCCAGCCTTCGGCCAATCAGCGCTGGCTCTGCCGGAGGAGGCGGAGTCTAAGGTCGGACCTGAATGGAGACTGGTGTGGAGCGATCTTAGACTCCGCCTCCTCCAGCAGAGCCAGCGCTGATTGGTCGAGTTCCGTACTCTGGCCAATCAGCGCTGGCCAATGCATTCTATTAGCCCGATGAAGTAGAGCTGAATGTGTGTGCTTAGCACACACATTCAGCTCTACTTCATCAGGCTAATAGAATACATTGGCCAATCAGCGCTGGCCAATGCATTCTATTAGCTTGATGAAGCAGAGTGTGCACAAGGGTTCAAGCGCACCCTCGGCTCTGATGTAGCAGAGCTGAGGGTGCACAAGGGTTCAAGTGCACCCTCGGCTCTCCTACATCAGAGCCGAGGGTGCGCTTGAACCCTTGTGCAGCCTCGGCTCTGCTACATCAGAGCCGAGGGTGCGCTTGAACCCTTGTGCACACTCTGCTTCATCAAGCTAATAGAATGCATTGGCCAGCGCTGATTGGCCAGAGTACGGAATTCGGCCAATCAGCGCTGGCCAATGCATCCCTATGGGAAAAAGTTTATCTCACAAAAATCACAATTACACACCCGATAGAGCCCCAAAAAGTTATTTTTAATAACATTCCCCCCTAAATAAAGGTTATCCCTAGCTATCCCTGCCTGTACAGCTATCCCTGTCTCATAGTCACAAAGTTCACATTCTCATATGACCCGGATTTGAAATCCACTATTCGTCTAAAATGGAGGTCACCTGATTTCGGCAGCCAATGACTTTTTCCAATTTTTTTCAATGCCCCCAGTGTCGTAGTTCCTGTCCCACCTCCCCTGCGCTGTTATTGGTGCAAAAAAGGCGCCAGGGAAGGTGGGAGGGGAATCGAATTTTGGCGCACTTTACCACGTGGTGTTCGATTCGATTCGAACATGGCGAACACCCTGATATCCGATCGAACATGTGTTCGATAGAACACTGTTCGCTCATCTCTATTGAGAATGCAACATGGAAAATTAGATCATTGAATGTAGTGATATAATATATTAATATAATCTATCTAGCATATATACAGATGTAGCAGAGTTAACCTCAACCTCTGCAATTGGTTAAACTGCTGTGGCATAATATCTTATCACAGAAAACAACAAAAATCAAAAATGACTATTAATTGCTTTTATATTGTCTATTGTTATATAAGATATCATGCTGCAGCAGTTTAACCAATTGCAGAATTTCTGGTTAGCTCTGCTACAAGTATATATATATATATATATATATATATATATATATATATATATATGTACCTTGATGCTAACTGTCCAGTGGGTTATTTTTTTTCAAGTCAGTAGGTTTCTTAAATAACCCATGCACGTAACGCACATTTGAGTATTTGTGTATTTTTATAATAAAATAAGAAACTGCTTATTTTTAACTGCTTTTCTGATATTTGTGCTTTAACTTATTCTAACCTTATGTGTGCGTGAGTGTTTGTATACAAGGGATTACTCAGAATATTTGCTAGTCGTTAGATACAGTTGTCTGTGTGCTTCTTTTAACCTTTATCATATTCCTTTTTGAAATATTTCTGAAAGTTTCTTTGTTGGGACTACCTTAGAAAACTAAGGCCTCATACACACAACCATGTGCAGTCTACTGGTCAATGAAAACGGAACAAATGACAAACAGATTGGTATCCATGTGTCATCCGTGGTTTTCACTGACTCATACATTCAATTGCATGGACAGAAACACAAGTACGGACAGGTATATAAATTGTGGATAAAAAATGTTTATGTGCATGAGGCCTAAAACTTAGGATAGATAATTATAACAGATTTTATATTTTATATATATAAAATAAATAAATAAAATATATATATATTTTATAACAGTATTAAAGATCAGCACTTGATTACCGATGAACCAAACTTAGCATTTTGACCACTTTTTCTGAAAAAAAAAAACCTGTCAACTTTTTTTCTATTCTAGTCGACCCCAAGTTCAAGTCACATGTTGAAGTAAACAGACACTAATGTCAGGAAATCTTAATAATATCTTGAGTGTGTTGGTTGTGTGAAGACCTTAGGAATAACCCCACTTATTAACAACTACAAAACAAAAATAATGATTATTATTTTTAATTGTTATTACCGTATATACTGAAGTATAAGCCGAGTTTTTCAGCACAGTTTTTTTTGCTGAAAAAGCCCCCCTCGGCTTAAACTCGAGTCAAGCCAAAAAAAAATTATTTTTTTTTTCTTTTTTTTTTTTTTAGGGGGGGGGGGGTCTATGACCAGCCGAAATGGTAATGTATAGAATCTTCCATAAAATAGTGAAAAAAAAGAAGCTTTAAAAAAATATAATAAAGAACTTAAGTGAATAAACGTTCTAAATCGCTCCTTTCCCTGGAATACATATAAAAGTAGAAAATTACTGTGAAACACAAACACATTAGGTATCCCTGTGTCTGAAAGTGCCCAGTCTACTGAATATAGGGGATCTGCAGTGCTCCTATTCCGTCGGGAAGGGGTTAATAGGAGCACTGCAGATACCCTATATTCAGCCAGGATGAATTCCATCCAAGTCTGGGGAAAAAAACAGTCAGGGAGGGGGCAGACAGACAACCAAAACACCCCTTCCCCTTCCCTAGCACCCAGCATCTACTGCAACCAAAGACTCCAGCCATTTTAATTTTTGAAATTTTCCAGTAGCTTCTGCATTATCCCCTCCCCCCCCCCTTTCGGCTTATGCTTGAGTTAATACGTTTTCCCAGTTGTTTGTAGTAAAATTAGGGGCCTCGGCTTATATTTGTGTTGGCTTATACTCGAGTATATATGGTATTATCAACGTTTTAGTCTTTTTTTCAGTTATTACTTCTGAAACATACATGTTTATTTATTCCTACATAATACTTTGTCACAAAAAAGTAAAATGCATTTGCACATTTCAAGCTGATTTGTATAAATTTTACTTAAGCATTTAAGATATAAGATCATATTTTCCCAGAAATAGATTTTGAACTAAGGAACTATGAGATTTGTACTGAACTTGTCTGGCCATTAACATGCTCTTAGCAATGAATTAGCTTCCTATCATGTGGAAGCATCGTTTGATAATGGCTTGTTAAAGAATGTTTGATAATGGCTTGTCATCATTTTGCATTAGATCTCACGGGCATTCCTCCACTAACCTTTGACATTCCCTGCCTCTTGAAGCGTTGTCAATGAGCTTGCCCAGAGAAATAAATGGCATACAGATGACAATGACATTCACCAGAGGTTGAGAATGTCTAGCCTTGGTTAAAGACTAGAAGAAAAACTATTTCAATTAAACCTTACCTAGCCCGACATCAACATATGGTAAATGATCTTAATTAAACTAAACATGATGTCTATTCTTGAGTGATAGTTTTGTAACACATCCATAAACCAGTGTGCAATACAATAAAAGAAAACAGCAGATGTCATGTGGGGACATCAGTCACATGTGTAGTAGAGATGAGTATGTAACTTGGTACAATACCACAATATGAACAGCTGTGGTTTGCCATGGGTCTGGAAATTAAGTGATATTAGTATTATGAATTATCAACATAAAAAAGTAATTCAATGTCAAAATCAACAATCAATGAGGCAGGGGTGGGCCATGTGCCACTAACCCAATTTAGTTTGGGAATATTCCTGAGGGCATTGTCCAAGTGGTCATCATTTAAGTCCCATACTGGAATCTAGTCTTAACTCCAGGCTTAGTAACGCTTGGAGTAGTCTCAGTCTAGTGATGGTTGAGCCAGGCATGTTGAGAGACAGTGGTGCTAGGATCCAATGAATTGGGAAGAGATGTTGATAGTGGCCAGGCTGAGGTTAGGCCAGATACATGGTAATTAGGCCAAAGGTCTGCGCAGGCAGCACAGAATCAATATAGTAAAAAGGCTGGGGTCAGAGTAGGTGGCACAGAATCAATATGGTAAAAAGGCTGAGGTCAGAGTAAGCAGCACAGAATCAATGGTAAAAAGTCTGGGGTCAGAGTAGGCGGCACAGAATCAATATGGTAAATAGGCTGAGGTCAGGGTAGGCGGCACAGGTATAGAGTTGGATAAGCAGACAAAGGTCATAGCATAGGCAGAGGAAGAGTAATATAATACACATTTGCAGGAAATGGCAAGCTAGGAGCCATCAGTTCAGGTAGCCTCCAGTTAAATAACCATAAATAATTCCATAGGTGCATTGGATTGCATGAAAAATGGTAACAGGTTTTAACAGATTCTTAAAGAGCCAATGCATGCACCCATGCACCCAGGAGCGATATACAGGACCAAGGAGAATAGTATGATGGGCAAAGAGCCGACGCCAGCAACCATGGCTGGACTGAACTATATAACGCTTTTTTCTTTTGTGCCTAAGTTAAAAAAATAATGTAAAAAAACATGCCAGAAACAATGTTAGCTATTATGAACTTCCTTTCTTTAGACTTTTTGAACATTAAATGTGGATTCAAAAACAGATTTATGGTCTCACTTAAGAACAATATTTTCTGAGACACTTTAGATTTAGATAGAGTTTAGAAAATCAAGAGAAATAAAAGACTTGTCTTTACCAACAATTGTGATTCAATTTTTCTCTTTGTGGGAACTATTCAGTTTACGTTTTAATCATTGCCATCTTTTACACCATAACAATTCACTAATCACGTTTCTTGACAGATTACTCAAGGGTAATTTGCTACACGGCTGCAACATAAAATATGTAAAGTACGGTACGTTTTTGGAAAGCCTTCGGGAAGAAATTAACCAATTTAATTAGAGCAAAATCTCCCAAAGCTTTTTAAAGGTACATTGACCTTGAAGTATTTGACAATATAATATGCAGAAACAGCTCAATTGTATAGGAGGGAAGTGCAATTGAGTTCATTGAGTTCCTGTGACATGGCATATCAGTAGTCATTGGCCTGTAACCGCACTGCACTTCTGCTGTCATACATCTTGAAAGGGTTTTTGTTTCATTCATCTATAATGTGCATAGTGATGATATGAGTCACCAGGTGTCCTGGGTTTCCCGATCTTTCTTTTGAATGGAAATCATCAGCTCATTTTGCAGTTTTCTATAATTAAGATTGCTGATGTACTATACCTAACAGAAGATGACAGATGCTTCCCCTACGTTATTTTACACTATACCATAGATGTGTGTACTGTAGTACAACCTGAGCAATTGTCTGACCAAAACCACACTTTGAAGTAAAAAGGACCAGCAACTCAGATACGGTGAACAATCTGGTTTAAAGGAACTGCGCTCCCCTTGTTTGGTTGCTGTTATTATTCAACCAAACAAAAGGAGTGCAGTTCCTTTAAACCAGATTGTTCACCGTATCTGAGTTGCTGGTCCTTTTTACTTCATTGCCATACACACCCGAGAGGTGTAGGGAACATTGCAGCCATCCCCTAAAAAGGAGGACCCCTCCGGTTATTTATATATCTACTGCGACTATAGAGATATGACTTAGGTTCACAACTCTTCAAGGTGAGCTCTATTCCTTTTCTCACTAATTACTATTCTCTGGGATACTACACTACGGTTTGCTCTGTGTTTTTTTTTTCCTTTTTGTATTTGAGATTCCAAAACTACACTTTGGCTTATTTAATACTCTATCCATTCCTATTAAATATTTTTGTATGTGCCGTTTCTTGTATTATAGGGATCAGAGAGCATAGTTGGTAAAAAACTATTTTGAACTTTATTGTTATATTTCTTATATGTTTGCTGTTGCTGTTGGGACAGTACATACAAAAGACACTGAAACCAGGGAAAAAAAGACAAAAACTGACCTATTGCTTCAAACTGGGTGTATATATTAGATGATTGAGATCTGAGCCCAGCAATTTCAGTAGTAGTGTATGACTTTCTCCTATATATGGGAGCTTTGAGTCACTCCCCTAATGGTAGATGTCATAGAAGATAAGGATTGGGTAGTTAGACTTCACCTGATCAATGTATATCAATGTATTAATGAGTGATAAGTAGAGATGAGCGAGTAGTGAAATATTTGATGTTCGATATTAGATTCGAGTAGAACCTCAATATTCGACTCTTCGATTGAATATTGAATCCCATTATAGTCTATGGGAAAAAAAATGCTTGTTTCAGGGAAACCAAAATTCGACCAATTGGAGTCACCAAGTCCACAATGACACCTCAGGAAATGATGCCAATACCTCTGGAATGCAACTGGGACAGCAGGGGAAGCATGCCTGGGGGTATCTAACATGCCCAAGTCCCAGTATTACCCCACTATCACAGCCTATCAACTAGACGCTCCAAACTCAATATAACCTCTATGGAAAGTGGAAAAATACTTGGAAACCTCCTTTCCTCTACATTAGTATGGACACAAACACAAATTTTAAGCTTTAGAAATATTAGCATGCACCTCTTTAAATCACATTGCCCATGACAACCACAGATGGCATAGGCAAGGGGGAAATCAAACAGCACCCACCCTTAACCCTCATCTGTCATTGTGTATGTATGTGTACCTCTGTATACATCTGTATGTTACAAGTATATACTGAGCTTAAAAATAGAACTGGAGATGGGAATGGTATATTGGGGGAAAAGTTGGTACGTAATTGGAGCCCTAACAAGGGCTTTTGGGAAAATTAGTTGCAAAAAGATTGTATATATAGATGGTGTATATACAATTTTCAAGCAGTGGTATATGTAAGTTTAGCTCTTATAAGAGCTGTTAGTGTAAGATCCCTGCCTAAATAATTCTAATTGCTAGCTAACCCTGGCAGAACGTCTATCCCTGTCTAGTTCACAGTTGCATCTGAACCAAATCTGACACCCACTATTCTTATAGAGTGGAGCTCACCTGATTTAGCCAGCCAATGACTGTATACGTTTTTCCAATGACTATGTTGTCCTAGTTACGGTCCCACCTTCCCTGCATAGATATTGGTGTAAAAACAGCGCCAGGGAAGGTGGGAGGGGAGTCGAATTTTTAAGGCGTTTACTGCGTGGTATTCAATCAAGTACGAATATTTTGAATACCGTATTATTCGATCGAATACCTACTCAATCAAATACTATTCTCTCATCTCTAGTCATAAGCCACCACTAGAGCTGCCTGGCAGTGTTTTCCTCCTCCCCTCTCATCATGCATGCATATGTATAAGGGATTGGGTAAGTTAGCTTTCAGCTGCCCAACAGCTTTTGTATGTGTATGACCAGCATAGGAGTGTTGTGAGTATTTTCTGTGTTAAGTTATGTATGCAATCCTCTGGTTAGGACAGGAATGGCTTCCATTAACTGTTATTCATGGTGGCCTTATCATAGCGGTGTTACATTTTTTATAATCCTGCCCTCTGATGATAGAGGACTCCTGACATTACCTCTAGTATACAGAGCACAAGCTGAAAAAGGGATCTGCACAAGAATACCTTTAAGAAGAATTAACACTATGCTTAAAGGACACCATAACAACTGATATCACATACAGCAGGACGTGGGACGATGCATCTTATTGGATGTTGGCTGATAATGACCTTTTAAGCTAGTATTTGTGGTATCCTGATGCATAATGTTATTTGTATACATTCTGGCATACATTTGTTCTTTTACAATCATGCTATGTACATGTGATATCTTTTTAAGCGCATGATAAAAATGTATCAAAAAAATAAAACATGTAATAACAAAAATATGTTTTGCTAGGGGATAGTTGTTGTGATTTTCGTCTAGTGATATAGAGATAGCTGATTCATATTTGTATAATGCTATACTATGTGCTTTATGCCAGAATAAGCTAGATAGCCGTTTCTTTTGTAATTTCTTCTTTCATCCTTTATGTGTGTACAGAAATGTCATAACAGGTTTTGAACTATTATTTCTACATATGAATACATTATTGGGCAGATCTTCAATCGCCTACAATTTCCAAAGATGCTTTTGTAAGTTGCTGTATTTGCACTGTATGAACACCATGAGGAATGGGGTTAATATTATAACAATGAGATATTGAGGTGGCTGAAAATGACATAACGTTAAATGACTGCATGGATCTGTAATCTACATGGTGACTATAGGTTTGGCTATTCCTACATATTCCTGATGGCTTAGGTTTCAGAGCTAGATAACAAGAAATGCACACAAATATCAGTGCAGCATTGTGTTGTTATGTCTACTTGACTGAACAACTCGGTTGACATTTGGCATGTTTGTTTCCCCGGGCGACATACTGTTGCTGGCTAGAACTTATTCATTTCATTGGATGGTGCAATGACTATATACAAAGCTAAGGTGTTATTTTTGGCTTGCAGAAAGCTGCAGAGAAAGCTATATAAATATACTAAATTTGTAGTTTTAATCACTATAGAGCATACATAAAATAATAAATATTTCATATTTTAATATACTTTTTTAAATATTTGCTATAATTCCAAGCACTGCTGAACTATAAAACCTAATGATCTAAATATGTAAACTATTGAAAGGTGTAATACAACTTTTATTGGTTACTGTTGTTGACTGTCATTGCTTGTCACATTTGTGTGCATTTGAGAAGCAGTTTTTAAGAATTTAGATGTTAAACTTTCAATGTTCAGCCAGCCATGTCACAGAGTCTGATGGTATTGAAAATATGACTGCTTTTCCCACCCATCCATCAGCTCCTAATTGACAGATTTCTCTCTGTTACTGTGTGTAGGGAGAAATCTGTCAATTTGTGTTTACAGGCCAAGATTTACAGTGAGCCGTAGTTTACCTATCAAGCTCATGATGTTTAACACTGATGTATGTAAGGTTTTACATATGGAAAGAGAAAATACATGTTAGTATAAATTAGTAAAAGGGGGAAAACTGACATGGAAAAGGACTAAACTTAACTGTAGCAACCAATGTTACAGGCAGCATCTGAAAAGGGAAATACAGTAAGATCATAGGATGACAGATGACAAGAAACTAGTTTTGCCTCTTTTCACATCACTAGTCAGACTGCACAGGCAATACTATGTACAGTTTGTGCAACTTTCTTACAGCCTTTGATTATGGCAATACCAGATTTCTATAGTTTTCATTTTAACACCTTAAAAATACAAATCTTTGAAAAATCAATTTCTTAGAGTTCCCATAATCTTTTTTATATTTCCTTATACAGAGCTGCATAAGATATCTTTTTTTGCAAGGCCATTTTGGGGAATATATGATGTTTTGATCACTTTTTATTCAAGTTTTTATGGGAGGTGAAACTGTGAAAAAAAACAGGGGCTTTGTTCACTAACACAATATACTGCAAAGCAAATAATAGTACAACAGATATCGGAAAGGGTTAAGGAGTTTTCCCAGCTACAGGTTTCATGTGTTCTCCTGTTTCCTCTCCCCTTCACTTCCAGGTTTCAGTGACACATTGGTGGGTCAGCTTAGCATATGTGATGTCCAGGTCAGGCCAGCAACATACTTCTGAGACTGCACTGCACAGTTATCTCTGGATTTACAAATACAGATTACAGAGACACTGATCAAGAACTGTTGTAGTTCTTATCAAGGCTCAGCAGCTAAATGCACTTTGCAGAGCTGACAGATGGCTCCATTTTTTGTTAAGCACAGTGAGGAGAAGGGAATAGAAATGGCTGGGAACAGGTACTGATGACACCAGCCTGGACTGTGCGGCTATATAGCAGAGGCAATTAGCTATAAACACTGAAGAGACATTATGAGCAGTATATGACAAACATTACAAGGTCGACAAAGCAGTGTATCAGGTAATACGCTACATTAACTACAATGTTTAATATTAAAACATCTTATTATTTTGTTATCAAATGGATCACATGTGACATATAAAGTACTCTTGCATAGATAATTTGTATAGAAAATCTCTAAAAGCCATGTGTATTTATGCCTATTTATGTGAACCATTATTCCAAATGCCAAACATTATTAAAAATTATGATTCTGTTCAGTTCTATAAGGATATGAAAGGTATGAAGGCATTGTTACTACAAATGCAATGCCACAAATTGGCTCTAGGAATAGAACGACGTTTACTTTTATATTTGCATTGATTTATAATTAGTACTGCTATCCTGCTGCCCAGGTATGTGTTAGTAACATCACATATCATATATTAGCAGAGGTCTATTGACTATGTTAGCTGCAAAAAATAACTAGTTCAATACAGTAAAGGGACACTTTATTAGAAACACATGCCCTTTCATGAGTGGAGCTATCCTGAGGACAAGTAAAAACATCCAGTGAAAGTTGATCAGAAGGACATAAGCAACTTTTTGACAAATTGAGGTTAAAGGAGTATGTCTAGAATTGTTCTGACAAACAGTTGCACAGTCAAGCAAATTGCTGCCAAATACAACACTGATGCTCCATCTAATGAGTCACAAAGCGCAATTCATCTTTCCTTCTCCAAGAAGTAAAAAAAAATCACCTAGCCTGAAGAATCTAGATCTCTGTTGTACCATGTGGTGGGTCTGAATTTATCACAATCGGCATGAATCCATGAAGCTTTCTCATCAGATGTCAACAGGTCACCTGATACCTGTGGATTATGCGTATGACACAATGTATTGCTGTAAGAAGGCATCTGACTTGTTTGGAATTATCCCTAAACTCTAGATAGCGGTTAGCCAAAAGTGTGATTATTTTATAGCCATCTCTCCTGACTGTCCTATACACATATTTCTTTGCACTTTCTTTGGTAAAGCATGCATAAGTTGTGAATGGGCAGAAAGTAGGAAGCCAGTGCCGGACCACTCAGATCAAATAGAGCAAAGGAATTGGGAATGCAATACAAGTGCAGATACGGCCTCACCATTCCTAAATTCAAATGGCTGCCTTCTCTACTGCACCTGTGCTGAACACCTTTAGCAGAAGAGGACACCGCTGGATAAACCATTTTATTTAATTCTAGATAACCCTTTTAGGTAAAATGTGAAATTATCTCTAGCAATAAAGTACATTTTGCTTATTTGAATCCTTTATACCTATGTATATATTGTGAGAAGGTGACAGGCTGGAGTCACAATATATCTCCCCCAGATTCCTGACATATATGTGTGGTCCAATGTGGGTCTTGAATAGGTTTTAGCCTAGGTGGGGGGGTCATAGGCTCATTACTGGACCATAAAAGGCTGCAGAGTCTGATGAGACTGTATCACATTCTTTTTGTTGATTCGTGTGGCTGGTAGTGACCCACCCAAACAGTTAGTTCTTATTGTTTAGTTAGTGCTCAGACGAGCAGGGTTTTGTTTCACATTCTTTTGCCTAAAGTTAAGGCTGTATTTTATTTTGCTCATTTTGTGCCTGAATAGAAGGTTTATTTTATTTTGCTGTATTTTTTCTAAATAAACCTGTTTGCTACAGACTTTGTGTCCATGTCTCTGACTGGTTGGGTCCGCACCATTGCTGCTATCGAGCTACCTTTCCTATCATATATAGATATGTTATAATTCATTGTCAATGCTTTAATCTCTGCAGCACAAATGCAGATATCTACCTCTATAGTGATACCTATGTAATGAGCAGCAGTCTATTATATGACACTACAAAGATGGTAGTTTCATGTATTATTTGTGGTGTTAAAGAAGAATGCATTTAAAGATTGCTTTGATGCATTTTGCACCATTATATTACCCATATGTAACCAGCGTTCTTTTCATACACACATCAAAACTGGTGTACGGTATTAACAAATACTGTTTTAATCAGCAACCCCCCACATGTGCGGCACAATATTGTGGAGGAGGCAGACGGTTTCTTTGAGGTACAGAAGAATAGGGATATTGTTTGATTTTCACAATGAATGTTTTCTAGTAACAGGTGTCTTTACAGTAATTCTAAGAGTAATTTATACCATGAAATATAATTAATAGTTGGCTATCCATAATTATATAGCAGGCTCCATCAAATCGCAAACTGATAAAGTACATTTGTTGCACTTGTTAAATTTCCATAAGGACTTTACTTACTAAAATGGTTCCAGGTCATTTATCTGTCTTACAATGGTCTAAGGAGAAAACATTATTGTGTGCTCATCGAGTTACAAAGGGATTTGTGCTAGTTGAAACGAGGCTATTTCTCAATGCTCTTATGTCCAAAAACATCATGAAAACCATGATCCATACCGAATGGTTTGCGTTTCATTGATTGCTGTCTGCAGGGATTATACCGATACCGACTGTGAAACAAGTTTTGGGGTAAAATGATCTCCATGGCTAGTCTTGCATGAGATAACTCCCCAGTGTGAAGGACAAATGGCTGGAGCTGTACTGCTGATTTGCTCTTTAGACATCTCTTTGCACGGCAGTGGGTTTTGTTATGTTTGTGTTGCTAAGCACACATGCCGTTTTGACCATAGAAATAAAACATTGCTCACTGACCAATCTTCACAATAGAGCAAAAAAGAAAAAGTTTCATCTTTTATTTTATTTAACTTATCCTTACTGACCCATTTAAGCATTAGAACAGACGTAGCCGAGCTAAATCTGTCATTTAACAATCTATTTGTTCTCTCAGTGTAAAATAATGGGATAAGTTTACCTGTAGTCTAACATGAAACCACGTTTGGCTCTTAATATTATCATTACTAGAGATGAGCGAATAGTAAAATATTCGACATTCGATATTCATTTTGAATAGCCGCTCAATATTCGACTATTCGAACGAATATCTAACCCCATTATAGTCTATGGGGAAAAATGCTTCTTTTCAGGGGATCCCACCATTCGACTCAGGAGAGTCACCAAGTCCACTATCACACCCCAGGAAATGATGCCAACACCCTGGAATGCAACTGGGACAGCAGGGGAAGCATGCCTGGGGGCATCTAACATGCTCAAGTCACTGTATTACGTCGGGATCCCTGTCAGCTTGCGATATGCGTGAGCTAACTTCTTCCCGTAGGAATGCATTGACTAGCATTGATTGGCCGAATGCCATACAGAGTACAGCATTCGGCCAATAAACGCTGGTTCTGCCAGAGGAAGCGGAGTCTTATATCGGACAATAATGGAGACTGCTGTAGCAGTGGTGGCTGTGCGCTGAGCTCGACTACTTCGAAGTAGTACCCTGCTGCACATTGAGCACTGCTGCATCTGATGTAGCAGTGCTGAGTGTGCGTTGAACCCTGCTGCACACTCAGCTCTGCTGCATCTGATGTAGCAGTGCTGAGTGTGCGTTGAACCCTGCTGCACACTCAGCTCTCCTGCTCTGCTGCATCTGCTGCTAATTTTGGGGCAGAATCGGTGTAAATAAGCCCTAAAACTGTGCCAACATTGATTTTTTTTTTTTGCCCAGGCTTTGGCTGCCTAGTAGCCTGTTTGCTGGCCCTCTTAGTTCTGTGAACTAGAAAAACCTGCTCACATAGCATCAAGCCTCAGGCAGCAGCAAAATCGTTGGTCTTTTAGGTACCTGCAGAAATACTGACAAGGTCATACTAGATAGGAAAGGTCGGACAAGTCTGGATCGGATAGATGTGCCTGCCTCTGTGTCTAGATGTAATTTCAGAGTCTATATAATAATAATAATAAACTGGGTATTTTGCTAAATAATATACCCAATTAATTATATGGACATATAGGTTGACATGCTGTATACTCTCTATCTATATATAGTGAGCCTATGGCCCTCTCATGCAGAGGTTAATGGGGGTTTATCCATACTCAGAGGTCCTTCTGACTCAGAGGCCCACCAGGGGATTCACTTGTTCACTCCCAGCCTGCCCAGAATGCCTCTATATTAAAAGGACAGCCTGTTCATTTCAGTGGGGAAAGTGTAATGCTTCCACATTTATTTCCCTGTTATGATGCTGCAGTAGAATTGAATACTTGCTATTAGGTTTCTCCTCATATTACTGCTGATATCAAGGGATCCCAGTAACAGGATATTCCGTGAACACCTAATCTCCTGAGGGACAGTCAGAAAAAACATACCAAACCTCATTTTTTCAGCAATATGTGGCAAAAATATGGAACATTATGACTATATCTATTCGCCTTTGGTGCTGCAGGAGAATGGAACATTTCATGCTTGGTCCCCTACATATTGGGAATTAATAGTAGAGATCCCAGCAGAAGACAACCTGTGATCAGGTAATGTCCTAGATATTGTTTGGGTCAAAAAGTAAAAATCTGACTTTAAAACATGTATTTTGACACTTATGTCGATACTTTAGTCTTTTGGTAATAGAGAATCAAACAATTGACCTGCAAAGACCATGACAGAATTAACAGGTTACTGAGTTTCACTGTTGACCTAGTGTACTGACATTATACTGAATCACAGAATTGTCTTCAGTCCTGGATGATGTAAGGAGGGTCGGTGCCAAATCCCTTTATCTAATCTTACTTTGAGCTATGATTTACATACCAAGCTTTGCATGAAATTTTCTGAAATTATCTTTTACTTTGTGAATTTAGCATCTTGTGGACTTTTCTTCTCTTTTCATGCTGGTATAACCAGGATTAAATATTCAGCGATGAATGGATATTTAAGATTGGTAGAAAGATAGTTTTTACGCATTGAACCTAGACTGTGTTGGCTGTTCTCAAGAGATGTCTGTAACTTAAAGTTAGATTCTCATGTATTTCTAATAACTATGAATGCTGAAAATGTCCAGGGAATCCAGCATTTTTCATTGAAAATCATGATATTTGAAATAAATGTAGAGTTTTTGGAAGTATTTTATACAGTGTTCAAATTGGAAGGTAACACTAGTTTTATTAGACACAGAAAACCTTATAAGAACCCATCAGGTTGAACATGTTATCCAAACTGCCAGACGCATATGAAACTAAAAAGATTTATGGGTAATTTTGTAAATGATGATTAACAACTTTCTCCATTGAGTGTCCATATGAACATAGCTGCTAACTAGTAGAACCGCCTACTGGACCCCTAAGCCCAGAGAGTTATATAAATGAGCGACAAGTTCTACTATATCCTTTGCCACAAACATTTAGCAATCTGCTCATCCTGCTTTATCCTAATGAAAAACATTTCTTGCATATAAAATGTTTGTGTTTATAAAGGCGTGACCTCACCTAGAATGAATAAAATAGAAGTCAATGGAGGAATAATGCAGGTTGAGATCACCTAGTTTTTCACAGGACGCTGTATACATTGTACAGTAGGGTGAACCTCTCAAGATTTGTTTCGTGTTCTGGGCCTGCAGCTTAGGTTTCTGATTCGTTTCGGTACAAACCACACTTTAAATTGGCTTCAAACATAGTGCAGCATACTTTTAGTGCTCCTAGGAACCTATCTATCAAATTTCTATCTCTCTGAGGCAAACACAGACAAAATTATGTCAAAGTAAAAGTGACATGGAAAATGTCTATGGAAAATGAATGGTAAGCAGTGGATACAAACTGCGACTTTAACCATACACTGCGCTGACACTCACTTTTACACATTTAATATTTTAAACACTCCAAAAATTATCCATTTATTAGGGAAATATGACTGTTTGACTATTTTTTTAGAAACACGTGGCAGATTTATTGCAAAAAGCAATGGTATTGTAGAAAAATGATTATTTTTTGATGTGTATAGTAGCTTGCCTAGTGACATGTGACATGCATCCCCTTAACCCTGTCTAAGCCTCTCACCTCTGCCAGATCAGTCCTCTCTGCGCCAAGCTGATGAGATGCAAATACATCAAAACGGCTGTCCTTGGCTGAGAAGACTGTATCTGGTATAATCTCAACATCATTGCAAACAAAGGCCTCTGAGAAGGTCTGCATGATGTTAAAGGCAGCGCCTTCTATAGGTGTGTTTGACTGAGACTCTGTCTTCCTATTTACATCACAGAAGATAGACTTGCACATTCTCAGTCAGCGCCCTCTATTGGTGTGCATACTTGAGGCACTGGCATCCTAATTACATCATGGAAGTCAGATTTGCATATTCTTCCCATGTTCCTTTGCACAATGGAGCGCTCATGGCTTAATAAGACTCCACACACCTTAATGGTGGTTCTCTCCTTATGGAGTGACGATATCCCCTTAACCTAGTGACATGTGAAGGCAGCTTTCCTAGTGCTATACACATTGGAAGCATTAAACTTTCCCCACTGAAATGAACAGGTTGTCCACTTAAGACATAGGCATTCTGGGCAGGCTGGGAGGATGTGTATGTCACTAGATTGAGAAAGATTGTGTTTGGGCTGAAATGCCTGTCTGACAAGAAAATTATATGACTAACCTACTAACTCATTGACACTGTCGCTATATAGAATTTTCTGATGTTATTGTTGCTATTTAATAAAATGTGATGTATTTATATGAAGATTACAAGTGTGCTGGACTTGATTCCCTGATTTAAGCAGTACATAACTTGATACGATTTGGATAGTGGAGTGTCATGGTGGACCAGGCTACAGGACATATCTGCCTGAGTGGTGGTAGTTATGGCAACATGTGTGGCAGTGCGGCAGGGACTAATGTGATGGACCAGGCAGCAACACATGTGGCCCTTGGTAGCTGTGGCAATATGTGTGGCAGTGCAGCGGGGCATAATATGACGGACTAGGCCGCGAGACATGTGTGGCTTCATGGTGGCAGTGGTAGTAGGTAATTCGGAGTAGCAGCCAGCATCAGCAGTTGTACCACAAATAGTAGATGAAAATAAGGGAAAGACAATGACACTACTATTCAGAGGTATCAGCCAGAGGTGTGTGATAATCTTCACGGATCCAAGCCTTATTCATATTGAGAATATTTTTTTTTCACGCTACCTGTGGACAGTTTCATCCCTTTTGGATTTACAACACTATAGGAAACACTGTACACCCTCTCGGCAATACCACTTGAGGCCGGACAAGGTAAAATTCCCATGGCAAACTGAGTTAGCTCCTTCCACTGCTTTAACCTATTGGCCCACAATTCCATAGGGTCAGAGTTATCTGCTGGACTAATGGTGCACTTTAGGTACAACTGTACCTGCTGGTGTATCCGGTGGGTGTTAATTTCCTGTTGTGGCTCTAGTTGGCACTGCAAGCTGAAAAAATTTTTGGTTCATCAACTTCCAAATACTGTACAGGGCTGCTTCTGCTTTTATTCCTCCTGAAACGTATGCAGAAGCCACCTGGGTATGTGTTAGTCTGGCAGCTGCAGTGCTCTCCCTAAATGCTGCAAACTGGGTATATAGTCTATCCTGATAATCTAATTTTCCTTCTCTTTAAGAAACAGACAAGAATTCCCTGATTTTGCCTTTTTAGCAAGAATCTAAGAGCGCTGCCAGTCCAGTACTCAACCCTCTGCTTGATTCTAATAATCCACTTGTCACTGTGTAAGCAGCTGAGCATACAGCCTGCCATACTTGCCAGTGTATGCAAGGCAGCATGGCCAGGTGTGAGTTAAGTTGCGCAACTGTCGTATGACTGAGCGCATATTGCTGTCTCCTGGCCACACATTACCTTATGGATGACTTATGTTGGTATGGAAGAGGAGCATGAGAAACAGTTGGTGATATTGTTGACAACATCGACCATATGCTAGGTGTAGATGTGGACTACCTGCCAGGAAGATCACAGGTAGGATTAGGAGAATGGCCTTACTCACATCTCCTACTAGTGCTTCTATCAAGTCTTTTTTTCCAAATAAGAGAGCGATGCCTTTTCATGTGAGTATATACATTTGTTCCTGCATCACCACGGCTAAGATTTTGCACATCACCATGGATTTATTATTTGGCAATGTACAAAAAATTACCACATGGGAGATGACAGCGTGTACTTGCTGCTGCCAGTAGCAGAGTAAACAAGTCTACCACTACCACCACCAGTGCCCCCACCCTGAGAGTTTGCCTTAAAGGCTGATCACAAGTGCACAAGCTTATAAACCCTTCTATGTCATCAGCACTGTAAGGTCCACATACGACTTATTGGCTGAGAACGTCAGATGTTGCTATCACGTGATGTGTGAGTCACTGTACTCATGATATGGTCTGCTCTTTATTTCCTGGTCTAACACGTGACAGCAGCCATTTTCTCATAGTACGGGCATTTTTGTTCATCTGTTCAAATTAGTTAAAAACATAACAATTCACACATCTCTATAAGTAGCTATAAATGGGATTTAAAAGATGGTTACATGGTGGGTGTAATGGCACCTAGACTGCATAAGCCTCCCATAATGAGTTACATCACTAGCTTATACTCATAAATAATAGGTATAATATTAGCGTAACTAATATGTATAATAATATTTTAACTGGAAGTTATGAAGTTGGCTTACATTATAAATATATAGCTGTTTGTAACAAATGTATCCAAAGCACTGGAACAATATTCTTATGCCTCTCCAATAGATGATTATTTGGAAATTTTCGACAGTAACAAAACAAGCCATTAAAACGACAGAAGTGATGTTTTATGTGCACAGTAGATTATTGAAAAGAACTGAAAGTAAGAACCTCTAGAAGGAATAATATCATGAACAGCATCGTCATAATAATACCTAGCATTATAGTATCTCATATTAATGTCTAGTCCAGGGCAAATCGGATGAGTAACTACTGATCAACTGAGTGCTTTGTATCGATCTGGTGGGTAATAATTTTCACTCCAGATGGATTACATAAGGGAAACCAGAATATAAGCCATTGACAAATGAAGTGTTTCCATTTCCAGTGTCCTATATCTGGCCTGAAGTGTTATATGATAAATCATTTGTTATGTGCATTCTGGGCGTATTTTATATAACATGTGGGTGAATTATAGAAGAAAGCCCTTTTCTGCTTTCACTCTACCTGTGTTCAGGATTTGCAGATGCATGAATATCTTGAGCTATAGCTACAGATTTATCTATTGAGATGAGTTGTGAATCATATATGCTGCTCAGCTAACAGATGGCTCCTAAGACGAATCCTTTTAGGGCACACATGGCTTTTATGACACCGTAACAGGGCATCAGTGCAATGTTTATAAGCTTTTGAAGCTTCACAGTGATAGCTGCCTTTGAAGACATGATCTTAAACGCTATATGAGTATTGATTTTGTCCGTTGGAGTATCCTAATCACTGTGATATGATGGATGAGAAATATTAGTAAAAAGATAAGTCTAGTACAGTTTCTTAGAGTAAAAGAATACCTACCTAGCATTAAAAAATATTCTTTTCCACATAATTGATGATAGCACAAGCCAGAATTGCTTTTAGAAATGGTCATTGTGCCGGGCTGAGATAAAGTCATGAAACTGTATGTAAATTATAGTAAAATTGAATTGTACAACATATTGATTATATCGGCCTGCACAGAATATTTATTAGAATACTCTTGACCCATCATGTGAACCTGCAAAATTATGTTTGTTTCATTTAATGCATGATCAGTTTCTATAGAAATTGAGTTGTTTTGTGGGTTGTGAAATACAAAAGTTCACAAATATATTAATTCAATTGCTTTTGTAGTACATGGTACAATAACTATGAAAAGCAGGATAATTTTTTTAAAAAAGTGAAATACTGGTATTAGTACTGTTTTATTATTTATGTGTATCCAAGGTTAGAAAATCATCAGCATAATGTCTTACTATATATTACTAGACAGAACTAGCCAGTACTGTATATAGAGCTCATCTCCCTGAATTAAGCCTGGACTATACAATAAAGGGTGAGAATCCGGTTATAGCATGATTAATAAAAACATACTCACCTCCCCCGGTTCTCCGGTGCCTCGCAGCAAAGTCCAGTCCTAATGTTTCAATGTTTTCTTCTGGTGGAAATCCTCTTTAGCTGTGATGTTCCGGCTCCCTTTGCTTAGGCCGCTGATTGGCTTCAGTGGAGTCAGTGGCCTAAGGAAAGGACCAAAGAAGTCACAGGAAGACACTACGTGCGGTGGAGACTTCCGCTGGAAGAAAACACCAGAGCAGTAGGACCAGATTGTGCTGGAAGCACTGGAGAACTAGTGAGTGTGTTGGGTTTCTTTTTCACCTCCACCAGCTTAAAGCAAAAAAAGAATATATCATTGACACCCTCTTTAAATAATGGAGCCCTGCCACCTTACCAAAAAAAAAAATTCTCCATATTGGTTATGCTATTAAAAGCATCAACATGGTGCACTTTAACTTATTGTGTTGGGCTACTGTACTGGCTAAAAACAGTTTAATAAGGGCAAGATGGTGGCTCAGTGGATAGCACTGCAGCCTTGCAGTGCTGGAGTCTTGGTTTTGAATCCCGCCAGGAACAAAATCTGCAAGGAATTTGTACATTCTCCCCGTGTTTGTGTGGATTTCCTCCAGTTCTTCAAAATACATACTGATAGGGAAAAAATGTACATTGTGATCCCTATATGGTGCTCACAATCTACATCTAAAACTGTTTAATGTATGTTGCATATGTATATAATACAATGTAAGAGATTCCAGAAAATATGTAAATACAAGTAGCTTAAATCTAATGTATCAGTCAATTTGGAGTTAATAAGTCTGGATCAGGTTCAACAATTGGGTTGGAGGTTAAACTGCTTCTGTATAATACAGTGACAGATTCTCTAAGACATCAGTTTCTATTAATCAGTAGTTAAAGTAATGCAGCAATTTAACTTAGAACCTATATGCTCCAGCCTTCATTATTTAACACTTTAGAATGAAATCTCTTCTTCTATATACTAGCATTTGGCCACTGTAATGAAGGCTTTTCTGCAGCTGTGCTGATCTTTGACCTTTGAAAGAATTTCATTTATTATGCACAATGCAGGGCTGTTACTTCGATAAGAGAATATTGATCCATCCTTTCTACTTTTTTTTACTAATATGCAATCCTCATTTTATTGTAACTAGCATGATACAAATCACAACAGAGGCATTAGTAAATGTATATAGTGCATTTCTCGGTGGGGGCAACTTGGCAACTGTCTCTCTTTCTCTTCCCCTTTAATAAAAAAAAAACACATTTATGGAGCAACATGGTGGCTCATTGATTAGCAATGCAGCCTTGCAGCGCTGAAGTCCTGGGTTTGAATCCCAGCAGGGACAACATCTGCAAGGAGTTCCATAGTCACATAATAGATGAGGTTGGATGAAGACATCAGTCCATCAACTCCAACCTATAACCCTAAAATCCCCTACAGTGTTGATCCAGGGGAAGGCAAAAAAAAAAAACATGAGACTCATGCCAATTGCCCTATTTCAGGGGAAAAAATTCCTTCCCAACTCCAATCTGGCAGTCAGTATAAAAACCCTGGATCAACGTGTCCTTAAATTCTAGAGTCCATAACCTGTAATATTGTTCTTTTCAATACAGGTATCCAGGGCCTCTTTAATCTTGTTTAATGAATCCGCCATCACCACTTCCTGGGGCAGAGAGTTCCAGAGCCTCGTTGTTCTTACTGTGAAGAATCCCCTTCTATGTTTCTGGTGAAACCTTCTCTCCTCCAGACGTGGAGAATGTCCCCTTGTCACTGTCACTGTCACTGGCCTAGGAGTAAAAAGATCCTTAGAAAGTTCTTTGTATTGTCCCTTCATGTATTTGTACATTGTTATTAGATCTCCCCGTAGACATCTATTCTCTAAACTGAATAACCCCAAGTTTGTTAATCTATCATTGTACTCCAGTCCACCCATTCCTCTAATAATTTTGGTTGCCCGTCTTTTTCAAGTTCAAGTCATGGTCAATAGGAGTGGGGCCTCAACAGTAGTGATGGCAAGTGACATTTTATCATTTTACAGCCCCTTTACTCAGGCTTGTGATTTTAGCATATAGACAACAAACCATTAATGTACAGAATTGCAGTTTGTGTATGACGTTATTATATTCCTTCGTATATGTATATTCCTTACTAGTTACTGCATTTGGTTTTATCTTACAGTCCTATGAAAAAGTTTGGGCACCCCTATTAATCTTAATCATTTTTAGTTCTAAATAAGATTGTTCAACATAGTTGTTCAGGGGAAGGATACAAAACGTTGTCTCAGAGATTTAACCTGTCAGTTTCCACTGTGAGGAACATAGTAAGGAAATGGAAGACCACAGGGACAGTTCTTGTTAAGCCCAGAAGTGGCAGACCAAGAAAAATATCAGAAAGGCAGAGAAGAAGAATGGTGAGAACAGTCAAGGACAATCCACAGACCACCTCCAAAGAGCTGCAGCATCATCTTGCTGCAGATGGTGTCACTGTGCATCGGTCAACTATACAGCGCACTTTGCACAAATAGAAGCTGTATGGGAGAGTGATGAGAAAGAAGCCGTTTCTGCACGTACACCACAAATAGAGTTGCCTGAGGTATGAAAAAGCACATTTGGACAAGGCAGCTTCATTTTGGAAACAAAAATTGAGTTGTTTGGTTATAAAAAAAAGGCGTTATGCATGGCGTCCAAAAAGAAACAGCATTCCAAGAAAAACACATGCTACCCACTGTAAAATTTGGTGGAGGTTCCATCATGCTTTGGGGCTGTGTGGCCAATGCCGGCATCGGGAATCTTGTTAAAGTTGAGAGTCGCATGGATTCCACTCAGTATCAGCAGATTCTTGAGAATAATGTTCAAGAATCAGTGACGAAGTTGAAGTTACGCCGGGGATGGATATTTCAGCAAGACAATGATCCAAAACACCGCTCCAAATCCTCAGGCATTAATGCAGAGGAACAATTACAATGTTCTGGAATGGCCATCCCAGTCCCCAGACCTGAATATCATTGAACATCTGTGGGATGATTTGAAGCGGGCTGTCCATGCTCGGCGACCATCTAACTTAACTGAACTTGAATTGTTTGTCCAAAATTCCTTTATCCAGGATCCAGGAACTGATTAAAAGCTACAGGAAGCGACTAGAGGCTGTTATATTTGCAAAAGGAGGATCTACTAAATATTAATGTCACTTTTCTGTTGAGGTGCCCATACTTTTGCACCGGTCAAATTTTGGTTTAATGCATATTGCACATTTTCTGTTAGTACAATAAACCTCATTTCAATCCTGAAATATTACTGTGTCCATCAGTTATTAGATATATCAAACTGAAATGGCTGTTGCAAATACCAAAATATTTAGAACTAAAAATGATTAAGATTAATAGGGGTGCCCAAACTTTTTCATAGGACTGTAAAAGGTTTGTGTCATATTTAAAGGTTTATTCCCATCTTGGCCTTTTTTGGACCCAGATGTAATCTACAAGCAAAATGAAACCTATGTATTGGCTCAAATCTTTTGTAACACCTCAATTTTCTTTTTTTTTTTTTTTTTTTGGATTTTTTGGGTCAGTCCACATTTCCTACATGTGAACGAATACGGGGGCGGTACAATAACCTTGCTACTCAAGCTGCACTTGATAATGTTGCTGCACCTCTTATATTCCACTTATGTGCTCCCCATTTTGCTATGTGCAGTTGTATACAATGACTCCAGGGCTTAAGTACATGCTTCTACATAGAAGTTATGTGTCTCGCTTGTATTGAGCTAGATATATAGAAAAACCGGGAACTGGCAGAGCGCTAAAGGCAGCAAAATCCGTAATATACTTGAAAAATAAAAATGACGATATGCAAGATTAAGATGAATTGGTTCTGTTTTATTGCTCCAAGGACATGAACAACAGCTTGTATTGAGCTAGGCAGGGAACATGATTCAGGATGTATGCTGCACATAGCTTCACCATATTGGCAAAAAAAAATGCCTATTAGTGGACAAGTTTTGTCAACGTTGCTGGGCTGTGGCAGTGGTTTTATCCATTGCTGACAGTAACAGTGCACAGATATGAACACATATGAAATTCACATCTCAAGAAAAGTTCATTTTTTAGGGGCCACATGGTGGCTCAGTGGTTAGCACTGCAGCCTTGCAGCGCTGGAGTCCTGATGTTCAAATCCCACCAAGGGCATAAAACCATCTGCAAGGAGTTTGTATGTTCTCCCTGTGTTTGCATGGATTTACATTCCAAAGACATACTGATAGAAAAAAAATTTACATTGTGAGCTCTATGTGGGGCTCACAATCTACATAAAAAAAAAGAAAAGTTCATTTTTACAAAATCAATGTTTATGACAAAATCATTATATCTGCATTCTCTTACATATTAACTATCATCACAGATTAGGAATACCCAATTACAATGGAAAGTGATTATAAACATTGTCAGTGAATCGGAAGGCTAAAACAGACAGTTACACTAGAATTTACAAAGCTACATTCTCTTTGATCTTCTCACGTGAAATATTTGTTATATATCAGATTTTTTTTATGTTCAGGTCTTGATGAGTTTCTGCAAATATAGCATGTTACCTCAAACAGGCTAAGACCAGAGGGTATCTTGTCGCACAAGTGAAAAATAAAACATATTGCCCAAAGCTGAAGTACAGCAGTATAAAGTGGAGAAAGAAGTCCAGGAATCTAAGCTCTTTAAATGATAACCCTCAAGATATGTTTTGTGTTCCTTTTACAGATTCAAGCTAAGTGTCTTTTCCTTTTTGCAGCACTCGGGGGCTATAGATGCTAGTTTAAACTCCTTATCTCTAAAGGAGCAGCAGACAAACAGTGGGAAGGAAAACACCCTGGAGTTGCTATCTTACAATTAGACAAGCAGGCGATCGTTGCATGTTCATATTAAAGCAAAGGGCAGACCATATAGCAAACATCAGAGCTGGATTGGATATTTCTTTAAACAACACGTGCAACAAGAGCACTCTGTACCCTTCCCCAAAATGGATTTGTTAGTGGCACATCATTCAGCAGTTATATAGCAATATATTTTTATAATATGAGGAAAATTTACATTACTTTCAGAATTCCATGTATCATACATAACCTGCCTGATAGCGACTTCATGAAAATTCAGTATTGGGATTGTTTAATGTTTTCAAAAATCAGGGTGAAGTAAGTAAAATAAAAAAAATATCAGAAGCATTGACTTCATGTACATTGACATGATGGCTACAGACCTTCACTGGCCTTAGTAGTGACATTAGACTGTATAGCACATGAGCAATGAAGCCTACGATTGGCTGCGGTAGTGACGTGAATGATATACATAGTGATGGTGGGAGAGTACTAGTTATCTATTATTTTAAACCCTGTCTAGCCCTCTGGCATGTTCTCACCTACACCGCTGATGGATATTGACAATTGCCTTTGTCCACCTCAATTACCCATTCAGAGATGCAGATCTAGAAAATCTTTCATTACTATTTAATAAATGGGATGGGAGCTTACAGGATGACAACATTAATTCTTAGTCCGATTCATGGCAGGCGACTCCTGTATATCAGTAGAAAGGAATATTCATCAGGGACAATGGAATGGTAAAAACTCAGCTTTATTGAAGAATGTTAAAATCCACAGTATGCTTCACACAAGGAAAGCACAACTATAATTATTAATTATTTGCACCTAATTAAAATTTCATGAAAATTGGCACGATGTGACATTAACAAACTACAGATTGGTATTTATTACAGTACATTAAAGATACTATACAATTAGAAAACATTAATCCTATCTGAAAAATGGTGACAGATGGTGACAGAAGAACTTGCTAAACTCTGAAGGGCATGTCTTATTGTGTTTTCTTTCTCATGTATTAAAATGTGTATCTGTTCCTTAGCAGCCTATGCATTTGACTAACAAGCACAGGACCACCATTGGACTTTTTTATGTGCAGGCTAAAATTCAGTGCCTAGTAAAGTATTGACACAGTTGGTGGCTGTCAAGGAGCAGCAGTGGACTTTTATATATAGTGTGAGAAGGTGACAGGCAGAGTGCTGGAGTCCAGATATATCAGCCCCAGGTTTATAACTTATGTGTGGTCTAGGGCAGATCCGGAGTAGGCCTCAGCTCAGGTGTAGATCCTGGGCTCATTACTGGACCAGAAAAGGCTGCAGCTCTTGCATTCCAGGGCAGTTCCATGAGGTGAAAGGAGGTGTCTGGTTCTGTCCTTTAACCCTGAGTCCGGTGAGACAATATTGCACCTGTTTTGTTCCTGAGGCTGGAAGTAAGCCACACGTATAGTTAGGTTAACCTACTGTATAGCTAGCTGCTCAGACGAGCAGGTATTTTGTTTTGTTTATTTTGTGCCTGAAGTCAAGGTTTATTTATTTTCCAGTTTTTTTTTCTAAATAAACCAGTTTGCTGTGAATTTTGTGTCTCTGTCTTGACTGTTTGGGTCTTCTTCTTTTGAGCTAACGTTCTCACAATATAAATATATATATGCACAAAGTGGACATATTTAAAGAAAGTTATAGTTAGATTAAATCGAGTGGCTATTAGAATTTAATTGACATATGATCAGTGTTTCTTGGATAATCTCTTTAGAGGTGACTGTTTGATTTAGAATTTTTGTAAGTTTTATTCTTTTAGTGCTAATTTAATAAATCAGTTTATTCAAAAATAAATGTTGATTGGTTATTTACATCTAATTATAAAAAGTCAACAAAATTAATGACATTGGATTCTTTAAATTGGCATAAGGTTCACGTCATCATCTTTCAAACCTGTTGAACTTTTTGGGGTGGAAAACAGAGCTAAGCATAATTAACCAATATTTTGTGAAACCATTTCTGTAGATATTTAGTAGGCTAAGTTCACATCTTTAGTAAAGTCTGTTGCTCTCATCCATCATTGGATGAGAGCAATGGACAAACAGCTCTGGAGAGACTGATACAGACATAGCCCCCTCCATCTTTATTAACTCTGGTATAAAAAAAAAAAAACTTTCTTCCATCAGGTTTGCTTACTTTTCCTAAGTCTAAGGTTAATTATTACTTTGTTAATTATTGCTGAAGACTTTCAGTTGAAACAATATTTGTTATAACAATGCTATCCTTCTGTCTTAGTTTCTTTACCTTTACCTTAGCAATCAATTGTTATCGTTCTATTATTTCAATAGCAAAGAAGATGATGGCTTTAGCTGTGAGTTCATTTTATTTTGCTTTTCATGTATTTATTTTATAGGTTGTAATTTGGTATCTAATGTCACTTTTTTGTGTGCAGGAACATTCTCAAGTGCAAGCTGAACAAACATTAGAAGAATAACCTCTACTCGGATCATTTCTGAAAGGTAAATCTAAAATCTGTTACAATTTCAGACGTAAGACTACTTTGCCAAGTTGACCTTTGATTCCTACCATCATAATATCTAATATATGTAATTAAAGAGCATTTCTTTCTCTTTGGCATTGATACGTCATCCAGGATGCCTTCTAATGTCTGCACTATTTATAGAATTTCTAATAGATTCTAATCCTATTATAAAGTAATTTGATCTGATGTAGCTGGTGCCTGCTCTTGTTTCATTATTTCAGTATATTCCTATAATTCAATATATAATTTTATTTCCGGCTCAATATTATATAGCTGATTAGACAAGAATAATTTGTATTTTGCATTCTGTCTGCGCTGTTATTCCAATAAAGCCTTAGTGTATCTTCCATTAGAATTAGAATAGTTTATTTATACTTAGGGAAATGGCTTACCTACGAAAGCCAATATACATGTTTTCTGGATGGCACATCATTGCAGTGCTGCTTGCTTTTTCCTCATATTGTTTCAACCCAGAAAAACATTGAAAGCTTAATAGTTGTTCTTAACAGATGGTATTTGTAGGCTTGCCAGCTGTGCCTGCAGCATATTATGTTTTAATTACATACAGGTAGGTCATACATACATAGTTTCCTATCTGTTAGCATGTAAAATAAATGAATAATATTAACTGATATAAATGGTGAAAATTATGCAAAAATGTTTAAAAGTTTTGGGGAAAAATCTCAGATCTACAATCAATGCTATTAAATTTCACCTTTGCATTTTTCATTGTACACTAATGTTATACTCGATTTATATGCGGGGAAGGGCAAAACTTGCAAATCGGTGGGGGTCCAATTGCTCTAGATTTCTGTCCCCCATTCTAAAGGGAGTGGTGAGTTTTTGTTAAGCAATTCAATTCAATGGGAGAGCTAGAGAGCCAAAGAACTGCATGCAAAATATTCTATGTTCGCAGGGGCATGAGCAGTCATACTTCCACCAACCTGCAAGCTATGCCCTATCCTGTGGATAAGGCTGTGGTGTGGGCATATAGGAGAGAAAAAAAAGAGCGCTCATACGGTATTAACGTTTGAGATGAATGATTATCAGTGACCCACAAAAGCCTTATGTATGGGTACTCATCTATTGTAAGATCAAATCAGGTTAAATGAATCATATAGATCCCTATGTCCATGAGAATGCTGTCTTGCCTTAGTTCCACCAGGTGCAATGTCCTTCACACCAGAAATAGATGCAGTTATGGAAAAACTTTACAGGAAGGCTCAGGTGCAAATCCCTTAAAATTTTTGTTACCTAATTACCCCTTTGTATTAAGAGGCGGATATTCTATTTTTGGGTAACTGGATTTAATTATTCCCAAAAAATATCTGTCTCTTAATACAAAGGGGTAATTGGGTAATAAAAATGTAAAATGATTTGCACCAGAGCCATCCTGGAAATTTTCTTCCTTTACTGTACTTGTGGATAGGGCATAACTTGCCTAAATAGGAAGACCCCATTTAACCCCTCCCTTCTACCTGGACACTGCCTTACACCCGTTAATAACATTAACCTTTCACTTCCAAATATCACAAGATAACTTTTTACTAGTATGGATATTTTTTTTCCTACATTCTCTCAGCTAAAACCTAGGTCAGAAGTATATTAAAGTTTTTATATATTGTAACTGACCTCTTTTGTGTTGTGTATTGTTAAACTGGGCACATAGGAAAATTAAATACATTAGATATTAGTTTTATTTTGACTTGGTCTCCATCAACTAGGAATAATAAGATTCTGTATCCCAATGTTCATACTGTCGAGGCCTCAATAGAAAAGCCAACAACATTTTGGTTTGAATGAAATATTTCAAATAAAAAAAAAACTTAATACATCATATTAATATGATGTTTTTGTTGTGAAATAGCGAAATGTTTGTGTGCTAGAAAAACAGGTTGAATTTAGATACATCAGTGCTTAAAAATGTTACAATTTCTTGAAAGGTTAGCCAACTCTCATTACCTTCAGGTACTTTTATCCGAGTTACATTTCAAACCTTCCATGTATCCAAAGCAGTTAGGGGAAGGACACACATTCAGGTTCTTTTGATGTAGATTTGAAGCCAAAAAAGAGAGAGATGTGTAAAGGTACAGATAGAACTACTTCTCCTGGGGATGACTTCAAAAACTGCATAAAAAAACTGAACCAGTGCCCCTTTTCCTTATGGTACTGAATGTGGTAATGCTGACTATTATTATTATTAACGTAAAAGAATTAAAAATTAACGAGAGCCTTGCAAGTTTGCTACAGTCAATAACAATACTTTTTAATCTTTAACACAATCATACATGAAGCCAGTAGCCTGGAGCAACATTGTTGATCAGTGAAATTGTAATGTGCTGACCAGGGATCAGTTCTGAATATATTTCACAAATTATCAACTATATTTAAAAGGAAAACTGTTAAGAGAAAACAGGAAATCTATAACAATGAATACTTTCATAAAGCTCTCCATTAGGAAATCATCCTACATTGACATTTGATACAGTCCATGTGCTGATTCATGCATAAAGTGTGTTATGTGGAACACATTCTGCAGCTAATTCACTCTACCTTGCCAGGCAACCAAGTATGAATAATTAATATAATGATGTGTAGAAATGAGTCCTTCCTACTACAAACTACAGCACAACTGCAATGACAACCAGAGCTGGTGGTAGATCTGCCCTGTCTTCACTGCCGAAGAGATTTTCCCTTTTGTCCCAAATTGTAGAATTATTTCACTTTCTATCAACTATGCAGAAGAAGTGCATATCCCTTTTGCTGTATACTATATACAGGTCAGCAATTTGTACATTACTCCTCCTAAAGATAATAAACCACATTACAAAGTCACAGCCTGGTCTCACCGGAGGTTTGTGTGATACTCTGATAGACCAGTCCAAGTCTGTTCAATATCATCCTTCATTCACCATTTGTAAGTACAACTAGGCTTGGCTTCAGTTTCACATACACAGTAGGATTTACGTTCTTTCGATCACCCAGTATTCTATACACCAATAATGGCACCAGTGATATTTTGGTCACCGTTTTTGCTTGTTTTTATGTGATCTTAACATTGACATAAATATATGTTATGAGACAACTGTTTGCTGCAAACTTTGTCATTTAATCTGTTTACAATCAAAATTTATGTCCAGTACTTATTGAAACGGCTAATTTTTGCATCAGCATAGCTATATGAGGTTGTTATGTCTGCACCTGTTCGAACTTCTGCACCATCCACTTGCATGCTGTGGTGCAGGAGGCATGTTCAGTTTTGAAACTTTGCTTAGGGTTCTTCTTGTGTTGACAGAACACTGTCCTATTCTCTCACCTTGGTAATTGATTTACCTCCACACCTATCTCCTTTACCTTGGCTTCCCTTTGCCTCTCAAATAGTTAATGTTACCCTTACCTGTGTGACTGACAGTTTATCTTCCTATGAGGTCTGGGGTGGGTTCTTCTTTTCTTTTTATTGTTTTCTCACATTCACATTGGTGCTTGCTATTGCCTTGTGCGTGCTAGCATTTACTCTTGCTGTTTTGTTACCTGTTTTCATATTCCTGACCTCTGGCTAATATTTGACTATTCTCTTGGATCTCGTGTCTGTACTGCGTTGCTCTACTGTTATGGACCCTCCAGCTAACTGGCTTCCCTTTGTTGTTTGTCTTGTCAGCGTTCTGTGTTATCACATATCACATCTAGGAAGGGCTTGTTGGCCAGTTGTCACCTGTCACTTAGGACAGGGCAGGCAAGTAGGAAGGGATGGGGGGGATTCAACTTAGGGCTCATTGTCTTGTTGTGCCCCTTCCCCCAGGGTTCACCAGAAGCTACTGGGAAATTGGTCCTCTAGCATTCCCTTACAGAGGTCCTGTTTTTGCAAGATGATCTGTAGGATTTAAGGCACCATTTTGCAATACACATAAGAGTAGGAATGCATGAAGTTAGAAATTTAACATTGAGGGAATGTCTCTTGGCAGCCTTGTTTTGAGCTCTCTTATCAGGCATATCTCTTTTAATAACAGCTGTGCCTAATATGACAGTTCACTTTCATTCACTTTAGTGAGACAAAGCTTTGGCAAATTGTAATACCAGATACAGTCGCAACTAAAAGTATAGCCTGTCCCTGGTGAATAAATGAAAGACAACATTAGTTGAAGCAATACAACCCTTTCATACAGATGATTGGACCCCAATAATATATAGATGATCTATTCTATGAATCAGCAATCAATTTTAAAATCTGGAATACCCCAGTGAACTCTCAATATGTGTAAATACAGAAGAAGCTATTGTACTTTTACAATGTAACCAAATGATGTATTCATTGTAGTGCAAAAGGTTTTTTATGGTTATGGCAATATTAAATACTCATCCATTCACCAGATTTTATGACCCTTGATATATTTTATATTTCGCTACAAGAGACTAGTCAAAAATATCTTTCAGATGTAAGTGGAGATTTGTTATAATTACAATTCTTTTGTCTGAAATATTAAAATAATATTTTGTGTATTGAGTGTATATTACGCTGTCCATGCCATGTTCCAAATTGTGTTTTTTGTTTATTTCTCTTCATAATATAATTTTCTGACTATAATTTATGGCAAATGATTCCTGATTCTAATTCTAATTGTTTGTGGAATCATTTTACCCATAGCTGCACAGTAGACAGGTGTAAATTGAATGCCAAATGGCCAGTCAAATCAATTCTTCTCTGGTTTCTGTAATAATCTATTTCTGTGACATTGTGACATTTTGTATTCCAATCTGCCTATTAAACCACATCTCTGGATACCGACTGGGCTACAATACGGTTTAATAATAGAACTTGTACAAGTCTCTACAGACAAAATGCTCTGTTCTTTGCAGACATCTAGTGCAGCCATCTTTTTTGGAACAAAATAATGTATCCTGTATTGTGTCTGCATTATGTAGAGCTTTGTCTTCTTAAAATATTAAGTTTGATTACATTTTTGAATATAAATGATTTAGTGCAGGTTGAGAAGTGTTCAAGCTCTACAAAATGACCATTAGGCGCAGAGATTGAAATTCAGTGGGGTTAAATTAGATTTGTTACATTTGAAACTGAACTCCCTTTGGTAGTTGGGATCGACTTTAAAGCTAGAAAAGAAAAGTAGAGCAAGATGCAAGCTGCAATTTTTCATAGTTATTGCTGGTGACACTTCTAAAGTACTGAAATGCAGGCCCTGGAAAGCTGATAAATTAGACAAATGAAAGAGTTTCTCGACTGGTTCAAAAGAACCAACAAATATATGGAACAAATAAACCTTAATAATGCATGGATAGCTGACAAATAGCTTCATTCACTCACCTAATATGTTTCATTCCTACTAAAAAGGACAGAAAAACATGTCTGTAAGATACATTAACTTAGATATATTCAGTTTAGCTTAAATATTATATTAAAATAACATAATGACAATAGTAAACACATTTCTATTCTTAATACACCTAATAATACATGCAAACAAAAACTGCAAGAGTACTCTGCTAGTGCTTAGGAGCATTACTGCTATACCTATGTTAGCACCTAACCTCCTATTACATGTTTACATTTGTTTAGATAGGACCAGCGCCGCACCTCCCATGAGGCGACCTGAAGCGACCGCTTCAGGCGGCGCTATGCCAGGGCCCCAGGGAGGGAGACATTTTTACTTACCTAAGCTAGTCCAGGACAAGCTGTCCTGGACTGGCTTAGCACTGAGCGGTGTATTGGGGAGGCCACTGGAGCAGCGCTGCTCCAGCAGCCTCCCCTCAGGCAGAGAGCAGGCCCGTGCCTGCGAACGCCGCTAAGCCCCGCCCACTTCTCTTAGCCCCGCCGCTCCGCCCCCTCCTCCCGGGGGGGCGGCTTTCTGTCGTTCGCCTCGGGCAGCGAAAGGGGCAGGTTCACCCCTGGATAGGACCTTACACTATAAATTGCAGCAAATTGTTTTGCAGCAATGACCATGTGTGCCTGTTACTGGTAGTTAGTGACACTCAATGTTATCAAAATGTGAGCTAAGAACCTCAGTTTCATATTTTTATATACAGTAGACTTAGCAGCAGAAGTGTAATTTGAAGTTCCTGGTAAATTTGTAATGGGGCTGGCCCCCACTTACTATGTACTGTCTATAATAGTGGTGCCTTCATATGTTGTATGGAAACCTAGGGACCCCCTCAGGTACCAGTACCCTATAGCAATTGTTGCTTCTGCATCCCCTATAGCTACTTCACTGCATAGTAGTAATGTTCTTAGCACTAGTAGAGTGCTGCTTGGATTTTTTTTTTGTGGCAACAAGCACCTACACTTATAGTTAAAGAGGACCTTTCACTATTTTGCCTACAGGCAGTTCTATATACTGCCGGAAATCTGACAGTGCGCTGAGTTCAGCACACTGTCGGCTTTCCCGATGTGGGCCCGGTGTGAAGAGCTTACAGTCCGGTACCGTAGCACTTCTATGGTCAGAAGGGCGTTTCTGACACTCAGTCAGAGACGTCTTTCTTCACAGCACAGCCAATCGCGCTGTGCTGTGAGAGCCGGGAGGAACTCCCCCCTCCCTCCCTGATAATGCTTGTCTATGGACGAGTACTGCGAGCAGAGGGAGGGGGCGTTCCTCCCGGCTCTCACAGCACAGCGCGATTGTGCTGTGAAGAAGGACATCTCTGACTAAGTGTCAGAAACGCCCTTCTGACCATAGAAGAGCTACAGTACCGGGACCGTAAGCTCTTCACACCGGGCCCACATCGGGAAAGCCGACAGTGTGCTGAACTCAGCGCACTGTCAGCTTTCTGGCAGTATATAGAACTGCCTGTGGGCAAAATTGTGAAAGGTCCTCTTTAACATTGTTTGGTAGTTCTAAGTAACAGTGTGCATTTATTCCAAATAATAATTAGGTAGATCAAATATTAGGAAATAACCATGTAAATATTAATATTATAACAATAATTATGGACCTGTCTTTTGATCTTCCCGATTGAACTTTCTTGTAAGGCAAAATTATCATCATCCTCGTTTTTTGATGGATACATACATAGATTAAATGTTATACCTTCCCGCTCCATGACTTAATAGTGCATGAGAGAAAACATTTCTTTCTCTGAAATCAACATACTGTTATATAGATTTCAGCCGTAACTGTCAGCCTCAAGTGAATTTCCTGCTGCACCTCCAAGAATTGAAGATTATTTCAGTCTTGGTAATGAAACCCTTAAAATACCACAATTAGTAGCAACCACAGCATTTAAAGAGATTAACAGTAGATCAGGGCTCATGCGGGGTGCCAATGTGTAGTTAAATAAGATAAGATAATCCTTTAATAGTCCCACAGTGGGGAAATTTCAGTATGTTACAGCAGCATAGTAGTACAGATACAGGATAATACACCGTAATATATTACGGAATTAAACACCCATATGCTGAGAAGAGAAGATATACTAGGAGTCTATAGCAGCTAAGGAACAGAGGAAGAAAGAAGGAAGACTTCATAGTCATAATCATTAGTTATCTGTGCGGAGTGATCTTCGCTTGGACTGATGTATTATATACAGCCTGATTGCGGTTGGAAGGAAGGACTTGTGATAGCGCTCCTTCTCACATTTGGGGTGAAGCAGATGGTCACTTACAGTGATGCCAAGTGCCATCAAGGTCCCATATATGGGGTGGGATTTATTCTCCCGCATGGAGCTCACCATGGACAGTATTATTCTGTCACCAACCACCTGTACTGGGTCCAGGGGGCTCCCCAGGACAGAGCCGGCCCTTCTGATCAGCCTGTCAAGTCTATTTCTGTCCCTGGTTGATATGCTGCTCCCCCAGCAGGCCACACCGAAAAAGATGGCTGAAGCAACCACAGAGTTGAAAAAGGCCCTAAGAAGTGGCCCCTGGACTCCAAAGGCCCTCAGGCTCCTGAGCAGGTAGAGTCTGCTGTGGCCCTTTCTGTGCAGCGCCTCTAGGGGATCAGCCTAGTTTAGTTTATTATTGAGGAGCACACCCAGGTACTTATAGGTCCTGACTATCTCAATGCAATCTATATCAATGCAATACTATCTCAATCAGGCAGCAAGACTGACATCATTGCTGTATATTATTGAATCAGAGGGTTGCACCGTCAAGTGCCATAATGGGACATAAATAATAAAAATTTTTACAATGTTTAAAATAAACTTTATTTTAAAAAAAAAAAATTTCTCATTGAATATTCACATATAATGCAAAAATAGTGAAAGTTGAAGCATACCTAACCTTTCAACAATAATATATTAACCCCTTCACGACCGATCGGAGGCATTAACCCCGCCGCCATTTTGCCCGGGATCGCCGGCTCCTGGAGCATGCTCCAGGGCCAACGTCCCGTTGCCATGACAGTCGGGAGCCTTGTACAAGGCTCCCAGGCTTGTCTGCAAATCCTCTCTTTTGCAGGCTGGTCTATGCAGCCTGCAAAAGAAAGGATGATTTTTTGCAATGCATTGCAATGCATTAGCATTGTAATGCATTGCATTAGTGATCAGACCCCCTGGGGTTCAACACCCCTAGGGGGTCTAATAAATGCAAAAAAAATTTTTTTAAAAAAAAAGTAAAAAAAAATATAAAAAAATATAAAAAGTATTAAAAGTTCAAATCACCCCCCTTTCCCTAGAATACATATAAAAGTAGTTAAAAACTGGGAAACATATACATGTTAGGTATCCCCGCGTCCGAAATTGCCCGCTCTACAAATCTATAAAAATATTTTTCCTGTTCGGTAAACGCTGTAGCGGGAAAAATAGTCGAAAGTGCCAAACCGCCTTTTTTTACTGTTTTGATTCTGATAAAAATTTTAATAAAAAGTGACCAAAGCAATAACATTTCCCGAAAATGGTAGAACTAAAAAGTACACCCGGCCCCGCAAAAAAAGACGCCCTATGCATCCCTGTACACTTACGTATAAAAAGGTTACGGCCATCGGAATATGGCGACTTTTAGAAAAAAAATTTTTTAACACAGTTTGGAATTTTTTTTAGGGGTCAAAATGTAAATAAAACCATATAAATTTGGTATCCCTGGAACCGTACCGAAACACACAATATAGGGGACATGTCATTTTGGCTGCACAGTGAATGCCGTAAAACCAAAGCCCGTAAGAAAGTCACAGAAATGCATTTTTTCTTCAAATTCACCCCATTCTGAATTTTTTTCCTGCTTCCCAGTAAATTCTACAGAATAATTAATGGTAGCATCATGAAGAAAAATTTGTCCCGCAAAAATTAAGACCTCTTATGGCTCTGGGAGCGGAGAAATAAAAAAGTTATGGGGTTTAGAAGGAGGGGAGTCAAAAACGAAAAACGAAAATCAAAAAATGCCATCGCGGGAAGGGGTTAAATGTATTATACAATGTGTGTACAGGAGGAGTAAAACCTTTTCTGGCCTTTATACGACTTTATCCTACATTTATAAAGAGCTTTTTCCTATGTGTGCTCTGTCATAGATGTTGTGGGAAGAGATTAGCTGCTATGATACCTACCATACACTGCACAAAAAGAAAGATACATTCTGCTGTATAACTCTCTCTTTAACTGAAAGACATCAGCAGGATCATATAGGAGATTGTAGAGTAGTAGGGATATGAGTAAAGTACTTAGGGTAAGATAGATAACTTACTGTTAACTGTGGCAGTCTCTGTCTGTCCTCTTCTCCCAATGTGTTTCTGCTCACGCATTCATCTTCCCTCTTCTCTTATATGTAAATCTGTAATTTGACACCACTGTGAACTTCCATTTGTCTTGCTCTAGGAAGACAACATTCAGCAGAGATTTCAGAGTAAAAGTCAGTTCATCTGGGGGGTAGATACATTTATTACTGTATTTGTATTTCTGTAGTAGCATACACATCTGGTATTAGTATATGTAGCAACATATAGAATGTAGCAGTTATCAAAGCCTTTAATTAACAGTATAAAAATGAAAAATCAATGGAATGGAATTGTTGTAGGCATCCCAAAATGGTTCCACAAAATATATAACTCCTCCCACAAAAAACAAACCCTAATATGGCTATATAGGCAGAAAAAGGAAAGGATCTTGCAATGTGGGAAGTAAAGAGCAAACATGTAGCAATTCATAGCTTTTTGTAAGCATTAAACAGACTATTAATACATATGAAAATGCATTAAATGATGGATACAAATGCATCCTGATAGGTTTCTGATAGTAAGTATAAAATGGGTCCCATCATAGTGATGGAGTCTATTATTTGGTCACACAAGATAGTACATCTTGCTATGCTATTTTGCTCATGAATTGTGATAGACTCTGCTATGGGAGGTGCAGAATATAGCTTAATACATACATATCCTATATGCTTAAAGAGGACCTTTCACCTCCTGGGGCACATGCAATGTAATACACCACTAGAAAACTGACAGTGAAGAGCCGGAACCAATAGCTCTTCACCGGAGGCACAGAACGCGACTTTGTCGACTTTCTAGTGGTATATAAAACCACATGTTCCCCCGGAGGTGAAAGGTCCTCTTTAAGTCATACCTAAACAGTAAGGTCCTTCCATGATTTTAATCACAATGTTGAAAGCAACTACTATAATATTTTATTTACTACATCAGGATTTATGTTTAAATTAGTTTTTACATTTTGGATAGTATTTTTTGAACAGTGAGTTAAAACTGAAAATTAAATAGTATTAAGCAGTATATGTGATTTGAATATTGAACATACCATGGTAAATCAAAAAATGATCTCTAGTTATTTTAAAACTTCTGTTGATCATACTGTAATATTAGTATTGTCCATACTAGCTCAGTGTCTCCCCAGTCCCTGCTGTGCAGGTTGGGAACATATTATATCAGTTCATTTGCGACTTTGGCATTAGAAAGAATGGCTGCCCTTCTTGTAAAGTTAGCAGGGTGCAATGATTTGTCTTCGGTAGCCTGAGGATGTGTCTAGTGCTGATATTTATTGAAGACTTTGGGCAGAATATGAAGAAAGTGTCTTGTTACGAATAATTGTGTATGAATAGATAGACAGAATTCAAGGACGGTTGCCCAAGTGTCAGCCATGAGGAAGGAGCCAAACGCCCATCCATGTTCAGGACCGATGACAAGTTTGAACGTGCAAATGAACTGATTAACGAGTTGGATAGACGAGTGACAGAGGAGAGAAGCTCTACAAGGATGAATATTCATGTCTGATGTAGAGGTGAAGACAGTGGGGCATTCATGGCTTGCAGCTCAGCCCGAAACATTTTTTAATGAGAGATTATAAAAGCTTGTTGACAGATGGACAAAATGTATTGAAAAGTGAGACTATGTGAGAAAAATGGTGTTTGTCTTTTCAGAATGTTGATTTTAGTAAATTCTACAGCCAGAACATTATTGACCCTCATAGATGTGTTACTTTTGAATAAAAGACAGTAATTTGTAAAATATTGAAAACATTACTTATCCATAGCTTTCACTGCCTATTAGTTGTGTGTTATAGTTAAAGAATCAGCCAAAGCATTCCTGTACAGTATAATTCTAGTAAAACTAAAGTATCTAGTAAAAGTAAAGTATCATTACAATATTAGTTTCTAAAATCTAGGAGTAAGAATGTAAAGTAGTATAATCCATAATAAAAACTCTTGTGAATATATATATATATATATATATATATATATATATATATATATATATATATATATTGTACTCAGTGTATCACTCTCACTAAGGGAACATAGCAGAGAGCATTTGTTGATTTGTCTGGCTGCATTATGCTGACCCTAGGCATGGCACTTTATCTTCCTGAATTCCAGACACTAAGTAAAATTGTAAGTTCTTCAGGGCATAAATTTATCTTGTCTGTCGTGTTTCTTTTTTTTTTTTATTTGGACAATAGTCCAACAAAACAATGATTTTGGGGAACAAAAGAGAAAATATAATCTTAATAGAAGCATGATCATAATATCCATATCCAATGAATCATATTCCTATGAACGTATTTTTCTATTAACATGTTGACACAAAATAATAATCCGTAAAATACAAAAATGTATTTGCTGTATACATATTTCTGTAGGAAAAGTTTCTCTGGAAATTTAATAGAAATTTGTACAGTAATATTTCTGATATTCCAATATGCTGTGCATTACATAGGCAACCATAGTATATCACAAATAACATTTACTTCCAATCTCACTATCATTAAGCCAACCATAGAACAGAGATTTATATCTACAGATCCTTATACCTTTATATACTGTCTACCAATAAGTATTTGGACACCCATGCAAATGAAGATATCTGTGGTCGTGATGTACGTCACGCCTTCCGCCGTTAAATAGGAAACAGCATTGGCATTAGTGCATTGGCATTAGTCGCATGCAAGATGCCACGAAGTCCAGCTTTGTCTGATTTCGAGAAAGGGGTAATTGTGGGGTACCACAGAAGTGGTTGATCCTTAAAGGACATAGCAAGCAAACTGAATTACCCAAAATCGACAGTGGCCTATGTGATTACGAAGTGGAAGATGATAGGTGATTGTCGGAATGTGCCCAAAGTCGGCAGACCCCTGAAACTGGGAGATACTAGAGACCAACGAGCGCTGGCCAGAGAAACTGTACTCAACTGATGGTGCACATACACCAGGCATCCAGGAGTATTGTGTCCATCAATGCAATCCATAAGGAAGCACATCTGTATCTGTATCTGGACCTGTATCTGTATTACTATGCTGCTGTAACATACTGAAATTTCCCCACTGTGGGACTATTAAAGGATTATCTTATTTTATCTTATCTGCTGGGTTCTCCAAACTATTGAATATGAATAAATGTTGTTTTTCTATTCTACCACAGGTGTCCAAATATTTATTGGTAGACAGTGTATATAGCTTAACATGCTTCATCGAAAGATATGGCATGCTCTTAGGCCACCTATGTCATGGCTGAACTGAGGGATACCATAATGGAGAATTATTTCATTTCAGCTAGTTAACAAGTCAGCCTTTAGCATTATTTTATATTTTTTCACAGTGTTAAAGATATTGAAAGTATAGGGCAATAGATGTGCAGCCTTCTGAAAAATGGTTTATCTTCAGGTATTGTTTCTTACAAAATAATCCCTAAATAAATAATTCAATAAATACATTAAAGAAATTTTCTCTGAGCAATGGAATATATTTTCACTGAGTGGAATAATTTTAACTGCATTATGGGGAAAAGTTGCATATGCCGATGTATGGATCTGAATGTAAATAATATAGAAATAGTAAGGGCTTGTTCAGTTTTAGCAAGTAAATGTTATGGATTGTATAATGAAAAGTTACACAATTTTTTAATATGCTTTTTATATAATTTTCACATGAAATTGCTGCTAAATCTCTGTTTGCTGTCTTTCATTGTTTACTTCCAGTGCATAAAAATCAGTCCTTGGTAGAGATGAGCAAGTAGTATTCGATCGAGTAGGTATTTGATCGAATATTACGGTATTTGAAATACTCGTATTCGATCGGGTACCACTCGCTAATTGAATGGAAAAGTTTGATGCAGAACCAGCATTGATTGGCCGAATGCTTTACAGTCGGCCAACCTACACTGGTTCTTCTCCTACCGTTAGAAGTCTTCTCCTTGCAGCTTCCCTGCGGCATCTTCCGGCTCTGAATTCACTCTGCAAGGCATCGGGCCTGGGCAGAGCCGACTGCGCATGCCTGCACTAAATTTTCTTGTAGTGTGGGCATGCGCATTTGGCTCTGCCCAGGCCCGATGCCTGGCAGAGTGAATTCAGAGCTGGAAGACGCCGCAGGGAAGCTGCAAGGAGAAGACTTCTTGGAGGATCCAGCCCGACCCTCACTCGTGGACTTGGTAAGTGTAATTTGATTGAATGTTTCCTACCCCTGAAACGAGCATTTTCCCCCATAGACTATAATAGGATTCAATATTCGATTCGAGTAGTCGAATATTGAGCGGCTACTCGAAACGAATATGGAACATTTTACTGTTCGCTCATCTCTAGTCCTTGGTCATGTGATATACAGTCCTTGGTCATGTGATGGACACACAGATGTCTGATTACTGTGCAGCACACCTGTGTGTCCGTCACATGACCATGGATTAATTTATATCTATTGGAAACAATGAATGACAGCAAGCAGAGATCTAAATACACAGTGAGGAATAAATATAGGAAGTTTATTAGAAAATGATATATTTATTGTGTATCTATGGGTGCATGCACACTACGTAACACCGGGCGTGTATGAGAGCCGTACACGCCGGCATTACGGCAGACTGCCGAACAACTCCCATTCACTTCAATGGGAGCGCTCGTAACAGCGGCGTTTACGAGCGCTCCCATTGAAGTGAATGGGAAGTGTTCGGCAGTCTGCCGTAATGCCGGCGTGTACGGCTCTCATACACGCCCGGCGTTACGTAGTGTGCATGCACCCTATAACTGTATCAAAATATTGAATATTGTATTAATAATACAAAGTATAACATTTTTACAGTGAAACTGGACAACTTTTGAGACAATCTATTCTCTGTTAATAGAGTATGCGATTCTGGACCAAAAAGTATTGCAAAAATGTTGCAGTTTTCTACTCCTTTTAAGCTAAGACCGAAGTGGCGTTCCACAGCAAAACAGCATTGTGGTTCTTTCCTCGGCTCTTTGCACGGAGAGTTCATAGAGGATTTCACTGCAGACTTTCTGCTTCAATTACATCTATAGGGAGACTTCCGGCATTTCCATAAATATAATTGACATGCTGCAGTTTTTAAAACCACAACAGTTTTGGAAATCACTGCGTGTCCTCAACTTGTATTTTAACATCAAGTCGGGATGGGATTCGCTAGAATCCCATCCACTTTGCCTTGACTGTAAAATGTCATTTTGTACTCGATGATTCTACCTTGGGTGAACTGCAGCTTTTACAACATGTGGCGGCCTGGCTGTAAGTACTTTTTTCAACTGTTACAGATTAACCCCTTCCCGACATTCGCCGTAATAGTACGGCGCTGCAGGGAAGGGCTTCCCGCACAGCGCCGTACTATTACTGCGGATGCATGGTGCGCACACAGAAACTGTGTGCGCACCATGCACAGCGGGTGTCAGCCGTAATACACGGCTGACAATGCCCCGTAACACCCGCGGTCGGAACCGGGTCCGATCGCGGGTGTTAACCCCTGAGATGCCGGTGATCAACATGACCACCGGCACCTCCGGGGTTACAATGTCATATGGTGCCGATCGGCACCCCCCGCGCCGGTTTCGGGGGGTGACGGTGTTCGTAGGGGGCAGCCCGGGGTCTGATCAGTGACCCCGGGTCTGCCCCTTCACTTACCCCGTCCTCGCACCTGGCCGATCCTGCCGTAAATGAAGCTGTCAGCCTGTGCGTCTACACAGGCTGACAGCTTCCTATACACTGCAATACACGTGTAACACGTGTATTGCAGCGTATCTCTATTGAAGCAGTGATCAGCCGATCACTGCTTCAATCCCCCATGGGGACAGAAAAAAAAAGTGAAAAAAAAGTCAAAATAAAAAAGTTTAAATAAGTTTAAAATAAATTATTTTTATTATGTAAAATAAAGAAAAATAGAAAAAAACATTACATATTTGGTATCGCCGCGTCCGTAATAACCTGAACAATAAAATTAAAACATTATTTAACCCAAACGGCGAATGTCGTAAAAAAAAAAACGTAGAAAACCGCACAAAATAATGATTATTCACCACCTTTCCCTTACAAAATGCTCAATAAAAAGTAATCAAATCGTTAGATGAAAACCAAAATGGTACCAATAAAAAGAAGAGGTCTTCCCGCAAAAAATAAGCCCTCAACGAGCTCTGTCTAGCGAAAAATAAAAACGTTATGCCTTTCAGAAGATGGCGATGCAAAAACAATAGATTTTTTTCCCTGAATTGAATTCTATTCTGCACAAATCGCAACGCATTAAAAAATCATATAAATGAGGTATCGCCGTAACCGTACCGACCCGCAGAATAAAGGTAACATGTTACTTATGCTGTACGCTGCACGGGAAAAAAAAAAAATGCTAAAAAGCAATGCCAGAATTGATGTTTCCTTTTACATCCCACCCAGAAAGAGTTAATAAAATGTAGTCAATAAGTTACAGGCCCCAAAATGGTGGCATTGAAAAGTACATCTAATACCGCAAACACCAAGCCCTCATATGGCCACATTGCCAGAAAATAAAAATAAAAATCTACCTTGTACAATGTGAAGACAAAAACCCCAAAAGTCGCCAAATCATTAGGACATAAGTGGCTGCGACTAGAAGGAAATGTGTAAGCGGTGCGAGCGTTTTCAGGGGACACCCCATATTTAGAGCTTATGAGAGATAATACAGCAGCGCTGATCCCCCAGAATGCCCCTCTTCCCCATCCGCGTCATAGGAGCTGGTGGGAAAATAGAATGGGATTTGGTGTACCCAATTTACTCTGCACAGCTTACACATTCACTTCGGGGTTACTAATGCTCACTACATCACTTGATAAATTCTTTGAGGGGTGCGGTTTTCAAAATGGAGTCACTTTCTAGAGGTTTCCACTGTTTTGACTCCTCAAGGGCTTTGTAAATGCGACATGGTTCCTGAAACTGATCACAGCCAGATCTGCCCTCTAAAAGCTCTTTGGCGCGCCTTCCCTCCTGCGTCTCGCTGTGCGTCCATATATTAGTTTACACCCACAAGTGGGGTACTATGGTAGTCGGGAGAACTTGCATAACAAATTGTGTGATGCGTTTTCTTCTTTAACCCCTTGTGAATGTGCAAATTCTAGGGCTAAACGAAAATATTAGTAAAATAAATTCAAATTTGAAAATTTCACCTCCATTTTGTATTAATTCCTGTTAAGCACTTATAGGGTTAAATTACTAGGTATATGTTGTTTTGGCTTATTTAAGGGGTGCAGTTTTGAAAATGGGGTGATTTATGGGGGGCTTTAATACAAGGGTCTTTCAAAACGCTTTCATAACTGGATTAGGCCCTTTAAAAAATGGGTTTTGGAAATTTCTTGAAAATTTTGAATATTGTTGTTTCACTTGTAAATCTTATAATGTCCGTAAAAATTAAAAGGGTGACTAAAGTTTGATGCCAACATAAAGCAGAGATCTGGGACATGAGATTTATGATATAATTTTGGCGGTCTGACTATCTGTATGTAATGTACATCATTTCAAACTTTATAAAATGCATATTTTTCAAAATTTCCACCAAATTTCCAATTTTTTTATAATTAAACACAAAACATATCAACCAAAATTTACCACTAACATGAAGTACAATGTGTTACGAAAAAACAATCTTAAAATCACTTTGGTAAGTTAAAGCGTTCCAAAGTTATTGCCACAGAAAGTGACACATGTCAGTTTTGAAAAATCGAGCTTGGTCAGGAAGTCAAAAAGTGCAATCGGCGGGAAGGGGTTAAATTTAGTTTGTTTCTTAGAATGTCACGCATATCTCAATGTATTGGCAGAAGAATTACATCCATAAAACATCAACACCAGTTCACTATTAAAGACATGTCTGCTTTCTTGACATGTCTTTAGTAATTACATTCCCAATCAAATAACAAAGTTCAACATTGCTTCAAAATAAAACACTATGTAAAGCCAAGCACCCATCATGAAAATTAGATCCAACTCTATTTTTATAAAACATGAACTCTCACAATACATTTTCCCTTTCTGTCTGGAAAATTAGCAGAACAGCAACAGTTAGTTACAAAATAATATTCATGTGTTAATATTTTATCATTCTGCATTTAATATTTATGAGTTCTTTAATAATATATTATACTTTAGATCTACTTTTTCTTCCAAAGTTTAGAAGCAGCACTGTGTTGTGTTGTGTTATATTACATTCTATTGCAAAATTATCCCAGGTGTTATACACAACATTGTATAAATAATCCACCATTCATAATTATCTCATAATTTCAAATATTTTAAATATATGCAAGCTTGCAATATATAGTTTTTTGTTAAAACAGTAATTTTCCTATAAGTTGCAGTATTTTATAGATATATATACTGTATATTATACTGCACAAGAGATACTCTAGTACATCATATCAATATTCGCAGTAATAAAATGTGTTCCCTAGTGTTAGCCTTGGAGACCAGAGCTGGAAAGAGTAGACACAAAAAATATTACATTTCTCTGATTTGGCAAATACTGTAAGTTCTAACATGAAATTCCTACATGAAATTGCCATGGTTATGTGAACTGGTTTTTGGCTTCATGGCTTGGACAAACCCCCCCCCCACAAAAACTGCTATACAAAACCACTGCAATTTGCTATAAAACTGCATGTTCTTACTACATGGTGCTGAGAAACCAATAGGGTTGTAATTTAGGTGATATATCTGTGGTTAATAAGGCAAATATGAGAATAAAAACCTGGATACAAACTTATTGTTGCTTTTAGGATATGTTGCCTTGTGTGTACATAATGTAGTAACACTATTTCTGGCCATTATATGTCCCCAGAATATAATGCAGTGGCCATTTTAGTTCACCCAAGACAAATCTCAATTTGCTTTGTTTCATAAAGTCCTAACAATTTGGAATATTCAGATTGAACCCAGCTTGGCATGATCTGATTTGCCCATCTCTAGTTTTGGGCAATTTTTTTTTCATTTTTATCAGAAAACTCCTTCAAATGGAGGAAAATGGTGAGGAATTTGGTGTGGAATTTTCCACGTGGAAAAAAGCCTACAATTGATTTCAATGGGATCTGATAGCTTTTTTTCCACTAGTGGAATTGGGATTGGGACCTTTGGGACCTCACATATCCATAGAATGTGTTAACATTTCCCCACATATCAATAGAGTAGCAAGTCACACAAGCAATGCAAAAGCCACTGATCAGCAAGTTATTCCCTATCTTGTAGCTAGGAGATAATGTGAAAACTTGGTCCAACACCTTTAAACTGGCTACCATGCTCTGAAAGAATAAAGAAAAATGGAAGCATGTATAAACCTATTTATTGGTCTACAAAATAGTCTGCAAAAGTATAATCAATATACACCAATTGGGACAGTTGTTGTAATGGACTTTATTGGCTGAGATGAGAATATCCCTGCCTTTGTTTCTTTGAGGTGGTCGGGATTATGGAAGTAGTCGAATGTGGCTATTCTGCATTGTTGCTGCAACTCTGATAGAGATACATAGGAGTTGAAGAAACAGCAGAGCACTGAAAGCTACATTGTTTCTGCATCTCTTATGGAAACAGCTCAACTTACTGTGCTATGCCATTTCTGTAGGTCCTATTAACCATGAGAGTCGCAGAAACAGCATAGAGTAGCCACATTTGACTGTCTCTTCACCTATGGGTTGGAAGAACAAGCCTAATATTGCCATATGTGACTGAGATGGAAATTGCACTTTAGGCTAAGTCCCCACTTTACAGAAACACAGCATTTTTGGTTGAACATTTTGCTGCTTTTTTTTTTTTTTTTTTTTTTTAGCCAAAATCAGTAGTGGATTCAACAGAACGGAAACATATAAAAGCTTTCTTCATATTTTCCATTCCTTTTCAAACGGCTCTTGACTTTAACGTAATAAACTGCAGAAAAATCTGCAACAAGAAATGCTGTGTATCCAAATGTGGGGCCTGAGCCTTAAGAGGTTTCTAATGAAAACATATAAGGTTAGTTTTCACAGTTGATGGTTTCTAAGCTGGAGGCAAAAAAACAATATATCCAACTCTATTGCCACACTTTCTATATATGCAATTGAAATGAAATTGGAAGGAAAAAAAATGCACTGGTAAACCTACAGTTACAACTACATCACCAACCAGCAGTGACAAATAATAATAATAATAATAATAATAATACATTTTATTTATATAGCGCCAACAGCGCTGTACAATTTGTAGGGTTAAAATACAGACAGATACATTACAAAGAGAATCATTTCACACAATGGGACTGAGGGCCCTGCTCGCAAGAGCTTACAATCTATGAGGTAGAGGGAGTGACACAAGAGGTAGCAGGGGCGGCAAATAGCATACACAGAGTCAAGTTACACAAATGGCACCATTAGGTAGCACAAATTCAGGTTTTTGACTGCAGTTTTTTAGGCCAAAATAAGTAGTGTCCTAAAAAAAAGAGGATTATTTTCTGTTCTTTCTTGGTTCTCATTCTTTATGACCCACATTTAGTGTTAATCTCAAACCTCACTTCTACATATGACACATGCATGTAAATACTGAAGCATCTTTATTCTTTACCTTCTTTTCCATTAATATTGTGCATCTTTACATACGATAAAGGATTCCAGGTTTTCAATAAAGCCAGTGCATCTGGTTTGGCATTTATTGAGTTTCGGATGACGTCTAATTAGAATACTATTTGCGGAGAGCTTTTCAGAGATAAACTTATTTGATAAGTAAGAGAAATAAGACAAACAAAACCTTTAAAGAAATGCCCTCAATCTATTTGTCCTTTGAAACGCAGGAAATTCAGTGTCATTAAGTCAGTCGACTTAACCTCTGGTGTATACCCTGTGCTATTCTTTCTCTAGTTTGGCAGAGATATTGTTATCAATAAATCAGCGTACCTGCTGGAAACCGTGTGACAAGAAGATGAAAACATTAAAAGAATCATGAAATTCTCTTTAACTTGTAGCACTTCGGTAATAAAAATCCGTGTGTTTCTGGGCATGTCACTTCCAAATTTTTAACTTAAAAATCATACCTGACACTCTAAGCAAATTTGCATGATAATTACCGGTGAATAAGAATGGTCTTTTTCAGTACATGCCTCGGGTTTGCAATACTTCAAAGTAGAAGTTTATCCATGGTAGCATTTTGATTTGTCCTAGTAAGGTAGAATATATTATTGGTGATGCAGAGAAAAATGTGACTCCTGGGCATTGGATAATTCTGCAGGATGTGTTAATCAAGAAGAGCCAAATGTTGGAGGAACATGTAGAAGAAAACTACTGTGGATGGAATTGTATGTAGAAGAAAACTACTGCGGATGGAATTGTACTAGAGTTACCTGTACCAGAATTACCTATTGCAAATATTGAACTAAACGATCATTTACTTTTATACAGAATTTTTTATGGTGCTTACTAGATAATGCATATTAGTTCAGTCCAATACACCAATCAGGAAATAATAGTGTGATTACCTGCCAGCAGGAAAGGGTACAAGATGGGCACAAACATCTGTGCAGAAGCTGTAGGAAACTACTAGCTACTTATAGACAGTCACATTAAATGTATCTGTCTATGGAAAGTTGGTCCTCTGTTTACACCATACCTTATAACAGCTTTGCATTCCTCCTACTTATCTTCACTTAGACTATTTATCTGTATAGAATCTGTCTCCTTATTCACCTCACACAAAAAAAGTCTAAGGAGAGGAGTCTGCCACTAATGTATTGTCTTACTCTATGCAGAAGTAAAACTTTATCTTGAAAGATATTAGCAACCTCATACACACACACATTATAGTAGAGTTTCCTGCTCCTACTATTTGTGTGTGTTTCCCAGCTTCCTCCTCTGCCTTCCCTCCATAGCCTTCCATATACAATTTAACTCAACCTGATAAATAGAAAAGAAAACTTTTTTAATAATATGTATTAAAATATATATATATATATATATATATATATTAAAAGCTATATTATAGATTAATATATACTATTGACGTATGAAAAGTTGTTTTATAATTGGAGGTATGCTTTAAAAAAAAAAAGAAACTATACTGAACTGATGCAGTTCGATATAATTTTAACAATTGTGCCTAAGCAGATTTCAATGCCAAAAATGTTCAATATCTTGTATAGCAGGAGGCCATATGGTGGAGAAGGAAAGCAAGACACATGATCAGTAATGACGTAGTTCGACACTGGGAAAGAGCAGTAAGAACTACTCACATTCAAGGAGATGATGGGATGCCGGAGTAATCTCTAGTGCTGAAGATCACTTTTATCAGAAGATTCAGTAATCCTACTTTCTGTTAGATATCAGATTAAATATAGCTATGTATGTTTTAATAAAAATATATAGTATGTGTAATTATACATACAATAGTGCAGAAAATGTATTATTGAAAATGATGTATGTAGCAGTATGATAATAAAGACTTGTAAGCTGAGGTCTGAATGCTACACACTAAGTATGGTTTAGCTTGAGCTGTTACGTGTAAATACACTTACATTATAGTAATTGTTGAGTAAGAGCTATAATCCAGCTTTAAGCTTATTCTACGGCCAGTCATAGTCTGGGTCACTGGGTCAGTGGCTATCAACGTCAGTAAGGATAAGTGTTATTCAAGTGACAAGCAATTGACAAAAGTTAAAAGTTAACATCGCCAAGCAGATCCACGTATTGTATGAAAATAGAATATCGAATGCATTGATTATTTGATGCAGCTAAATAACAGAAACTAAGGATCGAAAACATTTATTTGCAAATGTCCATTAATTTTACAGTATTAAGGATAATGACTGTAATTTTCATGCATAAAATTATGTGTGTTGCTGGCTCTAGGTGGACTGTAAATTATCATATTCGTCATAGCTCTGCTGTGAAAGACAGTCATGAAACTAGTGTAAATAGAGGCTTTAGTTTGGGCATATTTGGGCAGGTTGAGGGCAAACATTTTGGCCTAATGAACGTAGAAAAATGGACAATGTTACAGTGGGGATTGCCCACTTTTCTACGTTCACCAGACCAAAATATTTGCCCTCAACTTGCCCAAATAAGACCCAAATCAAGCCTCTATTTACACTAGCTTCATGGCTGTCTTTCACAGCAAAGCTATAACAAATATGAAAATTCCCCAATCTATGTCTACTAATACCGCCACCTAGTGGTAGTAAGCTGACCTGCACCCAGCCAATGGTTTATCTAGCATGGTGTGAAATTGTATTGAATTAGTTTCAGATGAAAGTTGAGTCCTTCACCAGATTCTAGCATAGGTAAGAGTAAACACATTTATACAGTAATATTAATGTATATGTTTAAAGGGGTTATCCCACAAAAAGTATTTATCCTCTAGCCACAGGATACAGGATAAACACTTAAGCAGTGAGGAGCCCCTTGGTCACAATGAATTTGATCTTGAAAACAAGGAATGTTTTCCTCCTGTTGTGTATTCAATGTAGGTGTGTCAGGTGGTGACTTCAATGGGACAATCCGAGATATCCAAATGCTGTACTTTGACTATCTCCGGCGCTCCCATTGGATACTTTTCATTGCATAACCCTGTTAAGGATGTTATTAATACCCTGAACTTATTTTCCCATTTGTAAATCTTCCACTACCTTTGTCATTTACTCATGTAAACCAATAGATGAAGCTTGCAGTTGTTGCTGTTATATGTTGGCTGACTCAATGACTAATGTGACACATATGAAAACCCTCAATGCCTTAGCATAGCTCCAAGTGCTAATGAACACAACTCTTCTTATGTAATAGTACAGTCACAGTAAACCACATTCTGACATAGAAGGGATAAGAATACTTTTGTACTTATTAATAGGATCTCATGGGGAATGGATTTAATTGTCACATTCCCAGTTCTGCAGGCTTCAGAGTTGACATCTCTAAGCATTCTTTGCTATCTCAGTGCTGTACAGAGTACTTGTGAAGATGGATCTTACAACAAGCGTGTTGTCTATTTCCAATGACAACCATCAGACACTTGATGACAGCTGCATTATATAATACATGCTGATATGCTTCATACAATAATCAATACAATCTATTTACTCATGTGCTACTTTTTATGCAAGTTTACATATAACCTGTGACATTTACCAGTAGAGATACCCTTTAAACATCCAAAGTAAAGACAAAGAACTCAAAATCATAAGAGTTGCAGTATGGGATATACGTTAGACTAACTGGATTGAGATCCAAATACTGTGAAAATCTACATTACCCTAAATCTGCATATTAGATGTGTTATGTGCTATTAAACTGCATACAATTACAACATCAACAGTATACACAAAGTACTTCAAATGTTACTCTTATGGATATTTGTTTTGGTTATATTGCAGAATTTAGTGGAGTTTATGTGTAAACCATGAACATGATAACATGACAGCCTGTATGTTTTATTGACTATGAGTAACGCACTCCCTATTGTGAGAATTGTTCCAGCATGAGCTCAATCCATTACGGCATGGAATAAGGGATATTACTTGCCACTACTTGCATGTCTCGCCCATGTGACATCTCATGAGCTCTAGTCTTGGATCGCTTGTAGTGCTACAGTTACACAATGTTATGTTAGCTATACTGAGTATACTATAACAGTGCTAACAATTCTACCTCCATTTATTCTTAGTTATGGTGAAGCTACAATATGATCATACTGCCATCTTGTCAATGACTAGATTTTTTGTTAAGAACTGTGCTCCCTGTATTCGAACATGGTGTCCGATCTGCAGAAAAGCAGAAGTTAGTAAGCAGAATGATAAAGATTCTGTATAATTTCCTATTTTTTATTAGAATCCTGCACTTTAATGTTTAGAAATTCGGTCCTACATAGAGACTATAGACCAGGGTCTCTCACCCTGCCAAACTAGTATCCCTACACTGTGCTGATGAGATCCTACAGATCGAAATAGCACTGTCCACAGCCGGGAATCTGTTTCTTTTGGAATAGAAATGCTAGTTTGACAATAATCTTGCATCATGGTATCAGGCTATCTAAAATTGTTTTCCTAAATACATCCTGGAAAACAGATTTGCATATTTCCCAGAATCCCCCAGTGGAGTGAAAATGGCTTGTAAGTCTACATACGCCTGCAAAGGCACTCTCCTTAAGGAGTTTTCTTAGTCCTTAACTATATATTAGTCTACATTTCTACTACTGCTCTGTAACCTGCCTCCTGCACATTAGACGTTCAATATGACAGGTTCCCTATTAGAGTAAGGACAGATGGTCAGGTTTTCTGATGTCATTTATGAAGCCTTGTTTTGGCTCCAAAAACTGCAATAAAAACGCTGCACCTTGCTTCATTACTATGAATTTAGAAACTGACTCAGATTGCTCGGACTGTGCCCAGTGTTATATACATATAGGATTCTTAGCTGTGAATGTAGCCGTGAAAAATTATCTAAATTGTGCGGTTTATTACTAACATAGGATATATTTTATATATAGTACAGGCAATGTACATGTTCTGAACGGACATGTTATTATTACCATATTTTGGCTGCTACTTCTTGAATACCTTGAAGTATGTCGCAAAAGCCAAGATCACAGAAATTACCACAATGGAGAAGAGAGTAGTGTTATAGAAAAGGGAACTTCTAGTAATGAGTCCAATTGGATGTGGTCCTGGGAGAAATAATTAGAGATGAACAAGTAGTATTCGATCGAGTAGGTATTCGAACGAATACTCTGGTATTCAAAATACTCGTACTCGTTCGAATACTATCGCTATTCACAGTAAAGATTCGATTCAGAACCAGCGTTCTGCAGCGGTCTCGTCCTTGCTAGTCGGGAGAACTGGCAGCTTGCGTTTATGTGGGAGTTGACTTTTTCTCATAGGAATGCATTTACCAGCGTTGATTGGCCAGTGTACAGCATTCGGCCAATCAACGCTGGATCTGCCGGAGGCTCGTCTGTGAGTCTAAGATCTGACCATAGCAGTCTCCATTGTGGTCCGATCTTAGACTCCACCTCCTCACAGATGATCCTTCGGCAGAACCAGCGTTGATTGGCCGAATGCTGTACACGGACCAATCAACGCTGGTAAATGCATTCCTATGAGAAAAAGTAAGCTCCCTCATGGTTACGAGGGAGCTGAAAGCTCTCCCGACTAGCAAGGACGAGCCTGCTGCAGAACCAGTGTTGATTTGCCGAATGCTATACAATGTACAGCATTCGGCCAATTAATGCTGGTTCTGCAGGACGAGTAAGGGCCGGTTCACATTAGCACTTGCCTCCCATCTGGAAAGAGTCCGCAGGAGGAACCCCCCCGAATGGTATATCAGCACAACTGCAAGCGCTGTGCAGTTAAAGTGCACGGACCCCATAGACTATAATGGGGTCCGTGCGCTTTAACTGCACAGCGCTCCTCCTAAACACTCTCCTCCTGCTACTCGTGGTCTTGGTGACTCTCTTTTAGTTGAATAGTGGTTTCCCCTGAAATTAACATTTTTTCCCATAGACTATAATGGGATTTGATATTCGATTGAGTAGTGGAATATTGAGGCTCTACTCGAAAAGAATATTGAATCTCGAATATTTCACTACTCGCTCATCTCTAGAAATAATGAATTTATGTTTCCTGGTTGGAGCGAACGATATTTGAGGTTTCTGAAATGTCTTATCTTATGTGAACCAAAGGAAATAAAGCTAACCTCTTCTGAATCATTTTACAAAGTTATTCAATATATGATAAAATGATCCCATTATTTACTAAACTGTATCGCAGAGATACCTTTCTCTATCAGAAACACTCTGTAATATCCATCTGGGCCCAGTTTAGCTAGCAGCAGCCTGAGACGTGGCATTAGCATACTGTTTCTCGGGGAATGCCCTTGAATGTGCTTTAGTAGCTGTCTTCTACGAGACGTGAGCCGCATTGGTAAGGACTTAGAAAGATAATGTGTTTCGAGCACTGTGCATAAATCCTAGGTGAACGTTTCTACTTTTAAAGCTCAGAGACACTTTCCAGAAATGTCAGGATCATTGTTCAGTGATTAATGAACATCAAGTAGTGGACTGGGGTTTGCACCTTGGGATCAGACTGGCTTACGTTACTACATATTTACAAAGATCTCCCCCATGTAACCAGTAAAGGCATATTCCTACACTTGAACTACCTAAATAATTTATAGTCCTTCATAGAGAAATGTTATGCGTTGATTTTATAGCAAACTATATTTAGAATCTTCTATTATTCCATATTGAAAAATACAGCCTGTCTTATATGTTACATGTCATATAGAGTTCTGCTCCACTTGCTCCATGGCAGTGATAACATACGTTATTATCATGCAGATTCATCCTCAGAGTTTTATTGTGTACTAATGTGCTTTTATTATATGCTGCAGATATTGCAATTTATGAAGGTCATGTATAAAATTGTGTAATAATTTCATGAAAAGTTGCAATCTAAAGAACTAAACAAAAGCAGATTGGATTTCTAAAATTCTCAAAACCCAATATCAGCTTTTATATATGTAAATGTGAAGCATTCCTATGTGCGTTGCTTGAATACTTACAGCTATTTTCTACTATTTTTCTATTAAAGCCTGAAATTGTGTTTGCGAGTCTGTAATATATTTGCTTTCGTGTATCTATTTATGGTAATCAAGTCAGTTATAGAAAGCCAGAAAGTGACAGTGTGTTAATGATGTGCCGCTACTCAGGCTCCTGAATTAAAATTTTCAGGCTCAACACACTGTACAGTATATATGTAAGTCTACATGCTACAAAACTGATGTCTAGCCTGGGGAGTGGAAACTGAGATGAAATGAAACATACATCTTACCAATGAAATTCTGATATATACATATTGTGAAGTTAGTTATCGTAGGCAACATTTTACTCACCATTTTCAATATCTATCCAAAATTTTGAACTAGTGTCCAAAGTAGAAGGTCCTAGGTCTAATGCAAAGTCTGTAATGGAGCGTCACCTACAATGTGGTATTTATGATATCCCTCTTCTATTATGTGGAATGGTGGCCTTTGGGCTATTACTATGAGAGTGAGACTGTTGTCGGCAGTGCTATAGGAGAGGGGGAGTGTTACCCACCAAGCAACCCAAGCAATTGCTTGGGGCCCTGTAGATATAGGGCCCATACTAAAGGGATAGTATGCTGTGTGGGAACAATAAAGGGCAGTATGCTATGTATGGGGGCACTAGAGGTATGGTATATTACATGTGGGGACAATAAGGGAGCAATATACCATGTGTGGGCTAAGAGGGCACTATTATACCCCCCAAACATAATTTTTCATGTGACTCTAAAAATGCAAACCATACCCCTGTATGAGTATGATATTAAGGCGTTATTGTAGATGCCATTACTTTGGAGTATAGTGGTGTTCTATATTACGGAGATGTTGGAATTGTTATAGAAGCATGCGTGGGAGGATCTGTATGGAAGATTCTGTCTTGCACTGTCATGGGTTCCTGTGGCTGGCAATGTAATTATGAGTCCTGTCTGGCCCCATGACTTTCACTTTTACAAAGATGCCTGTTATAAGGAAACATGATGGCTCAATGTGTTATAATGGCCCTGTGTAGTAAGGCAACTGTGGATTGCTATATTAGTACTACCACACTGTTACTTGGGCATTGTTGAACATCTGAAACTATTTCTTTTACGAAGCCAGAATATATAATTATAATTCACATTTTCCATCTCAAAATCTGTATATGTGTATAATGCTTGTATTTGTGTATATTCCTTTTTAAATTGCTAGACTTTTAATTAGAATTATATAATAATGTAAGATTTTTTACGAGAATTATATAATTATATTTTAGATCACTTATAAAACATTGAATTACCTTTATAGCAAACAACTATGAATACTTAAATTTAGAAGTTGTAAAGGAAAACAAGATTTGAGCTGTATCTAAAAACAGATTTTATAGACAAAAGATATTTTGGAGCGGCAAATACTGGTTAGGCGGCGCAGTCATTTAAACATCTTCAAATAATATTTCAGAGCCAGTATACTGAGCAATTACTGTATACCGAGCAAAGTGCTCAGATACTGTGTTCCCAAAATAAGCTTTCAGTGTCGGGCGATGGGAGAGTGAGTCAATTTCTGTCCTGATGTAAGATATAGATGAATGTTGGGAAAGGCACTTATCTTGACACTATTTTGGACCTCACTGTCATCTCGCTGGGAACGCTGAAAGCAATCAGAAGATGCAATTTAAGAGAAGATTTACTAGAGGAGCAAAGTATCCACTCCTGATAAACATGCAATATTCCAGACACAGACATGCACAGTGTTTGGAAAGGTTATGAGCTGTTTTATCTAAAGGATACACAAAACACCATGGATAATAATATTAGCAAAGTAAACATTTGAGACATTCTTTAGCAGATGTTATATGCCGTAAGCATTGTGTCTGTTATAATAATGAGATATGATCTCACAAAGATATTTATACATCAAGTATCCAGTTTTATTGCATTATTACATGTATTAGTAATAATTTTGCATCCAAAGAAGTTTCCACTTTTATTGGATTATTACATATATTAGTAAGAATTTTGGAGGGCTGTATCACCAGCAGGCTACTGAGACATGGCATTCCCCATGAGTCATGGTACAATAAACCCATCATAAGGAGATAAGTCACAAATGACCTTGTGATTACAGAATCTAGGTCAGTGGTAAACAAGGTTACCCTTAAAAAACATTGACAGCATTGTCACAGTGATTTTACTGTAACTCGTGAGATATGTTGTGTCATCCTAATCTATGAATTAACCCCAGATTAAAGAAAGTAAGGGGGCACAATCCGGAAAGGGTACATGATATTTTTTATACATCCACATAAAAGGAATACTTACATGTTTCCCCAAGGATGTATTTATCATTAAAAAACCCATACTCACCCCCCTACACACACATCACGAAGAACAATGCTCCGGGGAGAATTTATAACATACAATAAATTTAAAAGTAAGAAGATGTCTAATGTGTTATTTGTCTCGTCCTAGAAAAATGAACTATTGTTTAAATCAAGGTTTTGTATTAAACTGTTTTTGTGAAGTTTGTCCTAATATTCCATGTCACTATTGTAAAACGACTCTGAAATGTGAAGTTTTCAGTCTAGCCAATTAGCCTCACAATTCGCTGACACTTACTGCTCTGTAGAGATCACTTTCTGCAGTCATCCCAGGCTAGAATTATAATAGAACACCTCTGTTATAAAGCTGAAGGCACATAAAACAAGATGACACTTTAGATGTTGGACACAGCTCAACTCCTCCAACCTGAGTAACCAACGTGATCAAGGAAACTGATAGATTAGAGCATAAAGACAGGTTATCAAACTTTATTCATTTTGGAAAAAAGACAGCTTACGCTAGGTTTACACTAGGTTTACACTTTTCCATTATTCGATGGACATGAACATGAATGGTGGACCACTGCAACAGCGGTTACACAAGGAGCCAGACAAACCCCATTGTACTCAATGTCAATTTTAAACTGAAGCCGGTGGACACTGCTCCAAGGTCATTGGTGCAGATGTGAATATAGCCTTAGGGGAGATGTAACTACAATGTACAAATATATGAATGAACAGTACAAAGTCATCTGTTTACACACAGCGCATTTTTTATGTCCAGACGAAAAAAAGTGTCACCATCATTATAGACTGTTACACAATGTTTTGATGGTTGATTTTAGAGATAATAGAATTCTAAAGATCAAAAGTTGAATTAGGGATTTATTCTCATTGCCATATTTGGAAATGGGGAGAAATTATTCATTAATATGGGGTTAATGGCATCCATGTCATAAGGTTAGGGACTAAACAAAGGCATCAGATTTTATGGTCTATCCATGGGATAGGCCATAAATATATGATCTTGGGGGCCTGGAAGCAATAGGCTCTGCACCATCTATAGTGGCCGGGCATCGATACTGCAGCTCAGCATCCATTAAAGTCAATGGTGATAATGCTTGACCAATATATAGGGACTGGATATTTCTACTTCTGGACCTGTCATGCATATGGTAAGCTTGCCAGAACCTGCCCTGTACAACTGATCAGTTTGGAGGCGCATTGCCAATAAGATATTTATGGTGTATCCTAAGGGTAGACCATAAAGTCCATAATCTTGGACAACCCCTTTAAATAAACAATTATAAATTACATTGACTTGACTTTTTCCATTACTTTCAATGGATTTCGATGTAAGTTATCATGGTGCAGGAAGTTATCTGATTGAAGATGAATTTGGCTATATCTGTATGTACAGTGATCTCTGCACAATTTAGACATTTACTATTTGAAATGCAAAACAAAGGAAAACTCCCTATAAGTAAAACTTATAGAATCTCAACCATAGTAGTGATTCACCCTAATGCAAATCTGCAATGCGTCTGAGAAAAAAAAATATCCTATATATGTCATCTGCTAAAACAGCAAACCTCTAAAGTTTTGCTGTAATTTAAATCATACACGTTATTATTATTAAAAAAGTATCCACAATTTTCCACATTCTTTGTACACATAATAGTTTTTAATGGCAGGACACAGAGTTCATCATGATTTCCACACAATTTCTACAGTCACTGTTTTGCAACAAAAAGAACAGGAATCACTTTAGTACAATGTCAATGGCAAGATTTAAAGAAAGAGAAAAAAGCAAAAGATAATTGCACACTTATGTGAATGTGTAATTGCTTTGAGATGGAATTTTCCTAGTCGCATCTCAATACAGGCTAATGTAATCCACCACAGGTAGTAATTACTGAAAGTAATTGTAATGCAGAATGAGAGGTAAACGTTAATGAAATAGATTTCTAAGGATATAACATCAGAGGTGCTCGAATGGAAAGCATTTTGTGAACCATGGCTGTTTCTTTGGTAAAACCCAATCACAATCACTTAAAGGGTAAAGCAGAAAGACAAGAGGAAATTACTTGGAAAGACTGGGAATTGCATTCAATATCATGTGAGTTCATTGACATAAATTTAAGTCTAAAACTTTTGATCCCATCTCGTAGGTCCCAGGATGTAGAGAACATCAAAAATCTCCTTAATTTGTAGCAAATCTCCTATATTTACTATTGATTTGTGTGTGATATGATATGATATATGATATGTTCACACTACCTATGCCAAGAAATAAGTTTAGAAGTTAAGGTCATTAATATTCCAATCAACAATGAAAGAAATATAAAAGGGTTAAGGCAGGGTCATAACTAGGAATGGCAGGGCCCCAAGGCAAACATTTGACATGCCTCCATTTGAAAAGACCCCAGAGTATAATGATTGTGGTGTTTGTGGGGTTCAAGGGCCTGCGGCCTTACTTACCAATCACGGCTCCTGCTTATATCCTCCTCCGGAGAAGGGGAAGTGCAGATGGCTGTGAACAGTAGCGAGGATCGGTAAGTAAATAGGGCACGTTACCTGCTGAAGTTACTCCAGCAAGTAATGGCTGATTAATAAAAAATCAGGGGCCTGACGGGTCTCCTAATGTCCCACGCCCTATGGCAGCAGCTACTGATGCTACCCCAGTAGTTACGCCCCTGGGTCAAGGCGTTAAATAAGCTTTACAGAATAGGGCACATCTCAGTCACACTTCAGGCATAGAGTCTTGGATACATAAATGAAAAAAGTCCAGAAAAATTAAGAGTAAATCTTTATTAGGGGTGTGGGAAGAGTGAAGGGAAAGGCAGTTTAGTTAGTATTTGCATTGAAGGTAAAAATTTTGCTGATACTGTTTGGTATAAATTCTGGTATATTATTGGTTGAATGATTCTATAGTTTGGGCACAATTATATTCCTTATTGAAAGGCAGTTAACTGCAGTTGATATGTGTATTCTGTCGCACACATACTCATACCCACAAAAGTACTGCAATTCCTCAATAAAATGCTTACATAACAATGTAATACATGGGAACATTCACCTAAAATAGCCACTGTGATTTCACCACATTTTGCATACAGGCAATTTTAATAAACTTTGCAATATATCTAACTTCTCTTGAATAAACTGCCTTTCACATTGCAAATCGCTGCTGTATCCATATGGACTGTCTCCACTTCACATAACTCTGATGACTTATGTCTATAGAAGTATATTGAGAGGCGAGGAAGAACAGTGAGCAGGAAATGTAGGTGATAGAAGAAGGAAGACCCTGAAAAAAATGCTTTTTATCACATCCAAAGCATTTGGTCGAAGTAGTGCATGTCAGTACTTCTGTATATATGTCCTGTATGATCCTGAGACTGATTCTGAGTAAGAGACAGTTATAAAGGAGATTTTCCTGTACTTACCAGTATATGGCAGCTAGTTTCCATCCACAAGTTCAGAAAAAAATCTAAACTATATATCTCGCATTTTATTTAGCAATTGCTAAAAACTGCAGAATATAACTGACATAAAGACCATAGTGTTACTCCTTATGTACGTACACATAACAATTTATCCTGAAAAATTGCCTAAAAAACAGGTACAAATAAATGTGTGGTTTCCTGAATGTGTTTTTTATACTGTAAGTGTTCCTATGTGATATGACACTGGAAACTTTTAGTCTCACAAACAAGTTTAGCTGATCTCGTCATTAGTCTTTGGAATGAGAAACTCCCAGTTGATTATTAAATAGTTAAAGGGGATGTCCTGGAATTGGACAAATCACAGAGGAGGTCAGAGAAGATGTAACATAAAATAAACATAGTCAGATGTCTCTGATGCCCTGGTGTCTGCCGCTGCTGTATGATTAGTCCTGTGCCACTCGTATCCACAGAGGCCAATCATCAGGCTGTAGGATATGACCCGGTGACATATGTGAGTTACATCACTGGGTCCTTTCCAGCCACCACTGATTTTTTTTTTTGTTACATATTCCTTGGTCTCCTCTGTGATTTATTCAGTTCCTGGACAATCCCTTGAAGCCAAATTGTTCTTCATATTTGTGTCAACAGGTTCAGTTTTTGAACCAGGACTGCAAGTTATCACTTGGTAGACAGCATCAAAGCAGATAATCCTCCATGTAATAGCCATAAGGTATCTACATTAAAGCTGCTTCCTACTGTGTTTTAAATTGCATGAAATGGATTTCATGTCTTCAAGGAAGTCCACCATCACCAAAATTGCTATATACAGAGGAAAAGTCGATTTTCTCATCAGCAAAATTGTACTTTGAATCCAAAAATGTATGTTCACTGTATATAACAACACCTACAACAGTATATAAGTGGTTAACCCTATGCATGCTCACTATATTCCTAACCACTCCTACAGCAGCATATAAGTGGTTTAGAAGTGATTTTGTTGGTAGTGGACATCTTTTATTACTATTGTTGAAATATTAGAGGGACACACGGGAAGTGGCGTATTTTTACCTATAGCGTAGAAATGGACCCATTCCAAAATAAATGTTTCTCTTTAGCACTAATATATATATATATATATATATATATATATATATATATATATATACACTCACCGGCCACTTTATTAGGTACACCTGTCCAACTGCTCGTTAACACTTAATTTCTAATCAGCCAATCAGCAACTCAGTGCATTTAGGCATGTAGACATGGTCAAGACAATCTCCTGCAGTTCAAACCGAGCATCAGTATGGGGAAGAAAGGTGATTTGAGTGCCTTTGAACGTGGCATGGTTGTTGGTGCCAGAAGGGCTGGTCTGAGTATTTCAGAAACTGCTGATCTACTGGGATTTTCACGCACAACCATCTCTAGAGTTTACAGAGAATGGTCCGAAAAAGAAAAAACATCCAGTGAGCGGCAGTTCTGTGGGCGGAAATGCGTTGTTGATGCCAGAGGTCAGAGGAGAATGGCCAGACTGGTTTGAGCTGATAGAAAGGCAACAGTGACTCAAATAGCCACCCGTTACAACCAAGGTAGCCAGAAGAGCATCTCTGAACACACAGTACGTCGAACTTTGAGGCAGATGGGCTACAGCAGCAGAAGACCACACCAGGTGCCACTCCTTTCAGCTAAGAACAGGAAACTGAGGCTACAATTTGCACAAGCTCATCGAAATTGGACAATTGAAGATTGGAAAAACGTTGCCTGGTCTGATGAGTCTCGATTTCTGCTGCGACATTCGGATGGTAGGGTCAGAATTTGGTGTCAACAACATGAAAGCATGGATCCATCCTGCCTTGTATCAACGGTTCAGGCTGGTGGTGGTGGTGTCATGGTGTGGGGAATATTTTCTTGGCACTCTTTGGGCCCCTTGGTACCAATTGAGCATCGTTGCAACGCCAAAGCCTACCTGAGTATTGTTGCTGACCATGTCCATCCATTTATGACCACAATGTACCCAACATCTGGTGGCTACTTTCAGCAGGATAATGCGCCATGTCATAAAGCTGGAATCATCTCAGACTGGTTTCTTGAACATGACAATGAGTTCACTGTACTCCAATGGCCTCCACAGTCACCAGATCTCAATCCAATAGAGCATCTTTGGGATGTGGTGGAACGGGAGATTCGCATCATGGATGTGCAGCCGACAAATCTGCGGCAACTGTGTGATGCCATCATGTCAATATGGACCAAAATCTCTGAGGAATGCTTCCAGCACCTTGTTGAATCTATGCCATGAAGAATTGAGGCAGTTCTGAAGGCAAAAGGGGGTTCAACCCGTTACTATCATGGTGTACCTAATAAAGTGGCCGGTGAGTGTGTATATATATATATATATATATATATAGAGAGAGAGAGAGAGAGAGAGAGAGAGAGAGAGAGAGAGAGAGAGAGAGAGAGTGAAGGGTGTGGTCTGGGAAGACAGGTATATTCCATCCAGGCACCTAAAGGGTGTTTGGTAAAGACCCACACCAGGGAGGTCAGCTGACTAATCAAGGCCTGATATTAGTCTGTGTGTGAAGACTAGCAGGGTGGCACCACACTGACAGAGTTGAACTGTCCAGACTGGACCTCCAAAGCAGTTACTGTGCCACCCGTTGTTGCCAAGGTGGGAGACTGGCAGCCAATCTCCTGTATAGTCAGGGAAAAGTTTCCTTATGTTCAAGTTAGTTTTCTCAGCCGAGAAGGATTTTCTTTTGTATATTCTGTGCCTTTGCAAAGGCAGTTAATGCACTACAAGTGAATAAAACCTGCACTTGTGTGCAATCCAGTGTCTGTGTCCCTGTTTCCAGCACTGCTACAAGCATCTACCTGAGCGATTCCCCACTATATATATATATATATATATATATATATATATATATATATTTATATATTGCAATAGGAAGTCAAGTAAAATAAAAAACCCTGATGTACTTTTACATCAAGATAATCTGCAACTGTGCCCCTGTTATCCCAGCCACTACCCGCTTCTGCAGTTGTACTATTTTGTGCAGCTGCATAAACCTGCAAGTAGGTACTAGTAAGTATGTCTTTGTAGAACAAGAGAGGGACCGCCCATATGTATATAGTCTATAGGTGGTCTAGACATTATTAGGTTAAAAATTCATACATTTATAATTCAACGTTATCTGTTGGAACCCACTATTTACTGCCTTAAAATACAGCATGTAAAAACCATAAAATCTATTTTTAGTTGTGGTCAATATTCTTGACTTTTATTTATTTATAATCAGACCCATATTTATCTCGTATTCCTACAGTCATATTTGTATCCAAATTCTCCAATACATCAATATGTACATATATAGGATAGTGTTATTGTACAATGTTAAAACATGTCACCGAAAAATATGAGCAGAACCACAAATGGCAAGTACAAAATAGTTGTAGAAGTGTGTAAAATTATAAGCACTCAAGAAAATATGCCGTCATTTAGAAAGTTATTATCGATGCAAAATTTGCCCGTCAAAGTGACTAGAAAAGTTTGTTCAGTCAAAATCTATGAAATGCATCAAGTCTTTAATGGTGTTTGTGAGGCATGAGAAAGCTTTGTACATGACTCATCTTAGCCTGCCTACTCCCGCAAAGCTCAAATTGATCATCAGGTTAAATAGCTAAGTATTACTGGAGCGTGTAAACCATTATGGACATTTGGGGTCTTATCAACATCCCATTAGACATGATAATATCTCATAAACACAACATAAATGTGTACATTTGTTGCTTGAATAGACAAGAAACTTGAATTATTTACATAAATAATGTGAGTGGCGAGCTTCAGAGAGCCGTGTCTGAAATTAGCTCCAGTTAAAGGTTAAGAAGCATAATGCTTAGTGCTGTTAACTCATGTACTGCATGTTCCTGCTTAAAGGGAATGTGTCAACCGAAAGTTACCTATTTTTAAACCAAGTTATTATGTGAATTATATTTTTATAGTTTTTTAATAAGTTTTTAAATTTCCAAGTTGCTATCTATGTTTTGAAATCAATAGTACAGAAATTTTCACTCTGACCACTAAGCCTAAAATAGACATTTGGCAGTTCTGTAGGACTATTCTTTGCATCAGTCAACTCATTTACATCACAGACAAGATAAGATTACATTAGAAGATTACATCACTTTAGATAACACCCACAGTATCACTGCATCCCCTACTGACACAGTTTATCGACTTTCCCTCTCTGCACAGAGCATGTCTAGTAAATCCTCCTATAGACCTCAAAGACTATGCTGTAAAGCAAATCACTAACTGCTGTTAACAGAGCCAAAGAAGCTCAGGCACAATGACAGCAAATCTAATATTGTTTGTGGTATTAGATGAATGCATTGTTTTCATCTGATAGTTTGCAATTGTAGAGATACACAAGATAATTCTCATGTTTTAAGCCTCATTCACACTTCCACTTTTATCGGATGTGTGATGTTTGTGTTAATCATGAGCAGTAGAGATGAGCGAACAGTAAAATGTTTGAGATTCGATATTTGTTTCGAGTAGCCCCTCAATATTCGACTACTCGAATTGAATATCGAACCCTATTGTAGTCTATGGGGGGAAAATGCTCGTTTCAGGGGTAGGCAACGTTCGATCAAATTATACTTACCAAGTCCACGAGTGAGGGTCGGGCTGGATCCTCCGAGAAGTCTTCTCCGTGCAGCGTCCCCGCAGCATCTTCCAGCTCTGAATTCACTCTGCCAGGCATTGGGCCTGGGCAGAGCCGACTGCGCATGCCCGCACTACAAGCGGACATGCGCAGTCGGCTCTGCCCAGGCCCGATGCCTGGCAGAGTGAATTCAGAGTCAGAAGACGCCACGGGGAAGCTGCACGGAGAAGACTTCTAAAGGTAGGAGAAGAACCAGCGTTGATTGGCCGACTGTATAGCATTCGGCCAATCAATGTTGGTTCTGCATCGAACTTTTCCATTCGAATAGTGAGTGGTACTCGATTGAATACGAGTATTTCGAATACCGTAATATTCGATCAAATACCTACTCGATCGAATACTACTCACTCATCTCTAATGAACAGCATATAATCCTTGTATGAATGCTGTCCATGATTGATCCATTTTTCACATCCATGAAAAACTGATCATCCTTTTTTTCAAAACATTGTAAGAATATTTTTGTCAATGTTTTTGGGTCCAGACAACACATGAATGACAAGTGTTTCCGTTTCTTTTTTTTTAATGGACCCATAGACATACATTGGTGTGATGGGTTACTTTTTTTTTTTTTTTTTTAATGAATGGATCTGTATGATATATGTAGATAGCTTATGGATGTAGAAATTGGATGTGAAAATAAAGATTTAGACTACTAATATATTCTTCTATATGGTTTGTTTGGAAACATGTTTTACAAGGTGCAGTCTTGTACATGAATGAGCATTGTTTTACTTCTCTATAGTCCCTGAAATTTAACTTTGACGTTTCCGTAGCTTTAAAAATTAAATTATATGTTGGTTTTAAAGTTGAATCACTTGTTTTTACAGTATACTGTGTTTTTAAGTCAAAGGCAAAATTGACTACAAAATCAATGGGAAATCTATAGGAAGTTCTTATACTTTGTACACCTGTACTATTCATGTAAGAAAAGTTTCAATTGGAGGTTTGCTTTAATAAATGGGGTATAAAGAATGTACTAATGGTCCTTCTATCTGTTTTCTTCACTGCGATGAATCATAACTGATAACAAAAGATAAGTGTTCTATTTGCTTCAGTCATTCTGACACTTTTACAGTCAATTGCTCTGATCCTTTGATGGATCAAAACAACAGGCTATGAAATGTTAGTGTGAAACTCACCTAAACTCACCTAACGCTCTGTTCACAGTGCAACTAAAATCACAGACTATACCGATTTGCATTCAGTACTTCTTTGTCCGGCAAAATAACATACCATGTACCCAATGGACCCCATTATAATCTGAGTTATATAACAAATCTTTCCCCTTCCGGATCTCAGTGTTTATGTTCTTACAATGGTAAAATAATTTCCTGACAAAAATGTAAGCATAGCCTAAGAGAAATGGTGTTGTGCAGTGCTTATATACAAGATAGAAGTACTATTGTGCAGTAACCATATACAGGATAGAGGTGCTAATGTGCAGCATCCATATACAAGAGAGAATGGAAGGGTATTAACCCCTTAAGGACACAGCCCAAAAGTATGTTAAGGACCAGGCCTGTTTTTTCAAAATTGACGTGTCACTTTAAATGGCAATAAATTTGAGACGCTTTAACTTACACAAGTGATTTTGAGAATGTTTTCTCGTAACACATTATACTTCATGTTAGTGGTAAACACTAATCAATATTTTTGTATTTACTTATTAAAAAAATAGGAAATTTGATGGAAATTTGGAAAAAATTGCAATTTTCAAAATGTGAAATTCTCTGCTTTTCAGGCAGATAGTTATACCACCCAAATACAGTAATAAATAGTATCTCCCATATCTCTGCTTTATATCGGCATCATCTTTTGATTGTATTTTAATTTATTTTGAACGTTACAAGGCTTACAAGTGTAACAGCGATTTTCCAGATTTACAAGAAATTTAACTATGTTTGTTTTGGTTGTTTGTTTTACTCACTTTATTATTTTTTTTTTTTTAAAAAAACTTTTTTACATTTGTGCTGTAAGCACACTAGAACCTGCGAGCAGAGAGGATCACTGGTTCTATACTAACTATAGACTTGCAATACACGTGTATTGCAGGCTATAGAGGAAGCTAGCTATGCAGATGCATAGACTAGCTTCCACTCATCCTGGCATCCAAGGGGTTAACCCTCCCCCCATCGGAGCTCGCTCCGATGGGGGGAGGGATTAAGGAGCAGCATGTAGCTGTAAATTACAGCTCACACAGACTCCTTAGGCAGCCGGCAGCATGCTTTATAGCCAGCCAAACCCCTAGGGTGCCATGATCACTATGGATCATGGCACCTTAAGGGTTAAACAGGGGGGGGGGTTGGTGCAATCACCGTCCCTGCTGCTACAGGGGAAGCCTGGCTGTCAGATACAGCCGGCCTCCCGTGGAGATCGCACGGGCTCTGCTTCTGAGCCCGTGCGATCTCCATCACGTACAGGTACGTGGGAATGCGGGAACTAACCACATTCCCTGACGTACAGGTACGTGATTTAGCGTTAAGGGGTTAATTAGAGATAAGTCATTTTTTCAAAAATTCGATTCAGCTGCTTTAATGAATTTTCCTAAACTATTTGATCCAAATTAATTTGCAGCAAATCACATTGAAAAACAGCTATTTCCTGGCTGCAGAGAGCCTGTATAGTAGTGTAACACTGCTGTGGTAGTGAAACAATACTTTAAGTCAGTATGACACGCACATGACAGGCGTCACTCATAGAACCACTGCACTCTTCACTTATTTGGCTAGTTACGGGGGCGAAAACTGGCCAACTAAGTCATGTGAACTGTGCAGAGACGCAAGATCCTTCTTTAGCGTGAAAGAGCACACTACTTTTACACTGTCGTCTGCTGATTCCACACCGATGTCTACAACACCTATTGTATTAAACACTTATACAAGTGAAGCCCCCCTCAAAGAGTGGAGAGGGTGTCAGCAGTTTGTTTTGACGTCACTGATTATTTTGCCCTTCCTCTGATCCATCAGAACAATAACCTTCCAAAAAAAAAACACTCCTGTTGAGCATCCACCTTCACTAGGTCAGGATTTGGTCAGTAATCCATCAGTATTGATGCCGCTCCTGCTTTTGGCTACCAAATCATAAGCTAATTCTGATGGGACCATACAGGCCTTACAGCTTCTACACAGACAGGATCCGTTGTGTGTCTCATCAAGGGTCAAATAAATGATGATGTCAAACAGGCCAAAAAGGCAAAATAGTGACCTAGTCATGGAGTGGGAAGGGTGAGAATAGCATGAGAAATAACATAGTGTGAAGGTGGCAGCAGCATGAGGAGGCCACAGAGTGGCAAGGTAGAATAATGTGGAGGTGGCAGCAGCTTTAGGAGGCCATAATGTGACCCAGTGACAGAGTGGGGAGGTGGCAGCAGCATGAGAAGGCCACAGAGTGGCAAGGTGACATAATATGGAGATAGTAGCAGCCTTAGGAGGCCATAGAGTGACCCAGTGACAGAGTGGGAAGATGGTAGCAGCATGAGGAGGCAACAGAGTGACAAGGTGACATAATGTGGAGATAGCAGCAGCATGAGGAGGCCACAGAGTGATAAGGTGACATAATGTGGAGGTAGCAACAGCCTTAGGAGGCCATAGAGTGACCCAGTGACAGAGTGGAAAGATGGTAGCAGCATGAGGTGGCTACAGAGTGGCAAGGTGACATAATGTGGACGCTCATTACACTGAACATACTCCTCTTCTTTAGATATATATATTTTTTTAATGGTGCTGATATGAAATGCTTTGGAAGTCCATTTATAGTACGTGTGAAAATATTTCTGCATATACCAATAAATCTTTCTTACAAGAGGAGAATACAACTAATTACTTTAGACATTACACTTCACACTGTCATCTGGATGCTGTGCTGTAAATAAGGCACACTTGATAATCTGCCGGAGGAATGCAATATAGATGATTATGCAGATATATAATAAACACTTATGAGCAAAGTGAGCCTTTATTTTAGATAAAATCTGTAATTATTAATAAACTGTATGTTAATTAGAAAATTGAAACACTAAGCACAGTTACAATTTATACTTTAATTAGCTTGCAGAGGTTTCAGCAAGTCCATTAGAATACACTTCATTTACATAAAAAGAGTCCAAAATGCAACTTGCGTACATTACTCTTTAATAAATTTCTTCAATTATAACATAAATTTGGAAAGTTTAAAATAATTTTCAATAATTTAATAACGTAAAACTAAAATTAAATGTTGAGTTCAGCATTCATGTTTGTATATTTTTCTTTCCTTTGTTGAAATTTTGTACGTTTGAATAGAATCCTGTTTTATTTAATGACCCACAAATTTTTACCCCATAGCTTTAGAAGTCGCTCCATGATGGCTTTTATAGCTGTATATACAGCACTCATTGAGCGCTGTGTCTATAGTGATCAGGAAGGCAGGGGTGGTAATAAACTAAAAGATCCCATGCAGCTGCTACCTCTGTAAAGACATACAGGTACGCCCATGCAGGTAATTGCTGACATATAAAGTCAATGGGAGGTTGGTAAGTGGTTAAGCATACATTTATCTTTATTTAAGTGAATTCTACTTATATCTAAGCTTTGTTTGTCTGTGTGGCTTAGCTAAACAGGTTCTATGAATGCAGTGAAAACAGGGTAGTCTCTCTTTACATTAGTGGTGTTCACAAGTGCAGTTTATGATCATGATCCTATTAAAAGTCAATGGGTTTGTGAGCAAAATGGATGCCACACAGCTACAGACATGACTGAGAATCTGCATGGTCATCGTGAGACTCATGGTCATGGTCACACGTACATAGCTTTAAGATTGTTCAGCCGATATCAATCTCTCCTAATCCTCCCATACATATACTGTACCCCATTGGTCAGTAGGGGAGTAAGCTTTTAACAGACCCCACTGGTCGCAACTTATATTCTCAGGAACAAAATGAAATTTAACATGCCCAAGATCTGCCATTGGGGAGAGTTAGAAGGTCCGCATACACATCAGATTTTTGAAGGTTTTCGCTGTAATCCGTATGCCCAGCTTTAGTGTCACAAAGTTTATATAATATAATATCCTGGTCGAGCTTTACAATTTTTGATAATTAAGATGGTTTTCTGGTTTCAAAAGATGGAAAAGTGGGGAAGTGCTATAAAATAATAAAAGCTCATTACTTACCTATTAGATCCCATACTGCTAATTTGTTAACCTGGCCATAGGACTGATGTTTTGTTTACATACATGACTACTGCAGTTAATCGCTATATACTACTATAACGAAGCCAGCAGAGAGGACCAGTGTACCAGTGCTGGATGTAATACGCAGGTAATCTTTCTTTTATTATTTTACAATATTTTCCACCATTGTAAATTGTTTTGGTGAAAGTAGAGAACCCCTTTATTCATATGCATGTGATCATCCTATATTATATGCCTCAGGCCGAGTATATCTTTTCTAAAATTCTCCATAAGATATCCCATAACAGATAAGATAATCCTTTAATAGACCCACCATAGGGGAATTCAGTGTGTTATAGTAGCATGCATAATACAGTACTATATTACAAGAAAGAACACATACAAGCTCAGAATAGCAGATAGAAAAAGATACTAGGAGTCATAGCAACTAAAAAGAAAAAGAAAGACTTCAGGATCATTTAGTTCTCTGTGTGCAGTGATCTCCGCTTTGCCTGATGTTGATTGTACAGCCTGACTGCGGTTGGGGGGAAGGATCTTTAGTAATGTTCTTTCTGACACTTGGGGTGAAGCGGTCGGTCATTGACGGTACTGCCCAGTGCTGTCACAGTCTCATACATGGGATGGGAGTTGTTCTCCAGCATGGAGCTCACCATGGACAGTGTCCTTCTGTCACCCACCACCTGTACTGGATTCACGGGGCTCTCCAGGACAGAGCTGGATCTTCTAATCAGCTTGTCGAATCTATTTTTGTTCCTGACTGGTATACTACCCCCCCCCCCAGAGGACACTCTGAAGAAGATGGCTGATACTACTGAATATAATAAAACTGTATAATGTGTAAAGAGTGTTTGGCCACTGAAACAAAAACATAGCCCACCAATCCTGTACTTTTTTTTCAGTTTACTAAATATTTTTACATTTAGCAAAATATATTTATGACGTCATGAGAAATTAAAATGTAATGATATAGCAATCTATAAAATAAGGTAATGTGTCGGTCCGATTTGGACCTTCCTCCAATTGGATTGAAGGAGAATGAAGGATGAATATAGGCCTGGCATGTGATACAAGGTGGACTCGATGCTAAATGGAAATGGATCTTACACAGCTACAGTGTCAGCAAAATAACAATGCCCCAATAACATTATTTATCTGGCAAATAATGACATACACAATAATATCCTTGAGGTTGAAAGGACATATGTTCATTGATTTCAACCTTTTCTTAAATGCAGTGGTAGGTAGATCCATATTGATTTAAGGAAAGACTAATACAATACATTGCTCTGTCACTCGCCATTGCAAACCTAATTTCAGGAACAGAATGTGTTCTGGTTTTTAAAAATAAATGCCAATCATGTCTATGTTCTCAGCAGTAAAGAGCTGTGGTTCTAGCTGACAATGATTCCTCTTCTCATAGACACCTATTAAATGTTGTTTGATGCATAATTGAGAATCATTACAGCATATAATATTAATTAGAGGCTCACACAGTAGGCAAGTGATATAGATGAAAGAACAAAGGCAACCCTAAATGTAAATACATTCCTATTATACTTATTACTTATTATGATCAATACACATTTTCCAATTCACCTTAGGCCATGATTGATTGTATAGTGATTGATAGGTGAACAGGAAACAAAAAATACAATAACTGGAATTTCTTTAGCTAAATATTCCTTGCCTACCCTATGTGGACCTCCGAATATATTCCGGAGTTTGTTTTCCTCTGATGATGGTTTGGAGATTAGTTTGACACAAAGTTCATTTCTTTTAAAATGACTATAATTAAGTTGAACTGCTCATGGAAGATAATTTCACATTAATTAGTACAAGGATTGACAAGCATTTTAAATCAAGCATATTATACATTTTTGCATATAAATTATAGTATTATGTAAAGGAGTTGTTTCTTTAAAAATGTAGCTATAACCTGCTACCTTTATCAGTACTCCCTTGAGGCTGCAGTGATAATGTTAGTAAATAATAACATGATTTTTTTTTTATTTTTTTTTTTTTAAAACAACATCTGATGGTTAGTATAGATTAATAATAATGGCCACATCTAACATTAGGTTGAATTATGCTAATTTTTTCCTAATCATTTGTCTCATTTCCATAGCCAAGTTCCAGTAGTATAATAACTCCCAGAGATATACATGTACCAGAGTATACACTTAAAGGGAGTCTGTCAACAGGTGACACATATTAAACCTGCAGCACAGATAAGTCAGGATCACCTGAATACAATGCCTTTTTCCCCATGAATTGTTATGCCTTCATGGCTGAGATATTCATTTATTTTACAGTATGCAAACAAGCAATTTGGAGCACCAAGGGGGGTTCTGCTGCTCCATACTTCTATGCCCCACGCTGCTCTAATATGCCAGCATGCATGAAAAAACACAGTGCCAGTTGAGATTTCAGCATAGCTCCCTGGTCAAGTAATGTCTCAAAGTAGGGAGGAGGAAGGAGAGTGTATTAGAACAATGTGGAACATAGGAGTTTGGAGCATCGGAGCTTCAGATTGATCATTTTGATATTGTGAAATAAATGAAAATCCCAACATTGAAGGCAAGAATTTCCATGTGGAACAAGAGCTTGACCTATCTGTGTTGTTGGGTTTATGTGCTTTTCCTTTGTGACAGACTCCCTTTAATACCAATTAATTTTGTAATTGGGATCTATTAAAAATGTTACTTTCTTTGGTTTTTACAATTTGCTGGTATAAGCACTGCAATGCAAGCTGTAGAATATCATTTCTTATCTAATATCTGTCGGTCGTTCTCCAGCTCTTCTCTGGAGAAGGCTACACAGCGACTTTGACTGCAGCATGCTACATGGTCATGCTTACTTCATTGGAAGTAATGAAAGTAAATGTGGTTGCTATCATAGTGTCTTTGCAGAAAATATTAGAATTTGCAAGATTTGGCTGAAAACAGAGAGCAGAGCTAGCTGTTTAAATCTTACACAGAGCTGAGAGATAAATCCCAAACACCTTTACCAGTGCCAGTTGGGAAGCCAGATGAACAAAATGCAGTGATAGGCAGCACTCCAACACATGGATTTCTTGGGTGCACAATACCAGGGAGGACTGGTCTGACACCTCTAAATACTCTGAATCAGTAAGTACACAATTTATAATTGAGCTTGCTTATTTTATTGTTCCAAAATAATACAGTTCATGAAAGCTACATAGAGTATTCTAGTAGACACTGTCCTTCATCAGGCATAATGTGCCTGTTGTCAACAGAATAGGAATAGACCACAAACGTAGGGCCCATCGTAGATAACCAAATGGCAGTATAGGGATCAGGAGAGATTGCGGATGCCTACAAAGCCAGATGAACCTGTGCTGAATTTGGATCCCAAGTTATCACCATAAAAACTGGTATAAGAAATAAATGCTGCACAATATGAAATTATACCATAACCCACATTGCTCAGCTTATAAGATTTGCTATGACTTGCATAGATTTCATTTCTGGTGCATGGGACCTCCTTCGAGGACTTAATAATTGTGGTGCATTTCCCATTGACACTCTTAAAGCGGTTAAGATAGCTGCACAAAGCACTGGTCTTATTAAATTGGCCCCAGTCTATTTTTCTTGTATCTTTATTTTATGCTAAACTATAGATGCAAGATAATTATATTTCAGATTTTTCTCAATGCCGGTGTCTCTGTTATTAGCTCGGGCCAAATGATGACTTGGCTAAATGAAATTCAGTGTACTTCAGAGAAATATGTAACTTACCATCTGGAAATAATGGCAGAATTGCTTTCCTTGCTGAAAAGCAGCTGATGGCAATTTAGCACGCTGGGTATTGAGCTGGCCTGAATGTTGTTGCAATTTAGACATATAACTGCTTTAAAAATGAGAAAACAAGCCATTTAATTTTGTAATCCCCAATAACTCGAGGTCATGTAGCACATGTTCAGCAAAAGTAATTTGATTGTTGTTTTTTTCTTTCTTGAGAACCACAAATCTCCTTTACAGCCACTAACAGAGGGATTATACTTAGCGTCCCTGCAGTTCAGCTGGTCAGAGACGAAAATGTGAAAAATGTATGGCAAATGTATTTATTTATTTATTTGATCAATCTTCCCTTTTGAAAGCGCTTAAGATCTTGTTGAACCAGAATTCAGGTCAGGGCTTTGCTGTTAACAAATCATTATTATTGGTATTTTTTTTATTTTTTTGTGCTGTATTTTTGCTATGTTAATAATTGATACTGTTATAAGGTATCATTTAGATTACTTAAATTAACCCTTTTTGTATTGTTGGTTACAATTTCAGAAACTGATTCAACAGATGAAGGCCTTGCAGTTTTGAGCTTGCTAATCTATAAGGGGGCATTCACACGGAGTAATGCGGCGCTGATTCTACCACGATAACTCGCGGCAGAATCAGCGCTGATAAAAAAGACTCCCGTTGATTTCAATGTGTTATCCGCGTTAAACGGAACCCATTGAACTCAATGGGAGTCTTTTTATCAGCGCTGATTCTGCCGCGAGTTATCGTGGCAGAATCAGCGCCGCGTTACTCCGTCTGAATGTCCCCTAATATATAGTGAAGGAGTCAGCCCTGTCTGTTGGCCATAGGGAGCAGGAAAACCTGATTAAATTAATATACTGTATAGTTTTGCAGGAAAAAATTCTGTTTATCTTGTCCAGTGGGTGGGAAAGGAATCCAGTGGCAGTCCTACATAGTAACTGACAGTTGCATAGTATGAAAAAAGACATATGTTCATCAAGTTCAACCAGGGGATGGGAAATGTTATGACAGTCTATACATCACCATAACCATCAATACCATTTTGCTCTAAAAAGGTATCCAATCCTTTTTGGAGCTGTCAGCTGTGACTGCCGTGACCAGCTCCTGGGATAGGCTATTCCATAGATACACAGTCCTTACAATAAAGAAACCTTGTCAAGCTCTTGAGATTAAACCTTTTTTCTCCAAGCAGAGGGAGTGTTCCCTTGTCTTCATCAACTTGTTGCAGGATTATTTTATGGTCCAAGGGAACCTGGGAAAATTGACCTTTTTAAAATTAAGAGATTTTGCCCTCCTGACCTTTGTTTCTTTTCTTACAATTTAAGTGGAATCTGATCAAATTATGGTCGCTATTGCCAAGATTTTTACCAACAGTGACATTTTCAACAAGGCCCACATTATTAGAGATGAGCATCCCTTCTAGTTGGATCTTCTACAAGCTGGACCATAAAATTAGCCTGCAACAAGTTGATGAATTTCCTTCCCTATGCAGATCTTGCAGTACCCTGACCACAGTCAATATTCAGGTAGTTAACATTTCCCATCAAGGCCACAGTACCAGCCTGTGCCACCCAATCAATTTCCTTACAACCTACCCTCTAACTCTTCAGTTATATTGGGGGATTATAGATTATACCAAAAGTATTTTATTAGTGGTCAATTCCACTCACAAGGATTCCACTCTCTCACAATCTTCACCCACATTTACCTCTTTCACACATACTTTCATGCCACTTCTAACACACATACGCAATTATCCTACCTTCCTTGTAGCCCTGTCTTTGTGAAAGAGTGTAAAAACCGAAATGTTAACAGCCCAGTTATTTCTGAATGATCGGTCATATAGGGAAGGTCGCCACTCATAAAGTGAGTCTGACCTCTGGACTCCTAAAGATAGAAAGAGTAGACATGTCATTTAATAAGTGACAAGATATATTGATTATTTTACCACTAAACTATATATCATTCCGCTCAGTTTCTTCTGCTCTATAACATGCTGCCTACATGATGTTACAGATATATCTTAGATTATGGATCACCTTGGGGGCAAGCTATTACACATGCTATTTTGAATACAGTTTGCACTTCTGGTCAATACACCACAGCTTGATTTCAAGACCTGAAGTTTAGGGAGCTGTTTAGTAGGCACCACAAGCTTTACTCTAGTTGAGTCTCTTTAAAATAACTTATTAAACTAATTTACAGGTATGATGTACATTAGAGATGAGCGAACACTAAAACGTAACTGAGATCCAGGAGAGCAAATAGATAATGAAAACTTATTTGAAACAATTAGTGATTCACATTGTAAGGAATAGGCAAGTGTAACAGAACGGAATCGATTTGCCACAAACTCCAAAACAAAAGGTGGCATGTTCTTTATATCCAGTGGTTACTACTAGAGATGAGCAAACAGTAAAATGTTCGAGGTTCGAAATCCGATTCGAGTAGCCCCTCAATGTTTGACTACTCGAATCGAATATCGAACCCTATTATAGTCTATGGGGGAAAATGCTCGTTTCAGGGGTAGGCAACATTCGATCAAATTATACTTAATAAGTCCACGAGTGAGGGTCGGGCTGGATCCTCCGAGAAGTCTTCTCCGTGCAGCGTCCCCACGGCATCTTCCGGCTCTGAATTAACTCTGCCAGGCATCGGGCCTGGGCAGAGCCGACTGTGCATGTCCACACTACAAGCGGAAGACGCCGCGGGGAAGCTGCACGGAGAAGACTTCTAAAGGTAGGAGAAGAACCAGCGTTGATTGGCCGACTGTATAGCATTTGGCCAATCAATGCTGGTTCTGCATCGAATTTTTCCATCCAAATAGCGAGTGGTACTCGATCGAGTATGAGTATTTCAAATACCGTAGTATTCAATCGAATACCTACTCGATCGAGTACTACTCGCTCATCTCTAATGTACATTACAGTATTGACTTTATTGAAACTAGCTACTTTATATCTTTGTTCATCTTTGACTGTTCCATCACGATCCCCATTATAATAAATCCATCACTCATCCTTTTTTTTCTTTCATATTTGCTACATAGAATAGCACAGTACTCTATTTTAGGCTGACCTTTCAAATCCGATGGAAACCATACAAAAAGAGATAAGTGTGAACAAGGTCTTAATTGTGTTTCTGTTGCTTTCTGACTTCCAAAATAGCACATTGTGCTATTAATGGGATCTGTCAGGATCAAACAGGAAACTTTATGCAATTTATTCCTGCTAGCTTTCAGCTCCTTTAGTGTAAATAGAGCCTTAGTTTTGAGTAACAGGTTAGCAGTCTCATGTTTCACTATTAATATTGAACAACAAGAAAGAAAAAAAATGGGCTATCGAGTTGATAGACCAAACCAATGACTCTGACTCCAATTTTTACACAGCTCAGTTCTTGCTCTGCTTCCTTCATAAGTGAATTACAGCCTTGGTCAGACAGGTGCAGTAAAGCTATTTACTGAATTTCTGTGAAATTAAATATGCAACAAACAGATTTGCAATATTGATAATTGTAAAATATAATTTTAAATAATTAGTCATTTTTTTACAACTCCGACACCACCCAAAAATGGCTTTAACTCCAACTCTGACTCCAATACTGCTTTGTTCTAATTGGGGTGATCATTGGATTGTTCTTAATTGCAAGTTTATGTCAAATGAAATAAAATTATTGATTTTGTAATATACTGCAATTTCCATTTCAGTACATACCAGAGTTTAGTTATTTTTGTTTGAAGCTAGATGAACTCTTAGGGTGTGTTCACATGGCAGAAAATGAAGAGCAATTCTCTTCATTTTCTGCCTTGGTCTAGCCGTGATGGAATGCAGATGCAGTAAATCAGCGTTCCGTTGTGGCATCCCACTCCTGATGAATGGGCCTAACCAGGAGGAAGTCTCAAGCCGCGGACCCTGTGGCTGAATTAGCTGCGGAATCCGTGGTAAGATCAAGCAGGACGGTTCTTTTTTCCACATCCTGTTGTGATCTCATTAAAAACAATGGGAGGCGGATTCTGCTCCTATTTCAGGGGTGAAATCCACTCCCAAATCCACAGCAAATTCCTCCATGTGAACAGACCCTAAGGCTGAGGCCCCATGTTGCAGAAATGCAGGGTTTTTTTGTTGCAGATTTTGCGGCATTTTTTTGAGCCAAAGCCAAGAATGGCTACAAAAGAAGTGGGAAATATCTAGGAATTTCTTATACTTACCCTCTGCTCAATCCACTCCTGCCTTTGGCTCAAAAAACTTCAGCAATCTGCAACAAAAAATCTGCATTTTTGCAACGTAGGACCTCAACCTAAAAGTTAAATTCCCATCACTCACTTTATAAAGGTAATTTACTTCTACACATCATTATTACTTTTCTCTCTAATGTGTCTATCTTAGCTATTAATCTTATTTTAATTTGTAATGGGATATATGAGCATGTGTCAGAGGAATGAAATAAATAATATACTACAGATAACAGCTGGTAACTGTCTCATTGGCAGGATGCAGTTTTTGACAACTGGATATCATATCACAAAAAAAGTGCATAACTTTTTTTTTTTTTAAGGGAAACTGTAATGGGTTTAAAAACTAATCACTGCGGATGATTCACATGTCTTGACATTCCATATTCAACAATCTCAGACTCCAGATTGCATAAGCTGTTAAAGACATGTCAAAAACACCTTCAGATTTCACTTTCATATTTATAAGCACATTTGCATAACACCCAATAGCGGTTTATTGTAGCACATCAATGTCAGGTTTAACTGCAGTCAGAATCCTGTAGCTGAAGTTCACATTTAGTCTTTTCTTACATGTACAGGTGTAGCAAAGCTAAACTTGACATTGAATTACTATACACTGACAAAGTGTTGTTAACGCAGTAAGTATCAAGTTAAACTTTGCTATATCTGTACCATATTATACTTTATTGTTAATAAATCTCTCTAAGGTTAGGCCACACAATGCACACATACTTATGCAATTTCAGCACTCTGTTCTCCTTCAAATTATGGATGTGAAACCACCTGAAATTGAGATAACCAACTGAGAGATGAGAAATTAATTTGGCACAAAATTAGTTTGTTGCAAATTTCCAAAACGTTTGGGATTGCAGCAAAACCTAAACTTCTCTCATCCCACTCAACTCGCTCAATATGGTGGCCAATATTTACAGGCAAAGGAGGAGGATCACATGGCCTCAGGCGGCATCACACTGAAGTGGATACATTTATCCTCCAAAAGTGTGAAAATGATTATGTTTGTGAAAAAGAATTGGCCATAGATCCATGAGAATTTTCACACACCTCCACCTGATGCCAGTGAATAGATCTGCCATTGTACAACTGCTTAATTCTATCTCACATAATCCTATGAGGTGTGGAGTTACTACACTGAAAAAGATGGGAAATTTCTCACTACCCCATTGTTAATTGTAATGATATTCAAAGTGCTGGAATTCTCATTATTTTTAGGGGTGTTCACAATACCATCGCTGTCCGTCCATGGGTTTCCATCCTAAACCCTGGGGAAATTGGACAGGGGACGGCTTGCAGGTGGTCATCTTTAAAAACCATTCATTTGAATGGGTTTCTAAAGGTAACAGGTTTTTTTTGCATGCACACAAAGTCGTACATGCAAAACTGTGCGTCCGTGCAAAAAAACAAACAAAAAAACAGTTTCCAGGTGGAGAGGCATAATACGGACACTGGGATTACCTTTGAAAACCCATTCAAATGAATGGGTTTGAAAGCTGACTGCCAGCAAGCCGTTCCCTGTCCAGTTTCCCTGTGGTCTAGGACGAAAACCCCTGGGCAGACAGTTTGTTTGTTTTTAGATTTTAATTTATTAAATAAAAGTTATATATTGAATATATGAGGCAGTGAAACTTTCCAATACACCCGTGGGCCACTGGTAGTTTTCTAGATTTTTCAGTGCTGACAGTGTGGACTGGCTATTTATTATGAGCACAATGATGTCATCAGTATTGACTGGCCCACCAGAAAACCAGAGGATGCTCCAATGGCTCCAGTTACCTGTTTACCAATAACCATATATATTGCTGTCATTTTTACATAGCTAATGGTATCTTGATGTTAAAGACCTTGAAAGGGGTTACATGGAGTACTGGGAGACCCCGAGTGTCAAACATGATTTTCAGGGCAATTGGAGCACCTTCATTTCTGATGGCCAATTCAATCAAAATAGTGAATTCAACCCAAAGTGAATTTCAGAAAATCTGCTCATCTCTAGATTTTTTAACATACCAGCCAGTGTTGCTCAGCACAGGTCCCCTTTAAGATAAATTACCTTTGTAAACTGAACTGGATACATCTCTTTCAATATTTGTTTACAATAGCATTGATATTAATTATAATGTATTAAACTAAGATGAGAGCTATTATCATCCTGTACTTAAAGATTCCAAAACTAATGCACAACTAAATATACCAAACTTGACAATTATTGTCCCACATTTTTAAATGTTCCATGAAAAGAATATTTGTGGTGCAGCAAAGTAATAATAATACATAATAACAATGATCATAGGGTGCTTATTTGCATTTCTACATTATGTTAGCAAGTGAAATGAGACAAATAAAATTCATGGTTAGCAAATAACATGGGCATTTTATTCACTTGACATTTTAAGATCTACTTTTAGCAGCCAAAAAGCTAAATTTGACATTAAACTACAGTGCCTAGCTGAGCCAACCCTGAACTAAAAATGGAGATTTGTGAAAGTTGTGTTCATAAAAATCTCATTAAAAAAAACAGTCTGTAAAATGTGCAATTTGCCTCATAAAAGAGGGAACGCTTTTCAACCTACTTGCCCTGGCTTGGAATATATTAGTTGTTTCTGCTCGGTGGCTAATGTGATTACATTGCAGAAGGTGAAATACTGAGAGCACAAATATGCTAGTCACAATTGTTTTACTTCAACCTAGACTGGTACATTAGCCATGGCTTTAATAGCACCTTATCTATTAGAGCACACCAAAATATACCGAGTTGTTATGTAAAATAATGAGTTTTCTGAAAATGCCAAGAGCTCATTATTTGTTGTATGCATGTCAGAATCTAGTCTTTCAGCTGGAATGTGATTTGTTTTAGGAACAAAGTAAAGAAAACTGACAGATTTAAAAGGATACAATTACCTAAAAATGAAAAGAACTTGTAACCCCCGCACAGATCTTGTGACTTCTGACCTCTAATTTCCAGGCATGGCCATGCTGCTGTATTAACTATGGTTTATGTACAGTATGCATTCATGATAACTGTACATGTTTCAAAGAATATAATATAACGTGCTGTCCACATAATATAAAACAACATATAATGTTCTATGTAACAGTGTTGTAAGCAACATGCATTAACATAAAAACATCAAAAACCTAATATAAAAATATATAAAAAAAATACTGGCAATTCATATTATACTATGTAGCCATCCTATTCTGTCTCAATAATGCAGTGAAAACTGAAAAAGTATAAACATATTAATTTTATATTGTACGTCCCTCTCTTTTTTATCACACGCCTGTGTCTGCCTATTAACCCTTAAGTACTATCATGGTGTCTATCATAATGATATGTGTATGGTAGTGGTGTAGGATAGACACCATGATAGTACTTAAAGAGGACCTTTCACCATATCCGGGCACAGGCAGTTCTATATACTGCCAGAAAGCTGACAGTGCGCTGAATTCAGTGCACTGTCGGCTTTCCCGATCTGTGCCCGGTGTGAAGAGCTTACGGCCTGGTACTGTAGCTCTTCTATGGTCAGAAGGGTGTTTCTGACCATTAGCCAGAGACGTCCTTCTGCCTCGCGGCGCCAATCGCGCTGTGCTGTGGAGCCGGGAGGAACGCCCCCACAGCACAGCGTGATTGGCGCCGCGAGGCAGAAGGACGTCTCTGGCTAATGGTCAGAAATGCCCTTCTGACTGTAAAGCGCTACGGTACCGGGACCGATAGCGCTTTACACCGGGCACGGATCGGGAAAGCCGACAGTGCGCTGAATTCAGCGCACTGTCAGCTTTCTGGCAGTATATAACACTGCATGTGCCCAGATATGGTGAAAGGTCCTCTTTAAGGGTTAAGTAACCCGCTGCAGATGCAACCCTCTAAAGAAGGGTGCAGAAAATCCTGCCTGTTAGCAAACACTTTGGACATGATCGTTTTCTGTTTATCTCTATATTTCTCAATTTTAGATTTTGTGTTTCTTACTTGATCATTGTATGATCAAACACAATGTTAGCCAACCTGCTCAAACAGCAGCATAGCCAGTTGGTAAAAAACAGGTTTCCTTGTATTTACCTATATTAGTCTACTATTACTAAGTCTTTACACAAAAACCCCAAATCTTAGACTGGCCATACAATTCTCCTGCCCAAGTCCCCTATAGAAATGCATGTATGGCTAACTGTGCATATGTTCTGAATAGGGAAAGGGGAGTGCTGTAAGAAGGCTTCTGGTGGTAGCCTGTCTTTCCTGTGAGCAAAAGGATTAGGTGGGTTTGGCCAACATGAATCTACTGTGTGTAGCCAGCTTTACTTCCAGTTTAATATTGATACAGCATGACTGGTATTTTTCCATATGTTAAAGGGGCTCTATCATCAAAATTATGCCCTATAAGCCCCACATATGCCTGAATACCCTTTTTAAAGCACCGCTAATGGTATTTTAAAATCCCCCCTCTCCGTTTTAAACTAAGACCGTAAAAACATATATGCAACTTACCGTGCCCGATGGGCAGTTCGTGCACTTGTGGACGTCATCTTCGGTCCCGCCTTCCTCTGGTGTCTTCTTCCAGCGATGTCCTCCTTCCACGCCTTCATCTTCTTTTCTTCCAACAGGTTGTGTTTAAATTCCGCGCGTGCACAGATTCGCTCCCTCCGGAGCACTACTGTGCAACTTCGGCACCATTTTTGTCAATGGAAGTTTGCGACTGTACTGCACATGCGAAGTATGCTCGGGTAGTTCTAAGGGGAGCTGAGCATACTGAGCATGCCCAGTATGCTCAGTTCCCCTTAGAACTATGACAAAATGGCGCCGAAGCGTGCACATTAGTGCTCCGGAGGGAGCAATACTGCTCATGCGCGGGATTTAAACACAACCCACCGGAAGAAGACACCAGAGGAAGGCGGGACCAAAGATGATGTCCACCAGTGCACGAACTGCCCACCGTGCACGGTAAGTATAATTTTCATATATGTTTTTATGTTCTTAGTTTAAAACGGGGGGAGGGGGTTAAAATACCATTAGTGGTGCTTGAATAGCCTTTTTAAAGTCTATTCAGGCATATGTGGGGCTCAGGCCATAATTTTGATGATAGAGCTCCTGTAAAGTTAGTTTATATATTCTATTGTGGATTTCATTTGTATAGATCTTTTTCCTGTAAAGATATAAAACTGCTGCACCAATCCCCCTCTGAGTTAACAGGGAGGGATTAGTGTAGCAAGAACACTTCGCTGCCTACAAGTATCACCTCTCTGTTATCAACCATGTTCACTATATGTCAGATGTACTAATGGTGTATGGCTGCACAATATTTATCCATCCGATGGGTCAGTGAATATGACTGAGATCTGTATTTACTAATACATCTGTATCACTGTAGTAGTCCTAGGTAACGTCATAATATAGGAATGTCTACAGGTGACATCTTCTAAAATATAGTTATCACTGTTTGTTACTTGTGGTGTTATGTAGGACTGTAATATCTACTACACTATCTGTGCATATAGAGTTATAACTGTTCTCTGCTGTATTACATAGGACTGAACGTGACATCTAATATAATATCTGCGCTCAGTTATCACAGTGTTATCTGCGGTGTTACATAAGACTACCACTAACATGTACTTTGCAAAACCATGGAAAATTCAGAACAATATTTGATGTGTTCTTTGTCACACCTCAGTTGATACATGTCAATATACCTTTACATTAACATGAGACGTAAAGCATCATATTTTCATGCTCGGGTTTTGATTTTATGGCATTCACAATAAAAATGCCATGTTGACATTTATCTGCGTTAGTACAATTATGGCCATTTATTACACTCTATTGGCTTTTCGGCAGATGCACCAATGTCCCCATAAGGTTTAATGGTTAGCCCAACTTTGATGGCATGTTGCCCAGCTCCCTATCCACTCAGCTCAGCATCTGCTAAGGCTTAGAGGAAACATTGCTGTTAAATGGAGACAATTTACAAATCCTGTCGAAATACCAGATCATTGCTACTGTAGTTAGACACTTTCTCAATATATTTCCACCACTGTCCTTGGTGCTGAAGTTAATAGAAGAATACATAATATTTCAATTCATCTAGTTTTACTACTTACAGTCTTATGTAAAATATTTTGTAAATATTATTGAGTAAATTTACATAAAACATTGCAAACTGTAATTTCTACATCTACATTATAAATAGTATAATTTTATTTAGGTTAATTATGCTTCAGAAGGTTGCTAAGAACATACTGTACAATATGTTAAAACCAGAAATTGTTCATTTTACTTTTTCTAGATTTATTTTTTCTTTCGTATTTGCAACAAAATGGTATTACTTTGTTATTTTTGGAATAGCACTTGCATTGAGAGATAGACTCTAAAGCCCATTCAATAATAGCTATCTAATCTTTTCAGACTCCTCAGCTTAACCTTAGCTTGTTTCCATATTGGAGAATTAGATATCAGAAGGTTTGAGTGAGGGAAAAAGCACACAAATCCTCAACTATCTGAGCATAGAATAAGGTCCTTATGTGATGAGTCTTTTTCACTAGAAAATCAATTCTTTATTTAAGCATTAAACAAATGCTATGCTATATTGATATATGCATACAGTGATATAGTGTCTAGGGTGATACATAGATATATCATATAGTGATATAGATAGATGATAGATAGATAGATAGATAGATAGATAGATAGATAGATAGATAGATAGATAGATAGATAGTGAGATAGATAGATAGATAGATAGATAGATAGATAGACAGATAGATAGATAGATATGAAGATACATAAAACATTTGTAAATGTGAACATACATAATAGTTTAGTCTGCCCTTGGTAAACTATGCCCCTCTTTTAGTTTGCAAGAATCATGACAATACTATTTATGAATGACATCCAAGGTTGTCTTTAGACGTGAAATAATAGATTTTTTTAAGATTGTGGTTCATGATATGTGATCTTAGTAATGATTTTAGATTAGACTATATTAGGTAAATCTAAAATCATTTACAGACTGTCTTTGAAAATTAAAAAAATGAACAAAACATTTGCTAAGATAGTAACAGTGAAGCTGGATGTAGTCCCATAAGCAATGTCACCATCAAGAGCCAAGGTAGAAGTAAAATATTTAAAAATATATAACCTTTTTATTCCTTCTATTCTTCAGTCATATTGGGTCTCATACTGTAATCCAAACAGTGAGAAGTATAACAAGGATTCTTCTATATGTATCCCAGGGGATCAGCTATTTCCCTACCATTTTCTTCTAAAAAAAAAAAAAAAAAAAACTCTTTAAGAAGGAATGATAAACCCCACCCATTACTTAGCTATCTATTAGCTGACAGCGAGAATAAAAAAAAAGGTGGAAAAGAAAATCTGTGCTGCACAAAGTATGTGCTATCTGTGAATTTTATCTTATACTGTCTCAGGCACATGCAAAAAACCACCTTTCATCTGTTTAGGTGCATCATTCAGTTCTAGATTCGATGTTACTTTGATACTTAATATTTGCATGAAAACATTTCAGGGAGATGTTAGAAGGAGAGCCTGATCTTTAACAATCCATTCTGGTCATAGTCTTGAATAGATAATAAGCCCATAGAGGTCTGACCTTTACAAGACCCAATGATTGCCGGAACAGCGCACCTCGATCCCTTACACCCCTAGCTGCAAGCTGAGGCCTGACAGAGTTTGAATGCATATATAAAACCTGTAGCTCCATCAAAGTCTATGACACTAACAAAGATTGCTTAAAAGGGTTGTAATAGAATAGAAGGTCGTGGTTCAAGAAGACCACTTATACCAGGGGCAATATTAAATGTAGGAAAACATTTTATATTATACCGTCAGTCCTTTTTACTGTCTTCATCTCAGTTGCCCTTGTTCATTCTTCATTCTGGGGGTGGGGAATTATACTGTCACATGACCACAACATCAGAAGCTGTCTGGGATACTTCTCCAAAAGGTTAGCATTAGAGATGAGCGAACACTAAAATGTTCGAGGTTCGAAATTTGATTCGAACAGCCGCTCACTGTTCGAGTGTTCGAATGGGTTTCGAACCCCATTATAGTCTATGGGGAACATAAACTCGTTAAGGGGGAAACCCAAATTCGTGTCTGGAGGGTCACCAAGTCCACTATGACACCCCAGGAAATGATACCAACACCCTGGAATGTCACTGGGACAGCAGGGGAAGCATGTCTGGGGGCATAAAAGTCACTTTATTTCATGGAAATCCCTGTCAGTTTGCGATTTTCGCAAGCTAACTTTTCCCCATAGAAATGCATTGGCCAGTGCTGATTGGCCAGAGTACGGAACTCGACCAATCAGCGCTGGCTCTGCTGGAGGAGGCGGAGTCTAAGATCGCTCCACACCAGTCTCCATTCAGGTCCGACCTTAGACTCCGCCTCCTCCGGCAGAGCCAGCGCTGATTGGCCGAAGGCTGGCCAATGCATTCCTATGCGAATGCAGAGACTTAGCAGTGCTGAGTCAGTTTTGCTCAACTACACATCTGATGCACACTCGGCACTGCTACATCAGATGTAGCAATCTGATGTAGCAGAGCCGAGGGTGCACTAGAACCCCTGTGCAAACTCAGTTCACGCTAATAGAATGCATTGGCCAGCGCTGATTGGCCAATGCATTCTATTAGCCCGATGAAGTAGAGCTGAATGTGTGTGTTAAGCACACACATTCAGCACTGCTTCATCACGCCAATACAATGCATTAGCCAGTGCTGATTGGCCAGAGTACGGAATTCGGCCAATCAGCGCTGGCTCTGCTGGAGGAGGCGGAGTCTAAGGTCGGACCTGAATGGAGACTGGTGTGGAGCGATCTTAGACTCCGCCTCCTCCAGCAGAGCCAGCGCTGATTGGCCGAATTCCGTACTCTGGCCAATCAGCGCTGGCCAATGCATTCTATTAGCCCGATGAAGTAGAGCTGAATGTGTGTGCTAAGCACACACATTCAGCACTGCTTCATCACGCCAATACAATGCATTAGCCAGTGCTGATTGGCCAGAGTACGGAATTCGGCCAATCAGCACTGGCTCTGCTGGAGGAGGCGGAGTCTAAGGTCGGACCTGAATGGAGACTGGTGTGGAGCGATCTTAGACTCCGCCTCCTCCAGCAGAGCCAGCGCTGATTGGCCGAATTCCGTACTCTGGCCAATCAGCGCTGGCCAATGCATTGTATTGGCGTGATGAAGTAGAGCTGAATGTGTGTGCTTAGCACACACATTCAGCTCTACTTCATCGGGCTAATAGAATGCATTGGCCAATCAGCGCTGGCCAATGCATTCTATTAGCTTGATGAAGCAGAGTGTGCACAAGGGTTCAAGCGCACCCTCGGCTCTGATGTAGCAGAGCCGAGGGTGCACAAGGGTTCAAGTGCACCCTCGGCTCTCCTACATCAGAGCCGAGGGTGCGCTTGAACCCTTGTGCAGCCTCGGCTCTGCTACATCAGAGCCGAGGGTGCGCTTGAACCCTTGTGCACACTCTGCTTCATCAAGCTAATAGAATGCATTGGCCAGCACTGATTGGCCAGAGTACGGAATTCGGCCAATCAGCGCTGGCCAATGCATCCCTATGGGAAAAAGTTTATCTCACAAAAATCACAATTACACACCCGATAGAGCCCCAAAAAGTTATTTTTAATAACATTCCCCCCTAAATAAAGGTTATCCCTAGCTATCCCTGCCTGTACAGCTATCCCTGTCTCATAGTCACAAAGTTCACATTCTCATATGACCCGGATTTGAAATCCACTATTCGTCTAAAATGGAGGTCACCTGATTTCGGCAGCCAATGACTTTTTCCAATTTTTTTCAATGCCCCCAGTGTCGTAGTTCCTGTCCCACCTCCCCTGCACTGTTATTGGTGCAAAAAAGGCGCCAGGGAAGGTGGGAGGGGAATCGAATTTTGGCGCACTTTACCACGCGGTGTTCGATTCGATTCGAACATGGCGAACACCCTGATATCCGATCGAACATGTGTTCGATAGAACACTGTTCGCTCATCTCTAGTTAGCATGTCATAACAAAGGTTTTTTTTAAAAAAAAAGATACTTTCACCAAATCTTGCAATGAAAGTAGTTTTGTATCAGTGATGGTGAGTAGGACTTTTTGTTCATTATGTTTTGCCATGCTGACCCTTTAACATTGTGATTGCAATTAAACTCTGGCCATAATCTTAAAAATATAAACATAACTGAGATCCAGGAGAGCAAATAGATAATGAACAATTATTTGAAACAATTAGTGATTCACATTGTAAGGAATAGGCAAGTGTAACAGAACGGAATCGATTTGACACAAACTTCTCCAAAACAAAAGGTGGCATGTTCTTTATATCCAGTGGTTACTACCTATAGGAGTAAAATATATCCAAAAAAAGGACAATCAGTGAAAGGGATGGCGAGATTATGGGCACCCAAAGCATGCATGTGGAAAGTGGAGGCTCACACCTCTGACCTGATGTCTCATAAGAGCTATTGCAGTACAAATTGCTGAAAAAGTTCATAAAGTTCATACCAACTATGATAGAAAGGTATCAGCATGAGTACATATGGGGCTGTGTATTTGTCATAGTGCCTATGCCCACCCCTATCCACTGCCAAAAATGTATCCAATGGGTACGTGATCATTAGAATGGGACCATGAAACAATGGAAGAAGGTGTCTTGGTCTGAGGAATCCCATTTAATTTTACCTTATGTGTAATGTGATGCTTTGGGGAAGGTTCAGCTGGAAAATAATGTGGTTGTTACAATTGCCACATTGAAAAAAATGTTCAGGTACAGTTTGAGGACATGGCAAAAAGTTCAAGTATTAAATTGACCTCTAAATTCCCCAATCTCCATCTAAATATTTGTGTTTCCAGTTCTACCAGTGACACCAGCACTAACTTCTATTAGTTTGCACAGAGGTTTCATGTCCTTAATACACTTTCCTTGTTAGTGGATGTGAGTATACAAATTACATGGAGTAAGCGCACAAAGATTTTCCAATGCAGTTGTAGAAACAAGCTTGATACATAGACACTTAGCAACTGTGGAGCGGCTTCTCGTACCAAAGCCATACCGCCATGTGGTACTTGATATGGCCCATAATCATGTGCTTGGGGGACACCTAGGGGCAGAGTTTGGCTGGAGAGGCAACTGAAAGATCATATTTTTGGAGCTGTGTCCTGAATGATTCTACTGGATTTTGGATTTCTGTTATTCTAGGTGAGGTCACCTATTCTGTATTTAGTTAGAGCCTACACAACATACAGGACTTAGAGGATTTGCTGCTAACATCTTGATGTCAAATATTACAGGACACCTTCAGATATCTTATTCTTTGATGGTTCAGAGCTGTTTTTGGCACAAACACAAAAATAAAATTAGCCATACATACAGACGGATAGATAGATAGATTTTATATATATTTTTTAAAATATACACATTTTATGTGTATATTTAATTTTTATGTATATATCCATTGTGCATTGTTTCTGACAAATCATAATAATAAAAGTATAAAATGGTCTTTATTTTTGAAAATGTTGAGAAGCCATCATTTATTGTTTTGAGAAGAGAGGGTGCTTTTATGTAATGTGCATCACTTGAGGTAAAAAGGAAAGAATAATTGTCCTGTATACAAAAGAGACAATTTGGTCTGCAGATAGAACAATTTAAGTTGTTCAAGGTAGATTGCTAATCACAAATCTGCGGCTAAATTACCATATTTTAGCATTGGTGGATTTGATGAAAACACTTGGATGGCCGCGGTGCGGTGTAATCACAGCTAATCATTTCCTCTAGTGAGGTGCTATCAGCTTTATCAGTCTGTAAATGCTAGGAGAACTCTATATTACTCTATATTAAGGTGAAGGATTTCTTGGCAGGACAATTATTCCAGAAGTAAAACTCACATAACACTCAGTCATGCGGCATCTGTTCCACTCTGCATTTTTTCACACTGCATGGATTTACCAAATAACTGGATGTAAATTTCACAAAATTGCTACACAGTTATGCAAATGGTGTCCTGAAATTGAGTAAACATTCCATATGGAAATTGACAGTTTTATAATAATTCATTTTACAATGTTGCCATTTTTCTTACATTGAACATATGAATTATTGCAATTTGTTCTATAGCTTCTGATTGGGAACATGTCAATATTATATTCCGGGCCCCAATGCAAATCTGTAAATGGGACCCCAACTATCCAGAAGTATTCATAATACTGCTACCCTTGTGCTATTAATATTAATCCTCCTGGTAGCTGAATAATACAATGTCCAGTCACATTAATGTGAACACCTGTCAAAATCCAGAATAACCACCTTTTGCAGAGTGGACCGCTGCCAGACGTTCAGGAAGAGAGAGGATGTTGTGATGATGTTCACTGGGATGTTGAGCAATGCCAACTCCAGTGCCGTGGCCAGCTGCGCTAGGTTACGCGGTTGAGCATCCATGGCATGAACAACCTGATCCCACAGATTCTTGATTGGGTTTAAGTCCGGGGAATTTGCTGGCCAAGGGACTACGGTAAACTCCTGGTACTCCTCAAACCATGCACGTACACTGCAAGCTTTATGACATGTTGCATTGTCCTGCTGGTAGATGCCATCATCCTGAGGAAAAACATGATTGGCAAGGATAGATGCATACTTGTGTTGATCCATCATGCCTTCCACAATGATCATTGCACCCAGATGGCTGATGACAAGTGCCTTCTGCGATTGGTTATTTAAGGTTGACATCAAAAGTAGGCAGTGGTCACATTAATATGACTGGACTGTTGTATAAATACAGATGTACATACATTGTACTTTGGCCAGCTATGATTTAACCTATAAGTGACCACTATAGAACAATTTGTTAATAAGAGCTCTTAACTGACAGGGCCTACTACTCTTACTCTGCCCTCCTTTCCTACCCTTAATAAGGCTAAAGCCCCACATTGCGGAAACCCCTTCCTTTTTTGTTGCAGATTTGCGTTTGTTTGAGCCAAAAGGAGGCACTGCAGGAAAAACACAGAAAGCACTGATTCCATTTCTGCTTCCATTATACCTATCAGGAAATTGTTGGAATTTTTGTAGGTATAATTGACATATTGCGATTTCCAAAGCTGTAACGGTTTTGGAAATCAAAGCATATCCGCAGCATGTGTTTTGTTTTTTTTTTGCCTAAGGCCAGGGCCTGTTTGGCATTTGCACAGTAGTTTGGCAAATCTATGAATCCCATTTCACATCTTGCAGAAAAGTTCATGCTGAAGACACGCTGCGATTTCCAAAACTGTCACGATTTTGTAAATTGCAACATGTCAATTATACCTACAAAAACGCTGACGGGTTCCCTATAGGTACATTAGAAGCAGGATGTCTGCAGAGGAAACCTCTACGGACTTTCTGTAAAAAGTGTTGTGGGAAAAACCGCTACATGGGGCCTTAGCCTCAGACTGTTTTAATACATTGACTTTTATACCTTAAAGGTGTGTAAGATTTCAGAATAAGTTAGAACATTATAATTACAGACACATATATAAGTGTATGCTTTGTAGATTTCAATGTGAACAATCTGATTATTTTATTGGTGTATGTGTTTATTTGAGCAGGTTTCAAGATACTGTATAAGTCTTGGAGTAAGTCAAAGCGGTGACAGGTCAGAAGTGATACAAAATAGAAGAGGACTGCAGTATACACATACGGTTGTATCACATTTTCAACCCTAATGAGAAGTAATAGCATGACATTCCCTGAAAAACATAAGGGTCTTCTAGTGTCATCACATTGGATATTTATAGACCAGGATTATTTCTGCTGGAGCACTGCAGAATATATTCCCTTAACATACTATGCCAGAATTATGTCTGATCAAATCCCACTTGCCTGAATGATTAGTTCAACGTTAAAATCTCAAGAACTGTATTTAAAATGCTAATCTCAAGACATATTTCTGACAATTAACAACATTGTGAGTTGAAACTAATCTGCGCTTCTCAGATTCTCATGTTTGGTACATCAGTGCATGAACCATCTTGCATGTTCTAATTAATTTTACTAATCCCCTGGTTGCTAGTGAGTATATTAGGATATATAAAGATCACATATTATTCAGAAGAAGCTTTTAATTCCTAAGAAATGACCCAAATAGATGGTAGTGAGTATATTAATTTACATACCGTGCTGCTTTATTGTATCATTAATGAAATGTATTATCATGTTCTTATGGTAGCATACATTTCATTGGAGATGATAGATATGTTTGGTATTATTCATATTCTGCTATCCATGTTGATTTTACAATCTTGCATAAAATGGACCATTAAAAATAACTATATGAGTACATTGGAAACAAGAGAATGAATAGCAACCCAGTATGGTATTTACCATCTTTTTGGCTCCCTTTAACAGGAGATCAGCAGATTTTTTCCTCCATTCTGAATATAGCGGTGGTTGTGTGATGGTTATGTTTAGAGATGAGCGAGTAGTGTTCGATCAAGTAGGTGTTCGATCGAATACTACGGTATTCGAAATACTCGTACTCGATCGAACACTACTAGCTGTTCGAAGTTTAAGGTTCGATGCAGAACCAGCGTTGATTGGCAGAATGCTATACAATCTGCCAATCAACGCTGGTTCTTCTCTTACCTTTAGAAGTCTTCTCCGTGCAGCGTCCCCGCGGCGTCTTCCGGCTGGAATTCACTCTGCCTAGGCATCCGGCCTAGGCAGAGCCGACTGCACATGACCACGCATGACCGCGCATGCGCAGTTGGCTCTGTCTAGGCCCCGATGCCTAGGCAGAGTGAATGCCAGCCGGAAAAAGATGCGGGGGACGCTGCGCCAGGAGAAGACTTCAAGGAGAATCCAGCCCGACCGTCATTCGTGGACTTGGTAAGTATAATTTTATCGAATTTTGCGTACCCCTGAAATGAGCATTTCCCCCCATAAACTATAATGGGGTTCGAACCTCGGACATTTTAGTGTTCGCTCATCTCTAGTTATGTTTACCTATCTCGAGTAATCCCATCGAAATGAATGGAGCAGTGCAAGAGCTGACAGACCACCAAGTGCCCACCACATTCTCCCGATCAGTTGATCCAGAGCTTTCTGGCCCCATTAATGTGTACATTTTCCCCTATCCTGTAGATAGCAGATAATTCGCTCACAATGGAAAACAACTTTATGTATAAAGCCCACTGTAAGGAAATTTCTAGTTATGCAACAGAGACAAAGCACCCAGACTTGAATCATAGATCGGTTGTCAATCACAAGGCAAAGGCTAAGATAAAGTATTAAGGTATATTCACATGGCAGAAAATAAAGGGGAATTCCTCTTCATTTTCCTCCATGGTCTAGTCATGACAGGATGCCGATACAGTGCATCAGCATTCCATCGTGGCATCCCGCAATGGAGGGAGTCTCAAGCTGCAGAGCCCGCAGCTGAATCAGCCGTGGAATCCGCGGCAAGATCAAGCAGGACATGTCATTATCCACATCCTGGTACGATCTCTGCCTCCCATTAAAAGGAATTGGAGGCAGATTCTGGGAGGAATCTGCTCTGCATTCGAGGACAAAATCCACTCCCAAATCCGCGGCAAATTCCTCCATGTGAACACAGCCTCAGAGCAGTAGAGTGACACCAAGGTGAAGGAGATAGGTGTAGTGAAAAAATCAATTACAGGGAAAAGAGATTAGAGCAGTGTTCAGGAAGCTAAAGCAAGGAATCATAACTGAACATGCCTCCTGCGCTGAAACGCAGAGGGTAGCGCAGAGACATTACACCCACGTAGTGAAGCTCTAATAAAAAACACTGTGGGGAAAAAGTGCGGCAAAAACACATTGCTTTAAAGATATTTTAAAGAACAAACCCACCTTAATCACCTAAACACTACTGTGACTTTATCCGACATATAACAAGGCATCAATAAATGCCACAAAGGGTTACTAGAATTTTGGGCTATTATTAATTGCTTCCACTTAACAGCTGGGTGGTACATACTGAGAGAGACCCTAGCAGTCAGCAGCCATTCTCCAATTCACATGACTGACAGTTCCAGCATATGTTACCCTGCCCATCCTGTCAACATGGTGGGATAATATGAACCCCTAACATGCCAGTTATAAATGTCTTTGCTTAATATTTGTCTTGTGACAGTAGCTCTTTAACATCCCCACATAAAATGTAAGAGATAGCTAACAATTTCTGCCTTCTTTAGCAAATGAACCTTACATGGTTGTTTGGATAAAATGTCTTTATCTTTTTTCTTCCATTGATAGGTTCATTAAGTTTCTACAGGATGATACTTGCAAAACACAATTAAACAGAACGAAAAAATGATCTTGTTTTAAAGAGAATCTTTTCTTTACTAATTGGTTTTCCTCCTTTTTGTCATGCTTTGAAAGGACTGACTTTGGTGTGACAAGTTCATTTAACATCAGTCCTAGAAGCACATGCTACCTGTTAGCAGTCTGAGCAGAGATTTCTCATCAACTCACATTTATTTCTTTTCTTAGTGATAAATAAGCTCAAATCTTGATAGATAAAAGAGCAGAACAGTCATAACTAGAGATGAGCGAACACTAAAATGTTCGAGGTTCGAAATTCGATTCGAACAGCCGCTCACTGTTCGAGTGTTCGAATGGGTTTCGAACCCCATTATAGTCTATGGGGAACATAAACTCGTTAAGGGGGAAACCCAAATTCGTGTCTGGAGGGTCACCAAGTCCACTATGACACCCCAGGAAATGATACCAACACCCTGGAATGACACTGGGACAGCAGGGGAAGCATGTCTGGGGGCATAAAAGTCACTTTATTTCATGGAAATCCCTGTCAGTTTGCGATTTTCGCAAGCTAACTTTTCCCCATAGAAATGCATTGGCCAGTGCTGATTGGCCAGAGTACGGAACTCGACCAATCAGCGCTGGCTCTGCTGGAGGAGGCGGAGTCTAAGATAGCTCCACACCAGTCTCCATTCAGGTCCGACCTTAGACTCCGCCTCCTCCGGCAGAGCCAGCGCTGATTGGCCGAAGGCTGGCCAATGCATTCCTATGCGAATGCAGACTTAGCAGTGCTGAGTCAGTTTTGCTCAACTACACATCTGATGCACACTCGGCACTGCTACATCAGATGTAGCAATCTGATGTAGCAGAGCCGAGGGTGCACTAGAACCCCTGTGCAAACTCAGTTCACGCTAATAGAATGCATTGGCCAGCGCTGATTGGCCAATGCATTCTATTAGCCCGATGAAGTAGAGCTGAATGTGTGTGCTAAGCACACACATTCAGCACTGCTTCATCACGCCAATACAATGCATTAGCCAGTGCTGATTGGCCAGAGTACGGAATTCGGCCAATCAGCGCTGGCTCTGCTGGAGGAGGCGGAGTCTAAGGTCGGACCTGAATGGAGACTGGTGTGGAGCGATCTTAGACTCCGCCTCCTCCAGCAGAGCCAGCGCTGATTGGCCGAATTCCGTACTCTGGCCAATCAGCGCTGGCCAATGCATTCTATTAGCTTGATGAAGCAGAGTGTGCACAAGGGTTCAAGCGCACCCTCGGCTCTGATGTAGCAGAGCTGAGGCTGCACAAGGGTTCAAGCGCACCCTCGGCTCTGATGTAGGAGAGCCGAGGGTGCACTTGAACCCTTGTGCACCCTCAGCTCTGCTACATCAGAGCCGAGGGTGCGCTTGAACCCTTGTGCACACTCTGCTTCATCAAGCTAATAGAATGCATTGGCCAGCGCTGATTGGCCAATGTATTCTATTAGCCTGATGAAGTAGAGCTGAATGTGTGTGCTAAGCACACACATTCAGCTCTACTTCATCGGGCTAATAGAATGCATTGGCCAGCGCTGATTGGCCAGAGTACGGAACTCGACCAATCAGCGCTGGCTCTGCTGGAGGAGGCGGAGTCTAAGATCGCTCCACACCAGTCTCCATTCAGGTCCGACCTTAGACTCCGCCTCCTCCAGCAGAGCCAGCGCTGATTGGCCGAATTCCGTACTCTGGCCAATCAGCACTGGCTAATGCATTGTATTGGCGTGATGAAGCAGTGCTGAATGTGTGTGCTTAGCACACACATTCAGCTCTACTTCATCGGGCTAATAGAATGCATTGGCCAATCAGCGCTGGCCAATGCATTCTATTAGCGTGAACTGAGTTTGCACAGGGGTTCTAGTGCACCCTTGGCTCTGCTACATCAGATTGCTACATCTGATGTAGCAGTGCCAAGTGTGCATCAGATGTGTAGTTGAGCAAAACTGACTCAGCACTGCTAAGTCTGCATTCGCATAGGAATGCATTGGCCAGCCTTCGGCCAATCAGCGCTGGCTCTGCCGGAGGAGGCGGAGTCTAAGGTCGGACCTGAATGGAGACTGGTGTGGAGCGATCTTAGACTCCGCCTCCTCCAGCAGAGCCAGCGCTGATTGGTCGAGTTCCGTACTCTGGCCAATCAGCGCTGGCCAATGCATTCTATTAGCCCGATGAAGTAGAGCTGAATGTGTGTGCTTAGCACACACATTCAGCTCTACTTCATCAGGCTAATAGAATACATTGGCCAATCAGCGCTGGCCAATGCATTCTATTAGCTTGATGAAGCAGAGTGTGCACAAGGGTTGAAGCGCACCCTCGGCTCTGATGTAGCAGAGCTGAGGGTGCACAAGGGTTGAAGTGCACCCTCGGCTCTCCTACATCAGAGCCGAGGGTGCGCTTGAACCCTTGTGCAGCCTCGGCTCTGCTACATCAGAGCCGAGGGTGCGCTTGAACCCTTGTGCACACTCTGCTTCATCAAGCTAATAGAATGCATTGGCCAGCACTGATTGGCCAGAGTACGGAATTCGGCCAATCAGCGCTGGCCAATGCATCCCTATGGGAAAAAGTTTATCTCACAAAAATCACAATTACACACCCGATAGAGCCCCAAAAAGTTATTTTTAATAACATTCCCCCCTAAATAAAGGTTATCCCTAGCTATCCCTGCCTGTACAGCTATCCCTGTCTCATAGTCACAAAGTTCACATTCTCATATGACCCGGATTTGAAATCCACTATTCGTCTAAAATGGAGGTCACCTGATTTCGGCAGCCAATGACTTTTTCCAATTTTTTTCAATGCCCCCGGTGTCGTAGTTCCTGTCCCACCTCCCCTGCGCTGTTATTGGTGCAAAAAAGGCGCCAGGGAAGGTGGGAGGGGAATCGAATTTTGGCGCACTTTACCACGTGGTGTTCGATTCGATTCGAACATGGCGAACACCCTGATATCCGATCGAACATGTGTTCGATAGAACACTGTTCGCTCATCTCTAGTCATAACCTTCATTGTTATTTATATAATGTGTATGAAGGAAAGCTCAGGTCAGGAGCAGGGATTATAAGGAAATGTCTGAAGAAGATGAAGTATGAGTGTCAAGAATTCTATATCGTCTACTTAGTGTAGGGTCTGCGTGACATACAGCCTATGAGATAAAACAAAGGCACTCTTTCACTTGACATCTCCTTCTAGAATCCAGATGGTAGAGCCACTATGGAGGAGTGAAGCTGCAGTTGACCATACATTGCTGATACAGTGATATCTATAGGTGATCATAAGATGGAACTGACTATAAACTGCACAACCACAATATCTTTCCTAAGTTAAGATAGCCCCATATTGTAGATTTCTCCTTTACAAAGTGATAACTGGGTTGCTCATAATGAGCACCATGTGTTTACCTGCTAGCATATCAAATGGAATGCTTCTTTTTTTTTGGATAGCCACAGAATATATTTATAAAATGATCATTTACCGTAACTTTCACTGGTTATGCCATCAACCTAACACAGGATAACTACAGATGCAACAAAGGTTAACATGACTAATGACGTATTCGTGAAGGAATTTTTTTCTCCTGAAATGGGGCAATTGACATAATCCTCATTGGGGTTTTTTGCCTTCCTCTGGATCAACACTGTAGGGATTGTAGGGTTATAGGTTGGACTTGATGGATTGACGTCTTCATCCAACTTCATCTACTATGTAACTATGTAACAACACTGTTGCTCAAAGTCTTAACTCTTTTGATGGCTTTTTTTTGTCTTCTGAGATAGGATATCACATCACAGAAAATTATCACACTGCAGAAAGTCCAAGTAAACAGCGCCATATCTGCACGTTCCATTGATGTTACACTTTTCCTGCTAAAGTTGATGCTAGACATTTGCTCTAAATATAGTTAAAATTATGGAACAAACTTGGGATAACCATGAGAGCCCCTTTGTATATTCTTTACGGAAAAAATATTGGCCAAAAATTACAAGACCGTTGGTTTAGGAAGTATTATTATGCGCTTCTATATAAATGTGTGTTGAGTGCAAAACCTTGCAAACAAAACTGACAAATTACTCCTGCTAATGCTAATTTCTAAATTGGGAATCTCTGAATGTAGTGCATCTGCTCAGTTCTAATCTTTCTTCCATTTTTTTTTCTTTTTCATTTGAAGCCGACTTTGAGAATTTCCGCTTTGATATTGCAAGTCAGAGACATTGCACAGTCTACAGCTGTTGTTTGTGTCTTTGTTTTTAGCAGTGCAGCAGTGCCATATATTCGTTTCCTAATTAAATTTTGGATATTTTTGTGTTCACTTTCATTCTTGAGATTAAGCTTGAAATATGCAAATGTTATACATTCGTCTGACTCCTGTTACTTGATAGCAAACAACTACTGTAACTTTCCAATGCAATGTTTTACTGGAATGGGAATATGAAAATTGTCAAAAAGTAAAAATATTAAGGTCAAGTAAAAAGTTATGTTGAGGATAAAATCAATTTTCTGTCACCACATTCAAATTATTAATGTTTATGCAATAAATTGCAAAAGTCTAGAAATCTTTGGTAAAAATGATAGAAGTGGCTGACAGATCAATATAGTAAAGCTGGCCAAAAACATAGGTATAAAGTCTGATTTAACAGGATCAGCTGACACTCTTAGGAAGCGTTCACACTACCATTGGTGTCCGTTCAGCAGTGTCCGTGTGTAACATTTCTGCCTGTTCGGGTCTCTGCGCCACCCTCTGTTCGCGTGCTGCGGCGCAGGAGGCGTGTGCAGTTTGATAATTTGCTTAGAGTTTTTAGTTGCACTGTGTGAACACAGCTCTAGTTCTGTAATTGAATTTGCACCACACTCGTCTTCTGCCCTTGTTGCCTCTGTCCATTAAGTGGTTAAACTTTATCTTGCCCTGTGATTGACAGCCGGCCTTCCTATTAGGTCCAGGGTTCATTCTCCCTTATTTAGTCTTGGCTCAAATTCACACTGGTGCCTGTTATTGCTTCGTGCTTGCTGGCTTCTCTTGCTGTTAATTTACTTGTATTCTTATCCTTGACCTCTGACTTTCCCTACTGACTATTCTTTTGGACTTCGATTTGGCACTGCATTGCTCGACTGTTACCGAACCCTTGCTAGCTGTTGTTGTTGTTCGTCTTGTCTGCGTTTTGTGTATCACATATATAGGTAGAGATCGTCTTTGAGTTGCCGCCTATTACGTAGGATAGGGCCTGGCAATAGGAAGGGACAGTGGGAGATATCAGCATAGGGCCCACTGTCCCTTGTGACCCCTTCCTCCAGGGTTCTCCAGCAGCTTCTGTGGAATTGTCATCTAGCAATTTCCTACACCGTGGCTATTGTCTGTACAAGATTTTAACAATGGACACTAGCTGGTCCATTTGCAATTTCCATTCATTTCAATGGGATTTTATCTTGTGTCCTTTGGTGTCCATTTACAACCATGTCCCTTTTTTCAAGCAGACAAAAAAATGCAGAACTTGTATGTCCATTTGAAAAAACAGACAGCAAGTGTCCATTATTCTTTTAACATTTTTTTAACATTGAAGTCTATTGGAATGGGACATATAACAGACTGTAACTGATAGCCAGCAAAGAGGGATTAAATGTCAACACACCCAATGCTTTGTTCCCACAAGAGATTGTGTACTCCCCACCTCCTTGTGTATATAATATATATATATATATATATATATATATATATATATATATATATATATATATATATATATATAGTTCTTGAGCAATTGTTCCATGTGTCAGATACAATAAAAGCTTAGTTTAATAAGAAGCTGTCCTGTTTATTTCAGTACATAGTTATCCTCACATATAAACCCATACCTTCAATTATTCATATTTTATTTAGTGACAGAAAGCAGAATTTGTTTATAGTGCAGCTTCAGGCTTTGGCCTTGTAATTTCAAGAGATCTCAGTACAGACGTAAAATGCTCCAGAAAAGAATTTAACTTTAACATACAATAAATACTCTTTTTTTAAATATTATTTTCTTAGACCTTCGGGGTTTTTCGTACTGTACAAAATGGTGCCAATTGGATTAATATATATGAATATTTTTCCAAAAATGGTCCTTTGGAGTAGTGAGCGACATGTAATGCCTCTGCAATGTCTGACATGTAGGACTCTTCTTTTTCAGCTTAATTGTTTCAATAATATATATTGAAAGGGTTTTGTCTAAAGCAGCGGTTCTCAACCTGTGGGTCACGACCCCGGCGGGGGTCGAACGACCAAAACACAGGGGTCGCCTAAAGCCATCGGAAAATATATATTTCCAATGGCTTTAGCCGCTGAGAAGCCGCACTACTGTCTGCAGCAGGGTAGGTCCTAGTGTACTGAAGGACCTGTGATGATGTCATGACCATGTGATCGGACTCTGGTGTGGGTGGAGCTATTCAGGACAGTGCTGAGTTACACATGAAGAGCAAGCTGCAGTGAATGGAGACTGGAAAGTAAGATGGAGAGAAGAGACAGCATGTGTAAGCAAGAGGGGGGGAAAGGGTGTGCAGGCTGTGTATGAGCATAATAGTGGGGTTCAGGCTGTGTGTGAGCATGATAGTGGGGTTCAGGCTGTGTGTGAGCATGATAGTGGGGTTCAGGCTGTGTGTGAGTATGATAGTGGGGTACAGGCTGTGTGTGAGCATGATAGTGGGGTTCATGCTGTGTGTGAGCATGATAGTGGGGTTCAGGCTGTGTGTGAGTATGATAGAAGGGTACAGGCTGTGTGTGAGCATGATAGTGGGGTTCAGGCTGTGTGTGAGTATGATAGAGGGGTTCAGGCTGTGTGTGAGCATGATAGAGGGGTTCAGGCTGTGTGTGAGTATGATAGGGGGGTTCAGGCTGTGTGTATGATAGAGGGGTTCAGGCTGTGTGTATGATAGAGGGGTACAGGCTGTGTGTGAGTATGATAGTGGGGTACAGGCTGTGTGTGAGTATGATAGAGGGGTTCAGACTGTGTGTGAGTATGATAGTGGGGTACAGGCTGTGTGTGAGTATGATAGAGGGGTTCAGGCTGTGTGTGAGTATAATAGAGGGGTTCAGGCTGTGTGTGAGTATGATAGAGGGGTGCAGGCTGTGTGTGAGTATGATAGAGGGGTTCAGGCTGTGTGTGAGTATGATAGAGGGGTTCAGGCTGTGTGTGAGTATGATAGAGGGGTTCAGGCTGTGTGTGAGTATGATAGAGGGGTGCAGGCTGTGTGTGAGCATGATAGTGGGGTTCAGGCTGTGTGTATGATAGAGGGGTTCAGGCTGTGTGTGAGCATGATAGGGGGTTCAGGCTGTGTGTGAGTATGATAGTGGGGTACAGGCTGTGTGTGAGTATGATAGTGGGGTTCAGCAGATTTAGTGGAAGAGAGCTTTTGTGATTAATCACTATGTTTAAATGATGTTTGATTTGTAGCAATGAGAATACATAATGCATATCAGGTATTTACATTCTGAATCATAACTGTAGCAAAATTAAGGCCCGTTTACACAGGGGGCAGATTATGCCACGAAATCCACGTCATAATCCGCCCCCTCACAATGGCGGTCTATTTAGACCGCCAGGCTTGTTTTTTGCATGAGCGGCATGCTGCCGCTCACAGAAAAAGAAAGCAGGCTGCCCTTTCTTCAGGCGGATTCCGCGGCTCGGTGAGCCACGGCGTCCGCCTGGTGGCAGCAACCTCGAGGGTTGGCCCATTCATTTGAGCCGACTCCGGGGGGGAAGCCGCGACAGTCGTGGCAAGCGTGTTTTGACCCGAGAGTGACGCAGCTCTCTGCGTCACTCTCGGTGCCTAAATCCGCTATAAATCCGTGTGAATCCCCTATGTGAACTAGCCCGTACAGTTATGAAGTAGCCAACAAAATTATTTTTTGGTTTGGGGTCACGGCAAGATGAGGAACTGTATTGCGGGGTCACGGCATTAGAAAGGTTGAGAACCACTGGTCTAAAGGAAATAGCTGATGTAATACACTTGACTAAACACAAAATCTGATGTATTGAGAAAAAGTCTCTGAAATATAGTCTGATTTTGTACTGGAGAGTTACAAGATGCACTATAGATTTTGAAGACTTTTGTGAGTGGTAAACATACCCTTGTTAACCTTTAGCAATAATTTTTATTCTTAACATTGTTCTGGACCTGAACAACCTATGTCTGACATCATTCTTTGTAACCTGATGTTCTCTTCAGTCTACCTTTCTCTTTGCTTCCTCCAGGCAAATTTATATAATATGGTGCACTTTGACCTTATCTGAAACCTTTCAATAACACTGTATCCCTCTAGCAAATCATCACACAGTACTTCCATACCACAGACAAATATGTCTTTCTCCAAGGAGCTGCAGATTATAATTAGATTCTCTCCTTTTTCATTTTTTTCTATTTTCCTTAGGCTGGATATGTCACAAAAGAACAAAAGTTTGTTTAAAAACTCCAGAAAACCCTGTTTTTCAGCTGCATCTCTTTTTTAATCTTGTGTAAAGTGAAACTCTGGCTTGAAACAACTTTATCTATTGTGTTCAAGAATTATATTACAAGGAATTACTGTACCTAGTATCAGGTTATTGTTGAAATGCTGCAGCCTCAGGTTCAGTTTTATGCAGTCTGTACTCCTTGAATATCATATTCACATGAGCTATTGCAATGCATGTCAATTATGTGAAATGGAAGGCTATTACCTGGTTGTGGTTCATGCCCTCACATCCATCCACATGGTTACATCCTTTCTTTGTATACTAGTGTTTTAAGCATCACCTTGGGAGTCATGAGCAGGTTCACATCCCTAATGGGAAAAATGGATGGGAATAAATGGAGCTAACACTCTCAACTCTTTGATCATAACATATACCCTTGTATTAAAAGAAAGTCTGCCACCATCAAAATGTATTCTACACCACTTATATGCCATTGTACAGGCTGTTAGTGACATAGTGGTCATACTATAGATTCTTTTGTGCCATTGTGCGTTTTTGCTGTTGCCAAAATCAACTTTTAATGTGCCTGCAAATGAGCCATTTGGAGCTACTGGAGAGTGGCTGTGTCTACAGGAACCCTGTTTTCACCTCCAACATTAGCATGAGTGATAATGTTTTTGGAAAAATGGCTGACCTTTTTCTAAGCTAAGAAAACTTCTTTAAATTATTTATTTATTATGCTTACTTATATAGCGCCATCATATTCCGCAGCGCTTTACAGATATTGTCAGTCACTGTCCCATATAGGGCTCACAATCTACTATCCCTATCAGTATGTCTTTGGTGTGTGGGAGGAAGCCGGAGTACCCGGAGGAAACCCACGCAAACACGGGGAGAACATATAAACTCCTTGCAGATGTTGTCCCTGGCAGGATTCAAACCCAGGACTCCAGCACTGCAAGGCTGCAGTGCTAACCACTGAGCCACCATGATGCCCGCATGAATAATGATTTGGGCAGGATAGGGGAGAAATGTTCATTTAGTAATAAAAGAAGGCAAGAGGGAAATGTACAATCTGACTATGCCAAAAAGGTGCAAATATTTGTGGAAACCCAAAAAATGAGTGACTTTTTGTGGTTCTGCAAAATGATTGGGGCTTCACTAGAGGAGGGAAAGGGCATCCCGTGAACTATGGGTGTATCAAATTTAAGAGGCAATTTTTAACATAAGAGATTGAGATGGCGTAATACATATTCATTATTTATCTATACTATAAAATATCGGTCATGTAAGCTAAAGAATGGAAACTAAAAGATCTGCAGCTTTAGCCATCCACTTGCTATAGTAAATATCAGATCTGTAGACACAACTGCAGAAGAGATGATTGATCATGTCACCCAGGTCTTACAGCGTATATTCTAAGCAATAATCGACATATTGAGACTCTGCTAAACAAAGAAGGCACATTATGGAGATACACAATAAATGATAATGGGAAAGCTTTGGTTTTCATATAGAAGTGCTAACAATGTTGTTAGGTGATACACAAAAGAGAAGGACATATAGCGAATGCCGTATGTTTCCTCTTTTGTTACAGTGATAAATAACTGCCTTTTATCTATCAATAATCCACTTCATATTACATGATATCAATTATGTGACTATAATATCACCTGCGAGATAGGGAAATGTTTTTGTACCTTGTTAAATATTACATGAAGCACACTGAAATGAATGCACAAGTGGAGTAATATTTATTTAGTGAGCAGGTGCACTGCAGATGCAGCTTTTGATGATTTCATATTGAATCCATTGAAATAATATCTTTCTTGTTATTTCATCTGTTTCCCAGTTCCTTAGGGCCAAGATGAAGTCCCAGCCAATGACAGCGCCCCAAACAACAGTTGTCGCACCTGCATCAGGGGGGAATGACACAGGAACCGCGGCTCCAAGCGATGGGAAAGATAATCACTTTTCAAAGCTCAAAGAGAAGTTCATGAATGAGCTGAATAAAATTCCCTGTAAGTAAAGCAAATGGGAAGCATGCATTTTTTTATGACTAATAATAACATTATACCATACCATTAGACCAGTAATTCACTTTTTATTATAATATGCTCGGAATGAGCTTTCAGCATAGCTACAGTTTTTGTTCAACTTTCTGGTTTCACTAATGTCATATGAACATAATGCATTTGATGGATTCGAATAATCTATTTTTTCATTATAATGCAAATCATATCTCCTGGTAATAATCTAGAATCTGAGATATTTAGAATTTTCTTATATTTATTAAAGTTACACAGGGACAATATTATGTTTTAGATAGTAGTTGATGCTAAATTATATAGCAGGTGTCCTCCTTCCTAATGTGGTTCCGCTGATTCACAATCCCCTCTTCATTTCTTTAATATGTCAACAAGTTACTTTGCTTCTGTAGTCTGAGGCACTACTCCGTATTCTTATTGTCAATGAAGTAACTGAGAGCAGGGAGGAGTATTTTAGTCTACCAAAACACAGTAGTGGAACTTTATTATTTGTATCTCTTTTGTGCTCCATTTTAGATGTGCGCCTTTTTTCTGAGGCCTGGTTCACATCTGTGTTCGGTATTCTGTTAGGGGAGTCCACTTGGGGACTCCCCAAACGAAATACGGAAAGCATTAAAAAATGGTGAACGGTAGAGATGAGCGAATAGTATTCGAAACTAGAGTTTCAAATACCTCGCTCCCATAGGAATGCATGGGAGTGGCCATACAGCAAGGGGTTAAGCACCGGCCGGCGGCGCCAGTCACTAACTTGCATTCCTATGGAGCTAGGTATTCAAATCTAGTATTTGAATCAACTCTAGTGAACAGTGAAACCACACTAACCCCACAGACTAAAATGGAGTCTGTGTGTTTTCCATGCAGTGGCCACACGAAAGAGAAGTACTTTTGTCTCCATATGATTCGTGCGGACACCGTCCAGAAAACACACAGACCCCATTTTAGTCTATGGGGTCAGTGTCAGTTCATTACTCACTGTTTGTTAATGTGTTCGGTATTTCACTCAGGGGGTCCCCAAGCACACTCCCCAAACGGAATACCGAACTCAGATGTAAACTAGGCTTTAGCCATATTTTCATGCACCTAATTTACGAAAAAAGCACAAGGATATTAGATCTATGCATCTGGAGGTTCCTTTATAAATAACTAACACCCCAACAATACATAACAGCAATAAGCTCCCCACATTACAGCAACCAACCAAAAAAAGAAATTAGCAAAAGCAATTATCCATAAACCATAAATATTCATTGAAATAATATAAAAATAATAAAAATACATAAAAGAGACGACACATGAGCACAAACAACACTAACAATGGGAACGAGTATAAAATATAACCAGTGTCCACTGCGGTGAAGACCGGAAAGACTGATAGGGGGAATGACAAAACACACTAAAATCTATATATCACATAAGACTGGATATAACACATCCAAATAAAGATAAGCTAAATGAATATGACCCTTACTAAAAGTGATTCAAAGCATGGCTAAAAGATTACTTACGGTTATTATAATTCATCATGTGTGGTTATGTAGACTGTATACATGACTGTCCTTATCACATAAGATACGTCTTCACAGTTTGGGGCTAAGAGATATTCCACATTTTAGTAAATCACACTATGTATTGATGAAATATGAAGTGAGAAAATATTACCACGTATGTCTTTCAAAAATAATCATGTAGGACTCTAAATTGGGATGAATAATGCACTGTGACCAATAATGACAGATAAATTAGAATATTAATTGATTTTCATCCCTGAGATGGATCTTGGCAATCTGGCAGATGTCATGTTTGCAGAATTGATAGCAAACAGCTTTTCTGTGTCACATAAAATTCCCCTTTGCAGGAAGAGAGGTGTTATGATCACCATAGCTTGCTTGTCATTAACAGAGACACGTTCAGAGTCCAGCAAGGACAAACCATCATTGGCATTTTATTACTATAAAGTATAGACGGTGATGCCACACTGTACATAAAGCCGCACTGTTTGGAATATGTCTCTTTTTATCTTTCTTGGTATTTATTTCTCACTGGCCTACTTTAGATCATTAAAGTTAACAAACTGTCAGTGTCTACTGTCTCTACCATTTCATTAACTCCCCTAACAATTAATTAAGCAAAGGAAAACCCTGTTGTGTTCAACAAAAGCAAAACTAATTGCAAAAATCTGATGTGGTTGGATTGTAAAATGACACTATGATAACTACAATACAAGTCGGTATGGAAGATCTTGGCTCCATTTAGATAAATGTATATTTGGGTGCATATTTTATTAATTGAATACTTTGTTATGTTGAGATGTTTCCCTTAAAGACTGTGTATTATATATGTCTGATTTAGAAAATATCTGCACCCTCTGTTCCTCCTAGAAATTTACAGATTTGTTTGCCTTTCTATTGGCTGCACATGGCCAGAAGTGGGTATCAAGAGACATGCAGTTTTTTTGATATGCTAACACAAAGTGATATGCTGTCTATCCAATATGTATCTATATGCTCCCCCAGTGGTTGTGTTTTGAACTGAAGCTATTCAAGGGTTTTTGCAGCTTGTCGCAATTTTGTATTGAATTATTGTCATTAGAAAACAAAGTCCTTAAAGAGGTTATCTAGGGAATTTAGTTTTAATTACCTCCTCTGTTGGACCTGGGGGTTCTAATCTGGTACCAATCCTGGGTCATGTGTTCAAACCAGCACCTGGCCTTCGGGGTCACTCCTCCACCTCTCCTGTTTTTACTGGTAGTTACCTCTGCCTTTTGGCTGGTTTTAATATAAAAATACATGAAAATTGGAGAGTAGCGTGAAGGCAGGCCACCCACGACACTAGTGCTAGTTCCAAACATATGATTTGAAGTCAGAGCCAGTCTGCAACCCCCAGGTCTGGCTTGAAAAAATCCCCAGTGGAGGTAAGTAAAATTAAACTCCCTAAATACAGAGTACAGACCTCTACAGTCCCAAAATATAATAAGTGAAAGCCCAGGGGACGTGAAGTACATAAAAAAAAAAAAAAAAAAAAAGTTACTCACCTTCCCTGGACTCCTGTGTGGCTCTCTGTTCTCTTTGGCTCTTCTGTCTGACATCAGAGACTGCTGATAGGGCATCAGAGATTACTTTGGAGTCATAACGCCTAATTATGCCAACGTGGCCCCTGACACAGAATTAGTGGTTGCTGTCCTTAGGCAGAAGTGCTGAAGAGAACAGGGAGCAACACAGTAGTCTAGGGAAGGTGAGTCTCTGTTTATTATACTCTGGGATTTGAAGAGACCTCAGTGAATACAGTAATAATATCTTGTGAGAGGTGAACCTCAAAAGTTTCCTGTTCGACTGAACCTGAACTTTTTGGTATATTCATTGGGGCCAATATAGGATACTTTATTGTGTGGAGGGACCAATATGGGATTTTATACTATTTGAAGGGGGTCACTATTTAACATTATACTGTGTGGAGGGGCCACTATTGGGTATTATATCATGTGGAGGTGCCACTATGGGACATTATGCTATGTTGAGGGGCCACTATGGGACATTATACTTTTTGAAGGGGCCACTATGGGACATTATACTGTGTGAAGGGGTCAATATGGATCATTATACTGTGTGGAGGCCACTGTGGGACAATATACTTGGTGAAGGACACTATGGGACATTATACCATATGGAAGGGCCACTATTGGACATTATTCCATATGGAGGGGCGACTATGAGACATTATACTGTGTTAATGGGCTATTATGGGACAATATACTGTTTGGAGGTCACTCTGGGACATTATATTATGTGCAGGCCACTATGGAACATTATACTATGTGGAGAGGACACTATAAGCCATTATACCATGTGGACATGCAACTATGAGACATTATACTGTGCGGGGGGCTGCTATGGCACATTATACTTTGTGGAGGGGCCACTATGAGACATTATACTTTTTGAAGGTCACTTTGGGACATTATATTTTGTGGAGGTATGCTCTAAATAATGAGACATTTGATACATTTTAAATGTCAATTCTCATGAATTGTTGATACAAATGAAGGAAACAATCACAAATTAGCAATAATTGAATATTAGAGGTTACAAAATGAATAGGTCCCAGTGTTCCAAGACCATTACAATGCATTTTAATTAAAACTAAGAACTCTAGCTAAGGATTCACTTCTTCCCGGATCTCTATTGCCAACAGCAGTAGCTCTGGTCCTCAGTTGAAAGGTACCCTGGTTGTCTGTGCCAGATGATCACTACAGTCAAACTCATTCATGTGCCATTTGTGAAGAGGCCACCGCTGAGTTCTGTGAAAAGGCTGCTGTGGTCACCTAGCACAAATAGGTGTCGATCAGGGAAACGGGCATACAGAAGACTGGAGGTAGCTGTGTCATAGATGTCATCTTTTTATGTTTCTAGTCCCTTCTGCAACACAATAAACCATAAATAAAACCAATGTTAACCAGACCTATGTGTACAATAAAGTCATGCAATATCAATGCAAACCTAGTTTTCACAATTGTATCATATATGTGTGCTGTAGAAATACTTTATTTGCTATGTAACATGCACATTTGGTTCATTGGAAATTTTCTAGTAGTGGCACTTTAGATGTTAAATATTTTTCACAGAGAAAATTTAATTTGTTGCTCATTTTAATGAAATCACGAAATCTGACATGTCCAAATTGCAATACTAAATCTTCTAATGTATTGTTCCCGCTATGAAATAACTATGTACTTTTTCAGATTACACACTTTCCTTGACAGCCTTGAATTGGTAGTCATGCTTCATCTGACATTTCTAATTTAACTTTTTAAATCAAGTTCTTTAATAATTATAAAAGTCAGTGTATTAACTCCATATGCAAACTCTGAACACAAAGAACCATCTCAGAGCAGAAATGAATCAGTATGTTATTAAGGAACATATATAAATAAGATAAAATTATAAAGCTTTGCCTTAAGAAGTCATTTTTGTACATTCCTACTATAAATTAAAGAAAATATTTATTGCACTCTGGAGTCGAGAAATCGGATGCATTTCCTTTTAGACCTTGTGGTGAATCTGCAAGGAGATCCACATCTGAGAAGATTGTCAGCTGTTTTGAATGTTTTCCACTTGTGAGTAATCTTTCTCACTGTAGAATCAAGAATTAAAATTTTTGGAAATAGCTCTATAACATTTCTCAGATCAATTGGACAAGCAACAAAAATTGCTTTTCTAAGATCATTACTGATGTCTTTCCTCCATGGCATTTTGTTAACATGTACCTGAATGCTCTAGATCAGCAAACTGCCAAAACTTCTTTAATAATGGTGGAAATAATTGCTGATAATAAATTAAACAAAGGCATTTCATCAGTTACACTTGGCTGCTACTTACTACTTAAAGTCATGTGGCAGAATTTTACTTAATTTTTCACACATTGAAAACTTTTGCCCAGTTTTTGTTAAAGCAATAATGACACTGAATAGTTTATGTGTTGTTGTTCATCGGAGGTTGTGGTTACCTTATTTCAACACCTTCTAAAGACTAGATTTTTTTTGTTATGTTCTGAGGGGGTACAAATTCCTATTACAGCTAATAATGATAATTGGACAGATTGGACATAAGTGCAATGTGCATAAAAAAAGTTGAAGTGGCGGCCCTTGGTCATGTTTCAAGAATCTTCTGAATTCCCTTCCTTTTTCTCATAACTTTCCTCTGCATTGGTCATCCTTTCTCCCTCCTTTGCCTTTTCCCTTTGTGTTCTCCATCTTTGTCCGTCTGTCTGTGTGTTTCTATCCCCCCTTTTTTTTTCCCGTCTCTTTCCTATGTCCCCTTCGTTGTGTCGTGTCTTGATTTGTTCCTGAGTTATTCACTCTGAGTGTTTTGTCGGATGCTGATGTCCCATGTTTGGTTGTACCTGGGGTGCTCCCGGTTGGCGCCTATTTTTGCGAGGCCTGTGAGCCTCATTTTTATTTGCATTTATTTGTTTTTTACTCTTGTTTTCCCCGTTCCCTGTATTCAAAAATCCTTTAATAAAACTTGATTAAACATAAAAAAAAGTTGAAGTGTACGACTTTGGTACTCTCTTAAATACTAAAACCCTTTTGCCATGGGCATTATAGAGGGTTACTATTAGTCTCATCTTAAAAAGAGGGAGTTTGGTTTGCCATTGCCATCAGAGAGAAAACTGCATGTGTGGTTACTCTTTGTTCAACCAAACGAATTATTTTTTTATTTTTTGAACCCACACTGATTAGATATATCTGAAATTTAATATTAACAGTCTATATAGGTATTAGTGACAGCCTATTAATGACACTCATACTGTACGTTAGGCAGGCTGTGCAGCACCTAGATATGTACAATGCACAGGCTCCAGCACCCCATTTTCCCTCAACCAACATAATAAGGTCTGGCTAGTTAATTGGCCAAAATATAATATCGTCCAATCCATGTTGCAGATCCCCATCTTTTGCAAGTCCCTATGCTAAAATCAAAACTAATACTCTGAAAGTGACATAATTAGAAATCATATCACTGGAAAAAGACCATAATAACTAGGCAGGCATGGAGGTATATGATGGAGGCTGCTTGGGTGCATATTACTGAGAAGCATGTACTTACACACCTACAATTCATAAGGTGTCCAGGGTTTTTCTACCATGTAATAATATTGTATTGAACCGGTTTCACAAAAAATATTAGTTCATAACCAAATTTAGTAAGGTAAAGGTGAACACATTTGTAGATGCAATGTCTCACCACTTTGTTTTTGCATCCAGCATCTATTGCATCAAATGTATTGTTGGACTGCAGGATAAGATTTTTAGTCATATTTTCGTACACTAAATTTCTTATAGAGATTTTGGCACATACTTTGCATGAGTTTACTTACAGGCTCATCAGCTGTTTATTGCATAAAATCAAGGGTTTCGAGGGCAAATCCGTGAAATTCCTATGACAAGCCTTCTTGTTTACCCCAAACATCACTACATGTTCTCTTCTCTAAAGAAATATGTATGCAAAGCAGAAAGAATAATAAAGAAGTAAAATGGTGACTAACATTCGCTTGTGCGAATGTTCTGAAACCCTTTTAGCTGATAAGTAACAAAGATGTTGAATGCTGTTTACATTCTCATGAAGAAATATCTCCATTTATTCTCCACTAACAATGAACAGCAATTACAGGCGTCTTTTAAAATATTTTGTTAAAGTCTGCAGAGGCAGAATCTCGAAAAGTAATACGTTCTTCTAAATGGAAATAAAAGCTTGGGATAATTGCATTGGCTTTACAAGTAAAGAGTTCACAAACTAGCGTTTTTGTTTTTCGTATATATCTGTATAAATAATGTACATCTCATAATGTAGTACTCCATTTTCTGTGACTACAGGGATATGTTAATTGTATATTTCAGAACCTCCATTGTAACTAAATCTCTTAGTCCTCAGTAAAGATTGGAGAACCTCTGAAGATTTGTTTCATCCAGTATTAATACGAAGTGATCTTCTGGTTTGGTCCAGTCCGAACTTGTTCAGATAGAGCCAGACGTGAAATTGTTATACTCTGGTGTCTCTTCAGATTCCAAAGTATAATAGATCTAGGCCCATTGGAGGTGGAAAAAATATTTATACTCAACATCCATCACCTCTTTATGGCCTCCTCATGTCATCTGGCGATCTGTGTCTTTCCTCCTTCGAGTACCTGAGGTCACAGAAGAGCGCCAGAACTGGCATCTGGAACTTTTCTGTGACGGCATGTGTCCAGGGTCATTGATGAAGCCTCATCGGTGATATGGGCACGCTGAATTTCAGTTTTCATGTAATTTGCACAAAATGTATAAAATGTTGTATGTTAATTTAACGCATCTTTAATAGAGATGAGCGAACAGTGTTCTATCGAACTCATGTTCGATCGGATATTAGGCTGTTCGGCATGTTCGAATCGAATCAAACACCGCGTGGTAAAGTGCGCCATTACTCGATTCCCCTCCCACCTTCCCTGGCGCCTTTTTTGCTCCAATAACAGCGCAGGGTAGGTGGGACAGGAACTACGACACCGGTGACGTTGAAAAAAGTAGGCAAAACCCATTGGCTGCCGAAAACATGTGACCTCTAATTTAAAAGAACAGCGACGCCCAGCTTCGCGTCATTCTGAGCTTGCAATTCACCGGGGACGGAGGTTTCCGTCCAGTTAGCTAGGGGTTAGATTCTGGGTAGGCAGGGACAGGCTAGGATAGGAAGGAGAAGACAACCAACAGCTCTTATAAGAGCTAAATTCCAGGGAGAAGCTTGTCAGTGTAACGTGGCACTGACGGGCTCAATCGTCGCAACCCAGCTTTCCGCGGATCCTGAATGGAATACACTGACAGTGTATTCCCGTATACCCGATATATACCCCCGATACCCGTTCCAACGGTGTGCCCCCCCACCTTCACCCCAGAAATACCCTGCAAGTCCCCTAGCAATAGAATTGGGGCTATATACACCCACTATTTTTGCTACTGCCATATAGTGCCATTGTCTCACTGGGAATTCAAAGAATATATTGGGCTTACATATAACTTCAATTCCAGGGAGAAGCTTGTCAGTGTAACGTGGCACTGACGGGCTCAATCGCCGCAACCCAGCTTTCCCAGGATCCTGAATGGAACACACTGACAGTGTATTCCCGTATACCCCATATATACACCCCAAATCCCCGTTCCAACGGTGTGCCCCCCCACCTTCACCTCAGAAATACCCTGCAAGTCCCCTAGCAATAGAATTGGGGCTATATACACCCACTATTTTTGCTACTGGTATATAGTGCCATTGTCTGACTGGGAATTCAAAGAATATATTGGGGTTACGTGCACCCACAATATTTGCTACTGGTATATCGTGCCATTGTCTCACTGGGAATTCAAAGAATGTATTGGGGTTACGTGCACCCACAATTTTTGCTACTGGTATATAGTGCCATTGTCTCACTGGGAATTCAAAGAATATATGGGGGTTACGTGCACCCACAATTTTTGCTACTGCTATACAGTGCCATTGTCTCACTGGGAATTCAAAGAATATATTGGGGTTACGTGCACCCACAATTTTTGCTACTGGTAGATAGTGCCATTGTCTCACTGGGAATTCAAAGAATATATTGGGGTTACGTGCACCCACAATTTTTGCTACTGGTATATAGTGCCATTGTCTCACTGGGAATTCAAAGAATATATGGGGGTTATGTGCACCCACAATTTTTGCTACTGGTATATAGTGCCATTGTCTGACTGGGAATTCAAAGAATATATTGGGGTTACGTGCACCCACAATTTTTGCTACTGGTATATAGTGCCATTGTCTCACTGGGAATTCAAAGAATATATTGGGGTTATGTGCACCCACAATTTTTGCTACTGCTATATAGTGCCAGTTTCTGACTGGTAATTCAAAGAATATATTGGGGTTACGTGCACCCACAATTTTTGCTACTGGTATATAGTGCCAGTTTCTGACTGGGAATTCAAAGAATATATGGGGGTTACGTGCACCCACAATTTTTGCTACTGCTATATAGTGCCATTGTCTCACTGGGAATTCAAAGAATATATGGGGGTTACGTGCACCCACAATTTTTGCTACTGGTATATAGTGCCATTGTCTCACTGGGAATTCAAAGAATATATGGGGGTTATGTGCACCCACAATTTTTGCTACTGGTATACAGTGCCATTGTCTCACTGGGAATTCAAAGAATATATTGGGGTTACGTGCACCCACAATTTTTGCTACTGCTATACAGTGCCATTGTCTCACTGGGAATTCAAAGAATATATTGGGGTTACATGCACCCACAATTTTTGCTACTTGTATATAGTGCCATTGTCTCACTGGGAATTCAAAGAATATATTGGGCTTACATATAACTTCAATTCCAGGGAGAAGCTTGTCAGTGTAACGTGGCACTGACGGGCTCAATCGCCGCAACCCAGCTTTCCCAGGATCCTGAATGGAACACACTGACAGTGTATTCCCGTATACCCCATATATACACCCCAAATCCCCGTTCCAACGGTGTGCCCCCCCACCTTCACCTCAGAAATACCCTGCAAGTCCCCTAGCAATAGAATTGGGGCTATATACACCCACTATTTTTGCTACTGGTATATAGTGCCATTGTCTGACTGGGAATTCAAAGAATATATTGGGGTTACGTGCACCCACAATTTTTGCTACTGGTATATAGTGCCATTGTCTGACTGGGAATTCAAAGAATATATTGGGGTTACGTGCACCCACAATTTTTGCTACTGGTATATAGTGCCATTGTCTCACTGGGAATTCAAAGAATATATGGGGGTTACGTGCACCCACAATTTTTGCTACTGCTATACAGTGCCATTGTCTCACTGGGAATTCAAAGAATATATGGGGGTTACGTGCACCCACAATTTTTGCTACTGCTATACAGTGCCATTGTCTCACTGGGAATTCAAAGAATATATTGGGGTTATGTGCACCCACAATTTTTGCTACTGGTATATAGTTCCATTGTCTGACTGGGAATTCAAAGAATATATTGGGGTTACAAATAACCTCATTTCTTGCTACTGCCATATAGTGCCAGTTTCTGACTGGTAATTCAAAGAATATATTGGGGTTACGTGCACCCACAATTTTTGCTACTGGTATATAGTGCCATTGTCTGACTGGGAATTCAAAGAATATATTGGGGTTACAAATACCCTCATTTCTTGCTACTGGTATATAGTGCCATTGTCTGACTGGGAATTCAAAGAATATATTGGGGTTACGTGCACCCACAATTTTTGCTACTGGTATATAGTGCCATTGTCTCACTGGGAATTCAAAGAATATATTGGGGTTATGTGCACCCACAATTTTTGCTACTGCTATACAGTGCCATTGTCTCACTGGGAATTCAAAGAATATATTGGGGTTATGTGCACCCACAATTTTTGCTACTGCTATATAGTGCCAGTTTCTGACTGGTAATTCAAAGAATATATTGGGGTTACATGCACCCAGAATTTTTGCTATTGGTATATAGTGCCATTGTCTGACTGGGAATTCAAAGAATATATGGGGGTTACGTGCACCCACAATTTTTGCTAGTGCTATACAGTGCCATTGTCTCACTGGGAATTCAAAGAATATATTGGGGTTACGTGCACCCACAATTTTTGCTGCTGCTATATAGAGATGAGCGAACACTAAAATGTTCGAGGTTCGAAATTCGATTCGAACAGCCGCTCACTGTTCGAGTGTTCGAATGGGTTTCGAACCCCATTATAGTCTATGGGGAACATAAACTCGTTAAGGGGGAAACCCAAATTCGTGTCTGGAGGGTCACCAAGTCCACTATGACACCCCAGGAAATGATACCAACACCCTGAAATGACACTGGGACAGCAGGGGAAGCATGTCTGGGGGTATAAAAGTCACTTTATTTCATGGAAATCCCTGTCAGTTTGCGATTTTCGCAAGCTAACTTTTCCCCATAGAAATGCATTGGCCAGTGCTGATTGGCCAGAGTACGGAACTCGACCAATCAGCGCTGGCTCTGCTGGAGGAGGCGGAGTCTAAGATCGCTCCACACCAGTCTCCATTCAGGTCCGACCTTAGACTCCGCCTCCTCCGGCAGAGCCAGCGCTGATTGGTCGAGTGCAGAGACTTAGCAGTGCTGAGTCAGTTTTGCTCAACTACACATCTGATGCACACTCGGCACTGCTACATCAGATGTAGCAATCTGATGTAGCAGAGCCGAGGGTGCACTAGAACCCCTGTGCAAACTCAGTTCATGCATTTTTGCTACTGCTAGATAGTGCCATTGTCTCACTGGGAATTCCACAAATAATTTGGGGATTCATTCACCCTACATCTCAGGCTCTTGCCATATTCACCCAGGTTGTCAGTGCTGCACCAGCTCGTTCCCAGACAGCTCGGCCCGAAAAACACGTTACCTATATAGAGGATTTGGACAATGAAGACAACATGTTCTAAATCTAATGTCTGCACCTTCTCCAGAATTAAAATAAAGGCAGCGTTTAACTTTCAAATAGCACTGCACAAAGGAAGAGCTTATCAGCTTGTCTCATGACATGCTACTGAAAAGTGTCATTTGTGTATCTTAATGTAAATATAGTTGTATAAGCTTTTTGGGTTTTAGGCACTGCCAAGTTATTTATTACCACCCGCTCCCTTATAATGATGATGACGCCAAAGTCACTGTGGGTGTTCAGAGCTCACAGCTTTGGTTGACATTTGTCTTGCTCTCTGTCGGTACCAGCTGTCTTTTTGGATACCGTAAAGTTATGTTGACTTTATTAACAGCTATAGAAGCTTTAGCCAGGTTGTGACGGTGTGTAACCCTAACAACACTAAGTGGGATGCACATTAATAGTCAGTCTATGTACGCTAAACATATCACTGAAGTAATTTTTTTTCCCTCTCCCCTAATATAAGAAAGGAACAGACATTAGACCTAGACCGGGGTTCGAGGCTTGTAAAAATCCAGTATTATTTGTTCTTCATGATGTGAAATATGTGTTGAAAAGCAACCCAAGATGAAGTCAGCCATGTGTGCCAGTGTGTTACTTGGCATGCCTTTGCTGGCCCCAACTGTAAGGGTCACTCTCCATTTCCTCCATTTTCCACTCCCCTTCACACCATTTGTGGTGAAGCAATGGGATGCACTGAAGTGCACCCTCTAGCCTCGTGTGGGACAGGGACATCAGATGCCACTCCAACCCCCTCGTCTTCCTCAGCCAGCCAACGGTGCGAAGATGAGAGGAGTGTGCTCTGAATGTTTTCTGCCTAGCAGAGGCTAGTTCTCACTTACGAAAATGGCCCCACTTTGACCTGTATATCAGGCACAATGGTGTAGGTTTCAAAGAAACATGGCACCAACAAGTTGAAAAACGTGGGCCATGCGTGGACCGTGTTTGAGTCTGGCAAGCTCCAGATCTGCTACCAGGTTCCAGCCATTATCACAGGCGCAAAAATGCCAGGCCCCAGGTGTAGCAGGGAAAAAAAAATGCCATCTCAGCCAGGATGGCATCCCTGACCTCGGAGGCACTGTGCTGTCTGTCCCCCAAGCTGATCAGTTTCAGCACGGCCTGCTGACATCTCCCCATGCCAGTGTTACAGTGTTTTCCGCTAGTAGCTGGGGTGGAGGTTGCAGCATCGTAGGGTTTCAGTCTACTCCTGCCATGAATTTTGGCCTGGGAGAGGAGATAGGCCACCCCAGTTTGCACCCGGGGAACAGACTCCACCACATTCACCCTGCCTGTCATTAAAGATAAGCACTGCAGCATCCCTGACCACAGGCGCTTGTCCATGTGTCGGTGGTCAAGTGGACCTTGCAGCAAAGCGCAGAGCTCTGGGCCCGACTGATGTTATGGGACACATGCAGGCGCAAGGCAGGGACAGCACACCAAGAGAAGTAGTAACGGCTAGGCCCAGCATAGGGAGGTGCCCCAGCTGCCATCTGCTGACGGAAGGCCTGGGTCTCCAGAAGCATAAACAAACACCAACATCTCCAGGGCCAGCAGTTTATCGATGAGGCTGTTAAAGGCTTGGGCATGGGGGTGGGTTGTGTTGTACTTCTGCCTGCAATGAAAAGCTTGGGAAATGTGGAGTGGCTGGGAAGAGGCGCATGATGGTGCAGGCCAAAAGGGCGCATGAGGGTGAACTCCCCAATGTGTCAGAGATAGGTGTGTAGGTGTCCTTGCATCATATACTTGCACCATATTTGGCTTTGGAAGTTAATTTTGTGCCAAAAAGTGGTTAAGACAGCGATCCCTCAGCTACTCCCGTTACACTGTCTAGTGAAATTACCATCTTTGTAAGTGGACCACCACTTGTAAGATCCCAAAGGAAGCAGGCAAGAGATGTGCAGTGCAGAAAAAAAGATGAGAAAATAAGTGTAGGCTGTAGAGCACAGAGGGATCGGAGAGGACAGAGCTGGTGTCGGCCAGGTATTCCCACAACATGCGCCTATACTTGTCCCTCCTGATGACACTAGGCCCCAGAGTGGCAGTAATTTGTCCAGGGGGGGCCATTAACGTGTTCCAGACCTAGGAATAAGTCTTCCAACAGGGTAGAGTTTTGCATGCCTTTGCTTCTACCCACTGTTTTTGCTGCTTAGCTTCCCTCCACATCTACACTGCTTTCACCCCTAAACATCACCCCAGTTTATGCCTTTGTTTCTACCGTTTTTTTTGTTGAATTAGCTTCCCTCCACATCTACACTGCTTTAGCCCCTAAACATCACCCCAGTTTATGCCTTTGCTTCTACCCTGTTTTTTTTTTTTGTTGAATTAGCTTCCCTCCACATCTACACTGCTTTAGCCCCTAAACATCACCCCAGTTTATGCCTTTGCTTCTACCCAGGTTTTTTGTTGATTTAGCTTCCCTCTACATCTACACTGCTTTAGCCCCTAGACATCACCCCTGTAAATGTGGGGTCGGTGGCCTCGTCATCCACCAACTCCTCTTCCAATTGCGCACTGGCCCCTTACTGCAAACCGCACATGACCACAGCTTGCCCTGATGGCAACTGTGTCTCATGATCCCCACTTAGGTCCAGACAAGTCGGTGGCGGGTCCAAAACCCCAAAATTGGAAGGAAATGGCGGATGCTGCAGTATTTCTAACACCTGTTCCTGGTGCTCGGGCCTGGTCTGTGTTGTACCCTGCACCCTGCTTAACGCAGCTGCCATATCCGAAGTTGTGCTGAGCGCATGCTAATGTTTTGTGTCCAGTGCAATGGATGGGATGGGATTTCACATAAGTCTGCCACCCATGGCCACTCATGGTTGAGCAACTGAGGGAGTTGACTTTGACGAACCCGAGGGTTTTGGAGTTGGAACTACATCAAAGGTCTGTGCTGCTCACACACTCTGCTCAACACATGATATGTTTAGTGCCAGCAGTGTGGAGACGTCGCACAACAGCCGTTGTTCCAGCAGGTACAGGCGTTGTAGGAGTGCATAGAGGCTAGCAGCGGCAACTATAGACTTTAAAAACTATCCGCACAAGCGCCACACTTTCACCAGTAGCTCAGGAACATTGGGGTACCTTTTTAAAATGATTAGCAGCAATGAGTTAAAAACGTGGCCCAGGCATGGAATATGTTGCAGGCTGCCAAGCTACAGAGCCAATCCCAGGTTACGGCCATTATCACACATGACAACATGCCTGGGCCTAGGTGCAGTGGCAAAAACCACATTGCCGTCTCATCGAGGATGGCATGACTCACTTTGTAGGCAGTGTGCTGTCTGGCCCCCAAGCTGATGAGCTTCAGCACGGCCCGCTGACGTCTCCCCACACCAGTGTTGCAGCGTTTCCAGCTTGTAGCTGGGGTCAATTTAACAGCGGAGGAGGGTGGTGTTTCAGCCCTCCTCCCAGGAATGTTGTGTGGGGAGACAAGTCAGGCCACCACATTTTGCGACCCGGTCCACGCCTCAACTACATTCAACCACTGTGCCCAAATTGAAAGGTAGCGTCCCTGTCCGCATGCACTTGTCCATTCGTAACTGGTCACATGGAACTTTAGGGCTAAGCGCTGAATTTAGGGACCGCCTCATGTTTGGGGGAAAGTGCTGGTGTGGACGGCACAGTGCGGTGGCGCAGTAGACACTCTGCCCAAAAAGGGCAGAGTGTCCCCCAGCCGGGATTCCAACATCTCCTGGGCCAGATTTCTTGAGATGAGGCCGTTGAAGCCTTGGGCATGTGGGTGGGTTGCGCTGTACTTTAGCATGAAATGAAAGGCTTGGGAGATGGGGAGTTGCTGGGAAGAGGCGCATGATGGCGCGGGCAAAAGGAGAAATGGCAGGAAAAGGTGAGGATAAGGGTGAACTCCCCAAAGTGTCAGAGGCAGATGTGGAGGTGTCCTGGCTGCTGGTCTGGACTGCAGCGCCAGCCCTGTCAACAGTGGGAGAGGCAGTGGCCGCCAGGCCAAACGACGATTATCCTGCGCTTGCTCTCACCCACTGAGCCCAGGGCTTGCCTTCCAAATGATGGCACCCGCAAGAGGTGGTGAGATTCCTCTCCGCAGATCTCCAACCCATCTTGGACTTGCAAATTGCACTACATTTGTCATGTAACTGACATGTATATGATGAGTCTATCCATTGTCTGTTCATTTTGGTGAAAGTCAGCCTGTCAGCTGACAGACAGCTGTGCTTGTCAGTGATGATGCCACCGGCTGCTTGTACCCCCAGTTTTTGCTGCTTAGCTTGCCTCCACATCCACACTGCTTTTGCCCCTACACATCACCCCTATCCATGCCTGTGCCTCTAGCCATAAGTCTGCCACCCATGGAAACTCATGGTGCAGAAAGTGAGGGAGCTGACTCTGAGGAACCCTTGGGTTTTGTAGCTGGTACTCCATCAAAGGTCTCTGCTGCTCACACACCCTGCTGAACATACGGTATCTAGGGTTAGAGCGTGTGGTGACCTCGCACAACAGTAGGTGCTTCAGGCAGATGTAGGCCTTGCTGGAGTGTATTGCGGCTAGCTCCAGGTACTGTAGACTTGGGAAAGTGGGTGTCCAAGTGCCGCACTTTCACCCTTAGCTCAGCTAATTTGGGGTATGTTTTTAAAAATCATTGCACCACTACATTGAACACGCGGGCCAGGCATGGAACGTGTTGGAGGCTGGCAAGCTCCAGAGCCCTCCAACAAAACAAAAAAGCCTGGCCCCAGGGGCAGCGGGGATAAACAAATTGCCATCTCATCCAGGATGGCATCCCTGACCTCAGAGGCAGTGTGCTGTCCGTCTCCCAAGCTGATGAGCTTCAGCCCAGCCTGCTGACGTCTCCCCACACCAGTGTTGCAGCGTTTTCAGCTCGTAGCTGGGGTCAATCTAACAGCGGAGGAGGAGGAGGGTGGTGTTTCAGCCCTCCTCCCAGGAATGTTTTGTGGGGAGACAAGTCAGGAAAATTCTTGAAACAGGGGAGAGTTTTGCATCTTTGCCCTTGCTGCCTATGGACATCCCTTTGCCTCTAGCCACCATTTTCCCTGCTTTGCTTGCCTCCACATCCACACTGCTTTTGCCCCTAGACATCACCCCAGTCCATGCCTTAGCTTGTACCCCCAGTTTTTCCTGCTTAGCTTGCCTCCACATCCACACTGCTTTTGCCCCTAGACATCACCCCAGTCCATGCCTTAGCTTGTACCCCCAGTTTTTCCTGCTTAGCTTGCCTCCACATCCACACTGCTTTTGCCCCTAGACATCACCCCAGTCCATGCCTTAGCTTGTACCCCCAGTTTTTCCTGCTTAGCTTGCCTCCACATCCACACTGCTTTTGCCCCTAGACATCACCCCAGTCCATGCCTTAGCTTGTACCCCCAGTTTTTCCTGCTTAGCTTGCCTCCACATCCACACTGCTTTTGCTCCTAGACATCATCCCTATCCATGCCTCTACCCCTAGCCATAACTCTGCCACCCCTGGAAACTCATGGTGCAGAAACTTTGGGAGCTGACTTTGAGGAACCCTTGGGTTTTGTAGATGGAACTCCATCAAAGGTCTGTGCAGCTCACACACCCTGCTCAAGATATGGTATTGTAGGGTTTCAGCGTGTGTGAATGACGGACAACAGCCTGTGTTTGGACAGATGCAGGCCTTGCTAGAGTGTTTTTAGACTAGCAGCGACTCCTGTGCACTTGCAAAAGTGGGCGCACAAGCGCCACATTTTCAACAGTAGCTTCGGTACATTTGGGTATGTTTTCAAAAAACTTTGCACCACTAGGTTAGACGTGGGCCAAACATGGAATGTGTTGGAGGCTGGCAAGCTCCAGAGCCGCTACCAGGTTCCAGCCATTATCACAGGCGTAAAAATGCCAGGCCCCAGGTGTAGCAGGGAAAAAAAATGCCATCTCAGCCAGGATGGCATCCCTGACCTCGGAGGCACTGTGCTGTCTGTCCCCCAAGCTGATGAGCTTCAGCACCGCCTGCTGACGTCTCCCCACACCAGTGTTTTAGCGTTTGCCGCTAGTAGCTGTGGTGGAGGTTGCAGCGTCGTAGGGTTTCAGTCTACTCCTGCCATGAATTTTGGCCTGGGAGAGGAGATAGGGTACCTCAGTTTGCACCCCGGGACCAGACTCCACCACATTCACCCTGCCTGTCCTTAAAGATAAGCAGCATCCCTGACCACAGGCGCTTGTCCAAGTGTCGGTGGTCAAGTGGACCTTGCAGCAAAGCGCGGAACTAAGGGCCCACCTGATGTTGAGTGACACGTGCTGGTGCAAGGCGGGGACGCCACACCGGGAGAAGTTGAGACGGCTAGGGACGGCATAGTGAGGTGCCACAGTTGCCATCAGGTCCGGGAAGGCGGGAGTTTCAACAAGCCGGAACGCCAACCTCTCCTGGGCCAGCAGTTTAGCGATGTTGGCGTTCTAGGCTTGCGTGGGTGGGTGGTTAGCGGTGTATTTCTGCCGGCGCTCCAATGTCTGAGAGATGGTGGGTTGTTGTAAAGAAGCGCCTGATGGTGCCTTTGATGGTGCAGGAGAAGGAGATAAGACAGAAACAGGGGAGGATGAGGGAGAAGTCAACAAAGTGGCGGAGGCAGATGAAGTGATGTCCTGGCTCGTCCTCTGGAGTGCATCGCCAGCACTGTGAGCAAAGGCAGTGGCATGAACGGCGGGCGACGTTTGTCCTGCCGTTGCTGCCTGTCACTGATTCCATTGCTTGGATTCCAAATGACGGTGCATTGAAGTGGTGGACAGGTTGCTCTTCTCAGGGCCCCTACTCGATTTCGAGAGGCAAATTGTGTAGACGACACTATATCTGTCCTCGGCGCATTCCTTGAAAAAACTCTACACCTTCGAGAAACGTGCCCTCGATGGGGGAGTTTTTCTGGGCTGGGTACAAAAGGGAACATCTTCGGACATTCCGGGTCTGGCCTGGCTTCGGCGAAGCTGTTGACCTCTGCCTCTAGCTACCCTTTTTGGTGCTGCACCTGCCTCAACATCCACACTACTTTCCCAGCTTGACATCCGCCTTGTCCAGGTTGGGTCGGTGTCCTCGTCGTCCACCACCGCCTCTTCCAACTCCTGTCTCGCCTCCTCCTCCTGCACAATGCGCATGTCAACTGGCTGCCCTGACAGCAACTGCATCTCATCGTCGTCAATGAGGGTGGGTTGCTGGTCATCCGCCACCAAATCGACCGGAGATGGAGGAGACTCTAGTGTTTGAGCATCTGGACACAGATACTCGTCTGTTAGGTCCGTGGAATCGCGAAATGGAGGGGCAGGTTGCGGTACAGTCAAAGGAAGGGAGAACAGCTCTGGGGAGCAGGGACAGTTGGGGTTATTGTTCTGGGAAGATTGGGAATTTTGGGTGGAAGGAGGACAAGACTGTTGGGTAAGAGGAGGTAGAGGCTGACTGGCTGGTGGACAATGTGCTTTAAGCGTTATCCGACAGCCATTGCAAGACCTGTTCCTGGTTCTCGGGCCTACTAATCTTTGTACCATTCAGCCTAGTTAATGTGGAACTTTTGTGCAAAGCGCAGAACTTAGGGCCCGTCTGATGTTAAGGGACACACACTGGTACAAGGCTCAACTCACCCTAAGTGCCAAAAACACTGCTGGTGCAAGGCTCTACTCATGCCAAGGGCCTCAATCTCTGCTGGTAGCACAGCTTAAGGTCCTGTAACTTTGTTTGGAAGGGCTCATGTTAAGGGCTAGAAAAGTGAATTTTGGAAGGTCTTACCACATCACACACACACACACACACTCAAAATGACAGTTAAGGGTGAGGGCTTTTGGAATTCCCATTGCCTATTCCATTTGTGGTTGTCATGGGGAACGTGATTTAAAGGGGTGGTTGTTACTGTTTGTTGAGCTTAAATTGGGGTTTGTGTCCATCCATTTGGGGAGTAAAGAAGGTTTCCAGGTATTTTCCCACTTTGATAGAGGTTTTTTTGAATGTGGAAAGTGTGTAGTTGTTAGGCAGTGATGTTGGGGTAATAGAGGATCTTTGGTGTGTTAGATGCCCCCAGACATGCTTCCCCTGCTGTCCCAGTGTCATTCCAGAGGTGTTGGCATCATTTCCTGGAGTGTCATAGTGGACTTGGTGACCCTCCAGACACGGATTTGGGTTTCCCCCTTAACGAGTATCTGTTCCCCATAGACTATAATGGGGTTCGAAACCCGTTCGAACACACGAACATTGAGCGGCTGTTCGAATCGAATTTCGAACCTCTAACATTTTAGTGTTCGCTCATCTCTAATCTTTAAGTCTAAACACGTCTGTCTTCAGATGGTACTCTACATTCTATACCACGCCCAAACTTGTGCAACATTGTGGCAATCTTTTAAAAAGCCACATTTGATAAATCGGATGTAGACAGCTAGATGAATTATCCACTCCTACAGGGGCGTAGCTTGAAATTTGTGGTGGTGTATAGGGTGCAGTCGCACCCAGGCCCAGGAGCCCGGAACTGGCAAGGTTGAATAAACTTCTTTGATCTCACATCGATTTCCAGGGTCATGGCTATAGAGGGTGTAGGAGCAGACCTGGGAACCAAACCTGAGTTTTGGTTTCCAGGTGTTGTCCTACATCACATCTGTGGCTTGATGACGATGCCGACTCGGTGTTGCCCTTGTGCCTCTGTATGTCCCATTGGAACCAGTAAAGTGTGTTTATCACATTCCTAGTATCTCCTCATCACTCAAAAGTGCTGTAAAATATTCCCTTTTTTTTCTTTTATTTTATTTTGTCCTTATACTACTACCTTCTACTTAGTAGGTTGGTCCCTGGGTAAGAGCTGCAGCTTATTTACATAATTTACATCCCTGAGCCAAGTACTACATCTTCAGACGCCAGGTCGCATTTCTCTCTGTGCTTTTCCTATAAGCATAGTCACATAGCCAGTGTTTTTATGAACAAAACACATTTATCTGCTTACCGATTGGTGCCTCGGTTGCTGAGATTTTTCCTTATATGCTAATAGGCTGTTTGATGGAACGAACGCATTACCATTCCTCTCATTGCAGAAAAAGCTATGCTTTTCAGAACCCAGTCCCTCTTTCTGCTCCTGCTATGATTGACATGTATACTGCATGGCCTTATCGGTCATAGCAGGGAGGTGATAGGAACAACGAAACATTAAAGGGCATGTGTTTTTCCCTTTTAATAATTGGTAACTGATTAAAATGAATCCCATCTATGGAAAATGTTCATTCTCTCTGGAAAGACATTCTAACTTCAAGCCAAAATATCCTATAAGGTCTCTTGCCCTCATAATTTCCACCCTATTTGGTTACTTTAAAGAAGCAATTTTCCCGTTTCAGTCTCTATTACCGTCTTTTGCATGAATCAGCAGCATCCTGCTTTCTTTCCTTTTTTTGCTCATAGAATCTTAGAAAAGTGTCTTAAATTCAACTGCAAAGGTATGATAGGCAGGGAAATGATCGGTGGGATGGCAGGCATTGTTATTATTGTTCGGTTCGCAGATGGTTTTTTTGGATTTTGCCTTTCATCATTATTCTAGCATATAATCACACAAGCAGAAAGGAGCAGCAGTTTGCTGAGCGCTGATGGGACACATTATGCTTTATGTGTCAGTACATCCTTGTAGAGATCTTTTTTTTTCTTAAGCAACTGCTTCGGAGTGGTTTAAAAACCCTCAAATGTCAAAATGTCTGTGATTGTCTTTACATTTCATTACACAGCGATGACATTATTACTGATGTGTTTGTGGAGCACTGAATAGTAACAACACAACCTGAGCTAATGTTTGTGTAACCTTCATCCGCACGACTTCAACATCTACAGTAGCGGGGCCTTGTTGCGACATACAAATTATTCATTGTAACTTGCAACACCAACATCTACTAGGCTTCCGTGTTTTCTATGCAACGTATTAACCGTTACGAGTCCGCCAGCGCAACTTTATCTTTATCCTTATCTCTGAATTGCAATTTGCTCTTAATTTTCTTCCATCATTAACTGTGAGTTTCTCATCGCCTGTAACCATGGTAACCAGTGTCATGAATTGAAGTAATTGTTCTATTAAGTATTTGTTACTGTGATAGTGAACGTCATATTGTGCATTATAGTGTCACACATGGAATGGCTCCTTTCTCAGATTCAGTCACAGATAAATATGCGCAGTTTATACAGAACATCTCCAATATAGCGCACAAATGACCTTGAGTAAGGGTACAATAACATTATTACCATGACCGCCGCCACCTCAATGAACACAATGCCAATAGCAATGATTTGAGGCTCTAGTACACATCTGTATTACAGCAGCATACAGAGACTTAATACAATGCAATACTGTATGCTACTTGCTAGGTCTCTTATTTCAGGGAGTATTTTTCTGATGGTTTCATTTGAGTTTGACATTCCATTACATATAGTATTATGCTTCTGCCTCCACCCCGACACCAATCTATATCAATATTGTTATATGATTTTACGTACCTATAGAATAACAGATCAACTCTCCGAGTGGTATTTCTTGTATTCATCTTCTTCTCTTATTTTTCAGTGCCACCTTGGGCCTTAATCGCAATAGCCATAGTTGCTGTCTTGTTGATACTCACTTGCTGCTTCTGCGTGTGCAAGAAATGCTTGTTCAAAAAGAAGAATAAGAAGAAGGGCAAAGAAAAGGGTGGGAAGAATGCTATTAATATGAAAGATGTAAAAGATTTAGGCAAGACCATGAAAGACCAGGTAACCAAGTCCATGTTTAAGTTGATGGTGCAAATCACATCCTGCATATATTTATCTAGCAAACCATCAATTCCCATTTTATATGAACACATGTATTTAGTTTTATATTAAAGGACTTGTCACCAAGTATAAAATGATATGGCATTTACCATGCTTGGTGACAGGTCCTCTTTAAATATAAGTATCTGAAACAAGTGAAGGCCATATGCGAAGCCCACAATACAACTCACCCAAGTGCAACCTTAAAATTCTACAGTGCTCTCTACCCCACCTCTTTCACTCCTAAAGACAATGATGTTAAAATCATGTTTTCATGTGTTGTATGGAAGATCACTTGGATGTCAGACTACTATACTGATTCTCAAATAAAAGAACTTTTTAGAACTCTGTTCACAATAAACTAACTTCTGTTACTGGAATCAAATACAAATTTCTAAGCAAATTGAGCTTTATTTTACTAAGGTTCTGTTCACATTCCTGGCAAGCTTTCCATTGATGGATCCATTTTGCACTGAAGACTTCAGTCAATAGAGGGAAACATAAAACTGCTTTCCAGCCGGTGTCCATTTAAGATAAAGACTATTTGGAATGCTTGGGGAAATGTGAACAGAACCTAAGATTTTTAAGTCAAATTTCCTGTAAATCTCTGCGTAAATACTCTATAGAATCCCTACGTTCTTCAAATTGTTGACAGTTCAAAATTGCATCAATGGCATAATATAATATATTTTGGCTAGATATCCACTTTAAGATATGTGGCATCTAAATAAATAATTGAATATAAATGGATCCATATATATATGGAGTCCTCATCCCAGTACCTTAGATAGGTGCTTCTAAACTTTACAAATATATCTCTGTTATTCAGCTTTGGAGCCCCATTTTGGTCGAAATCACAGTTTCAATCATATGAAAATGAAGGGAAACATACTTCAGGACTTTGGTCCTAGCTCTAGATTCCCGACATAGCACATTCCCCCTCATTTGCACATTCAATAAAAGAACCACTTATATGGAAATGGGGCTCCAATGGTCTCCCTTTAAATTATTACTGCATAGTACAATTAATGGCTTGGAATGGCTGTATTGCTTTATTTAGAAAAGTCTGAAATATTTGCCTTTTTGAGCAGTTAGAAGTGAGATAGGAATCACTATGGTTATCAAAATCGCCAGGGAACAAGCTGCACATGCAACAAACAGCTTCAATTCAGTTTTCAGCAAACCTTGGGTTCACAGTGCAAATCTATTCACTAACATGAATGAAGGAATTGCAGGGCGACCCAGTGGTCTTTGCTCACACAAAGGGAGCTGTAGCTAAAATTCCTGGTCTCGCTACAGGCAAATCATTTGGTTTCCTCTTGCACTTCTAACTTCTGAACCAGTAGCCATAATCACACGTAATATAGTATACTGTATAACAGCAGGTTAAACTATGAGTTGTATATATGTAGCGAAATTATAACAAAATATCTTGGCCATTTTACACATTAAATATATTGTAGGTCTAAATGAGGCAAAGCAAATTGCATATTGATTTCCTATTGATGCGATTTTGTAAACATTACTTCACTGGGAGACATTTATTAGGAGTAGTAAAAATGATTTTATTGAGCGTTACTGTCACATATATGGCTAGAGTACATATATAAAACTAGATGTGAAGTAATTGTAAAGCAATTGAATTTGCGTATTATTAAAAGATGCTAAAACATGAGTTTTCCTACAATGAATTTGACTAAACCTGCAAAATATGTGTGTGAGAAGTAGTAATACATACATACATACATACATACATACATACATATAAAACTGTTGTAATATATACATGTATATATAAAATTCTAAGTAATCTTTTCTTATAACTCTGTGTTGCATTCCTCAGTTATTCCTCCTAGAAATTTAGGAACAAACTGACCACTGAGTGTTACCACCTGGGGATGTGTCCCTACATACTCTAATACTATGGAGTCGGCATTGACAGTACCATATCGATGCCCCTTTCACAAGAATCAACGTATTCATATATTTGTAGGGGGAGTAATAGAAAGTGCACAACATTTTTCAGTTCTTCAGTTTTCTCCAGAATTGTTATTTTATGGGGAATACTAAAAATTCAAAGTAATGAGTGGTAAGAGAACAGCTTTAAGATCTACAAAATAGAAAAAAGTGTGATACATTTTATTGGTAACAACTTTCATTACTTGTTGTGTTGAAAAGGACACATAATGCTAAATCGGCTGCAGATCTGACTGGCTCGCCAGTTTCTTCACATAGATTGTTTAATCATTTATTAATTAATCCTTGTTTCCCTATTAACAGCCACAAGAGTTGAAGAAAAAAAAAACACACAGCACCAAGCTCTAATAGCGTAATACCATTACAGAAGGAGTAATACCAAAATAATGGTATAAGGCTCACCTTAGGTGGTTGTGACAATAGCTCACAACACTATGTAGACATGTAAATGGGGTGCCTCCAACCGGTGGGGGCAACCATTGCAGTGGCCAAGCCTAGGAAACACCAAAACAGCTGGTGTCAGTTTCTGGAAACATCCAAAGTACAGGAAAAAGGAGGGCAGAAGGCACACTGGTCCAAACGTGAATTCATTATTAACACTTGAGAAAGGATGCATAGCCCAAAACGTGTTGTGTGTTAATGAAAAATTCACGTTTGGACCAGTGCTCCTTCTGCCCTAATTTTTTCCTGTACTTTGGACAAAGGTTTATGGGTAATTGTGGGTAATAGACAATAGTGAACACATTGTTGTAGACACTAGCATAGTGCAACAACCCTTTATCATTAAAAGAAACAGGTAAAGGGTTTATGTATTCTGCTGCTGTAGAGTTCCCTGTAATAACTCTGCCCTATTCCTCTCTGTAGTATAATGCATTGTAGAATTTCTAATAATTCAGTTTACTAATATACCCAAGGTGAACGTTCTATTTAATGGTTCTAAGGAGAACATGAAGAAACCATAGCCCAGAATAACATGTACAAACAAATTGACTAAATACAAGAAATCACTTGTTTTTTGCTTTGTAGATCTTTAATTAACATATGTTTTTCATGTTTATGATTCTGTTAATTAAAATATGTTTTTATGTCTTTAATGTTTCTGTTCTTTAGCTATTAGAATAAATCTGTTGATGCCATTCTCTCATAATGCTGAAATAGTCATCATTTCTAATCACGCTTTACAAAGAAATAACAGTATTCATGGGATGTTTCTCTTCATGCAGCAATCACAGCAGAATAACCAATCTCCTTCTTTCTGCAGAAACCTAATTATTTCTTTCTTTTTAATCCTTCATCAAATGATCAATTCCTAGAATATAACACAATTAAATGTATGTAGGTGTAATTCTAAGGCCCGTTGCACACAACCATGTGTGGGCACGGTTGATGCACGGGTGGCACATGGATGTCATTTGTGTGTTGCCTGTGCACCGGCCATGCTTAAGTGTCCATATTCATTTAATACATGGGGCCGCAGAAGCATGGCCACAAAATCGGACAGGAGTAGGACCTGACCACTGATCCATGTAATACGTGGTCACGTGCGTGGTTCGACAAAAATGAATGGGTCACTGTGCTATCCAGGAAAAACCCAGATTGCACACTGAACTAGCCCATGGTTGTGTACAAGGTGCCTAAAACAGTGTTAACGCCCAAGGTGACCAATAAGATATGTTGTGTTGGAATCTAACGGAATGATACATTCACTAGTAATAATGCTGTTTTTCTGAAAACTCTTTTATATTGACAATGGGGTTCATTTGCGACTGGCTACCATCAATAAGCCCTGATCCACCTGATATAAATTCTAATATCACAAGACTGTTATCACTTACAGGTTGTTCTAACACCTTGCTAAATTGTGTCACAAATTAAATAATACATTGTGTTACATACGTCTTTTATTACTAATATTACTATTATCAGGCAAATAATTGAACCATTTATTGGGAGCACTTGTACTCAATTCCAAGGAAATATGCTAGTGCTCATCAGAGAAATGAGAAGGTTCTTGTTTATTAGGTGATCTAACCTTTTATGTGCAGGGAGGTGGTGCCCACAAATAAAAAAAAAACAATTGCATGGGGAAGGAATGTAGTAGCGATCGTTGTCCCCTCCAATTTATTAAAGGATGATGCCAACAAGTGCTGTGTTCATCATCATCATCATCATCATCAACTGGCGCTAGTTTTCAGTTTATATCAGCCCAGCGCCGCACCTCCCATGAGGCGACCTGAAGCGAGCGCTTCAGGCGGCGCTATGTCAGGACCCCAGGGAGGGCGGCATTTTTGATTACCTAAGCCAGTCCAGGACAAGCTGTCCTGGACTGGCTTAGAACCGAGCAGTGGTTTGGGGAGGCCACTGGAGCAGCGCTGCTCCAGTAGCCTCCCCTCACGCTCAGGCAGAGAGCAGGTCATCTCCGTGCCTGCTCTCTGCCTGCGAATGGCACTAAGCCCCGCCCCCTTCGCGCCACCACGCCCCCTTCGCTCGACCACACCCATTCTCCCCGCCCCCTCCTCAGGGGGGGGCTTTCTGTAGATTGCCTCGGGTCGCAAAAGGGGTAGGTTCACCCCTGTATCAGCCTATCTGAAAGTAGTATGGTTGTACTAACAACTGTATCTAAGCTTATCTGCCAGCGGATCAAACCTAGTAAAAATAGTGAACGTGTAAAATATTGAACATATATAGAACCTCAGAAGTACATACACCTCTGCTCTAAAGGCATCCATACACTTATAGCAGCTGATGACTGACAGCTATTCTTCCTGACCTTCCCTTGTACATGCATGCTTAAATGTTTGGGTTCATGGCACCTCTAGTGGAGACTTACCTCTTGCAGAAACAGAGGATTGTGGATGTTAAGAGACAACTTGCACATATTTTTTTTGTCCTCAACATATGTTGGTACAAGATAATGGTCAGGACAATCCCATACACAATAGAAATGGGTGGGTTCAGACAACTATTCCGCTGTATAGGCACTCTCAAATTTTACATTAATTGCATATTTTAATGTTACAATTGTGATGGGTTAAATTATACAACGTAGTAAAAATACAGATTTCCATATAATAATTATTCAGAAGTTCAAGCTGTACCCAAAGCTTTCTGTATCATGTAGCCTACATTTATTCTAACAGAAAATGCAGACATATTGGTTGCCAGAATCTGATGGCGTTATTGTGTTATTGACAGAATACACTGCCAACTGATCCAAATGTGATGGCCAATATTGTTTGCTACATAGCCACTGCATATAATGCCACTACAGACCTATCTGCTAGTAAATAAAAAAAAATGCATATTGTCTAGCTCTGACATGATAACAACTAGGTCTATCAACTGAATGGGGTTTTCCTGGGACTTCCTTACTAGCTACAGTCCACATAAAACTACTGTACATGTGGATGTTTAAGTTCTGGCCATACAGTCACAGGATTATGTGTGAATTTTCAGATTTTAATATGGAAAATCTATATCGTTATCCAATAACCATTAAAACAATGTATATACATGGAAGTTTCTTTGTGCAAATCCTGAATGTATACATGTACCCAAGGGGCTAGTTCACACGGGGTTCCGCATGAACCAATTCCGTTGCATCCCGTCCAGGCTTTCCACTCGGGATTAGGCCCAAATGAATGGGCCTAGTTCGGAGGGTACTGTGAAGAGGCGGATGCCACGACTGAATCAGCTGCGGAATCCGCCTGAAGAAAAGGCAGCTCGCCTCTTTTTTCCACGAGCGGGAACAAACCCGCACATAGACCTCTATTGTGAGGGGGCGGATTATGAAGCTGATTCCGCGTCAAAATCCGCCCCCTCTTGCCCCGTGGGAACTAGCCCTAAAGGGGCATTGTGCAGACTTGCTCAGGCACACTATAGAAATAAACCAGCTCCTTTTATAGAGGCTCTTGGTCATTTACTTTTTTACTCTGCTAAATAAAAGCTCTCAAGTCTTGATAAACAAGAAGTTATTCTCATCTGACAAATCATCTTTAATGAACCTGAACGATACCCAATTTACAAATGGGCTTTCTATATTTATATTGACTTTTGGCAGCGTAAATGACACCCATTTTCTTACTAACAATGTGTTTTGTTATTTCTATTGTTGTTTTTTTATTTTTTTTTCTTGCCATTTTTCCTTTTCTGTTTTACATGTATTATGTTATTCAGTTTTGTATAATGTACTATCTTTGTCACTATGTGGAAAAATGACCTATTTATTTCAAGAGGGAATGTGCTTTGAAGGCATCTGAAATATTTATACGAGCATGAAGTAGATGTATTAGCACATTATGAACTTTCTTCGGTGTTACAGTATGATCAGTAAATCATCCCTTTTATGAGCACATTTCATTGTCAATACTGCGCTGTATGGGGAATCGAGCCGTTCTGAGAGTGGTCAATGGTCATTTCATCATAGCTCTGTAATTATTTTTCTAGAACTATTCTATATAACATTTCTCAAATGCTTTTAGTAATCTGTTTCTTTAAAGTCATTTATATTTACTGCATAGCAGGTCATGTATATTATCAGGATATGTTCCAGGCATTATATCTGTTATAATGTAGTTTAATGGTGTTTTTATGGTACACATGGGAATTTGAGATACACAGGTTGCTTTTCATTCTTTATGCCTAAATAGCTGTATTATATTGCTTGTTGTGGGTTTATGTATTATATAGTATGTACATAATTGACCTTCACACGTATAAAGCTCAGGACAGTCTATAAATGAACAGGATACAATCCAAATATTACAGAGGTAGTGATACTATATAAGAAATAATTCATCATTTTTTAAAATTTGGGATCCCCTGTATTGGACTTCAATAACTTTTGGATTTCTTGTCTACCCATTATACTGAGAAATGCAAAACACACTGCATTCAAGTAAATAGGACCCCATTACTCTTATTTTTACAATAGGTACATAGGAATATTGCTGTAACAGAAAAATTGGGAAGATACAGTAGTAAATCGTTGCATTCCCTATCACACAAGACAAGCGTGATCCATGTGATGTATGTCTAAAAGAAAAAAATCTGTCTTTGTTCCTCATAGCAACATGGATTTCATTTCTCAAGAGCGCTCTAACAAATAAAAGCTGCACGGGTTAGCTTGCTTTCAGCGACAAAGACAGTTTTTGTTTCAGTCAGTTTCATGAATCTCTCCTATTAGTGTTATGGCTAGTGTTGGACCAAAAGGATTAGTCTATGAATCTAAGGCCTCATTCACATCTGCATCAGTAATCCGTTCAGGGGAGTCTGCATGGGGACCTCCCAGACGGACTACCGAATGCATTGGTAAGTGGTGTGTAGTGAAAGCACACGGACCCCATAGACTAATGGGGTCCGTGTGCTTTCCGCATGGAACATGCGGACAGAAAACTAGTTCACAATCTACTTTCCTGTCCACATGACTCGTGTGGAGACCATGCGGGAAGCACACAGACCCTACAGACTATAGTGTGCTTTCACTGCACACTGCTTACCAATGCGTTCGGTAGTCCGTTCAGGGGGGTCCCCATATGGACTCCCCTGAACGTATTACCGACGCAGATGTGAACGAGGCCTAAGAGGAAGCAAAGAGAAAATCTCTGTCATGCCCCACCTGTTGTGACTTGTGCTAAGCGTAACAGTGTGTCAGTTTTGTCAGCAATATTCCATTAATAATGATGGGATTTTATATAATGCTCCAAGATGATTCTCAGAAGGTTGAACCATGTATGGTCAGCCATCACAGAAACAATGTTGAAGTTAGTAAGGGTGCATGAGAAAGAGTAAGTACCATACTAATATCATTGGAATGTCAGTGTTGATGTAGGAAGTATCAATGTATAAGAGATATGAATACTGGAATAACACCGCATATTCGCATAAAGATTGCATGCATAAACATAAATGACTTTACAGAATAGTCGTTGAACACCAGATTTGACCTACACTTACTGTAAATGAAATACCTAATGGTCATTTTTCCAAGGTTCTTACTAATGGTTATGTGTGGCTGTCTTAATTTGATTTCTTCCTTCTGTGTCCTCCCTCTCTGTGTTGTATCTCATGACTGTTCTGGATTGTCACTGGCGGTAGGTTTTTTATTTCCTATTTGGATAAACCATAGATAGTGGAAACATTTTATGATTAGTTGTCTTGACAGCTGGGGCTTCTCAATTGAGATTAATCCACTGCTTAACACTGCTTAATACATCAAGAGGCTGAACTAAATTGATTTCATTCATACGTAAATAGAGTTATCCCCACAAATACAAACAGAATTGTATTAGAAGGCTAAAATTGTGTAATTGCTGCAAATAATCAACATTTATTAAACAAAAATTTCAGATCAATTGTATGCTTCATCTTACATTTCCTAATAATATTACTTCTACTAAGTGAAATATGAGTCCTGGAATTTATACCTCTAATTGAATTTAGACTGCTCAAGAATAGATGTTCTCTGCACTATGCTAATCTAAGCCCATAGTGACTAATACTGTGCACCTAACCATGGCGGCATTTGTAATACATCCCTAAATAAATGGATAAGTATTGAGTATGTCTGAAAAACCCAGGATAAGAAAAGGGGTCTTTTTTATTGCCTTTAACTTGTGGCTGGTATTGCTGCACAGTCTCATTTATATGTATCATTGTGCGTTGCAGTGCCATACACTTTCCATGGATTAGAGTAGTGTTGTTTCATGCAACAAAGCAGACCACTGTTTTAATAAAACCCCATAAGCATTGCATATATGTGTACTAGGGGAATTTATTATGACTGGTGTTTCAAATTCCAGTCTCAAGAAAAGGCCGACTTTAGCTAACTGTCCCTGAATTATCAAGAGGCTCTGGGATCTTAGTAAATCAGGTGCATGCTCATGCACCAGAATGGGCATCAATGCAAGTCGCCACATTTCTAATATAACTCACTCCAGTTTTCATAATAATTGGGCTGATGTGTATCCAGATCAACCCGCTCTCTGCCCACTCCTCCGCCATTTGCAGATGGTGGGGAGCAACCCACAGAATGGGCCAGGAGGAGCATCTTTGGCACAACAAAAAGGGTTGTGTGCCAAAGGTGGGCCAGATTAACACATTAATCATGTATGTCACAAGAATGGCATATATGGGTTAATAAATTCCATGCAATATGTTTAAATTACCTTTTTAAGGTCAGATAATAGTTATTAATGCCATAGTAAACAAGCAGTTAATTATAAAAAGTAAAATCGCATCCATATATTTTCAATAGCTCTGTGAAATTTCATCCGAGGCTTAGTATAGAGATCACAAAGTAGCTGTGGCCAAATGGCTTCTGAGTGATTGACAGCTATGTGCCATGAAGCTGCTGCTTTGCCCATACACTTAACTATAGTGATAAAAAAGCATTTAACATACTGGCATCTGTTATATATTGTTCTGCCAGATATATTCCTTAGTTAACATTTATCACTAAGTTTTTGTTGTTGTTGTTTTATATGCTGATGGCTTCTTGGCAGGTATCTTCATTTTTCCAGCCAAATCATTGTGTGTGTTGCTCGGAAAATATATTGAAATGTACTTCACAAGTCAGACAATCCATGGTGTAGAATTAATACACTGTACATCAAACAAATGGCTGCCTTATTTATATTTAATAGACTGTTCATCAGCTATATTACATCAACTAAAACTGTCTGAGCCAGGCACAAAATTTACCTACAAAAATGTGATGTTCAAGACAAAATGGCTTAGAGCAGCATGTGGCATTAATTTTCTCAATAAAGGTTGTTAAAAATGTAATACTAACCATTCATCGCAGCGTTTTACAGTAATGGCAAAGTGGATGGGAGTCTAGCGAATGCCATGCCCACTTTGTGGTAAAAACACGGCACGGTTCTGAAAATCGCAGTATGTCAATTATACCTACAGAAATGGTGGTGGTTTCCCCATAGGTATAATTGTAACAGAAAGTCCACGGAGGAAAACTCTGCAAACTTTCCTTCTAAAGCGCTGCAGGAAGAACCGCGATGCGTTGCTTTTGCCCACAGCGATGAGAAGAAGTGGATACAAAACAGGAGGATTCTTCCCTTTTTATCCTTACTTTCTCATGAGTCTGCTCTTAGCTTTGTATCAAAGATATATAAAATACAATCATATCAAGGACTGTATTGAACTAGCAAACTAGCCATGTGAATCTGTTCTAAAAAAAGGAGTCAAATAATATTAAGTTTAAAAGAGAACAACTAAAACTTTAAAACAACTTTCAACCAATTATTAGATTTCTAGTATTTTGTCATTAATAAATGTTGTAATTTACTTTATTAACAGGTGTTGACTCCTTTATGTGAAATCCTGCATTTTTCCGCCTGCTTCTCTAGTGACCACTGAAATCTGTGTACATCTTTCACTAGGTGTATGGGTGGGCACTAGTATAATGCAGGAAAGCACAGGCTGTGGGGAATGCCTCAAACTATTATATATCAGGCATTTTAAAACACTGGTTTTGTCATATGAGAGATGAGATTTTCATCACAGGTCTCTAGATCACAATTGTAAAATTTGTGTAAAATTATAAAATACCTGTAAAATTTCCAGAGGAATCACCAGTTGAAAATACAGTTGAGATTGGCGGATTTATATGCCACTACAGTGCGTACAGATTTCTGCTCTCATTAAAGAAACAAGGGAAAGAATAAAAAGTGCAGAATTTCATAGAAAGGAGCCGAGCTTTGTTAATAAAATATATTACATTCATTAATGGTAGTAATGCTGCTAGAAAATCAAAAGTTATTGTAAAGCTTAGTTATGCTTTAAACAAAAAGTCTCCAAAAGTTGAGATCTGTATATCAGACTATCTATTTGTAGAAGGCCAAATTTCCTAGGGGTTTTTACACCACACAAATGAGATATCTACATTGTGTCTGATATTGGTATTTTTTGTAAACAATTTTTTAACTCCTTTCCAACATGCACTGTACATGTACAGTCGAGGTCAGAAGGGGAAATATGCTGTGTGCTCTGGTGTGTACCTATGGTTGTACCCATGTATTACGAATAAATGTAGTGGTTATCAAGTATAATATCTGCTGTCATCTACTAAAATAAATTGAGTAGTGGCTATGACATCTGAGCAGTTAGAAGGAGGTTTTTGACCTGCTCGTCTCTATCCATGATAAGATCACTGGATAGTGATTTGTGTTCATGGCAGCCAGAGGCCTTGTTTAGGTTCCCTGGACCTAACCTTATACTAAGCCTATTAAGCTTTGCTTCCGGCAGTAGTAAGACACAACAAAGGAATTTTCACCAAAGTCATACTGACTATCTGTATAACGTTAAGATGTGATTTTTACCCCACCACAACTTATTTTATTTAAAGTTTATAAATGCATTTTATGAACATTAAATCGATCCATTAAAAAAATATTCTTATCCTACTAAAGAAGGGAGAAAAAATAGGGGTGAAAAAGCAAAAATGAGGAAATGAAAAATGACTTTGTCTGGCAGTGGTTAAAAGAGATCTTAACAGGCAAACATAAATCTAAATAATTTTCATCATTGCAGAATGAATTGCATTTCCATCTCCACTAAATACCCACAAATACCCAGAGTGGAGAAACAATCATTTTCCAAATGTTATTATAAGGCAGCAAGAACACATAAGCCTGCTATTACTAGTAGAAAATGTTAGATTAAATCTCCAGTTAATTAAATTGCAAAGCTACAACTTAATTACTAACAAACAATTCCTAAATGATGTAATGAAATCTAAACATTGTCAAATAAATTTGGTTCAGCCTGGCTTTACATTAAAAGTATTGAATAGAATAATGAACCTAGAAAACCCTTTGTTTCATGAGTCTCCGTGCAATGATAGCATGTTTTATTCTGACTGAATATTTAGCGTGAATGGCACTTTGACATGTTTGAAAAGTTTTTTTTATGAAACTCAAGACATGGCAGCCTTAATTCTGGAATGAGCCTTGATATAGTGCATGCAGAACTTGAGTTAACTTGAGTTCATTGGTATGAAACATTTTAATAGACTGTAATACTGCTATACGCATGTGTGGAAAGTTTTAAGAAAACTGATTGGTTGACAAGCATTATGCAGTATTCACGTAAAATAGTTTCGTGGAAATGTAACCCTTACTATGCCTGCTTCCATTCTAAAGTCAATCTTCAATTTATTTTTTCGCTGCCTGCTAAGCACATGTATTTATTGTATGACAGTATGAATAAAACCGTCATGGCTTCCTACTGTAAAAATACTGCATAGTCTTATATGCAGAATAGCGTAATCATAGCAAAAGCTGACACATTCCATAAATTTACTTCCCAGGCATTAAAGGATGACGACGATGATGATGCTGAGACTGGTTTAACTGATGGGGAAGACAAAGAAAAACCTAAAGAAGAAGAGAAACTTGGAAAACTTCAATACTCATTAGACTATGATTTCCAAAATAATCAGGTGAGATAGTAATCTATCTATTCTGCTGCACTTTTATATTTTCTGTACATTATTTATTCTGTAAACGATGAGGGAGAAGCTTTTGTGTTTAAGCAAAATTCTTGGATCCCGATATATTTCACACATTGAGTCCTGCAGACGCAGACACACAACAAAGGCCTGCAACAGGGTAAGGGGAATCCTATCCTAACCATTGTGAGGTTACTCCTTACAAAGCTCCATTTACAATGCTTTCATATATACATATATCTGGCCAGTCATTGAGACGAATTACCAAAATGAGATCTACACTCACCGGCCACTTTATTAGGTACACCTGTCCAACTGCTCGTTAACACTTAATTTCTAATCAGCCAATCACATGGCGGCAACTCAGTGCATTTAGGCATGTAGACATGGTCAAGACAATCTCCTGCAGTTCAAACCGAGCATCAGTATGGGGAAGAAAGGTGATTTGAGTGCCTTTGAACGTGGCATGGTTGTTGGTGCCAGAAGGGCTGGTCTAAGTATTTCAGAAACTGCTGATCTACTGGGATTTTCACGCACAACCATCTCTAGGGTTTACAGAGAATGGTCCAAAAAAGGAAAAACATCCAGTGAGCGGCAGTTCTGTGGGCGGAAATGCGTTGTTGATGCCAGAGGTCAGAGGAGAATGGCCAGACTGGTTCAAGCTGATAGAAAGGCAACAGTGACTCAAATAGCCACCCGTTACAACCAAGGTAGCCAGAAGAGCATCTCTGAACGCACAGTACGTCGAACTTTGAGGCAGATGGGCTACAGCAGCAGATGACCACACCGGGTGCCACTCCTTTCAGCTAAGAACAGGAAACTGAGGCTACAATTTGCACAAGCTCATCGAAATTGGACAATTGAAGATTGGAAAAACGTTGCCTGGTCTGATGAGTCTCGATTTCTGCTGCGACATTCGGATGGTAGGGTCAGAATTTGGCGTCAACAACATGAAAGCATGGATCCATCCTGCCTTGTATCAACGGTTCAGGCTGGTGGTGGTGGTGTCATGGTGTGGGGAATATTTTCTTGGCACTCTTTGGGCCCCTTGGTACCAATTGAGCATCGTTGCAACGCCAAAGCCTACCTGAGTATTGTTGCTGACCATGTCCATCCCTTTATGACCACAATGTACCCAACATCTGATGGCTACTTTCAGCAGGATAATGCGCCATGTCATAAAGCTGGAATCATCTCAGACTGGTTTCTTGAACATGACAATGAGTTCACTGTACTCCAATGGCCTCCACAGTCACCAGATCTCAATCCAATAGAGCATCTTTGGGATGTGGTGGAACGGGAGATTCGCATCATGGATGTGCAGCCGACAAATCTGCGGCAACTGTGTGATGCCATCATGTCAATATGGACCAAAATCTCTGAGGAATGCTTCCAGCACCTTGTTGAATCTATGCCACGAAGAATTGAGGCAGTTCTGAAGGCAAAAGGGGGTCCAACCCGTTACTAGCATGGTGTACCTAATAAAGTGGCCGGTGAGTGTATATCAGTCTAAATTGGTGTGTGCCAGGTGACCTGAAATGTTTAATCTGTCAAAAAACAAATCTGTTGTGCATACAAATTGTCAATCACCAAGATTATGGCATGTAAAAAGCATCTTGAAGGCTATCTCACAGGCAGCGCAATCGGCAATAGAAAGGTTTTGTTTTAGAACTATCATAACAGATAAGGATGGGCAGGGATCCATTTGACCTCCAGAGTTCACTGCATATATTCTGTGAAGGTCCACTTCTAAACTGTGTATAAAGAACCCCTAGCACCCCAATAACTTATAATGAAGTTGGGAAATGTAATCACCGATCTTTAAGAGATACAATGTATTAGCCTTTCCTTTGAGGTCTTTGTATCTATGTTTGTTTCAAAATACATTTATTTCAGAAAGAAATATAAAACATATAATTTAGATTTAACATGAGTACATTTCAGGTAAAGCAAACCCAGGAGCCTGCAGATCAAAGAGACCTCATCTTAATGTTCTCTGGCAATGCAGGAGCACAAATTCTTATGTTCCTTTCCATTGTGACTGACCACTCAATACTCAGAGAATATCATTAAATCAATGGGAGACTTTATAAAGCTCAAACAGCTAAATCCTGCCAAAGAATAATAAGTGGAAGAAATTGGTCCTTACAAACACATTTCTCTTTCTGTCTGCAGATGAAAACAAATGTGAACTTTATTGAAAGAAAGCAGTTGTTCAAGCTCTTGTTGCTGCAAAGTCAAATGAAAAGTCATTGAACTCTCCTACCGTGCAAAGTGTGTGCAGAACAATTGTTCTCTATTTAGGGATGTCATTGGAAATACACAGGCTTCAGGGAGCAGTATATCAAAGAGGATTTCTATGATCCTAGTCTTCATAGATTGTTGATAGGCTGCAGTGATATTACCTGAAGTACCTGAAATATATGATGGAGGCAACCTTATATTACATATGCATGTAGACACATTGTAGGTAAAACTTCAAGGAGTACTTCCACTTTAATCTGCCCATAGTATGTCCACCATCTGGATGTTACATAACCGTAAAAATTTGAGAAATATAAACTAGGTAAAACCTAATAAAACCAGGTGGCTTGTGGGAAACTTTAAACAAGACTTTTTATGGATATCTTTGAGAAATACTTTCTTCTTGCCACTCTTCCATAAAGGCCAGATTTGTGCAGTGTATGACTGATTGTTGTCCTATGGACAGACCCTCCCACCTCAGCTGTAGATCTCTGCAGTTCATCCAGAGTGATCATGGGCCTCTTGGCTGCATCTCTGATCAGTCTTCTCCTTGTTTGAGATGAAAGTTTAGAGGAACGGCCGTGTCTTGCTAGATTTGCAGTGGTCTGATACTCCTTCCATTCCAATATGATTGCTTGCACAGCGCTCCTTTGAATGTTTAAAGCTTGGGAAATCTTTTTGTATCCAAATCCGGCTTTAAACTTTTCCACAACAGTATCTCAGACCTACCTGGTGTGTTCCTTGGTCTTCATGATTTTCTCTGCGCTTTAAACAGAACCCTGAGACTATCACAGAGAAGGTGCATTTATACGGAGACTTGATTACACACAGGTAGATTATTTTTAATCATCATCAGTCATTTAGGATAACATTTGATCATTCAGAGATCCTCACTGAAATTCTGGAGTGAGTTTGCTGCACTGAAAGTAAAGGGGCTGAATAATATTGCCTGCCCCACTTTTCAGTTTTTTATTTGTTAAAAAAGTTTAAAATATCCAATACATTTTGTTCCACTTCACAATTGTGTCCCACTTGTTGTTGATTCTTCCCCCCAAAATTTAAATTGTATATCTTTATGTTTGAAGCCTGAAATGTGGCAAAAGGTTGAAAAGTTCTAGAGGGTTGAATACTTTCGCAAGGCACTGTAGCACCCATACCAAAGAATGGCCTGTAGCTTTGTAATCTGGCTGAAAATGCAGTCTATTTTAGTATGTATATAGAGTACTATACATATTTTTGTTGATAGTTTATGGGGCAACAGGGATGGGTTTAGCTAACAGATCTCTGTCTGATTTCAATACTTGTTAGTAGACTATAAAAGTGTAATACTGAAATAATCCTCCAAGCAGATTTCAAACAAATCAGATGCCTTCTTCAGGCTAAGGCCCCACGTTGTGGGCTGCAGAAAAAAAAGTGCATCACTTTTCACTTTCTGCTTCAATTGGCTAGAATCCCATCCACTTTGCAGGGATTGTAAAATGTAGCAGTTTTTGCTGCGGTGCTTACACCACGTGGGACCCGGACTAAGACTTTGCAGTCATCAAATGAGATAAATTGAAACCTTTTCATATATAGGAATAACAGATTATTACATTGAGTATTCTTACGAAATCATAAAATTTGTCTTTTTCATAAAACCTCACTTGGATAACATACACACTTTTTTCATACATGTCAAACACAATACTCAGTCCTTAACATATAAGCCTTGTCCCAGCTAGTTATCGGTTATTCTGTAACTTTAGTTTTCCCAAGAAATTTACGATTGGTAACAAAGATAATTTTCTGATTTGACTGTTTGGGTACAGAAGACCCTTGTGACTCATTTTCAGGACCCTTACAATATATAAATATCATCAAAAACAGCAAACTACTTTGAGACTCTTAAACTGATCTTCTAAGTAAAATGTATGAACACTGTACAGGTTATTCCTGCCATGTACAGTCATTCCATAATTCATGTTACTGGAAGTCTAATTGTTATTCACCTAGCACAGTGCAATTCACTGGGCTTCAAAGGGAGGCATGACCAAAGAACTCTGTAGGAGCATGATAGCTTATTTTCACAAACATTTCAGAAGAGGAAGGGAATTATTTTTCCACTCCACTGGGTAAAAATCATAGACACATTTTTCTGTCTTTCATGTAAAGTTATAGGTGTTGTTTAGATTTATTCCTTGCATAAGTATATTATTATTCTAGAATAAAAGTCACAACATCTCCCTGTTTTAAATCTATTTTTATTCCCTTATATGTCTTAAATTTTCTATATTTAGAAATGTTAGTAGTTCTCATTTCCTATGTATGTTCTGCTGTATCTTTATTTTATATTATAAAGATAGCACTACTGATTGTAACTAATACTATGTCTAGTTTCGCTTACATTGACCTATATTAACAAATGATTTCTAGGAAACCATTCATAGAGAAAAGATCTATTCATGTATATTTATCTATATCATGCTTGTCTAACTGGAATGATTCTAGCTTCAAAATGACTTCCCAAAGTGTAAATCGTGGGGTTGTCTTGTATAGTAAATAGACAAATATGCCTGTCCACTCTGTGAGTATTGACTGAAATTCAACAGAGCTGGGAGGACTCACATACTACTCCTGTATCAGAAGGGGTTCTATGTCTCCTTAGGGTATGCTCACATGGAGTTTTTTGCAGGCGGATTTTGATGTAGAATCCACCTGAAGAATCACCTGCAAAAACACCTTTCATTCATTCAATGGGAGTCACTCACAATTTCAGCTAGTGGGAAAAAAATGTGCCATGCCCTATCTTCACGTGGACTCTGAGACTGAGTCAGCCGTGGCGTCTGCAGCTCAAGACACCCTCCTGCTTAGGCCCATTCATCCAGGCCTAATCAGGAGCAGGATGCCATGATGGGATGCCGATGCACTGTATTGGCATCCTGTCTTGCCTAGCCGTGCAAAAAAAACCACATGGCGGAAAAGGTTTCTGCCATGTGAACTAACCTTTAGGGAGACACCACCATGAGGCAGTGTCATAATAAACCAGGAATATGCAGACATGACCTGTTTATTGGAAGGCATATTCCTCTTTTCCACAAAGGAGATCTTATTTGAATATTTCTTACCCATAATACTCCTGTAGGTATGACTCTGTACTCCTACTGACTCCTTTGTAAAACAATAATCTGCATTATGCTAAACATGAAGTAAACATGGAGTTAACATAAAAGGATTGTACCATCAGAACAGCCCTTGGGTCCGAGTGCGAGAAATTATGGCACCCTTGCATTTCCCCTACAGTGAAAATGTTTCATTTAACCAAGTGCAAGCCACCCACGGCCATATTTAGAATATTTTTCCATGATGATCACTTTACTTTGAAATTTTTACATTTACATTAAAATGTATTCTTTTTCTATAACTCTCTATACATTCAATTGACAAAAGATATCTAAAGAATGAGAAGATACAAAATCGAGATTGGAAATATGAGAAATCATATATAATCTTGGCTTGGTATTTAAACCCTGTAGGGAGGAATGAAATATGCTTTTTACTCTTACATTTTTAGACTTGAATGTCATCTTTCTTTTGCTCTATTTTTAGCTGATGGTGGGGATAATTCAAGCCGCTGAGCTCCCTGCTTTAGATATGGGAGGTACATCAGATCCTTATGTGAAGCTATTTTTGCTGCCAGATAAAAAGAAGAAATTTGAAACGAAAGTCCACAGAAAGACCCTTAACCCTGTATTCAACGAGCAATTCACTTTTAAGGTATTTCTTATTCCATTGATTCTTAACTATTTGTGTGATTTTTAGAGATTTGTGGTAATTGTACTTTTTCTATTTAATATTTTATTCAGACTATGTATAGTAATAAAACATATATTTGTAAAGTATATGGTTAAAATGGTTAAAAACTAAAATTGATCTTATAAATAACCACTAGGAATAAGTAAAGCAAACAATGGGAAGAGTAGAGAGCACTCCAATAGATGTTCAATCTTAAGTTATTCACCTCTGTTTCTAATAACATCTCAAGTAGACTGAACCATTTATTGTTTGTTCTCAGATTACAACTTTGCTGGTCAGTAAAATACAATGAGTGGATGAATTCAACTATTCTTTTACATTTTCCAAAACCAAAACTGGTTATATGAATTGAATGGTTCATTATTAGAGATGAGCGAACAGTGTTCGCTCATCTCTATTCATTATACCTGATAAATTGCAAACCAATCTATGAAACTCAAATAAAATAAATTAATTCATTTATCTCAACACTGTAACCGGATGTTACTTTAAAGTCTACGTTAGGAATAGAGATGAGCGAACAGTAAACTGTTCGAGGTTCGATATTCGTTTCGAGTAGCCCCTCAATATTCGACTACTCGAATCGAATATCAAACCTTATTATAGTCTATGGGGGTAAAAAGCTCGTTTCAGGGGTAGGCAACGTTCGATCAAATTATACTTACCAAGTCCACTAGTGAGGGTCGGGCTGGATCCTCTGTGCAGTCTTCTCCTTGCAGCGTCCCCGTGGTATCTTCCGGCTCTTCATTCACTCTGCCAGGCATCGGGCCTGGGCAGAGCCGACTGCGCATGTCCGCTTGTAGTGCGGGCATGCACAGTCGGCTCTGCCCAGGCCCGATGCCTGGCAGAGTGAATGAAGAGCCGGAAGACGCTGCAGGGAAGCTGCAGGGAGAAGACTTCTAAAGGTAGGAGCAGAACCAGTGTTGTTTGGCCGACTGTATAACATTCGGCCAATCAATGCTGGTTCTGCATCAAACTTTTACATTCGAACAGTGAGTGGTACTCGATCGAGTATTAGTATTTCGAATACCATAGTATTTGATCGAATACCTACTCGATCGAGTGTACTCGCTCATCTCTACTTAGGAAGTAGTCTACATACTAAATGTTTTTGTTTGAGGTAGTGGCTTTTTTTGCCCAAAATGCAATATGTTCTGGGGCATGTTATTTTTTCTTTCTGGCTTTTTGCCATAGATGTCTTTAAATACACCAGAGATGATTTTTATATTTTGAAATTTTTGAAAAATTCTAAAATTGAAAAAACGCTAACAAGAGAATTGAACCCAGGACATTTTTTCATTTTCCTATCTGGGAAAATGTGAAAAAAGGAGGAGAAAGATTTTTACATTTTCATGTTTTTATAGCACAAAGTTTTGCAAAATCGTTTTTAAAATAGTTTTTCCTCTCCATTCTGGTACTTTTCATGTACATGTTACTGGGGGTGGGACTAGACCTTGTGATGCAGGCATAATAATGGTGTTTTGTTTTGTTTTTTTACTTTATTTTACATTTCTAATTTTATTTATTTATTTATTTTTTTTGCCTTGTATATTGTTTTTAATTTTTTTTAACACATTGCGCTCCAATAAGGTAATAATAGTCCCATATGGGGCATTTTAACATTAACTTTTTTTTACTGATTTTCCCTGTGTTACAGGAAGAACACAGTATAAGGATCAATTATTAAAAAGTAGTAAAAGTTAAGAAAACTTAACTTTTACTACTAACCTATATAACGCCTAAGCTCCCACCCTTACAAGGTCAGTCCCAACAACTCTCCTGAAAGTTACCATAAAAATACAAACTCTTTTCCCATGTGTTTATTGCCACCTTTAAATAAGTGGGCATTCATCAGGGGATTAGTGAAGAAGTCTCAGTATAAAACCCAATGGCCTGATCAAGTATAATAGCTCAAAACCATGAGTCTGGGGAAACTCTGGCATCTACACAGTAGTGTCACGATGTGTTAGTTTGATTTTTGCACATATTTGTAAGCTGGGCGTAGGTATTTATTGGGCTAGTAGTAAAAGTAAAGTTTATTAATCATTGATCCTCTTGCTGTAATGCTTGAATTTGATTGAGGATTATTGGGGTTCATGTACAACAATTGCTATATATTTAAGGAACACTGCATACTAGCATTTATTGCAGAGCTGATCTGGGTACTCTAGGATGTATGCACGTTCCGAGCATCTGCAGATCACATGACTGTCCGGCCACATCATGGCAGCAACCCTATCCATATATACAGCGATTATTGAGTACTGTGTATACAGCAGTCAGGATGGCAGAGATGTACCTGCCTTCTATCTATGGAGTCTGGCTGAACCTGCTACTGCAGTTGTGCGATCTTCTGCAGCCACTATCTCTGCAGGGATGTTCAGGTACATCCTTATAGAAGTAAGCAGCTAACGTCTAGATGTATAAAGTTAGTGGACATTTGGCAAGATAACAGACAGATAGTTAGATATATGTTTACATTGTGCTACATGAATTGGTAATGTATAGTAGTGAAGTCTTCTAGCTGGTGATTTGAAGCACTATAAATAAAGTGTCATTATGCAAAGCAGATTATATAAGGATATCAGGAGGTGGAACAATATTTAATGCATAATAGTAATATTTCCTGCTAAAGAAATACTCCAGAACTCACCACCAGATTCGATGAGCATTTTTTAACATCTTATACTATACAATGAAATCACATGCCATCTGTTGTGTAAATTGTATAAATGTCTTTTAAATATCAACATGCCATCTTATATTATATAGAAATGGCTGACAATTGCTACTTTTTCCATTCTGAAATAGATAGTAATCACTGACTAGTAGATAGATAGATAGATAGATAGATAGATAGATAGATAGATAGATAGATAGATAGACAGAATGAGCAGGTTTTGGGAAAAGGCTGTAAAACATTATATAAGGGTAGAAGATGTAGAGGAAATCTTGTAACTACTCTGTGACCCTCTGTCCCTTCCCACTTGTCAGATAATTCAATCATCCTCCAGCTAACTGTATACTAAACCTTGTTAGACGTGCTATGCCTTGTGCTTTTAGGCATGTGCTGTCATTCTCAGTCAGAACATTTAGAGAAAACATTCAGTTGACTTTAAGAAACCAAATAACAATCTTATTGCCCCTTCAAACTGTAATATTTTACTTTTAAGGGTAGCCCAGTTGGAAGTGAAGATTTGCAGATTGTGTGATCCCATTAAAAGGAAGGAAGCAGGATAATGATCTCTTCTTAATACTAGTTTTAGCCTCTGTTCACAATGTACAATGGTTTATTGGAACATTCTATAACAAGAAAATACAGTGCAATAAAATACATCCTTCCATTGTAAGCGATTATACTAGGGATTTATATTCATAATCCAACCTATAGTGTGAATAATTCATATCCTTTTATTTAGTATTATATTTGAATTTAGACTTACAAACTATATTAGATATAATCCGAATTGTTCGGTTTGAGGTAAAAAGTCACTTCTCACATCTCATTTTTCACTATGTTATGTCACCTCCTAAATATCTTTTTAACGTTCATCCCATTTGTTTTTCTCGAGGCCGTTTTCATTTCAACAGCATGCTCAGTCTTACGGTGACAGCTCTAGTTCACAAACAGAGACAATAAAAGATCCAGGCTCAATAATCACTCAGTAAGATAGATATCCCTACAGGCTTTAGCCTTTACTATGTACGCTAAAGTCTTCTTGACCCCTCAAATAAACTCCTATCACAATAATTCTTTTATCTCCAGTTTTATCATAGACAGTACCAAGTTCTTAAAATCTTTGGAAAGGGAAACATTTTTTTATTTAACTGTTCTTAGTGTTAAACTACTCTGATTATTAGACCCTTTATTAGTAACTAATATGGATACAAATATGATTTTTTGTGGTTTGTATACTTTATATGTTCATTTATCCCAAATATCATATTATATTATAATGTGTACATTTATATATACTCACAACAGACAAAGCCGCATAGCATTGACTTTCCAAATCAAACGAAATTTCAAAATTTCACCATGCAAAACCTACATTTCCCTGGTCTAGCCTTTAGCCGTATTTTTCATTGGGCCAAAAAGAACTCTTGTGTGATTATATAAGTCTTTTTCTTATTTTTAGAGGGAATTTAGAGTATATTTTATAATGGAAACATGGTTGGTTCAACCATGTAATAAATAATCATCTGTTATTTTAGTGACATGTAACACTGTATTCCAGGGGAGTGGGCAAGACCTTTTTTAATGTTCTCTGCTATGGACAATATCTAGTTGTTACAATGTTTCCTTTATAGTAAGGTGAATGCAAAGTGCCACCTACTATGGCCTCCATTAATTAACTGTAATCTGTGAGCAAACCTGTTAGCAAGTGTTTGGTTTTTTTCTAGGAAGCCCCAGGTATGAGAGTAAGTAGTTGACAGTGCCTATTGATTTCAATGGTTGTAGGTGTAATGTAGGACTAGGTAACTACTAGATAACCTTACTCCACTACAGCTAAGAGATGAGGATCATAAACATAAGAACCCCCTCACCTACACATGTGGCCAAAATTTGTTGGTAACCATCGTTTAATGAAAGAAAAACCCACAATGGTCACAGAAATAACTTGAATCTGACAAAAGTAATAATTAATAAAAATTCTATGAAAATGAACAAATGAAAATCAGACATTGCTTTTCATCCATGCTTCAATAGAATAAAAAAAAAACTCATGAAACAGGCCTGGACAAAAATGATTGTTCTCTTAACTTAATATTTTGTCACACAACCTACCTTTTGAGGCAATCACTGCAATCGAACAATTCATGTAACTGTCAATGAGACTTCTGCACCTCTCAACAGGTATTTTGGCCCACTCCCCATGAGCAAACTGCTCCAGTTATCTCAGGTTTGAAGGGTGCCTTTTCCAAATGGCATGTTTCAGCTCCTTCCAAAGATGCTCAATAGGGTTTAGGTCGGGGCTCATAGAAGGCCACTTCAGAATAGTCCAGTGTTTTCCTCTTAGCCATTCTTGGGTCTTTTTAGCTGTGTGTTTTGGGTCATTATCCTGTTGCAAGACCCATGACCTGTGACTCAGATCAAGTTTTCTGACACAGGCCATCACATTTCTCTACACAACCCCTTGATAGTCTTGAGATTTCATTGTACCCTGCACAGATTCAAGACACCCTGTGCCAGATGCAACAAAGCAGCCCCAGAATTAACATAACAGAGCCTCCTCCATGTTTTACAGTAGGGACAGTGTCCTTTTCAAGATATACTTCATTTTTTCATCAGTGAACATAGAGGTGATGTGCCTTGCCAAAAATTTGATTTTTGTCTCATCTGTCCATAGTTTGGTAAATTACTTTAGTCAGAATCAAGTTATTTCTGTAACCATTGTGGGTTTTTCTCTCATTAAACGAGCAGTGCCAGTAATTTTGTCCACGTGTATACCTATTAACTCCTTCATATGGAATATAACAGGAAGATATAACATATACAACTCTAACCCCCTAGCCCTGCTGTTCCTTAATACAGAATGTTTCAGATGCTCTCCATCCTTTATCATTAATTATTGCAGCCAGATTTATTTCCAGATTTACTGATTTTGCTGTGTTTTTTTTATCTGAAGCCAAGAGTGGATTGAGCAGAAGGGAGAAGTGTAAGAACTTCCATCCATAACATGGAGTCTTACCCTAAAACAGGTTTCATACAGAAAGATGTAGAATTGATATTTTTCTTTAGTAAAGCCAGTGGAAATGCGAAGATTTCATGTTAAGACAAATACTGGGTTACTGCGTTATAGAAATCTGCAGACTCAAGAAAGGAAATGGTGCTCTGCAGAATATCATAGGCCCCTCCACTCTTGTTATTACTGAAGCCCCATTGCCCCCAGTAATGTTTCCTTGTAAAGCATTTCATTCATGCATATATGTTGCCCCCTTTCTCCACATAAAAACATTTGCATGTTAAAGTATGTTACGCTTAATTATAACAAAAAGCAATTTTGTGACTGTCAGTAAGATGGATGGAAAATCAATCTAGGCTATGTTACTGAAGCATAAAAATGGGTTAATCCAGGCAGTTAAAGAAAACCATCAACATAACTGAACATTTAATTTCAGCAGTTGCATTAAACACTGTGTTTTCCTTTACATATCAATAAGATTTGAGTTCGCAAGTTCAATGTTCTTTTATTCTGGTTCTGCTGTGCAAGGAAAATAACAGATGTGTCCCTGGTTTGCAGTCTCCAAAAGGATTACACCATTTCAAATAAACATGTCACTGTTGAATCACCAAAGATGTTACTACAGAATATAATTACATGTTATTTCAGATCTTAAGAATTTTCATCCTCATAAATATCCAAGATACAAAAGTGTTGTACTTTCTTCTGTTTTACATAAAAAAAATTAAATAAGGCATTTGGTTAGGTGTCAGTCTGTCTGAAATGGATATAAGAAAAATATGTTAACCCCCTCTCAACTTTTGATGTACATGTACATCATAATTTCAAGTGGTAAGGTGTGGTGAGTACTCAGGAACTGAGCCCTCTCCATCCATGAAAGGTGCTGGATGTACTATACAGCAGGTACCCATTGCTAACAACCAAGACGGGTGATAGCAATGATTGTCACTGTTTACCCCTTAGTAGCAGTAGTAGCCTGAAGAATCTACATAATTACATTGTATGGGCTCCGCCATATTGGAATTAACTACTGCCCCAAAAATGTCATGGGGGCACTTAGTTGTCATGCTATTCAGGAGTCAAAGGCTTTGCAATATGGTGCACGTATTATAAATAGAGATGAGCAAACACTGTTCGGATCAGCCGTTCCGAACAGCACGCTCCCATAGAAATGAATGGAAGCACCTGGCACGGCGACCGGCCGCCGGCAAAGTGTACGTGCCAGGTGCTTCCATTCATTTCTATGGGAGCGTGCTGTTCGGAACGGCTGATCCGAACAGTGTTCGCTCATCTCTAATTATAAACTGTCAGAAGCAGGATGTAATATAAGTGCAGGAAATATACAATATGTATAAAGAATTAACCTCCCTAGATTTCAAAATGTCATAATATGGCAATGCAAAGGACATTTTGTTTTGCAAAATGTTACTTTTTAAAAAAAAGTTTTAAAATCTATCACAAAGTATTTAAAAAATCATCACTGTGATCACACTAACCTGCAGAATTAAACTAACCAGTTATTTTTATTGCACACTCAATGCAGTACAACCAAAAGCCATCAGATATTGGCGTAGCTAAGTTTTTCTTCCAATTTCACCACATTTTGAATTTGTTTCTGGCTTCCTAGTAGAATATTAGGTGGTGTCAATAGGAAGTATCAATAGTCAATAAGTATAAGAATTTGTCTTGTAGAAATCAAGTCCTTATATAACTATGGTAATGAAAAACTCTAAAAGTTATGGTAAGATAAGTAAAGGCAAAGTTTTTCTCAAGGAACTGTATAGATTGAACACTAACAGACAAATGCTACCTTTTTATGCAATATTTTACTTTCTTTACATCAAAGCAAACAGAACTAAGGATGCAAAATGGTTAATAAAAAATAAGAGATAAAAATGCCATAAAAAAAGAAACAAAATATGCTATTGTTAGACGAGATAGCGCAGAATGTGGAATTGATTCAATGTAAAATCAAATTTTTACATTTGTTGATGCCAATTACAACAGCTGTGATTTTTTTGTTTTCTCAATGTAAAAAAGATTCTATAGCTAAATCTAAAATAAAATAACTAACTATAATATCAAAAAATAGCACAGCTCACTTCATATACTACACAAATATTTAAAATGCAATTACTGTAGTTAATGTAAGCAGAAAAATAGGACTCAATGTAATGGATATGGACATGATCGACATAAAATGCATATCAAAAAATTGTTGAAGAACACATCGTTAGGTGAATTCCTATTCCTTTCTATAAGATGCGGATCAGTGGCAAAGTCCAGAATTTCACACCAATGTGTATTGGTTCTATGAAAACTGTACCATGCTTCACTGTACACTCATTCACACAGTATTATGGTGCCGTAGACAAGTCATGATGAGCCATTATATGTCCTCTCCATATGCACAATACCACTTCTAAGAGAGAATTTCAATAATATGCCATCTAATTAAAATTTTGGAAACCTTTCAAAAATATTATAAAGTCTAAAATTTCAAGAAATTAAAGGAAGTTTGACACCAGAACCAGACAGATATACCCTCGCAGATATATTAGGGTCACCTGAACTAACCTGTATATCTGCAAAGGTAGGTTGGGATTGATAGGTTTTAGAGACAGGATCCATTAAAAGGGTACCTAAAGGGTTGATTTAGGACACTAAACCTCTCAATGGTCCATATGGACCAGGGGTTTAGTGTCCCAAATCACCTTGTTGTGAAACAATCTGTACCTGCACTAAAAATAAAAATCCTTTATGCTCTCCCTGCACCTGTACTCCTCAGGCACATGCACAGTGAAGTCTTGATATATGCGCATGCGCCTGGAGCACCGGAGATGAATCCGATGAGACTCATCAGACTTAAGTCTAGATAGGTATAAAGGTTTGTTTCAATATGCAGGAATGGATGACTTTACTGCAGGACAATTTTGGACACTAAACCCCCAGTCCATAAGGACCTGTGGCTGGTTTAGTGTCCTAAATGGATCTTATAAGTTCCCTTTAAAGCTAAGGCCCCACAGTGGGCCGCAGCTAAAAAGTGCAACGCTTTTTACAGAAAGTCTACATAGGTTTCCTTGGTGGATTTTCTGCTTCCATTATACCTATAAGGAAACCGCCAGCTTTTCTGTAGGTATAATTGGCATGCTGCGTTTCCACTGCGTGTATTTTTCTGCAATGTGTAAATGGGATTTGCTAGAATCATATCCACTTTGCAGTGACTGTAAAATGCAGCGCCCACACTGCGGCGTTTACGCCACGTGAGGCCCTGGCCTTTTAAAACTAACTAAACATTTCCTTCAGTTTTTTTTTCCATTTTTTGGTTTTCCAATAAATTACTTAAATCACATATTTTATAGGGGGGCAGATAAATTGTTTTGGAGATTCATTAAAAAGTTGCCCTAATGAAAGCAAGTCTTAGCCTTAGCCCACATAGCACTTGCACTTGTTTTCATGACTTGATTGATTTTCTTCCTCCATTTTTCTCTCTTTCCATCTGTCATGTCAGTAATTAGCCCATGGAAATCATTGCTCCAGCAATTCCACAATATAAGCTTTGTACAGGATGCCAAGAGCAAGAGTGATACATATTTACTGACTTTCTGCAATAAATTTATTATTAAACTGAGTAACTAATAATTTGCTGAGATAATTTGTGACTAGCCCTCAGCGAGTTGAGGCATTCTTTATTTATTTCTCTTGTTATAATGAAAAACCCTGCAGTAGAATAACTAGTCATGAGGCAGCTGTGTTTTAACACAAATGTAAAGTTGTATGCCTTAAGGATACTGTACATCAGATGCAGCCATGTTGACATTCACTGGCTACATAACTACACACCAGACTAAGTTCAGAATGTATTACAGCTCCAAAGTGCAGTGAACTCTTTTCTATTCCCTGTTCTGCCTGTAGCACTAATGGCATAAATGAAACAGTAGACATTCTGGACATTAAATATAAAAAACAAAAAAAACTTTGCAAGTCTTCAGTAGGTGATACCTTTTTTAATGGCTAACTCATAATGATGACAGAATATGACGTTTCGAAGCTTTCCTCTGAGCTTCTTCTTCAGATATAACTAAAAAACACTCTGTAGAGGCTGCATATTTATAACTGGACACAGGGCTAGAATTACAGGAGGGAGGGGGGAAGAGGCTTATTACTATATACTTATAACAACAAACAATCAATTGCCAGATCCCCCAGTTCTTATCTTAATGGCTGTCTTAATGATGTGTATAAAAAGACATAAACCCACGTGAGATGTTCATCCCATTGTCCAACGTCTGGAATAGGGTCATGGCCTTGTTTTTTAGTTATATCTGAAGAAGAAGCTCAGAGGAAAGCTTCGAAACGTCATATTCTGTCATCATTATTAGAGATGAGCGAACACTAAAATGTTCGAGGTTCGAAATTCGATTCGAACAGCCGCTCAATGTTCGTGTGTTCGAACGGGTTTCGAACCCCATTATAGTCTATGGGGAACAGATACTCGTTAAGGGGGAAACCCAAATCCGTGTCTGGAGGGTCACCAAGTCCACTATGACACCCCAGGAAATGATGCCAACACCTCTGGAATGACACTGGGACAGCAGGGGAAGCATGTCTGGGGGCATCTAACACACCAAAGACCCTCTATTACCCCAACATCACAGCCTAACAACTACACACTTTACACACTCAATACCACCTCTCTGACAGTAGGAAAACACCTTGAAACATGTGTATTTGGCACTTGCAGTGAGGAGAGCTTGTCACCAGCAGTGAATTTGGCCCTTGTAGTAAGTTGAGGTTGGCACCAACATTTGTTTTGAAAATCAGGGTGGATTGAGCCTCTAACCAGCAGAGTTTGGGCAAATTCATGGTGGAGGGAGCCTCTAAACACCCCAGTTTGGGCAAATTCATGGTGGAGGGAGCCTCTAAAAACCCCAGTTTGGACCAATTCATGGTGGAGGGAGCCTCTAACCAGCCCAGTTTGGGCAAATTCATGGTGGAGGGAGCCTCTAAAAAACCCAGTTTGGACCAATTCATGGTGGAGGGAGCCTCTAACCAGCCCAGTTTGGGCAAATTCATGGTGGAGGGAGCCTCTAACCAGCCCAGTTTGGACCAATTAATGGTGGAGGGAGCCTCTAACCAGCCCAGTTTGGACCAATTAATGGTGGAGGGAGCCTCTAACCAGCCCAGTTTGGACCAATTCATGGTGGAGGGAGCCTCTAAACAGCCCAGTTTGGGCAAATTCATGGTGGAGGGAGCCTCTAAAAAACCCAGTTTGGACCAATTCATGGTGGAGGGAGCCTCTAACCAGCCCAGTTTGGACCAATTAATGGTGGAGGGAGCCTCTAACCAGCCCAGTTTGGACCAATTCATGGTGGAGGGAGCCTCTAAACAGCCAAGTTTTGGGAAATTCATGGTGGAGGGAGCCTCTAACCAGCCCAGTTTGGACCAATTCATGGTGGAGGGAGCCTCTAAACAGCCAAGTTTTGGGAAATTCATGGTGGAGGGAGCCTCTAACCAGCCCAGTTTGGACCAATTCATGGTGGAGGGAGCCTCTAAAAAACCCAGTTTGGACCAATTCATGGTGGAGGGAGCCTCTAAACAGCCCAGTTTGGGCAAATTCATGGTGGAGGGAGCCTCTAACCAGCCCAGTTTGGACCAATTAATGGTGGAGGGAGCCTCTAAACAGCCCAGTTTGGGCAAATTCATGGTGGAGGGAGCCTCTAACCAGCCCAGTTTGGACCAATTCATGGTGGAGGGAGCCTCTAACCAGCCCAGTTTGGACCAATTAATGGTGGAGGGAGCCTCTAAACAGCCCAGTTTGGGCAAATTCATGGTGGAGGGAGCCTCTAACCAGCCCAGTTTGGACCAATTCATGGTGGAGGGAGCCTCTAACCAGCCCAGTTTGGACCAATTAATGGTGGAGGGAGCCTCTAAAAAACCCAGTTTGGACCAATTCATGGTGGAGGGAGCCTCTAACCAGCCCAGTTTGGACCAATTAATGGTGGAGGGAGCCTCTAACCAGCCCAGTTTGGACCAATTCATGGTGGAGGGAGCCTCTAAACAGCCAAGTTTTGGGAAATTCATGGTGGAGGGAGCCTCTAACCAGCCCAGTTTGGACCAATTCATGGTGGAGGGAGCCTCTAAAAAACCCAGTTTGGACCAATTCATGGTGGAGGGAGCCTCTAAACAGCCCAGTTTGGGCAAATTCATGGTGGAGGGAGCCTCTAACCAGCCCAGTTTGGGCAAATTCATGGTGGAGGGAGCCTCTAACCAGCCCAGTTTGGACCAATTAATGGTGGAGGGAGCCTCTAAAAAACCCAGTTTGGACCAATTCATGGTGGAGGGAGCCTCTAAACAGCCCAGTTTGGGCAAATTCATGGTGGAGGGAGCCTCTAACCAGCCCAGTTTGGACCAATTAATGGTGGAGGGAGCCTCTAAACAGCCCAGTTTGGGCAAATTCATGGTGGAGGGAGCCTCTAACCAGCCCAGTTTGGACCAATTCATGGTGGAGGGAGCCTCTAAACAGCCCAGTTTGGGCAAATTCATGGTGGAGGGAGCCTCTAAAAAACCCAGTTTGGACCAATTCATGGTGGAGGGAGCCTCTAACCAGCCCAGTTTGGACCAATTAATGGTGGAGGGAGCCTCTAACCAGCCCAGTTTGGACCAATTCATGGTGGAGGGAGCCTCTAACCAGCCCAGTTTGGACCAATTAATGGTGGAGGGAGCCTCTAACCAGCCCAGTTTGGACCAATTCATGGTGGAGGGAGCCTCTAAACAGCCCAGTTTGGGCAAATTCATGGTGGAGGGAGCCTCTAAAAAACCCAGTTTGGACCAATTCATGGTGGAGGGAGCCTCTAACCAGCCCAGTTTGGACCAATTAATGGTGGAGGGAGCCTCTAACCAGCCCAGTTTGGACCAATTCATGGTGGAGGGAGCCTCTAACCAGCCCAGTTTGGACCAATTCATGGTGGAGGGAGCCTCTAAACAGCCCAGTTTGGGCAAATTCATGGTGGAGGGAGCCTCTAAAAAACCCAGTTTGGACCAATTCATGGTGGAGGGAGCCTCTAACCAGCCCAGTTTGGACCAATTAATGGTGGAGGGAGCCTCTAACCAGCCCAGTTTGGACCAATTCATGGTGGAGGGAGCCTCTAAACAGCCAAGTTTTGGGAAATTCATGGTGGAGGGAGCCTCTAACCAGCCCAGTTTGGACCAATTCATGGTGGAGGGAGCCTCTAAACAGCCAAGTTTTGGGAAATTCATGGTGGAGGGAGCCTCTAACCAGCCCAGTTTGGACCAATTCATGGTGGAGGGAGCCTCTAAAAAACCCAGTTTGGACCAATTCATGGTGGAGGGAGCCTCTAAAAAACCCAGTTTGGACCAATTCATGGTGGAGGGAGCCTCTAAACAGCCAAGTTTGGACCAATTCATGGTGAAGGGAGCCTCTAAAAACCCGTTTGGACCAATTCATGGTGGAGGGAGCCTCTAACCAGCCCAGTTTGGGCAAATTCATGGTGGAGGGAGCCTCTAAACAGCCCAGTTTGGGCAAATTCATGGTGGAGGGAGCCTCTAACCAGCCCAGTTTGGACCAATTAATGGTGGAGGGAGCCTCTAACCAGCCCAGTTTGGACCAATTAATGGTGGAGGGAGCCTCTAACCACCCCAGTTTGGACCAATTCATGGTGGAGGGAGCCTCTAAACAGCCAAGTTTGGACCAATTCATGGTGGAGGGAGCCTCTAAAAACCCCAGTTTGGACCAATTCATGGTGGAGGGAGCCTCTAACCAGCCCAGTTTGGACCAATTAATGGTGGAGGGAGCCTCTAAACAGCCCAGTTTGGGCAAATTCATGGTGGAGGGAGCCTCTAACCAGCCCAGTTTGGACCAATTCATGGTGGAGGGAGCCTCTAACCAGCCCAGTTTGGGCAAATTCATGGTGGAGGGAGCCTCTAAAAAACCCAGCTTGGACCAATTCATGGTGGAGGGAGCCTCTAACCAGCCCAGTTTGGGCAAATTCATGGTGGAGGGAGCCTCTAAAAAACCCAGCTTGGACCAATTCATGGTGGAGGGAGCCTCTAAAAAACCCAGTTTGGACCAATTCATGGTGGAGGGAGCCTCTAACCAGCCCAGTTTGGACCAATTAATGGTGGAGGGAGCCTCTAACCAGCCCAGTTTGGACCAATTCATGGTGGAGGGAGCCTCTAAACAGCCAAGTTTTGGGAAATTCATGCTGGAGGGAGCCTCTAACCAGCCCAGTTTGGACCAATTCATGGTGGAGGGAGCCTCTAAACAGCCAAGTTTTGGGAAATTCATGGTGGAGGGAGCCTCTAACCAGCCCAGTTTGGACCAATTCATGGTGGAGGGAGCCTCTAAAAAACCCAGTTTGGACCAATTCATGGTGGAGGGAGCCTCTAAAAAACCCAGTTTGGACCAATTCATGGTGGAGGGAGCCTCTAAACAGCCCAGTTTGGGCAAATTCATGGTGGAGGAAGCCTCTAACCAGCCCAGTTTGGACCAATTAATGGTGGAGGGAGCCTCTAAACAGCCCAGTTTGGGCAAATTCATGGTGGAGGGAGCCTCTAACCAGCCCAGTTTGGACCAATTCATGGTGGAGGGAGCCTCTAACCAGCCCAGTTTGGGCAAATTCATGGTGGAGGGAGCCTCTAAAAAACCCAGCTTGGACCAATTCATGGTGGAGGGAGCCTCTAACCAGCCCAGTTTGGGCAAATTCATGGTGGAGGGAGCCTCTAAAAAACCCAGCTTGGACCAATTCATGGTGGAGGGAGCCTCTAACCAGCCCAGTTTGGGCAAATTCATGGTGGAGGGAGCCTCTAAAAAACCCAGTTTGGACCAATTCATGGTGGAGGGAGCCTCTAAACAGCCCAGTTTGGGCAAATTCATGGTGGAGGGAGCCTCTAAACAGCCCAGTTTGGGCAAATTCATGGTGGAGGGAGCCTCTAACCAGCCCAGTTTGGACCAATTCATGGTGGAGGGAGCCTCTAAAAAACCCAGTTTGGACCAATTCATGGTGGAGGGAGCCTCTAAAAAACCCAGTTTGGACCAATTCATGGTGGAGGGAGCCTCTAAACAGCCCAGTTTGGGCAAATTCATGGTGGAGGAAGCCTCTAACCAGCCCAGTTTGGACCAATTAATGGTGGAGGGAGCCTCTAAACAGCCCAGTTTGGGCAAATTCATGGTGGAGGGAGCCTCTAACCAGCCCAGTTTGGACCAATTCATGGTGGAGGGAGCCTCTAACCAGCCCAGTTTGGGCAAATTCATGGTGGAGGGAGCCTCTAAAAAACCCAGCTTGGACCAATTCATGGTGGAGGGAGCCTCTAACCAGCCCAGTTTGGGCAAATTCATGGTGGAGGGAGCCTCTAAAAAACCCAGCTTGGACCAATTCATGGTGGAGGGAGCCTCTAACCAGCCCAGTTTGGGCAAATTCATGGTGGAGGGAGCCTCTAAAAAACCCAGTTTGGACCAATTCATGGTGGAGGGAGCCTCTAAACAGCCCAGTTTGGGCAAATTCATGGTGGAGGGAGCCTCTAACCAGCCCAGTTTGGACCAATTAATGGTGGAGGGAGCCTCTAAACAGCCCAGTTTGGACCAATTAATGGTGGAGGGAGCCTCTAACCAGCCCAGTTTGGACCAATTAATGGTGGAGGGAGCCTCTAACCAGCCCAGTTTGGACCAATTAATGGTGGAGGGAGCCTCTAACCACCCCAGTTTGGACCAATTAATGGTGGAAGGAGCCTCTAACCAGCCCAGTTTGGACCAATTCATGGTGGAGGGAGCCTCTAAACAGCCCAGTTTGGGCAAATTCATGGTGGAGGGAGCCTCTAAACAGCCCAGTTTGGGCAATTTCATGGTGGAGGGAGCCTCTAACCAGCAGAGTTGGTGGAAATCAGGGTGGAGGGAGCCTCTAACCAGCAGAGTTGGGGGAAATCAGGGTGGAGGGAGCCTAGTATTAGCAGAATTGTGCAACGCTTATGGTGGATGAGTATGAGGATGCGGAGGAATTGGAGAGGTTGAGTACAGACATGGAGTTTCATGTTGGGGTGCTTTACACAGGTGGGCACAAAAATGACGGCTCTACCCAGTGGTGGTTCATTTTTATCAAAGTGAGCCGGTCGGCACTCTCAGCTGACAGACGGGTGCGCTTGTCAGTGATGATGCCACCGGCTGCACTGAACACCCTCTCAGATAGGACGCTGGCGGCAGGACAGGACAGCACCTCCAAGGCATATAGGGCAAGTTCAAGCCACAGGTCCAACTTCGACACCCAATACGTGTAGGGCGCAGAGGGGTCGGAGAGGACAGGGCTGTGGTCGGAAAGGTATTCCCGCAACATGCGCCTATACTTCTCACGCCTGGTGACACTAGGACCCTCCGTGGCGGCACTTTGGCGAGGGGGTGCCATCAAGGTGTCCCAGACCTTAGACAGTGTGCCCCTCGTTTGTGTGGACCGGTGAGAACTTGGTTGCCTACTGGAGGAACTGCCCTCCCTGCCGCCAACGTCACATGCTGGAAACATCTCCATCATATTCTGCACCAATTGCCTGTGGCAAGCATTGATGCGATTGGCCCTCCCCTCTACCGGAATAAAAGACGAGATGTTGTTTTTATACCGGGGGTCAAGGATAGCAAAGATCCAGTACTGGTTGTCCTCCATGATTTTGACAATACGCTTGTCGGTTGTAAAGCACCCCAACATGAACTCAGCCATGTCTGCCACAGTGTTAGTTGGCATGACTCCTCTGGCCCCACCGGAAAGTTCAATCTCCATTTCCTCCTCATCCTCCATGTCTACCCATCCGCGCTGCAACAATGGGACGATTCGAAGTTGCCCGGAAGCCTCCTGTATCACCATCACATCATCGGACAACTCTTCTTCCTCCTCCTCCTCCTCCTCCTCCTCCTCCTCCATTAAACGCAGTGAAGCGGACAGATGTGTGGACCTACTCTCCAGCTGTGACGGATCGGATGCTATCCCTAACTCCTCTGTGTGATCTGAGTTATCCCTGATGTCAATCAGGGATTCTCTCAGAACACACAAGAGCGGGATTGTAAGGCTCACCATCGCATCCTCAGAGCTCACCCTCCTTGTGGACTCCTCAAAGACCCGTAGGATGTCACAAAGGTCTCTCATCCATGGCCACTCATGGATGTGAAACTGAGGCAGCTGACTTTGTGGCACCCTAGGGTTTTGTAGCTGGTATTCCATCAAAGGTCTCTGCTGCTCAACCACTCTATTCAACATCTGAAACGTTGAGTTCCAGCGTGTGGGGACGTCGCACAAAAGCCGGTGTTGTGGCACATGCAGGCGTTGCTGGAGAGATTTTAAGCTAGCAGCGGCTACTGTCGACTTGCGAAAGTGGGCGCACATGCGCCGCACTTTCACCAGTAGCTCTGGAACATTGGGGTAGCTCTTTAGGAAACGTTGCACCACTAGGTTGAAGACGTGGGCCAGGCATGGAACATGTTGGAGTCCGGCAAGCTCCAGAGCTGCTACCAGGTTCCGGCCGTTATCACAAACGACCATGCCTGGGCCCAGGTGCAGCGGCTCAAACCATATTGCCGTCTCATCGAGGAGGGCATCCCTCACCTCGGAGGCAGTGTGCTGTCTGTCCCCCAAGCTGATCAGCTTCAGCACAGCCTGCTGACGTCTACCAACGCCAGTGCTGCAACGTTTCCAACTCGTAGCTGGGGTCAATCTAACAGCGGAGGAGGAGGCGGTGGCGGAGGAGGAGGCGGTGGCGGAGGAGGAGGCGGTAGAGGAGGAGGAGGAGGGGGGTGTTCTTCTCGTGTCCCTGCCAGGAATGTTAGGCGGGGAGACGAGGTACACCGGGCCAGTTTGGGAAGCAGTCCCAGCCTCAACTACATTCACCCAGTGTGCCGTCAGTGAAATGTAGCGTCCCTGTCCGCATGCACTTGTCCACGCGTCGGTGGTCAAGTGGACCTTTGTGCAAAGCGCGGAACTAAGGGCCCGCCTGATGTTGAGTGACACGTGCTGGTGCAAGGCGGGGACGGCACACCGGGAGAAGTAGTGACGGCTAGGGACGGCATAGCGAGGTGCCGCAGTTGCCATCAGGTCCAGGAAGGCGGGAGTTTCAACAAGCCGGAACGCCAACATCTCCTGGGCCAGCAGTTTAGCGATGTTGGCGTTCAAGGCTTGCGTGTGTGGGTGGTTAGCAGTGTATTTCTGCCGCCGCTCCAATGTCTGAGAGATGGTGGGTTGTTGTAAAGAAACGCCTGATGGTGCCTTTGATGGTGCAGGAGAAGGAGATAAGACAGGACCAGGGGAGGATGAGGTAGAAGTCAACAAAGTGGCGGAGGCAGATGAAGTGGTGTCCTGGCTCGTCCTCTGGAGTGCATCGCCAGCACAGTCAGCAGTGGCAGTGGCAGAGGCAGTGGCAGAGGCAGTGGCAGTGGCGTGAACGGCAGGCGGCCTTTGTCCTGCCGTTGCTGCCTGCCACTGATTCCAGTGCTTGGATTCCAAATGACGGCGCATTGAAGTGGTGGACAGGTTGCTCTTCTCAGAGCCCCTAATCAATTTCGAGAGGCAAATTGTGCAGACAACACTATATCTGTCCTCGGCGCATTCCTTGAAAAAACTCCACACCTTCGAGAAACGTGCCCTCGAGGTGGGAGTTTTTCGGGGCTGGGTACGAACTGGAACATCTTGGGAGATTCCGGGTGTGGCCTGGCTTCGCCTAAGCTGCTGACCTCTGCCTCTGCCTCTAGCTACCCTTTTTGGTGCTGCACCTGCCTCAACATCCACACTACTTTCCCCGCTTGACATCCCCCCTGTCCAGGTCGGGTCAGTGTCCTCATCATCCACCACTTCCTCTTCCAACTCCTGTCTCATCTCCTCCTCCCGCACAATGCGCCGGTCAACTGGATGCCCTGACGGCAACTGCGTCACATCATCGTCGATGAGGGTGGGTTGCTGGTCATCCACCACCAAATCGAACGGAGATGGAGGAGACTCTAGTGTTTGAGCATCTGGACACAGATGCTCCTCTGTTAGGTTCGTGGAATCGTGACGTGGAGAGGCAGGTTGAGGGACAATGAAAGGAGCGGAGAACAGCTCTGGGGAGCAGGGACAGTTTGGGTTATTGTTCTGTAAAGCTTCGGAATTTTGGGAGGAAGGAAGACAAGACTGTTGGGTAATAGGAGGAGAGGAGGCAGAGTCTGACTGGCTGCTGGACAATGTGCTGTAAGCGTTCTCTGACAGCCATTGCAAGACCTGTTCCTGGTTCTCGGGCCTACTAAGGTTTGTACCCTGCAGTTTAGTTAATGTGGCAAGCAACCCTGGCACTGTGGAGTGGCGCAATGCTTGCTGCCCCACAGGAGTAGGCACGGGACGCCCTGTGGCTTCACTGCTACCTTGCTCCCCAGAACCATTCCCCCGACCTCGCCCACGGCCTCGTCCACGTCCCTTTCCGGGAGCCTTGCGCATTTTGAATTCCTAGTTAGAAATTGGCACTGTATACCAGTAGTAAAAATTGTGGGTGCACGTAACCCCAATATATTCTTTGAATTCCCAGTCAGACAATGGCACTGTATACCAGTAGTAAAAATTGTGGGTGCACGTAACCCCAATATATTCTTTGAATTCCCAGTCAGACAATGGCACTGTATACCAGTAGTAAAAATTGTGGGTGCACGTAACCCCAATATATTCTTTGAATTCCCAGTCAGAAACTGGCACTATATGGCAGTAGCAAGAAATGAGGGTATTTGTATTCCCAATATACTCTTTGAATTCCCAGTCAGACAATGGCACTGTATACCAGTAGTAAAAATTGTGGGTGCACGTAACCCCAATATATTCTTTGAATTCCCAGTCAGAAACTGGCACTATATGGCAGTAGCAAGAAATGAGGGTATTTGTATTCCCAATATACTCTTTGAATTCCCAGTCAGACAATGGCACTGTATACCAGTAGTAAAAATTGTGGGTGCACGTAACCCCAATATATTCTTTGAATTACCAGTCAGAAACTGGCACTATATGGCAGTAGCAAGAAATGAGGGTATTTATAACCCCAATATATTCTTTGAATTCCCAGTCAGACAATGGCACTGTATACCAGTAGTAAAAATTGTGGGTGCACGTAACCCCAATATATTCTTTGAATTACCAGTCAGAAACTGGCACTATATGGCAGTAGCAAGAAATGAGGGTATTTATAACCCCAATATATTCTTTGAATTCCCAGTCAGACAATGGCACTGTATACCAGTAGTAAAAATTGTGGGTGCACGTAACCCCAATATATTCTTTGAATTACCAGTCAGACACTGGCACTATATGGCAGTAGCAAGAAATGAGGGTATTTGTATTCCCAATATACTCTTTGAATTCCCAGTCAGACAATGGCACTGTATACCAGTAGTAAAAATTGTGGGTGCACGTAACCCCAATATATTCTTTGAATTCCCAGTCAGACAATGGCACTGTATACCAGTAGTAAAAATTGTGGGTGCACGTAACCCCAATATATTCTTTGAATTCCCAGTCAGAAACTGGCACTATATGGCAGTAGCAAGAAATGAGGGTATTTGTATTCCCAATATACTCTTTGAATTCCCAGTCAGACAATGGCACTGTATACCAGTAGTAAAAATTGTGGGTGCACGTAACCCCAATATATTCTTTGAATTCCCAGTCAGAAACTGGCACTATATGGCAGTAGCAAGAAATGAGGGTATTTGTATTCCCAATATACTCTTTGAATTCCCAGTCAGACAATGGCACTGTATACCAGTAGTAAAAATTGTGGGTGCACGTAACCCCAATATATTCTTTGAATTACCAGTCAGAAACTGGCACTATATGGCAGTAGCAAGAAATGAGGGTATTTATAACCCCAATATATTCTTTGAATTCCCAGTCAGACAATGGCACTGTATACCAGTAGTAAAAATTGTGGGTGCACGTAACCCCAATATATTCTTTGAATTACCAGTCAGAAACTGGCACTATATGGCAGTAGCAAGAAATGAGGGTATTTATAACCCCAATATACTCTTTGAATTCCCAGTCAGACAATGGCACTGTATACCAGTAGTAAAAATTGTGGGTGCACGTAACCCCAATATATTCTTTGAATTACCAGTCAGACACTGGCACTATATGGCAGTAGCAAGAAATGAGGGTATTTGTATTCCCAATATACTTTTTGAATTCCCAGTCAGACAATGGCACTGTATACCAGTAGTAAAAATTGTGGGTGCACGTAACCCCAATATATTCTTTGAATTCCCAGTCAGACAATGGCACTGTATACCAGTAGTAAAAATTGTGGGTGCACGTAACCCCAATATATTCTTTGAATTCCCAGTCAGAAACTGGCACTATATGGCAGTAGCAAGAAATGAGGGTATTTGTATTCCCAATATACTCTTTGAATTCCCAGTCAGACAATGGCACTGTATACCAGTAGTAAAAATTGTGGGTGCACGTAACCCCAATATATTCTTTGAATTACCAGTCAGAAACTGGCACTATATGGCAGTAGCAAGAAATGAGGGTATTTATAACCCCAATATATTCTTTGAATTCCCAGTCAGACAATGGCACTGTATACCAGTAGTAAAAATTGTGGGTGCACGTAACCCCAATATATTCTTTGAATTCCCAGTCAGACACTGGCACTATATGGCAGTAGCAAGAAATGAGGGTATTTGTATTCCCAATATATTCTTTGAATTCCCAGTCAGACAATGGCACTGTATACCAGTAGTAAAAATTGTGGGTGCACGTAACCCCAATATATTCTTTGAATTCCCAGTCAGACACTGGCACTATATGGCAGTAGCAAGAAATGAGGGTATTTGTATTCCCAATATATTCTTTGAATTCCCAGTCAGACAATGGCACTGTATACCAGTAGTAAAAATTGTGGGTGTATATAGCCCCAATTCTATTGCTAGGGGACTTGCAGGGTATTTCTGGGGTGAAGGTGGGGGGGCACACCGTTGGAACGGGTATCGGGGTATATATCGGGTATACGGGAATACACTGACAGTGTATTCCATTCAGGATCCTGGGAAAGCTGGGTTGCGGCGATTGAGCCCGTCAGTGCCACGTTACACTGACAAGCTTCTCCCTGGAATTTAGCTCTTATAAGAGCTGTTGGTTGTCTTCTCCTTCCTATCCTAGCCTGTCCCTGCCTACCCAGAATCTAAGCCCTAGCTAGCTGGACCGAGACCTCCGTCCTCGGTGAATTGCAAGCTCAGAATGACGCGAACCTGGGCGTCGCTGTTCTTTTAAATTAGAGGTCACATGTTTTCGGCAGCCAATGGGTTTTGCCTACTTTTTTCAACGTCACCGGTGTCGTAGTTCCTGTCCCACCTACCCTGCGCTGTTATTGGAGCAAAAAAGGCGCCAGGGAAGGTGGGAGGGGAATCGAGTAATGGCGCACTTTACCACGCGGTGTTCGATTCGATTCGAACATGCCGAACAGCCTAATATCCGATCGAACATGAGTTCGATAGAACACTGTTCGCTCATCTCTAATCATTATGAGTTAGCCATTAAAAAAGGTATCACCTACTGAAGACTTGCAAAGTTTTTTTTGTTTTTTATATTTTATAACCACTGGCTAACACGGTACCAAAACAAACATTTTCCTTTTACCATTCTGGACATTGTAATAGTTCCTAAAGCTACAAATAATATATAGACAGGGCGCTACATTATATGCAGAGGCTCGAATAATTTACAAAGGTTAAGTGTCAACCAAGGAATTTCTATCTTTGACTTTTACAACTGTTCAAGAAATGCTTCACAGTTTTATACATGTCCAAAATTCCTTCAAGCAGCAGGTTTCTAGGAGTATAAAAGTCAATCTTCTGAGAATTTATTGAAAGACATGCTTCCAGATTTAATGAAATCGTTCCTTACAAACTACTGTTGAATTTCCAACAAATTCTAATATCACTGTACATCTAGAAAAGTGATTCTAAACCCATTTATTTCAAGTCTCAATCATATATAATATATATATATATATATATATATATATATATATATATATATATATATATATTGAACGGAAATGTTAATATGTATAGAGATTAGACAATCATCCAAAATTGTTTGGGTTCAGATTTGATTTCCGTATAGAAAATGTCCTTATTGCTCTGGAAATTTATCGACTCTTTGGACATATGAAATTATATTAAATTTCCCAAAAAGTCCTGGTAATAGCTTTTGGTCAATTACCTACTTTCAGTGACCGAGATTAACTGATCCAAAGTGGCCAATTTCAGCTATAGATAGACAATGTAGCCCAGGTTACTATCGGTCACTGAAAACTAGGTCAGTGAACTAGTTTTAATGACTAAGAGTAACTTTTCAGACCACATGATCTAAACCATTAAAGAAAGCTATAATGACTGCTATAATAAGCTTACAGCTGTCATTGGCTGGTTTAGATGTGGCACAGGAGGATTCCTTTAGTCATTGCAACGGGTTATTGACCTAGTTTCATTGACTGAGAGTAACCTTCCAGATCACATGAGCTGTACCAGGCAATGACATTTGTAAGCCCATTACAGCTGCCACTGACTAGTTTGGTTATTGAAAGTAGGTCAATGACATGTTTTTAGTGACTGAGATTCACACCATTATTTTATTCTATTTACATCTTGGGAAACAGATTTGCGTATTTTTACCATTATTTTAGGCAATTTATACAAAATTCATTCCAATTTGTGATTGAGATATGTCCAAAATTGTTGGTAATTGCAGGTATTGGGACTTATTAAAACTGAAGCTAGTCTCCCTATTTCACTTACCATTTTGTGGAATACATGCTTTTCAACAGAGGACTCTATTAATAAATATAATAAACTTTGTTTATGTATATACATGGAATATGAGGGTAAGGGGATCCCTCATACTCTGGATCTAATTAACCCTGAATATCTTATTTTAGTAATAATTTTATTGATAATATAATAAATGCTGAACTTTTTGCTTTCTTGTGCTATAGTTGAATCAGTGTGACGGTGTACGTCACAGCAGGTTGGCTTCATACATATCTACTGTAGGATTGAATATTCATTGTATAGTATAGAGGTTTCCCACATAGATATGCCAACTGTACCCTTAGTCTATAATAAATTGGACATATGTCAAAAAACTTTTCAACATTACATATCTTTTTTTTTTTTCAAAATGTAATTTAATCATTATTAGTCACAATAATTTTATTTTTTTTTTACAATGAACATCAATAGCAAAAGCTGTATGTTAGGAGATTTTTCTGTGCTGTCAATAGAATAGTTAACAGGATTTGCACAGTGATGAGCTTTGCATAGTATCCATTATATCAGAAATATAAGACTTCCTATTATCACATACTGAAAATGACCTCTGATATGCAGCTTCTTCCATGAAGGTCTTCAAATATTGAACTGTAAATGCCTTTGATAGGACATTTTTGGAATATTCTGGACATTTCTAAAAAAAAAAAAAAAAGTATATAAAAAGTATATAATGTAAAATTATGGGTCAAAGTAACACAACCAAAAAGTGATTATAAACATAGAATATATAGTCTGTAAATACTCTAAATTTATCAACAAGCTTCAGCCTGTAAGGGACTTGCTAGAGGAGCAATTCCTCAGTAGCTTCTGGTGAATGCTGGAGGGAGGGGCACGACAAGACAGTGAGTCCTGAGCTGATCCCGACCAGATAGAGCCCCAAAAGAGCTGGATGAGTGACATTCCCACCTAAATAAAAGTAATCCCTAGCTAACCCTGCCTGTACATCTATCCCTGTCTCACAGTCACATAGTTCACAGTCTCATATGAACAGATATTAAATCCACTGTTCGTATAAATTTGAGGTCACCTGAATTATCCAGCCAATTACTTTTTCTGATTTTTTTTCAATGCCTCCGTTGTCGTAGTTCCTGTCCCACCTCCCCTGTGCAGTTATTGGAGCAAAAAAAGTGCCAGAGACGGTGGGAGGGGAATCAAATTTTTAGTGAGTTTTCCACCTGGTGTTCGACTGGAATCGAACATCTCGAACAGCCTGATATCCGATCGAACATGTACTCGATCAAACACTGTTCACTCATCTCTAGTAATACTCTAAGCAAAGAATCCAACTCACCTCCTGCTCTGCAGCCTGCGAGTGGAGGGTGGCACCGAGACCTGAACAGGCAGAGACGTTACACATCCACTTTGATAATTCTGGCATATTTTCAGACTGCTTGTTTAAATTTGCAACTATCTAAAATCTAACTATTAGTAAATCTGGACCAAAAGTGGTACACTTAAAGGGAATCTATCACTGCAGAATGGGACAGGCAAAAACAGACACGGCCATATTGCAGGTGCGCTCACCAGCTAAATTGCATGTAGATTAAAAGTTCCACATGCAATGGTGGCAGTAAAACTGTGTTTTAACACAAAAGGTTTGTTCTCTATGTTCACCTGGCTGGAATATTTAAAAAATTATGCCAGGGCCCAACTGTATCTCAATGCCTATGTCATTTCTGGAAGGGAAATCTCAATACTGTTCATAGGACTTTTAAATATTGTAATTGTTCATTCAAACATATACTCAGATTTTCTATCTGGAAGAGAAACATGGAAGACAGCCAAAAAAAACAGCAAATAAACATAAATACAAATAATAGAAGATTATTATTAGCTCCACAGTTTGGAGATGAGTCATCCCAGATGAGTCATTCTATTAGCTGCAATGATATCATAACATATGGCGCAATCAACATTAACAACATTTCCCAACTTACATGCACATTTCAAGACGTAAACCAGGGGAAGTTTAACATGAAGCCCATTTAACTAACAAATGCCGCATAGAATAAATTTGTATATTACTTAATGACAGCAAAGTTCAAAATGTCTTGTTTGGTCAGGATATATACTATATAATGGAAAAATGATCAAAACTAAGAATTAGGGGCAACACGGTGCCTCAGTGGTTAGCACTGTAGCTTTGCAGCCCTGTAGTCCTGAGTTCAAATCCCACCAAGAACAACACCTGCAAGGAGTTTGTATGTTCTCCCCGTGTTTGCATGTATTTCCTCCCATTCTACAAAGATATACTGATAGGGAAAAAAAAGTGTAGATTGTGATCCCCATATGGGGCTCAATCTACATTAAAAAAAAAAAAAAAACACAAAACTATGAATTAACACATGTGGAATTATATACTTAAGAAAAAAGTGTGAAACAACTGAAAATATGTCTTATATGCTATGTTCTTCAAAGTATCCACCTTTTGCTTTGATAACTGCTTTGCACACTCTTGGCATTCTCTTGATGAGCTTCAAGAGGTAGTCATCTGAAATGGTCTTCCAACAGTCTTGAAGAAGTTCCCAGAGATGCATAGGTAACTCTTGGTCTTCCTTTTCTGGGGCGGTCCTCATGTGAGCCAGTTTCTTTGTAGCGCTTGATGGTTTTTGCAACTGCAATTGAGGACACTTTCAAACTTTTCACAATTTTTCAGACAGACTGACCTTCAATTCTTAAAGTAATGATGGCCACTCTTTTTTCTTTATTTATCTGCTTTTTTTTTCCATAATACAAATTCTAACAGTCTATTCAGTAGGACTATCAGCTGTGTATCCACCTGACTTCTGCTCAACACAACTGATGGGCCCAACCCCATTTATAAGGCAAGAAATCCTACTTATTAAACCTGACAAGGCACACCTGGAAGTGAAAACCATTTCCGGTGACTACCTCTTGAAGCTCATCAAGAGAATGCCAAGAGTGTGCAAAGCAGGAATCAAAGCAAAAGGTGGCTACTTTGAAGAACCTAGAATATAAGACATATTTTCAGTTGTTTAATACTTTTTTGTTAAGTATATAATTCCACATGTGTTAATTCATAGTTTTGTTGCCTTCAGTGTGAATCTACAATTTTCATAGTCATGAAAATACAGAAAACTCTTTGAATGAGAAGGTGTGTCTAAACTTTTGGTCTGTACTGTATATAAGAGAATTTGTGTGAAATTCAGATGTGCATTTGAGCCAATGCACATAAATATAGCAGACTGGTTACTTCAAGCTGGTGACACATAGTAATGGCTAATAGTAACGACTGTGTTCACGCTCATTCACATGGGACCGTTACATTTGCATATAACCTCTGAGTTGTACAGAGCCTTAAAGGGAATGTATAACTGGCATTGGCATGTAGTCTTTTTTTTATAATCTGTTTTTACTTTTTTCATTGAACATCTTTTATTCTATTTTCTTTTTGAGCCATAAAAAGCTGCGTTTCCACCACTGGAAAAATCCTGGTGTTTTACAGTACAGGCAAAGTGGATTGGATTCAACTGATCAGATTTGGAAATCGTGGCATGTCAATATATCTACGGAAACACTGGTGGTTTCCAAATGGATATAATTATAATAGAAAGTCCATGGAGGAAAACTCTGCAAACTTTCTGTCTAAAGCACTGTGGGAAGCACTGTGATGCGTTTCCGCCAGGTTTTTTTTCCCACAGTGCTTTATTGCTGCGGGACATTCTGTGGGGCCTTAGCCTCACAGAGTCTTATATCAGTGCTCTTGGTGCAAGAAAATTCTTCTAAACTTTTCATATGTTAGTATAAAACTTCACATTTTATCTTCAGACATAGGCTCTCTGCCAATACCTTCTGGCACTGCTCTAAGAAAAATCAGGGCACTGTCACATATTTGGTCTTCATGCGCCTTAATGAATTCCATTTGGAACAAAATGAAATAATTTGACTAATTTTCAAACCTCCCATTAGGCTAGCACCAGTATTATTTTTCATATAGTCCCCCTCACCTTCATTATTCCCTAAGAAAAAATGACCTTATATCTGAAGCCAAACTGCGTATCAAACTGGTGCTCTAAGGTCCCTCCTTCAATTAACTTATGATTATTTTAAGTATATAAGGTCTATCAACTAGAAGATATAGCTAGCTGAGAGATGGGCATATATGTTCCCCACTGGCTAATTAGCTAATCACTTTGCTTGTCCACCATTGGCATACCCTAAGGCTGATGCTCCACATGGCGTAAATGCCATAGCAAAAACCATGGTGGTTTAAAGCTGCGGTTTTTCCTGCATCGGTTTTTGGTTGTGGCCTAATATGTGGGGCCTAAGTCTAAAAGACCATCCAAAAAATAATAATATTTATGTGTGTAAGGGGATATTCTACCAATGCTATTTCTTCTTGAAAGGATAATTATGACTGACTGGTGTATCGGTACACCAGTGGAAAACAATGGAACCCTAAGCAAGTAGCAAACGTTTTGTATTGTTATTGCGGAATTATCAGTAGTAAAATTGGCAAGTGATTTCAATCTTTAGATTGAATCTGACACATAAATACTGTATAGCTGCACAGTGATTTTATTTCATCAAGTACATATTTTTGATTAAAACCATTTTGTAGAGTTTATCTATATAAAGTGCCCCAGCTAGATGTGTTTTTGCCAGATAACCTCAAATAGAACAGTAAGTTCAGGTAACTTGGCTGAATAATATTATTATCCTCAGTATCGTTGATGCTAAAGCCTTGATCGCGGTTGCTATTAAAGATTTTTCCATGCAAATAAGCTTCTCTTTTGCGACCTCTACTTTGACATTACAAAAGCAATGTAATTATGTATCATAATTCATTAAAGCTAAACAAATCTATTAAATACAAAGTGTATTTATACGTAAATCAAAAGCTTGCTCAGATGCCAAGGTCCTCTGCAGTCTAGGACATGGTCATTTACAAATCCCAGTGTACAATGTGCATTCAGAGCCATCTTTTTTCTGATCTTTGAATTGGGTTTTGGATGACAGCCCAACTAGCTTAGCAAGTTTTGTGCGAAAAGATTTTTAGCTAAAAATAGTGTAACAGATGTAAAAGCAAGCTTGGTAATACTGTCAATAATAGCCTGTTATTATACAGCTACAGTATAGACACTAGATATGGATAAACTGTACACACTGAATAAACCCTGTCTTGCCAGAAGTCCCAGCTGATCTCTAAATTCCTTTGGCCCATGGCTCTGCACTGAACAAATAATGTAGGAGATAATTTTTCCATAAAACATTACGTTATACATCACTTGGTATCCATGTAATATTTACATTGTAAAATCTTACCAATATTTTGTGAGAAAACAAAAAGCAAAGCTAAAACTTTGCAAACATTATATGTGTACTTGAGGAATAACAATATGTGTGGCCATTGTATGAGTTTCAACCTGAATATTTCAAGATGGTATCTCACATGCACAGCATACAAATAGAAGAAGAGATCCTAATCCCCTATGTTTAGACACAGATGCAGTAGCAGCATAGAGAACATTATATAGTAGTACTGGGCAGTGCTGCTGTAAATCTAGCACTGGATTGAACCACTTTCAAGAAGCAGCAACATTTCCCTCTCTCTTTTATCCTCTCACAGAAATTGACCTTTGTTTTGAAGACATGTTGAGTAGCTTAAAGAATTTCCCCCTCTTAATAACACCTTATTAGAATAAATTTATTATCGATCATCTCTTCCCCAAGTGAACTTGAATGTTAAGCTGCTTATATGGCTGAGAAAATGTAGTATTATATAGCACCCATTTAAATGTATTACATAGTTGGTTATAGAGTAAGGAACAGTAACTCTCAGCTACGGTTTATTTATAAACAGTCCAAAGCATGGGAATCCTTCAGTGTCAAGCACTAAAGTACAAAAAACAGTAAGAATACTAGGTATTATAACAGCAAATTAAATTAGTTGAATTGTACATTAAATTAAATTAATTGAAATGAATATATACATTAAATTTTCAACAATATTTCTTGTTCTTCACAGGTGCCCTACTCAGAATTGGGTGGGAAGACATTAGTGATGACTGTTTACGATTTTGATCGCTTCTCGAAGCATGACATCATTGGAGAGGTGAAGGTGCCCATGAACACTGTTGACTTTGGCCATGTGACAGAAGAGTGGCGAGATCTTCTTAGTGCTGAAAAAGAAGAGGTAAGACAAAGCATATGATTTTGTCAAAGTAACATGTAATTTGCCGACCGTCCTAGCATGTGGCGTGGGGGTTATTTACTCCACTCACAATCTTACACTTACCCTTTGCTCAGGCTGCAAATTGAGTGTAAATCATACCTCAACACGGTCCATGCACCTCAAATACACACCACCACCACTATTGACTATGGGCTTATCAGAAATCTCACGCCCATATGCACATGACTCTCTAACAGTCAAACGCAAACACACTTCAAAAAGGTACTGGGTTCATAGAGCATAAAGAAAGTACCATAACATTTTCAGATTTTTAATACTCAAGTGGTTCAGTGCGGATATATATATATATATATATATATATATATATATATATATATATATATATATATTTGCTGGCTTCCAAAGTGTGACAAAGTTCTCATGCAATTCACAGTCTTTTGAAATTTAAAGCTCCTGGCTTGAGTTTAGCTATGCCCTCTACCCTCTCCTTCCTCATCTTGGAAAGCTGGGAAATGATGTTATCCATCATGAGGTTAGCCCCCTTATGACTGACTTTCACAGGAAAAGAACAGTCTCACCCCTAAGCATTCCCAACATTACTTATAACACACATGCCAATGTAATATACTGATGACACATGCATAAACAATATACTAACTATGATATACACATGAACAATATAATTCAGTAATGATACATACACAAGCGGAGATTCTTTCTTCACATAATATATATAAATTAACAGGAAAGAATATATTAAGGTGTGGTTAAATTAGAATAGGATGATAAGGTCTTGCTACATATCAGCAAGTCTGCATTTCAAAATACACACTTCTATTATTTAGAAGGTGAATATAGCAATTTCCTTCCCTCCTGTAATGTTATGAAACTCATCTATTATATTGTTCTATAAAAAAATAAAATAGTAGCATACAAATGACTTTTGTTTTTATCTTCTGAAATCATTATTGTTTGTTAATGTGAAATAAATTGACCTAAAACCACCAGAGATAAATCCGAAATCTAAAAGCCTTTTTAGCCTGAGGATTTTGTTTTTGTTTTCACTACCGAGTGTTTTTTTGTTTTTTTTTTTACTTCCAATATTTTGTTTACTTTTACTATATTGGCTCAACACATAGACGTCCTTTGGTGTAAATTAATCAAAAGGTGATATTTTTGCTGTTTGAGAAACTACGACTTCATGCTGTGTTATTTTATGGACTTGCTTCATCAAACTGTCCAGATATGCCACTGTTTGACAAATCGGCCTCTTAGAATAACGTTTTATATGATATTTTTCTGCTGTAAAGTATGTTGCCCTAGTTCTATCATACCCACAGTGTTTTGGCCAGCTCCAATTTTTCTGAGTTGATCAATACAAAAAGAAAATCAATGAAAATAGTCAACAACTCTTACCATTTGCCGTAAACATCCTAATAACTTATTATCAGTACAAATAGAAAAGTAATACAGATAATAGACATTACAGGGAGTGTCATCAGAAACTTTGTTTTCAGACTTATGACATTACCTCGTAGGGCTGCTTCTATATTTTCTAAAGATGTCTTTCTTATTCTGCACTGCAGCTCCATTTTCATAAAAATATGTATTTTATTCTTATGCAAATTAGCTGAAAAGGGCTTTAGGTGACCTCTCCTATCAGGACTTTGCTCTTCACTCCACATAACTGCCCCTAACTGCAGACAAATGTGTGACAAAGCGAGAGATGTCACTTTAGCAATATGGGGCAGAGCTGGGTAGCAGTTATCTAGAACAGAGAGTGAAGCCTTTGCAGGAGAGGACATTCCCTTAAAGCCCTTTTCAACTAATTTGCAGAAGAATAGATGCCAATTTTCATGAAAATGGAGCTGCAATGTACAATAAGAATGGCTTCTATGGGAAGTGTAGAAAGCACCCTAACAAGGTACTGTATTTAGTCTGAAACCAATTTTCCTTCTGACAGACTCCCTTTAATATAAATAGGATATTAAAGAAAATAAAGGTTTGATTCCATTTTTGTGCTGGGTCAAAGTTGTAAACTTAGACTCCATACTGCTGTAGCGTTAATGCAGTTTTCTACCTTAAAATTAAAACACCTGCAAATACTGTAAAACAAGGCAATAATTACTATTCACCATTTCTTTACCCCATTGATCCGGTTCTGGTGCTCCCAGTCTTGTTTCCAAGTGGCTTGCACATGACACTGATTTCTTACAGCAGTCACATGTCAAACTTCTGCAGCATAGCTGCCATTACACAGAGGTGATGCCTTTAAGGGCATGTTCACCTGGTGGAAAACTTTTCCGCCGTGTGACTTTTCCACACGGATAGCCGAAAAGGGATGCCGATGCAGTGAATGAATGAATGGGCCTAATCAGGAGTGAGTCTCGAGCCGCAGACGCCGAGGCTGACTCAGCCGCGGAATCCATGGGTAAAGTAGGGCATGTCGCTTCTTTTTTCAGCTAGTGGGAAAACAAAACGAGTGGCTTCCACTGAAATGAATGCAGGCAGGAGGATTTTGAGGCAGATTCCGTGTCAAAATCCACCTGCAAAAAACTCTGTGTGAACATACCCTTAAGATGGCATGTGAGCAGTGTTACTACAGATTGCCTGTAGTGGTCAGATGCTGGCCTGCTTGCAGACAGAGACCTGTAGGACAGTAGGAGCACAAGCCCTGGAAAAGAAGACATGAGAACTGATTTTTCTTTTCTTTTATACCATTTGCAGTTGCATTTTGTATTATTTTTAAATGGCGGACAGCACTTTTGCTTTTGCAGCAAATAGTTGTGTTTTATGCCATTTGTGTGCTACTAATATACATTTAAATATAATTCCTTTTTATATGAATCCTTACCTCCTACTGTGTGCACTTTTTCATCACACCATTAAGCTTTCACTATGTTGCATATTATGTTTGACTATTCACGGTAAAGGTCATTTTTTATTCACTCACACTATACACTTGATTATCTTTGAGATCTCTCTTCCTATTCATTTCTTATATGTGAACTGCAAGCTTAGCTGAAGAAAGCCTGCATATATAAATGCTTTTGTCCAGTCTGCAAAATTGATGAATGACTAAGAAAAGTATAAATTATTTTGAGTAATCCATTCACTGCTAAAGGGGCTATGTCATACTCTAAGCAACAAGAGAAGATGATCCAATATACATTAGTGTTAAAAAAAATAGTCCAACATCATTGACCTGATGAATGTTTTTGGTAGACGTCATATTTCTATATAACAGATAATTTACTTGTAAGCATAGTAGAGTATTAGAGAATAACCAGAACCAACAATACAGACATATAGTACATGCCACATATTCTGAGTAACTGAATCATTCGTTGAAAGGGGCTTCTAGATAATAGCAGTGAGGAGTTATATTGGTGAAGTCATTCATTCTGTGGAATAATAGAGATCAATTTTGGCCCTTATTTAAGGTAAGAGGATGGCGAGTATTGCAAATGTTGATTATAGTGCCTTTCCTTCTGAGATACTAGGAAACATGGACTGTTCTAAACATTGTTCTGATGAAAAATGGAGTTTGATTATAAAGTTGATTGGAGAGGGAAAACACATAGAGAGGTGCAATAAATTATAGGCTGCCCAGCTAAAATGATCTATAATACTTTGAAGTAGCAACCAAAACCTGAAAGACGCTGAAGGAAGTGGGGAACGACTGTTCCAGTAGATTCTAGAATAACCAAAATGGCAAAGGCTCAGCCAGTGATCAACTCCAGAAAAATCAAAGAAAATCTGACGTTACCAGGGAGTACTGCTAGAATCAGAAGACCAGTAACCCCTTCCCGTTGCAGGCATTTTTCGATTTGACTTTTCCCCCATCCAAAGCCAATAACTTTTTTATTTTTCCCACTCTCAGAGCCATATGAGGTCTTAATGTTTACAGGACAAATTGCTCTTCATGATGCTGCCATTTATTATTCTGTATAATGTATTGGGAAACTGGAAAAAAATTCAGAATGGGGTAGATTTGAAGAAAAAGTGCATTTGTGCGAATTTCTTATGGGCTTCATTTTTATAACGTTCACTGTGCAGCCAAAACAACATGTCATCTGTATTCTGTGTTTCAGTACGATTCTAAGGATACCAAATTTATATGGTTTTATTTATATTTTAACCCCTTAACAAAAATCCAAAACTGTGCCCCAATTTTTTTTTTATAAAAGCTGCCATATTCTGACACCCATAACTTTTACATATATATAACTTTATACTTCCGTGTATGGGGATGCATAGGGCGTCTTTTTTTGCGGGACCAAGTGTACTTTTTAGTTATGCTACTTTGGGGAATGGCTATTGCTTTGATCACTTTTTATTAAAATTTTTATCATAGGAAAAACAATGAAAAAACTGCAGTTTTGCACTTTTGGGTTGTTTTTCCCACTATGGCATTTACTGTACATGAAATTTTTTTCTATAGATTTGTAAAATGGACATTTTCGGAAACGGGGATAACTAATGTGTATGTGTTTCACAATATTTAAGTTCTTTTATATGTTTTTTTAGGGAAAGGGGGGGTGATTTGAATTTTTAATACTTTTTTTTTGCATTTATTAGACCCCCTAGGGTTTGTATTGCAAAAACCTAGCATTTCTATTACAGGCTACATAGAGTAGCCTAAAATAGAATCCATTTAATGAGAGGTCTGGGAGCCTTCCTGAGGCTCCTGGCTGCCAAAGAAATGGGATCCCAGCCCAGAGCTTGCTCTGGGTGCCGACAATCCCTGGGGGTAAAGTTTTATACGGACTTACAATATTATACAAAGTATGTAGCCTTAGTCTAATTTGAAAAATAGAAAGTCATCTTTGCATGAACAGTCATATCGGGTAAGCTGTCAATCACTGCATAGGACCACCAAGTCAAAGAAAGAGCAGGGTTATAAATTAATGAAATGCAAGTTATATTGAAACATTCCCAAAAAAAAGTATAAAAAGTATAAAATATACAAAAGTATATTTATATTTGTTCAGTTCCTCCTGTTGTGTAACATTATACCTGCAGAACAGAATACAGTATTTAACATGACAATTTACCTTTATGAGCCATTTATGTAATGTACTTATTCTTTCTTTGTTGCATTTAATATTAGAAACAGGGCAACAAAATCCGTTAACCCACTCAGTTATTGTGCTAAGGTGTAGTGATAGGCTCTCACTTCTGAACAGTATTGAAAGAAGCCACGCACATTCTCCTCTATCAACATCCTACTTGCCTATGGGCCATTTTTAGCCTACACATTTGACGTATGTTCTGATCTATTTCGTATGAATTTTTCATATCCCCTTGTGACTGACTCACTACATTACATACACTCTCCCTTTCTCTTATAGGCATGTCTCTGACTTGTCACTTTCTCCCTGGGTAGGGGCTGCAGTGCGTCCAACCCTCCCTTCCTTAAGCATGCTGATGTCTTCTATGACGTTAGTATGCCAAGTCAAAGAAATAGCGGGGTACAAACGAATGAAATGCAAGTTGTATTGAATCATTCCACACAAAAGTATATTTCCATTTGTTCAGTTCCTCCTGTTGTGTAACATTATACCTGCAGAGCAGAATATAGTATTTAACGTGACATATTACGTTTACGAGCCATTTATGTAATGTACTTATTCTTATTCGGAATCTAAAAAACCGACTCCAAATCTCAAATAATCATAGTCATATATTGGTCACAAAACTACACAAGATGTGTGTGGGATGTCAAATATACTAATGCATCAAAAATTGATAGTATCAAAGAATGGCAGCATTGACATTGTGTAGTCTGTATTTTAAATTCCACTTCTGTAACATCGGCTGTTATATGCATTGTATCCAAAGGCCATTGGAGCAACAAGTATGGGGAGGACAAAAAGGAACATAATCTGCCCATGCCAAGGTTATAGAACAAAATAATCTGTCTCTCAGGACAGATAATCTTATGTTGCAAATTCCATTGTGAGAACCACAAGCATGGAGGTGTGGATTGCAAAAAAAAACTTCATATTAAATTCCATTTCTAAGACTTCTAAGACCTAGAAGTTTATTTCTATTAAATCTATCTACTCCCAACTGTAGAAAAGTAAACTTTTAGCCATCATCTATATCTGAAATGGTCCATTTTGAAGTATTATTTGAAAAGATGGTAGCTACGTGATCAAGAGTCTCCTGAGACAAAGGGCAGATAAAAGTAAGTACTGTCGCCTAGACACAATCAATAAAGACATAAAATACTACAGCGTGCAATAAGAATGTACAATGGAAAATGTCATCAGAGGCACTGATAGGTCAGGCAGACGTAAAAACCTTGAACATTTCACAAAATTTTATATCTGGAAAATACTGTCCTTTCTATAACAGACATGACACAATGATATCAACATGTGTTCTGATTATAATATAAAACTCATGACATCATGTAGCCAACTATTATGTATTCTTTAACGGAATCTCTAGAAGTACAATGAAGGATTTTTCAAGAATATACAGTTAAATGACATAGGTACATCATAATATATACAGATTTCCTGTTGATAAAAAAAAATCTATTTTTAAGTAATGTGAATTGAAACTAGAAGTTACATATCTAATCTGTGTTTTTGTAAGCATCTTTTCCATTCCTACACATGCCTTTGAAAAAAAGATATTTTCTCTCTCTTTATAACTGGGCTTCCTAGAAGAGCCCTAATATCCATCAGATGAGGTGAGCTTCTCCCCTAAAACAGAGCTTTCCAATGGCAGAGGGTGGCAGTTCAGCCATCTACTCTGGACTCCTATACAGTCCTGTACACATTTGTGTACGTATCTAAAAATGTACATAAATGTCTCCTGTGGCCGTCTCCACATACACTAAAGTGTGCATTGTCTGCGGTCTTTTTTTCATGCATTACATCATGACATCACATGGCCAAAAAGTTCTTGATTCAAGGGAATAAGGAGACTCTGGACAGGAAAAGAAGAAAATTCTATGTAACATGTTTTTAATTGAGTGTATGTAAGCTGAAGTATACACTCACCGGCCACTTTATTAGGTACACCTGTCCAACTGCTCGTTAACACTTAATTTCTAATCAGCCAATCACATGGCGGCAACTCAGTGCATTTAGGCATGTAGACATGGTCAAGACAATCTCCTGCAGTTCAAACCGAGCATCAGTATGGGGAAGAAAGGTGATTTGAGTGCCTTTGAACGTGGCATGGTTGTTGGTGCCAGAAGGGCTGGTCTGAGTATTTCAGAAACTGCTGATCTACTGGGATTTTCACGCACAACCATCTCTAGGGTTTACAGAGAATGGTCCGAAAAAGAAAAAACATCCAGTGAGCGGCAGTTCTGTGAGTGGAAATGCATTGTTGATGCCAGAGGTCAGAGGAGAATGGCCAGACTGGTTTGAGCTGATAGAAAGGCAACAGTGACTCAAATAGCCACCCGTTACAACCAAGGTAGCCAGAAGAGCATCTCTGAACGCACAGTACGTCGAACTTTGAGGCAGATGGGCTACAGCAGCAGAAGACCACACCGGGTGCCACTCCTTTCAGCTAAGAACAGGAAACTGAGGCTACAATTTGCACAAGCTCATCGAAATTGGTCAATTGAAGATTGGAAAAACGTTGCCTGGTCTGATGAGTCTCGATTTCTGCTGCGACATTCGGATGGTAGGGTCAGAATTTGGCGTCAACAACATGAAAGCATGGATCCATCCTGCCTTGTATCAACGGTTCAGGCTGGTGGTGGTGGTGTCATGGTATGGGGAATATTTTCTTGGCACTCTTTGGGCCCCTTGGTACCAATTGAGCATCGTTGCAACGCCAAAGCCTACCTGAGTATTGTTGCTGACCATGTCCATCCCTTTATGACCACAATGTACCCAACATCTGATGGCTACTTTCAGCAGGATAATGCGCCATGTCATAAAGCTGGAATCATCTCAGACTGGTTTCTTGAACATGACAATGAGTTCACTGTACTCCAATGGCCTCCACAGTCACCAGATCTCAATCCAATAGAGCATCTTTGGGATGTGGTGGAACGGGAGATTCGCATCATGGATGTGCAGCCGACAAATCTGCGGCAACATGCCATCATGTCAATATGGACCAAAATCTCTGAGGAATGCTTCCAGCACCTTGTTGTATCTATGCCACGAAGAATTGAGGCAGTTCTGAAGGCAAAAGGGGGTCCAACCCGTTACTAGCATGGTGTACCTAATAAAGTGGCCGGTGAGTGTATGTGCTCTGAGGGTATAAGTTTGAAGCGACTGTATATGTTTAGTGTGAGCGTATATATGTGATGTGAGTGTATATACATGGGGGGGGGGGTTGTACTGTGTGATGTGTGTCTGCCCTTTAAATAGACAATGCACATTACTACGTCTGTTGCCCTGCACAGCTTTTGCACAGAGCAGTGGTACTTCTATTGCCCTGGATATGGAGACACTGCACGATACCACTACTATTGTCCTACATACTAAGACACTGAACAGTACCACTACTCTTGCCCTACATACTAAGACACTGAACAGTACCACTACTCTTGCCCTACATACTAAGACACTGAACAGTACCACTACTATTGTCCTACATACTAAGACACTGCACAGTACTACTACTCTTGCCCTACATACTAAGACACTGCACAGTGCAACTACTCTTCTACATACTAAGACACTGCACAGTACTGCTACTCTTGATCTACATACTAAGACACTGAACTGTGCCACTACTCTTGATCTACATACTAAGACACCGCACAGTACCACTACTCTTGCTCTTTATACTAAGACACTGCACAGTACCACTACTCTTGTCCTACATACTAAGACACTGCACAGTACTAGTACTCTTGTCCTTCGTACTAAGACACTGCACAGTACCGCTACGCTTGATCTACATACATGTTGTGTGTGTGGGGGGGTGTACTGTGTTATGTGTGTCTGCCCTTTAAATAGACAATGCACATTACTATGTCTGTTGCCCTGCACAGCTTATGCACAGAGCAGTAGTACTTCTATTGCCCTGGATATGGAGACACTGCACGGTACCACTACTATTATCCTACATACTAAGACACTGAACAGTACTACTACTCTTGTCCTACATACTAAGGCACTGCTCAGTACTAGTACTCTTGTCCTACATACTAAGACACTGCACAGTAAGAGTTCCTTTGTCCTGGTTGCTGGGTGTAATTCTCAGCTTCTTTGCTCTCTATATGGACAGTGTACACTACTAGAGATGAGCGAACACTAAAATGTTCGAGGTTCGAAATTCGATTCGAACAGCCGCTCAATGTTCGTGTGTTCGAACGGGTTTCGAACCCCATTATAGTCTATGGGGAACAGATACTCGTTAAGGGGGAAACCCAAATCCGTGTCTGGAGGGTCACCAAGTCCACTATGACACCCCAGGAAATGATGCCAACACCTCTGGAATGACACTGGGACAGCAGGGGAAGCATGTCTGGGGGCATCTAACACACCAAAGACCCTCTATTACCCCAACATCACAGCCTAACAACTACACACTTTACACACTCAATACCACCTCTCTGACAGTAGGAAAACACCTTGAAACATGTGTATTTGGCACTTGCAGTGAGGAGAGCTTGTCACCAGCAGTGAATTTGGCCCTTGTAGTAAGTTGAGGTTGGCACCAACATTTGTTTTGAAAATCAGGGTGGATTGAGCCTCTAACCAGCAGAGTTTGGGCAAATTCATGGTGGAGGGAGCCTCTAAAAACCCCAGTTTGGACCAATTCATGGTGGAGGGAGACTCTAAAAACCCCAGTTTGGACCAATTCATGGTGGAGGGAGACTCTAAAAACCCCAGTTTGGACCAATTCATGGTGGAGGGAGCCTCTAAAAACCCCAGTTTGGACCAATTCATGGTGGAGGGAGCCTCTAACCAGCCCAGTTTGGACCAATTAATGGTGGAGGGAGCCTCTAAACAGCCAAGTTTTGGGAAATTCATGGTGGAGGGAGCCTCTAACCAGCCCAGTTTGGACCAATTCATGGTGGAGGGAGCCTCTAAACAGCCCAGTTTGGGCAAATTCATGGTGGAGGGAGCCTCTAACCAGCCCAGTTTGGACCAATTAATGGTGGAGGGAGCCTCTAAACAGCCCAGTTTGGACCAATTAATGGTGGAGGGAGCCTCTAACCAGCCCAGTTTGGACCAATTAATGGTGGAGGGAGCCTCTAACCAGCCCAGTTTGGACCAATTAATGGTGGAGGGAGCCTCTAACCAGCCCAGTTTGGACCAATTAATGGTGGAGGGAGCCTCTAAACAGCCAAGTTTTGGGAAATTCATGGTGGAGGGAGCCTCTAACCAGCCCAGTTTGGACCAATTCATGGTGGAGGGAGCCTCTAAACAGCCCAGTTTGGGCAAATTCATGGTGGAGGGAGCCTCTAAAAAACCCAGTTTGGACCAATTCATGGTGGAGGGAGCCTCTAATTAGCCCAGTTTGGACCAATTAATTGTGGAGGGAGCCTCTAACCAGCCCAGTTTGGACCAATTAATGGTGGAGGGAGCCTCTAACCACCCCAGTTTGGGCAAATTCATGGTGGAGGGAGCCTCTAACCAGCCCAGTTTGGACCAATTAATGGTGGAGGGAGCCTCTAAACAGCCAAGTTTTGGGAAATTCATGGTGGAGGGAGCCTCTAACCAGCCCAGTTTGGGCAAATTCATGGTGGAGGGAGCCTCTAACCAGCCCAGTTTGGACCAATTAATGGTGGAGGGAGCCTCTAACCAGCCCAGTTTGGACCAATTAATGGTGGAGGGAGCCTCTAAACAGCCAAGTTTTGGGAAATTCATGGTGGAGGGAGCCTCTAACCAGCCCAGTTTGGACCAATTCATGGTGGAGGGAGCCTCTAAACAGCCCAGTTTGGGCAAATTCATGGTGGAGGGAGCCTCTAAAAAACCCAGTTTGGACCAATTCATGGTGGAGGGAGCCTCTAATTAGCCCAGTTTGGACCAATTAATTGTGGAGGGAGCCTCTAACCAGCCCAGTTTGGACCAATTAATGGTGGAGGGAGCCTCTAACCACCCCAGTTTGGACCAATTCATGGTGGAGGGAGCCTCTAACCAGCCCAGTTTGGACCAATTAATGGTGGAGGGAGCCTCTAAACAGCCAAGTTTTGGGAAATTCATGGTGGAGGGAGCCTCTAACCAGCCCAGTTTGGGCAAATTCATGGTGGAGGGAGCCTCTAACCAGCCCAGTTTGGACCAATTAATGGTGGAGGGAGCCTCTAACCAGCCCAGTTTGGACCAATTAATGGTGGAGGGAGCCTCTAAACAGCCAAGTTTTGGGAAATTCATGGTGGAGGGAGCCTCTAACCAGCCCAGTTTGGACCAATTCATGGTGGAGGGAGCCTCTAAACAGCCCAGTTTGGGCAAATTCATGGTGGAGGGAGCCTCTAAAAAACCCAGTTTGGACCAATTCATGGTGGAGGGAGCCTCTAATTAGCCCAGTTTGGACCAATTAATTGTGGAGGGAGCCTCTAACCAGCCCAGTTTGGACCAATTAATGGTGGAGGGAGCCTCTAACCACCCCAGTTTGGACCAATTCATGGTGGAGGGAGCCTCTAACCAGCCCAGTTTGGACCAATTAATGGTGGAGGGAGACTCTAAAAACCCCAGTTTGGACCAATTCATGGTGGAGGGAGCCTCTAACCAGCCCAGTTTGGACCAATTAATGGTGGAGGGAGCCTCTAAACAGCCAAGTTTTGGGAAATTCATGGTGGAGGGAGCCTCTAACCAGCCCAGTTTGGACCAATTAATGGTGGAGGGAGCCTCTAACCAGCCCAGTTTGGACCAATTAATGGTGGAGGGAGCCTCTAACCACCCCAGTTTGGACCAATTCATGGTGGAGGGAGCCTCTAACCACCCCAGTTTGGACCAATTCATGGTGGAGGGAGCCTCTAAACAGCCAAGTTTTGGGAAATTCATGGTGGAGGGAGCCTCTAACCAGCCCAGTTTGGACCAATTCATGGTGGAGGGAGCCTCTAAACAGCCCAGTTTGGGCAAATTCATGGTGGAGGGAGCCTCTAACCAGCCCAGTTTGGACCAATTAATGGTGGAGGGAGCCTCTAAACAGCCAAGTTTTGGGAAATTCATGGTGGAGGGAGCCTCTAACCAGCCCAGTTTGGACCAATTCATGGTGGAGGGAGCCTCTAAACAGCCCAGTTTGGGCAAATTCATGGTGGAGGGAGCCTCTAAAAAACCCAGTTTGGACCAATTCATGGTGGAGGGAGCCTCTAATTAGCCCAGTTTGGACCAATTAATTGTGGAGGGAGCCTCTAACCAGCCCAGTTTGGACCAATTAATGGTGGAGGGAGCCTCTAAAAAACCCAGTTTGGACCAATTCATGGTGGAGGGAGCCTCTAATTAGCCCAGTTTGGACCAATTAATTGTGGAGGGAGCCTCTAACCAGCCCAGTTTGGACCAATTAATGGTGGAGGGAGCCTCTAACCACCCCAGTTTGGACCAATTCATGGTGGAGGGAGCCTCTAACCACCCCAGTTTGGACCAATTCATGGTGGAGGGAGCCTCTAAACAGCCCAGTTTGGGCAAATTCATGGTGGAGGGAGCCTCTAACCAGCAGAGTTGGGGGAAATCAGGGTGGAGGGAGCCTAGTATTAGCAGAATTGTGCAACGCTTATGGTGGATGAGTATGAGGATGCGGAGGAATTGGAGAGGTTGAGTACAGACATGGAGTTTCATGTTGGGGTGCTTTACACAGGTGGGCACAAAAATGACGGCTCTACCCAGTGGTGGTTCATTTTTATCAAAGTGAGCCGGTCGGCACTCTCAGCTGACAGACGGGTGCGCTTGTCAGTGATGATGCCACCGGCTGCACTGAACACCCTCTCAGATAGGACGCTGGCGGCAGGACAGGACAGCACCTCCAAGGCATATAGGGCAAGTTCAAGCCACAGGTCCAACTTCGACACCCAATACGTGTAGGGCGCAGAGGGGTCGGAGAGGACAGGGCTGTGGTCGGAAAGGTATTCCCGCAACATGCGCCTATACTTCTCACGCCTGGTGACACTAGGACCCTCCGTGGCGGCACTTTGGCGAGGGGGTGCCATCAAGGTGTCCCAGACCTTAGACAGTGTGCCCCTCGTTTGTGTGGACCGGTGAGAACTTGGTTGCCTACTGGAGGAACTGCCCTCCCTGCCGCCAACGTCACATGCTGGAAACATCTCCATCATATTCTGCACCAATTGCCTGTGGCAAGCATTGATGCGATTGGCCCTCCCCTCTACCGGAATAAAAGACGAGATGTTGTTTTTATACCGGGGGTCAAGGATAGCAAAGATCCAGTACTGGTTGTCCTCCATGATTTTGACAATACGCTTGTCGGTTGTAAAGCACCCCAACATGAACTCAGCCATGTCTGCCACAGTGTTAGTTGGCATGACTCCTCTGGCCCCACCGGAAAGTTCAATCTCCATTTCCTCCTCATCCTCCATGTCTACCCATCCGCGCTGCAACAATGGGACGATTCGAAGTTGCCCGGAAGCCTCCTGTATCACCATCACATCATCGGACAACTCTTCTTCCTCCTCCTCCTCCTCCTCCTCCTCCATTAAACGCAGTGAAGCGGACAGATGTGTGGACCTACTCTCCAGCTGTGACGGATCGGATGCTATCCCTAACTCCTCTGTGTGATCTGAGTTATCCCTGATGTCAATCAGGGATTCTCTCAGAACACACAAGAGCGGGATTGTAAGGCTCACCATCGCATCCTCAGAGCTCACCCTCCTTGTGGACTCCTCAAAGACCCGTAGGATGTCACAAAGGTCTCTCATCCATGGCCACTCATGGATGTGAAACTGAGGCAGCTGACTTTGTGGCACCCTAGGGTTTTGTAGCTGGTATTCCATCAAAGGTCTCTGCTGCTCAACCACTCTATTCAACATCTGAAACGTTGAGTTCCAGCGTGTGGGGACGTCGCACAAAAGCCGGTGTTGTGGCACATGCAGGCGTTGCTGGAGAGATTTTAAGCTAGCAGCGGCTACTGTCGACTTGCGAAAGTGGGCGCACATGCGCCGCACTTTCACCAGTAGCTCTGGAACATTGGGGTAGCTCTTTAGGAAACGTTGCACCACTAGGTTGAAGACGTGGGCCAGGCATGGAACATGTTGGAGTCCGGCAAGCTCCAGAGCTGCTACCAGGTTCCGGCCGTTATCACAAACGACCATGCCTGGGCCCAGGTGCAGCGGCTCAAACCATATTGCCGTCTCATCGAGGAGGGCATCCCTCACCTCGGAGGCAGTGTGCTGTCTGTCCCCCAAGCTGATCAGCTTCAGCACAGCCTGCTGACGTCTACCAACGCCAGTGCTGCAACGTTTCCAACTCGTAGCTGGGGTCAATCTAACAGCGGAGGAGGAGGCGGTGGCGGAGGAGGAGGCGGTGGCGGAGGAGGAGGCGGTAGAGGAGGAGGAGGAGGGGGGTGTTCTTCTCGTGTCCCTGCCAGGAATGTTAGGCGGGGAGACGAGGTACACCGGGCCAGTTTGGGAAGCAGTCCCAGCCTCAACTACATTCACCCAGTGTGCCGTCAGTGAAATGTAGCGTCCCTGTCCGCATGCACTTGTCCACGCGTCGGTGGTCAAGTGGACCTTTGTGCAAAGCGCGGAACTAAGGGCCCGCCTGATGTTGAGTGACACGTGCTGGTGCAAGGCGGGGACGGCACACCGGGAGAAGTAGTGACGGCTAGGGACGGCATAGCGAGGTGCCGCAGTTGCCATCAGGTCCAGGAAGGCGGGAGTTTCAACAAGCCGGAACGCCAACATCTCCTGGGCCAGCAGTTTAGCGATGTTGGCGTTCAAGGCTTGCGCGTGTGGGTGGTTAGCAGTGTATTTCTGCCGCCGCTCCAATGTCTGAGAGATGGTGGGTTGTTGTAAAGAAACGCCTGATGGTGCCTTTGATGGTGCAGGAGAAGGAGATAAGACAGGACCAGGGGAGGATGAGGTAGAAGTCAACAAAGTGGCGGAGGCAGATGAAGTGGTGTCCTGGCTCGTCCTCTGGAGTGCATCGCCAGCACAGTCAGCAGTGGCAGTGGCAGAGGCAGAGGCAGAGGCAGTGGCAGTGGCGTGAACGGCAGTCGGCCTTTGTCCTGCCGTTGCTGCCTGCCACTGATTCCAGTGCTTGGATTCCAAATGACGGCGCATTGAAGTGGTGGACAGGTTGCTCTTCTCAGAGCCCCTAATCAATTTCGAGAGGCAAATTGTGCAGACAACACTATATCTGTCCTCGGCGCATTCCTTGAAAAAACTCCACACCTTCGAGAAACGTGCCCTCGAGGTGGGAGTTTTTCGGGGCTGGGTACGAACTGGAACATCTTGGGAGATTCCGGGTGTGGCCTGGCTTCGCCTAAGCTGCTGACCTCTGCCTCTGCCTCTAGCTACCCTTTTTGGTGCTGCACCTGCCTCAACATCCACACTACTTTCCCCGCTTGACATCCCCCCTGTCCAGGTCGGGTCAGTGTCCTCATCATCCACCACTTCCTCTTCCAACTCCTGTCTCATCTCCTCCTCCCGCACAATGCGCCGGTCAACTGGATGCCCTGACGGCAACTGCGTCACATCATCGTCGATGAGGGTGGGTTGCTGGTCATCCACCACCAAATCGAACGGAGATGGAGGAGACTCTAGTGTTTGAGCATCTGGATACAGATGCTCCTCTGTTAGGTTCGTGGAATCGTGACGTGGAGAGGCAGGTTGAGGGACAATGAAAGGAGCGGAGAACAGCTCTGGGGAGCAGGGACAGTTTGGGTTATTGTTCTGTAAAGCTTCGGAATTTTGGGAGGAAGGAAGACAAGACTGTTGGGTAATAGGAGGAGAGGAGGCAGAGTCTGACTGGCTGCTGGACAATGTGCTGTAAGCGTTCTCTGACAGCCATTGCAAGACCTGTTCCTGGTTCTCGGGCCTACTAAGGTTTGTACCCTGCAGTTTAGTTAATGTGGCAAGCAACCCTGGCACTGTGGAGTGGCGCAATGCTTGCTGCCCCACAGGAGTAGGCACGGGACGCCCTGTGGCTTCACTGCTACCTTGCTCCCCAGAACCATTCCCCCGACCTCGCCCACGGCCTCGTCCACGTCCCTTTCCGGGAGCCTTGCGCATTTTGAATTCCTAGTTAGAAATTGGCACTGTATACCAGTAGTAAAAATTGTGGGTGCACGTAACCCCAATATATTCTTTGAATTCCCAGTCAGACACTGGCACTATATGGCAGTAGCAAGAAATGAGGGTATTTGTATTCCCAATATACTCTTTGAATTCCCAGTCAGACAATGGCACTGTATACCAGTAGTAAAAATTGTGGGTGCACGTAACCCCAATATATTCTTTGAATTCCCAGTCAATATACTCTTTGAATTCCCAGTCAGACAATGGCACTGTATACCCAATATTGTGGGTGCACGTAACCCCAATATATTCTTTGAATTCCCAGTCAGAAACTGGCACTATATGGCAGTAGCAAGAAATGAGGGTATTTGTATTCCCAATATACTCTTTGAATTCCCAGTCAGACAATGGCACTGTATACCAGTAGTAAAAATTGTGGGTGCACGTAACCCCAATATATTCTTTGAATTCCCAGTCAGACACTGGCACTATATGGCAGTAGCAAGAAATGAGGGTATTTGTATTCCCAATATACTCTTTGAATTCCCAGTCAGACAATGGCACTGTATACCAGTAGTAAAAATTGTGGGTGCACGTAACCCCAATATATTCTTTGAATTCCCAGTCAGAAACTGGCACTATATGGCAGTAGCAAGAAATGAGGGTATTTATAACCCCAATATATTCTTTGAATTCCCAGTCAGACAATGGCACTGTATACCAGTAGTAAAAATTGTGGGTGCACGTAACCCCAATATATTCTTTGAATTCCCAGTCAGAAACTGGCACTATATGGCAGTAGCAAGAAATGAGGGTATTTGTATTCCCAATATACTCTTTGAATTCCCAGTCAGACAATGGCACTGTATACCAGTAGTAAAAATTGTGGGTGCACGTAACCCCAATATATTCTTTGAATTCCCAGTCAGACACTGGCACTATATGGCAGTAGCAAGAAATGAGGGTATTTGTATTCCCAATATATTCTTTGAATTCCCAGTCAGACAATGGCACTGTATACCAGTAGTAAAAATTGTGGGTGCACGTAACCCCAATATATTCTTTGAATTCCCAGTCAGAAACTGGCACTATATGGCAGTAGCAAGAAATGAGGGTATTTATAACCCCAATATATTCTTTGAATTCCCAGTCAGACAATGGCACTGTATACCAGTAGTAAAAATTGTGGGTGCACGTAACCCCAATATATTCTTTGAATTCCCAGTCAGAAACTGGCACTATATGGCAGTAGCAAGAAATGAGGGTATTTATAACCCCAATATATTCTTTGAATTCCCAGTCAGACAATGGCACTGTATACCAGTAGTAAAAATTGTGGGTGCACGTAACCCCAATATATTCTTTGAATTCCCAGTCAGAAACTGGCACTATATGGCAGTAGCAAGAAATGAGGGTATTTGTATTCCCAATATACTCTTTGAATTCCCAGTCAGACAATGGCACTGTATACCAGTAGTAAAAATTGTGGGTGCACGTAACCCCAATATATTCTTTGAATTCCCAGTCAGAAACTGGCACTATATGGCAGTAGCAAGAAATGAGGGTATTTGTATTCCCAATATACTCTTTGAATTCCCAGTCAGACAATGGCACTGTATACCAGTAGTAAAAATTGTGGGTGCACGTAACCCCAATATATTCTTTGAATTCCCAGTCAGACACTGGCACTATATGGCAGTAGCAAGAAATGAGGGTATTTGTATTCCCAATATACTCTTTGAATTCCCAGTCAGACAATGGCACTGTATACCAGTAGTAAAAATTGTGGGTGCACGTAACCCCAATATATTCTTTGAATTACCAGTCAGAAACTGGCACTATATGGCAGTAGCAAGAAATGAGGGTATTTATAACCCCAATATATTCTTTGAATTCCCAGTCAGACAATGGCACTGTATACCAGTAGTAAAAATTGTGGGTGCACGTAACCCCAATATATTCTTTGAATTCCCAGTCAGAAACTGGCACTATATGGCAGTAGCAAGAAATGAGGGTATTTGTATTCCCAATATACTCTTTGAATTCCCAGTCAGACAATGGCACTGTATACCAGTAGTAAAAATTGTGGGTGCACGTAACCCCAATATATTCTTTGAATTCCCAGTCAGACACTGGCACTATATGGCAGTAGCAAGAAATGAGGGTATTTGTATTCCCAATATATTCTTTGAATTCCCAGTCAGACAATGGCACTGTATACCAGTAGTAAAAATTGTGGGTGCACGTAACCCCAATATATTCTTTGAATTACCAGTCAGAAACTGGCACTATATGGCAGTAGCAAGAAATGAGGGTATTTGTATTCCCAATATATTCTTTGAATTCCCAGTCAGACAATGGCACTGTATACCAGTAGTAAAAATTGTGGGTGTATATAGCCCCAATTCTATTGCTAGGGGACTTGCAGGGTATTTCTGGGGTGAAGGTGGGGGGGCACACCGTTGGAACGGGTATCGGGGTATATATCGGGTATACGGGAATACACTGACAGTGTATTCCATTCAGGATCCTGGGAAAGCTGGGTTGCGGCGATTGAGCCCGTCAGTGCCACGTTACACTGACAAGCTTCTCCCTGGAATTTAGCTCTTACAAGAGCTGTTGGTTGTCTTCTCCTTCCTATCCTAGCCTGTCCCTGCCTACCCAGAATCTAAGCCCTAGCTAGCTGGACGGAAACCTCCGTCCTCGGTGAATTGCAAGCTCAGAATGACGCGAAGCTGGGCGTCGCTGTTCTTTTAAATTAGAGGTCACATGTTTTCGGCAGCCAATGGGTTTTGCCTACTTTTTTCAACGTCACCGGTGTCGTAGTTCCTGTCCCACCTACCCAGCGCTGTTATTGGAGCAAAAAAGGCGCCAGGGAAGGTGGGAGGGGAATCGAGTAATGGCGCACTTTACCACGCGGTGTTCGATTCGATTCGAACATGCCGAACAGCCTAATATCCGATCGAACATGAGTTCGATAGAACACTGTTCGCTCATCTCTACACACTACCACTTTTCTTGTCCTATATGTTGGGTGTAATCGGATGTCTCCAAGACATTGCCCCATCCTTGTTTTCACAACAGGCAGCCTCACAGATGTATCAAGAGAGAGGAACTGCAGCTTCATTTCCCTCCTCCTATTGGTGAGTGAGGGGATGTGTAACCATTAATTGGGAGCCTGTAGTCATAGAGAAGAGACATATAGATACTTTAAGATTCCATTCTCCCTAATAAGATATATTACTAAGTTTCATGTATTCCCATGTACTAATGTTTTATGCAGAAGCAAACAAACAATGAAGTATACATTTTTTATCACTGGTATGATTCTATGATTCTGGTTATAGATCATTGTGTACATAAATATACATACATATTTATGGGCTCCTCCAGTGCAATGTTACCTCTCATAATTTGTTTGGAAGTAAGAAAACTGTGTCCTAGGTGATAAATAAAAAGACAGCCCCTTATGGATAGTATAATGTGATGTTGATATGGAATAGCACTTCACCACATAAGGATCTTTGGGAAGAGCATTCTCTAGACCTATTAAAATTCACCATCAGTGCTGTATTTATATGGGAATCTTTATCCTTGTCTGAATACAAAGCATAGAAATACACTTTAGTAGATTTATTCCTCAAATTACAACTAATTTATGTCACTTTTAGGAACAGGTTATATGTAATAAATTAATTTGAACTTGAGTAAGTAAAAATTTCCAGCTCCTGCAATTAAATCTGAAGTAATTCATGCCATGCATCTAGTTCCCGGTCTAGGCAGGCGCTCCACTGATCATTTGCCTTTTAAACCATGTTCACAAAATACTGCAGGCTTTGAACCTTTTTCTTACGCTGCTTTTAATGTGCAGCAGTCTCGGCACTTGTTGGCAGGGGCAGTGAGGTTGGTTATGAAAAAGGAAAAAGAAATACTTGTAAGCATTACTTCAGTGTTCATTGCAAGGTTTGTATTTCAAAGCTTGGAGGCTGCAGTAGGAAACAAATGTATTGATGCCAGTAAGATACTATGTATATATTAATATTACTGTCAGCCACCTCTTCAGGCATTGACACTAAAACAACCAATTAAATTGTGTCCCCTGTTGCCGAGCCAATGCCTTTACAAATGTCTTGCAAAACACTCTTGTCTTTACATATACAAAAATGACACTATATATCTGTTAATATAATGGCCCCAGAGCTCTTAGCCGTACCTCATCTAAATCTTATAAATGTAATAGCTCTGACTGAATGAATATAATCCTAACAAGATGGCGAGTACAATAGTACCATAAGCGTATCTGGAAGCTTCTGGTCTTTCTGTCATCAGTTTAAGTCCCATACAAATGAATGGATTGTATCAACTGACTTTTTTTGTTGTTTTGGGGGTTTTTGGTAAAAAGTACTTCAGTGTGAAAAACCTCATGCTGTGTTGTTTTCATTGGGGAAAAATATACAATTCATCTAAGACTCGGTTCACATCAGCATTCGGGTTTCCGTTTGGGGGGGTCCCCAAACCTATATGCATTAAAAAGCGGTTACCAAAGAAACTACACAGACCCCATAGACTATAATGAGGGCCGTGCGGTTTCAGCTTGATATCCACACGAAACATGCAGACAGAAAAGTACTACAAGCAGCACTTTTCTCTCCGCGTGTTTCGTGCGGAAACCACGCGGACCTCATTACAGTCTATGGGCTCCATGTGGTTTCTTAGTAACCGCTTTTTAATGTTTATAGGTTTATGTTTGGGAGGGTCTTCAAGCAGACTTCCCGAACAGAAACCCGAATGCTGATGTGAACCAGGCCTAAGTCCACATACAGATTTGGTGACAGATTGTGCCGTGAATTTGCCATTGTGCTGATTGGATTGCATTGCAAAGTGTGAAATCCAACATGAAAATCCACTGAAAGAATTGATATTCTACAGATATAAAATCTGCAGCATACCTGCTATGTGTTAACATACCCTTATGGGTTCATTCCATCATAAATATAAATGTTATAATTAATTCCTTCTCAACATTTTTCATATGTATACATCATAATGTTGAGTCATGTGCATAGAGAAGGTGTTAAGACAGCTCCATACCGGGCAGGGGCCAGCTGTATTATAATAGTAAACAATCACCAGCAACTAGGCAGTTACACAAGGACTGTTACATCTCAGGAGATACATAGTGAGAAGGGGCTTCTCATATGGAGCCAAGAGAAGGATACCAACCCAACCTTCTTTGTGTATCTATTACACTCAGCCTCAGTCTGATCAATGAACACGACACTGTAGTACTGTATGAATTGCAATTGCTGGATTTCACTCAAATCATAGGGAACATAAATAAAAGTAAAAGTTCAGTCTATGGAAATATAACATAAGTTATAAATGCTAGAGTCTAGCAATGCAAATAAAAGTAGCAAAATACAGAAAAATATATTTAAATGTTGTATCACGACCAATGAGCATAATATGTTATTTAAGCACACGGTTAACATCATAAAAGAACGTCCAAAAATCAATAATAAAATTTAATTTCACCCCACACATCATTTTCCAGTTTTCCAGTACATTTTATGAGTCAGTCACAGAAAAGTGGATAGGATTCAAGCAAATGCCATCCACACATTGCAGAGAAATACTCTCAGAAGTGCTGCAATTTCCATGTAGGTGTAATTGAAGCAGAAAGTCCGCAGAGGAACCTCCCGCATCGCTTTTTCACTGCGGGGCCTTTGCCTTAAAAAATACTTGGAAACTGGAGGATACTCTGACAGGAAAACTAAATAAATTTTATATGATCAACATCATAGAACAAAATTTTCAAGCACATCTTAATTCAGAAAAAAATAAAATGAAAAATTAAACAACTTCCCATTTCAAGTGCGAAGAGAAGACAGGTCGAGAATCAGCAAGAAAGCCAATGGTGAGATTGCAAAAAAAAAATTAAAAAAAATTAAATTTTGCTTAGAAAAGCAACACCTTCAGCGGACTACAGTACAGTGAAAGAAGGTCTTATAAACGGATGAATGAAAATTTTACATCTTCATTACATCAAGTCTAATTTTGGATGGTAAACTAGATAAAAAGGATTACCACATTAATTTGATGCACCATGTATTACCCTCTGGTGTACGCCTTACTGGTCATGGGGTCAGTTCAAGACAATGATCCAAAATATACTTCTAAGTTATGTCACAGCTTCCTAAGAAGACAAGAAGAATCCAGTAGACTTTAAAGAATGGAATGACCTGCACAGAATCCAGACTTAAACCCCATTGAGTTTGTTTGAGATGAACTGGACAGAAGGGTGAACGCATTTGTGGAAACCTCTACAACAATGGTGGAAAGAAATATCTGAATGCAGTAGTAGAAATAGTGCCTCGATTGTGTCAAGCTGTTATATCAGCTGGAGGTGGCCATTTTGACAGTGTCAAACATATAGATTTACTTTGTTAAAAGTTACACCAGTATTATTATTCATCTTAACTTAATTCTGTCTTGTGCTTTCATTTGAGATATTAAACTGTGCAAATATTAAGAAAATCTGGAACGATGGATAGTGTGTGTAAGATGAATATTGCAGACTTTTCTAGTAAGGTCCACTTTTATTTGAAGGTCTTAAGAATTCAACATGTTTCCTTTAACTGAGCTCACAAAGTGCACGTAAATTTCAAATCCTTTAAACCTTATAAGTCTTCCATTTGCTTTTCATAAGCAAAGTTCTTGGCATTCTTCACTAAAAGCAGGTTTTTAATGGTATGTCTAGTCTTCAGAAGGACTTTGAGAGCAAAAAGCAAGTCAATAAACTAGTAGCTTTTGTTTGTTTCATTTGCTACTTCAGACAGTATCATACTAAGTTCTCAGACTTACTTTTAAAGGATTATGCTGCAACCTGCAATTTCTATACCTCCTTTAGGTTACGGCCCCATGTGGTATCATGCAGCAAAAAAGCACTGCGGAAAAAAACACAGCGGGGATGCATCACGGTTCTTCCCACAGAACTTTAGACAGAAAGTTTGCAGAGGTTTCTTCTGCAGACTTTCTATTTCAATTATACCTATGGGAAAACCATTGGCGTTTCCGTGGGTATAATGGACATGCTGAGATTTTCAAAACCACACTGGCTTTGGAAATCGTGGCATGTCCACAGCACGGCTTTTACCACAATGTGGGAAAGGGATAGAATCCCATTCACTTTACTCTGACTGTAAAACAAAGTGATTTTTTTGGTGGTGTTTATTACGGGGGCATTTCGCAGCATTTACGCCAAGTGGAGCCCCTGGTCTTAATGTGGTTTCCTTGTTGTAAGAGATGCTGCATTCGGAAAGTTGAAAGCTCAATCCAAGACGTTTGTAGGTCTCTCCAGAATTTGGAATTTAATAGAACATTTTCCTCCTTATTCGTACCTCTTCTTCCTACCGAAAAACACAATTTGCAATAGTAGAAATGAAGACGTTTAAGGAAATCCTATCGCCAGCAAAGGCCTGCTGTGTAAAATCCCTATCATATGTAAAACACTTAGGGAATTTTCTGACAAACAGGATCTGAACTCTGGCAATGTGATGAGTGGCATTGTGGATAGGGAATAAGTGTTACTAGTAGCATAAGCCATTTAAATTTTTATGTGATTTTTTTGTACAAGAGTATGGCAGGAGTTATTAACTGTGTAAATCAGGAAACTGGAAATAAGAAAAACAATCTGTGGGGAAAATTTTTTTTTACAACAGGATATATGCCATTTGCAACAAATTTATGACGTCACATAATTTGTGATAAATTGGGAGCAACTTTAGACCTTATTCGCACAACTATAATTAATGACCCCGGGACAGCCATTGTAATACCCATGAATGTCTGTGGGTCTAGTCCCATGTGCATTTTCCAATGTACCATTTTTCACAGCCATCATAAAAACTGACATGCTCTATCTTTGTCTGTTTTGACAGATATGAAAATAGACATGTGAATAGATTCATTCACAAGTTCAAAAGTGGCTATGACACGGCTGCTATTTACTGATGTATGAATAATCCCCTTTAACTGACTTCAGTGGACTGAAACGTTCATTTTTAACAAATGTTAAGTCCATGAAAATACCACTGTTCTGTGCATAATCCTTTTTTTAATTAAGCACCACAAACCATGCCCACCTTTACACACGCTATTTAAAAGTAGTAGTGAGTGGCCTAAATATGATAAACAACTCAATAACAAAACAGCCAGGGCAATATAGGCATAAAAAACAAAAAACCCCGGACCAAAAAGAATATATCAAAAATATATAAATTTTATTAATATAAAAATACACAAACATGTAAACATAAATAATAATAAATGGAGGAGCTGAAGTGTCCACACTAAATGAGCAGGTGAGAATGTGGCATGTAAAAATGTACTAAATCAGCTGAAGTGCCAAACATACCAAAACAGCAAAAATATATAAACCCATATATATATAAAGAAGAGTGAACAACAAATGCCTGAGTGAATGTGAAAAATAAGGTAATGAATATCACATAACTGCAACGTGCAACTCTAAATGGAAGAAGTGAAAAAACACTGAGGTAAGATATAAATTACTGTGAAACCCAATGAATACCAAACGTAGGATAATAAAGGTATGCATGAAACTCCCTGTAAAGCTGTTACCTATACCACATACACAGCCTGCCCACGCCCGACGCGCGTTTCACTCAAAAAGAGCTTCGTCAAGGGACAATGATGGTCACAAGATGGTGGGTATTTAAGCAGTACAAATCCGATACACCTGTGCAAAAAATTAAATATATAAAAAAAGAATAAATACCGGCATACCAGCTTATCAGACAGAGCGTGTTAGCTGCAGCACACGTCCAGAAAGATGGCGGACCGGACGCATACAGCGCATGCGCCGCCGCCACGTAAGCATAAATTAACTGGCATGAACGCCCAGAACAATGGCGGACCAAGAGCCTACGGCGCATGCGCCATAAAAACTACAAAGCCCCAGCATGTATATGCCCATACAAAGATGGCCACTTCCTATGGGGCAACCAAAATGGCCCTCATATAAGATAATACAAATCTCGCGCATAGTGAATGCCAGGCGAGTTTGAAACCACGGCGTCTCACTGCGCCGACGCAGGAAAGAGTACACCACAAGGGGGCAGAAGTATACCTACAAGATAATAGTGTAAGGTAAAGGGCCTATACGCAATATAATAACACAGGGCATGTTTGAGCAGAGCTAACACATAATACAGAGATCTGCACTAAGCACAGATAAAAGCAAAATATTTGAGCTCATATCGAACTAATAGAAATATATATGAATTCACTCATACAGCAGATCTATGCTAATAACTGGTACTGCAACCAGTATATATGAAGTGGTTCATGAGATAAATATAAAATCAGAGGAATACACTTATAGAAATAATTATGTACGTAAGTGAAAAACACATATATAAGATGAAGTGGAAGTGCGTGCAAGAAAACACGGACAAAAGTGTGAGGTGAAGTGAGAAAGGTGAAGAGAAGGATAAGATGTCAGGTTTAAATAACACAAGTGAAAAAAATATATATATTTTTTAAATATTTTTAAATATTTTTTAAAAAAATAATAAATAAATGTCCACAAAAGGTATTCCACATGGGTATCTCTTGATAGAAGAAAAGCCAACAGAACCACTAAAAGATGGATGGCAAGCGTCATACGGATCTAGAAAAAAATAATACATGTTTACATGTTTGTGTATTTTTATATTAATAAAATTTATATATTTTTGATATATTCTCAGTGGCCTAAATATGTCAAAATTTTTGAATAAATATACTCAAAAAGTCATAACCTATTTTGGCAATTTGGGTTTGATAAATTCTCCATATAAATTCTATTGTAGAATCTTGGGGCATGCTCTGTGACATTTGCATAGAGAGAGGGAGGAAGTCAGCTGTGCCCATCATTTATTGTCAGTGCTGTGATTTTTACTGACTTTTTGGCCGTGGACCCATGGAATGGAAATGCAATTTGCCCACAGCAGAAATGTTGCAAGAAAAATTGCGGCATTTTACAGTAATTGCAATGTGGACGGGATTCTAGCAAATCTTATGCTCACTTTGCGGTAAAAACAGTGCGGACATACCACGATTTCCAAAACTGGTTCGGTCAATTATACCTATGGAAATGCCGGCGGTTTCCCCACAGATATAATTGTATCAGCAAGCCCGCAGAGGAAAACTCCGCAAACTTTCTGCTTTCTGTTTATACCGCACTGGGAAAAACCACAATGTGTTGCCGCCACAGTTTTTTCCATTGTGTTTTAATGCTGCGGGACGTCCTGTGGCACCTTAGCCTCGGTGGATTTAAACATTTTCTTCTAATTAGAAACTTGCAATATAGAATATTTGGTAAACTACTTGTAATATTGATTCTAGGCATAGTTGTATCCTCCTGTTTTAAAGCAATATAAAATTTAGATATTTCCACCAATCTAAAAAAAAAAGCTGCTGTCAAAAGAAATGTACATGTATTTTTCAATTGATTTGTAGGACATCATAGTACTGTAATGTTCCCAGTAAAGCAGAACTGATTCATTAGGCAGGAGAATTTCCATAAAATAGTGCCTACTGGAAGTAAAAGATAGTTGGATTGAAGACAATGAAATATTTTGTAAAAGGTATCAAAACTTCCCAGGATTCAAATAATAGAGCCGCGAAAGCAAATTCTCATGTTGAGTTTCATCCACTCTACCCAAGCTGGCTTATTTTCCATGCAGGCAATTGCATTGTGAATTCCTATTTCCCATTATAATAGAACAAAGATTACCTCTCCACACAATACAATAGCCACATTATTTCACTGTAATTATAGAAGAGCGGTGCAGTTTAACGTCCGGCAACGTCTCGTAATCTATAAAAGAAAACAGCTTCAGCATATATTATGTTTCCGCTCAATGTTTAATTCATTCGTGGAAAAGCTTTTTGACAAGCTATAGTTAATAAGTTTTCCATGCTGTCAAAAGTAATAATATTAAGATTCTGTTCTGAGTTAAATTAATTTTGTTTTGTGCAATGGCCCACATAAACGTGAGTGACATTTAGAAATATGATCAGGCAGAAACTAAGAGGAAGCCAAGTTGCAGAATGGAATGAGATGCAATCATTAAAGCATAGCAGCCGGCGTTAGGCATTAGTGGCAAGAGGCAAAGTGCACCCAAATGTCATTCCTGAAAGATTTTCCTTTTTGCTTTCCTTTCAAAGAAATTCTCCCTACCTTTTTCTTGTTTTCATTCCCTTTTTAGTTCTAACATTTCCCTTGAACCGATACACGTGATATTTGACATCATGACCCCCATTTTGAAATGAAAAGAGCATTTTCCAGTGTCTGCATTCTGATTTTAAGTGTTTTCAACCATAGCCTTTTAGAGGTGTGTGAAGAACAGATGATTGCATGGGCTTTTCAGCCGGTAATGACGTTGAAGTAGCATTTTCATAAAACCCAAATTATAGTGTTTATTTGTGAAGCACCTTCAATTTTTTTTCCTTCCATAGAATCACTGTTCTCATATATAGTAGAAGATGCACTGAATTGCTGCAGCCATAGGAAAGAATTGTGTAGCTTGTCACTTGACGCTTGCACGTTGTTTCCAACGATAAAAAGACAAATCATCAATAAAAACAGATGCCAGTGGGGTTCATCATAGGGATGATGATTTGTTAGGTGGAGACACTATATTTCCTAACCTCAACAAAATGCTTACGCAGCACATATAACTGAAGAAACCTTTATAAGTCAACAAACCATATAGGCTATATTTTTATGATTCAATCATACATGAAAAGGAACCTGTCACCATCACAATCACTTCTAAACCACTTTTATGCTATTTTAGGTCTGGTGAGTAGCATACTGTTCTTTTGGTAAACTGCAATCTTGTTGTCTAGTGCACCTAGGCATGGCTGTGCCTGCCAAATCATTAATTTTCTTTTGTGGTCTCCATCTATCGCTGCCCATGGGATATGTCAATCTTTAAATTTAGAGGGCAACCAGAAAAGGTGTGGTCACATCTGGTGCACTGAGCGACTCAATCGCTTATGGAATAAAAGTTGAATTTCTCGCCAGAGGGCCCACATTAAGCCTGAGACCCCACGTTGCGGAAACACAGCTTATTTTGTTTCTGATTTTTTTGAGCCAAAGCCAAGAATGTCTGCAAAACCAATATGAAATATATAGTACCATATTTTTCAGACTTTAAGACGCATCTAGGTTTTAGAGGAGGAAAATAGGGGGGGAAAAAATTAAAGCAGAAAACGGTAAAATATTTAATGTATGGGAGTTGTAGTTTTGCAACAGCTGCAGGGCAACATTGACAAGTGACCCTGCAGCTGTATGGGAATGCTTAGAGAGTTTTGTTTGTGGGGTCAGGTGTACTTTTTAGTTATACCATTTTGGGAAATGTATATTGCTTAGATCACCTTTTATTTAAATCAGAGGCAAAATGGTGAAAAAAAAACCCGGCGGTTTGGCACTTTTGATTTTGACGATCACCGTGCAGGAAAAACATTAGTAGACCGACTATTTTCAGACACAAGGATTCCTAATGTGTATGTGTTTCACAGTAATTTTCTACTTTTATATGTATTCTAGGGAAAGGAGGTAATTTAGAACTTTTATTTATTTTTTATAGCTTTTTTCCCCTATTTTATTGCCCCCCCCCCCCCCAGGGGGCTTGAACCTGCAATCATTTGATTGCAAGTCCCATAGACGGCAATACAAGTGTATTGCCGTCTATGGGAGATTCTGTACATTACTATTGCTATGACAGGCCTGGGAGCCTTCAGTGGACTCCCTGCTGTCATAGAGGCTCATGCAACTTTGCCGCGCAGGAATCGGCCTGTAATTTTAAAGGTATGGGGCAGGTGGGGATGAGCACGGGAGGTAATTTTAAACTTTGGGGGGGGTGGAAACTTTGCTCTGCTGTAAGGGTTACAGCGGAGACCCGTTTGCTATGGCGACCTCTCTGCAGCAGAGTGGCCACCATTATAGTTACAGACCCAGCATTTGCTGTAATAGAACGGCAGATGCCGGGGAGGGTTTTAGCTGCCAACATAGGCGCCAGGGACCACAGCATCGCCATGCTCCTGCCGTCGCAGGAAGCCAGCAGCAGCAGGAGCATGGCGATGCTGCAATTCCGCTCCTCCACCCCGCTATGTGGACGATAAGGTGCACTCTCATTTTCCTCCCAAATTTGAGGGGGAAAAAGTGCGTCTTATAGTTTGAAAAATACAGTAAGTACTTTTAGGTCTCCCTACTGCACAATCCATTCCTGGCTTTGTCTTAAAAGAAATGCAACAAAATCTTTAACAAAAAAAGCTGCTTTTCCGCAATGTGGAGCCTCAGCCTGAAAAAGGTATGTGTGACATGAGAGTAATGGCCTCAGTTAAGTCACAGTAAAATCTGTATATATTTGCATATGATTTTACTGCTGTGCAGTAATGGCATGGCTGTCTGCTGCACCATTACTACCTGGTGTGAATACTCTCTTATAGATTTAAGTGATATACAGATAACAAACAAACAAATAATTCCCAAATAATTTTATCTATGTCTTAATTTCTAGACTATCATTCGTAGACAATATACAGAAACACTACAGGATGCCATTTTTTCATTTTGCAGGTCACAAATGAGATACTCATTGAGTTAATCAACCAGCTCATCTAAATATACTTAATCATGCAAATTATCTCCATGCTCTAAAAATGTCACCAGAAAAAACTTTACAGAAATAAATGTCATTCATTTAGGAAAGCGAAAAAAGTTTGTTTCAGCCTTTGCATGTAAGACTTTATGTTCAGCACTAAAATTTTGCATATATTGGATATAACAGATCAGAGCAGACATAGGCACAAGCAAAGGAAACATTGCCGTCTCAAGTCATTTCAATTCATAAATAAACTTTCCTTATATATGTCTTAATAATTCAGATAGTAAATATTAAACTAAGAACATAATTTGGTTTCAGTAGAAGTAAAGCAATACCAGATTTGTTCCCACAAAATTATAATTTTTTTCTGCTTAGGTCCCCCCAATACTATACTTTCCTGCTTTTACATAACATATTATTTTATATTATATTTTATATATTTAAAAAAAAAAAAATGTGGTCTCTACTTGAAAAAACTAATGCATACAGAAAAAAATTTGCTAAATTCAAGGACATACATACAACAGAGGCAAACTAAGGGGTGCAATGTGACCTTTGGAGAGAGGGGCTTCCGTCTTGGTTACTCTGTCCTCTTTGCTTATTGGGTGGTGGGATGTGGTGAGTAAATTCCCCCAGTATTTCTGTCAAGCCATTTGACCTGTTTCCATTATTTGATATACATGTACAGTAGTTATAATGTTGAGTAAGGGATATGGAGATCCATTTCCATATACAATACAGTAGGTGCAAATGCTCACCGGTAACAGTCGCCGGCACCAATTAACCACTTAAATGCCAAGGTCATTTTTTACCACAGCATCTAAGCCATAGAAACATATAGGCCCACCATCTTGGAATCAATGTCTACCTCCTGAAATGTCATAGGATATAGTGACAGCCGTCATCATAGATCTTCTAAACAGAAAAATGAAAAGGTGATGGTTCTTGAAAGGAGGGAAAATGAGAAAATGCTTGGGTTAATGCACATGTAAACAAATTCAGATACAGCAAAGAAACCACCTTGTTCTTAATAATTATGCCGATACCTACAAACATACAGTATATTGTATCACACATATTTCTCAGATATTCATAAAAATTTCCAGGAATTATGTTTAAGACCTTCAGGGCAAACGATTACCATAAATACACATGCTTGGTAATGCATCAGCCATGTTTTTCACAGAAATGACTTAGAGGTTGGATAAAAGATACATAATTACCCGCTCTAAGTGTAGGTCCATGTAGGTATGACTAAAGTGCTGAATGTAAATGAGCAGTTACTATGTGCTTATAACAGAAAACATACATTATATGATTATTGTTATTATCATCAGTATAATTATCATAATATTCTAAATCTGCTTTATTGAAGCAGATTGAGCATTACAGATACATATGAGCCCAAACTGTTCCTCCGATTTTTTATACAATGGCACCCATGTGTCTAAGTCTTAAAGGGGTTGACAAAATTATCAAATTATTCTCAAAGGTTTCATTATCTTTAACTAAGTAAAAAAACAAGGAGCACTTCAGTTCTGGCACAGGCCACTGCTGAGGCCATTGATGTGTATAGGTCACCACTGAGACTTGCGTTGGGCTGTAAAGGTGACTTGTCCCTAATAGTGCAGTCGAAGGAACATCATTACGGAACAGCAGGAACACTTACTGAGCCGCTGATGATGGAAAGGAAGGTAAAGTTAGTAAAGTTTTTGGCTCAGTTAAACACAAAGAATACTTTTTTATGAATTGTAAACCCCTTTAGTGCTTTGTTTGTTGATTTCATGAACATTAGCCAGAGTTCACTAGTTTTATCACTGAGGTCAGTGGGAGTTAGACAAAAAAAACTGATGTAAACTGATCTAAACTATTCTTATTCTTCAATATGTACAGTAGATTATTCTCAGAGTCAAAAAAAAAATATATGCAATGAAATTATCTATAGGAGAAACCAGAATAAAAGTGGTATATATGCAAAATCTTCAAAATTGGGTTCCCTAATATCCTGATACTGTATTTTTTGTATAGATCTCCAATATTAGATCTGCAGGGGTCTGGCAGCCAGGAACTCCACAGATTGTGTTCCTAGACATTGTGACTCTTGGTAATGTTTCTATGTGTAGCATCACATTTAGTTACTGCTTCTGTGTCTCATTGAAGTCTATGGGACGACACTGCAGTACCTAAACTCGCCACTACACATAATACAGCAAGTGAGCAATCAAAATTTACTGAGAGCCTTGTTTTCCTGGATCTGCGGGGTTCTTACAGCCGGAACCTCCATAGATTTATTCTTGATGACCTGTCCTAAGGATAGATTTTCAGATTTGGAGTACAATGCCATCTATCAAGTATCAATTATCTAGTAAGGATCTATAAATTTCTTTATACAGACCAGATGCAGCACTATTATGCTTGTAAAATGATTGTCACTTAAGTCAAACCCATAATATGTCAGTGGGGTCTTTCAGGAAATGGTAAGATCTGTTGTCTAACTGATCCAATAGTCAATGGGATCTGTTGGGCTTAGATGGCCCTGTCTTTAGCATTATTTCCACTCTTCTTTTCCTATGACAGAACAGAAAAACTGAAAGAATGATGCTTAACTTAGCCCAAAGCTAAAACACTGATAATGGCTGTATTACAACACATCATGATTTATACCTATATTGTAAAAACACAATAGTTACATATGTACCATGAATGCCTTACTATGCTAATACATGGATACCATACTGTATCACATAGCGTTTACATTAGCATAAGCCCATTCGGAGGATAGTAGACTGAACTTCATATGTAAATGCATAAAATGAAGAGAACTCTAATCATGTAAAATTGCCAAATTTTTCTTATTTTAGGAAGATAAATTTAATAAAGTTGATCATCTTGCCAATATACAGCTTGCATGTCGTATATTTAGCAATAGAACAGACATCAGCTGATCAGCTGAAAATACCACTTTGCCATGGAAATGGTCTGATTTTCCTTTGATAAGCTTCCCAACAAAATGTTCATTTTGATACAATCCCTTTCATGTGTCGCACTTCTTTAAATTAAGAGTGATAAGTAATGCATGACAATCAGCTCTGAGAAAAGAACTTGCTTGCTGTCAGTTTAGTATTCTACAGAAGAAGGTTAATGCTGTTTCTGCAAGTCACACAGTGGGATCCTCTAACTGTACCTTGCACATTTCATGTAATGATCAAAGTAATTTACTCCCATAAATTATGTATCTACAAGGGAAAAACTATATCTGTATCCACGTGGTCCCTATATACGATAATTAGGCCACTAGAGACCCCTTTTGCACATCATAACATTTTATAGTCTGGAGGGGATTCTAACTCTTCATATGAAACTTGTATGAATACTTTATTCTACAAAATCAGGTCCATACGGATCCTTGAATCATGTCTCAGTATAAATCAGTGTATCCAAAACAGAAGTCATGTAAGTACAAAGTTATACTTTTGTTATTGGTCATGTAGGCTATATAGTATATAGTGCTATGAAACAAGCCATGCCATGTGTAGGCTGTACAGTCACTACAGGAGAATATCAATTCCTGGGGCAACATGGTATTTCAGTGGTTAGCACTGTAGCCTTGCTGCCCTGGAGTCCTGGGTTAGAGTCCTGCCAAGGACAACATCTACAGGGGGTTGTATGTTCTCCCCGTGTTTGTGTGGATTTCCTCCCATACTCCAAAGATGTACTGATAGGGACAAAATGTACGTTGTGAGCCCTACATGGGGCTTACAATCTACCTTAAAAAAAAGGAGAATATCAATTCCCTTTAATCTACACTCTAGAATTTTTTCTGAAAAATGAACAATTTGACAAATAACATTTTAGAAAATGTAATTCTCTGATATTTCTTGACCTCTAATGGCTTATCTATCTAAGCTGGAATGGAAGCTGAACTAAAGGTCAACCATTCATCACCTAGTATTAATAAAAGTGAGCTTTGCATTTAAACAAAGGGTTAACCACCAGCTGCTCTGTCCTTATTTATTTGCTCTGTATGATGGTTTTATTTAACCCTTACATGACGCAGACATTTTTCATTTTTGTTTTTGTTTTTCACTCCCTGCGTTCCAAAAGTCATAACTTTCACATTTTTTCCATTTACGTAGTCATATGAGGGCAATATGTAGTTTTTATAGATGTCATGTTGAGGAATATACAATGTTTTGATCACTTTTTATTCCATTTTTTTAGGGAGGCAAGTTTGCGAAAAAAAACGCCAATTTAGCCATTTAGATTTTATTTCTGCTTTATCATATGAGACAAATGTTTTTATATTTTAACAGTTTGGGCATTTTCAGACTTAGGGATGCCTAATGTGTTTATAATTATTTTTACTTCTTTATATTTCTAAGTGATCTAGGGAAAGAGGGGTGATTGAAACTTTTAGGTGTCTTTAATTGTTTTATATTTTTGACATTTTTTCTTCTTTTAAGCTCCACTAGGGGGTTTGGACATGTGATCTTCAGATCACCTGTGCCATAGACTGCAATTTGACCACAACATCAACGGCATTTCTGATCATGGGCAATGCTGCCAGGTCCCTGCTGCTAAAGAGTGGTCACCTTAGTTAGCAACGTGCACAGGACGTAAATGTACGTTTAGGTGTGCGAAGGGTTTAAAGGGTTATCCTCCTTTTTAAAATGAATGGCCTATTATTAAGATCAAATTTGAAAAGGCAGATAACCCCTTTAAGGCTAAGACCACACGTAGCGGAAATACTGCTTTTTTTTGTTGCGTTTTTTTGAGCCAAAACCAAGAATGGCCACAAGTGGAATGGGAGATATATCTAAAGTACTTATACTTCTACCTTCTGGCTCAAAAAACTGCAACAAAATCTGCATCAAATAAGCTGTGTTTCCACAACGTTGGGCCTTAGCTTAAAAACTGCCCAGATTTCAAAGATAGAAGTAGAATAAAGAAACCTGAAACATTGAGATTTGGGTAAAAAGAAGGGAAAGTCCATCTGTGTGTGGAACAGCTGCAATGACAGAAGTAGAAATGAGATGGTTTACATAGCAACATGGAGAAATTAAGTAGATGAATGCCTGAAGCTCAGAATAAGATATACGTGATTAAGCATATACATTGTATGCATTAGACATGCTTTTAACGTCAAGTGGATCTGCCAACTTCCAATTAGTCTACCTGTGAAAAGATTGTTCAAGACCTGATTTAAATAAATACATATATATATATATATATATATATATATATATATATATATGTGTGTGTGTGTGTGTGTGTGTGTGTGTGTGTGTGTGTGTGTGTGTGTGTGTGTGTGTAAATAGATGGATAGATAGGTAGATAGATTTCAATATAAAATATATATTATATTATATGTAATGTAAATAAAAGCAAGAAAACAAAATGCTTTTGTCACAAGTATATTTGAATGTAATACAATAATAAATAGAAATCATAATGATAAAGCAATATTTACTGTTGGGAAATTATTGCATCTTGTTAGTTTATAGCCTCATGTACACAACTATAACAGAGCTTTTGCACCTACTATGGGTGATAGTAGTACCGCACCCATAGTATATATAGTATATGTTTCCATACTGTATTTGCCTCTGACTGCATTCTAAAGGTACAGTATGTTGTAATTCTGTAAATATGAAGACCCTTATATCTGCCTAGGTTTCACAGTTGTGCTTTACAATGTTGTAAGAGAAAGGTGAAGTGTTATTTTATATCAGCTATCTCCTAAAATTGTGTAATAGAACTACACACTCATATTGCTGACAGTATAGTATAGAATACATTATAAATAAAAATCGCCAGATAACTGAAACACCAGATTTGCTGACTTTAGTGTAAATCATTTAACATACTTTTATAGCTTATATGCCTTGCTTATGTTGAAGGTAAAGGTTTTTTATACTTATATGATATCTATGCGGTCTCAGTTTTCTTTGGAGTAGCATTTTGGTGCTGTCACTTTAGTAAGATATTTTTCGGGTAATTGTCGGTATTGGTATATTATGAGCATTATTTGATAGTATTATCTGAGGGACAAGAGGAAATTGAATTTCTTTAGTTACTGCTTTAGCTTGTTTATTCATATAAGTACCAGTTGTGTATTTTATATAATTCTACATTCTAGACCTTTCTCCTGTTCTTATGTCCTAAGTCACCATGTAGAACAGTCCTTATGGACAAGATGAGGTTTCTTTGAGGGCTTTATCTTTTTGTCTCTACTTCAGAGGTGCATGACATCAGAAATCTGGACATGACATCAGGTGCAATGGACATCAGAAATCTCTGCTACTGCAGCATAGTCAAAGATGGTGGTGACCACTGATGACCACTCCAAGTTATCTATGGTTATTCTACATTTTGCTTTCTTTATCATAGTCTAAAAGAATATATTTTTCCGTAAGCAAGCAAATATTGTGTTATATGTTATATCAGCTCAATAATGGTCATATAAACAAAGAGGTTCTATGTAAGAATATATTACCTGTTGTGAAAGTAGTGTAACTGGATTAATGTCTGAGGGCCAAGAGGATGTCAAAGTCTTCCTAATGACTCCACGCTATAGAATTATTTCCCAGCTTTGGTACATATTAGGGCTATAAATCTGCATAAATACAAACATATTTGACTGATTTATTGCTTGAATTATTTTTACAGCAAGAGAAACTTGGTGACATCTGCTTCTCCCTCCGCTATGTACCCACGGCTGGCAAACTAACAGTTGTTATTCTGGAAGCAAAGAACCTAAAGAAGATGGATGTTGGTGGTTTATCAGGTAAGTGACAAATAGATTCCTATGAACAAATGTGCGTTCCTGCATTTCTATAAGGGACTGAATATGCCATTAATGACAGTAAAGCTTCATCTTGAAGACTATTATTTTTGAAGATTATTATTTTTAAGAAACACTCCATTTTGGCTACCAGAGCATTACAAAAATAGCATTGAGCTCTCTCTGGTTGCTCAGCCATTGCATCAGCAGAACACAGACTATTATTTATTGCATTCTTCAAAGCAATGGGAAGTGAAATAAGGAAATACAACCTCAAGGTTCGCTGACAGTAATGCTGACCTGGTTTCATATATTTGGCTTCAACCCCTTGTTCCCATTTCAATGTCCCCTCTGGATCCTTCCATAATTAGATATATTGCTTTAGATATAGCTTTCTGTTAGTCACACATGAAGTCTCATATCAAACCTTTGTAGATTTTCATAAAAGTAGCAGGATAACCTCAAAAGGATTATAAAACAATAGTGCAATGATGTACTTCTAATATTTCTAAGTAAAGAAAATCAAATGTGAAAAATCCCAAGTCTGAGTGTTTTCTTAAACCTTGAAGTGCTTCAGTCTGTTTATTTCTGTTGTGCATGAGTATGTAAAATTCATCTAAATATACATATTCTTCTTCCTATTAATTTTGCCTTTAGTATTTAATACAGAAATATAAGTTTCAAATATATCACCAGTTGAAATTATATTTTTCAATAAAGTTATGAAAGATGAAATTGCTAGTTAGGAATAAGTCAGGTTCACACTGGAGCTTATCTCTTGGCTTTGTTGGCTCAACATTGTCACCTACCTGAGGGCATATGCAGCAAGGCGTCTTCCAGTCTTTAGGGATAACTGAAGACTGTGGCAGAAATTTACACTTTACTCAAAGCTGAAACTCCCATTCTAGACAGATGAAAAGAAATGCTAACTATTCTAGTCGCTGCGGTGGTAAAGTCCTGTAGACTTTCTGCTGACCTCTGGCAATGTCCTACAAATATATCTCATGGGAAATTATGAAGAGATTGTGCTAAAAACTTAAAATAATGATTGAACTATGAGAATCGTACACAAATAGAACCTGGCAAAAGAAATCTATTGATTTGTATTGTTACAGCAATGAGTATTTATTCCTCAGACTAATAATAAGTAGGGTTGTGATGCAGAAAATGTAAAGTAACACAATCCAGACAACTGGCCTCAGCATGCAAGAGGCAGCATAACCTGTGTTTAAGAGGTGTTATATGGCTGCAACAACAAATGGAGATCGGATGTTCTTTCCTGTTTAGAATCCAATGTCTACAACTGTCTATCATAAAAGAAAGATATATATTTACTTAACCTAATAATGCCCCTAGCTAATATGTAGAGATGAGCGAGTAGTACTCGATCGAGTAGGTATTCGATCGAATACTACGGTCAGGGCCGCCGATAGGCCAGTACTACTGCTACTGGCGTCAGGGGCCCGGCCAAATTTTAAAATGGGGGGGGCCCGGGCCCCCTGGCGCCGGCAGCAGTCATTGTATGTCCTGTTTCAACTCAGATCTGCGTCCAGAGGACGCAGATCTGAGTTGAGCACATACACGGCTGAAGCGAGGAGCTGACACAGGTCAGCTCCTCGCTTCGCTGCTGCCGCCTGTCTCGCTGACACATATGCGGCTGAAGCGAGGAGCTGACCTGTGTCAGCTCCTCACTTCGCCGCTGCCGCCTCTCTCGGTGACACATATGCGGCTGAGCCGGAACCCGGCTCAGCCGCATATGTGTCAGCGAGAGAGCCGGCAGCGGCGAAGTGAGGAGCTGACACAGGTCAGCTCCTCGCTTCAGCCGCATACATGTCAGCGTCAGCGAGAGAGGCGGCAGCGGCGAAGCGAGGAGCTGACACAGGTCAGCTCCTCGCTTCAGCCGCATATGTGTCAGCGAGAGAGACACCCAGCTGCGAAGCGTGGAGCTGACCTGTGTCAGCTCCTTCCTTCAGCCGCATGTGTCAGCGAGAGAGACGCGCAGAGAGCGGCGAGGGAGCGGAGGAGAAGGTAAGTTTAATGTGGAGGTGGAACGTGAATCTGGGGGCAGATGAAAGAGAGGACGGAATGACACTGGGACAGATGAAGGAGGGGACGGCATGACACTGTGGGGACATGAATCTGGGGGCAGATGAAAGAGAGGACGGAATGACACTGGGGCAGATGAAGGAGGGGACGGCATGACACTGTGGGGACATGAATCTGGGGGCAGAGATGGAGGGACATGAATCTGGGGGCAGAGATGGAGAGACATGAATCTGGGGGCAGAGATGGGGGACATGAATCTGGGGGCAGAGATGGAGGGGGGACATGAATCTGGGGGGACATGAATCTGGGGGCAGAGATGGAGGGGACATGAAACGGGGCAGAGATGTGGGGACATGAATCTAGGGGCAGAGATGGAAGGGGGACATGAAACTGGGGGCAGATGAAGGGTGTATATGAAACTGGGGGAGAGATAGAGGGGGGACATATAATTTACGGGTGACTGTAGGAGGATTATACTGTGTGCGGGCACATGAAAAATTAACAAGTGGGCGGAGTCAACACAAAAGTGGGCGGGGCTAAATTTGCTGCGGCGCGCTAAGCGCGCCACACATTTTGTCCCTCTTTTAGTTCTTCAAAAGTTGGGAGGTATGGAGATGGGGGGACATGAATCTGTGGGCAGAAATGTGGGGACATGAATCTGGAGGCAGAGATGGAGGGGACATGAATCTGGGGGCAGATGAAGGGTGTATATGAAGCTAGGGGAGAGACGGAGGGGGACATATAATTTACGGGTGACTGTAGGAGGATTATACAGTGTGCGGGCAAATGGAAAATTAATGAGTGGGCGGAGTCAACATAACAGTGGGTGGGGCTAAATTTCCCACGGCGCGCAAAGCAAAAATGGCAGGGGGGGGGCCCAGACACTTAGGCTGTATGGGGCCCCAAAATTCCTGATGGCGGCCCTGACTACGGTATTCGAAATACTCGTACTCGATCGAGTACCACTCACTATTCGAATGTAAAAGTTCAATGCAGAACCAGCATTGATTGGCCGAATGCTATACAATCGGCCAATCAACGCTGGTTCTTCTCCTACCTTTAGAAGTCTTCTCCGTGCAGCTTCCCGCAGCGTCTTCCGGCTCTTCATTCACTCTGCCAGGCATCGGGCCTGGGCAGAGCCGACTGCGCATGTCCGCTTGTAGTGCGGGCATGCGCTGTCAGCTCTGCCCAGGCCCGATGCCTGGCAGAGTGAATGCAGAGTCGGAAGATGCCGCGGGGACGCTGCAAGAAGACTTCTCGGAGCATCCAGCCCGACCCTCACTCGTGGACGTGGCAAGTATAATTTGATCGAACGTTGCCTACCCCTGAAACGAGCATTTTCCCCCCATAGACTATAATAGGGTTTGATATTCAATTCGAGTAGTCGAATATTGAGGAGTTACTCGAAACGAATATCGAACCTCGGACATTTTACTGTTCGCTCATCTCTACTAATATGCATTATACCTGAGCTTGTCATACAGAAAATCTGGTTACATTTTGAACCTTAGTAGAAATATTCTAACTTATTATATGCAGTACAAATATTTCCATTACTAGTAAGGGAACCATAAAGAGTGAGAAAAAAATCTTCTCATCCTTTCACTGATTTCACTTCCATTCCTTGACTAGAAATTGGTGTTTATTCCAATATTTGACAGCTTTTTTTTCTCTCTGTAAGAAATGAGAATGTGGTGTGTGAATGGTCTCTGGTCGGAGTGTGACACAGAATTGTTCTTTATCTACCGCTAGATCATGATTAGTTTCCTATTTTCAGGTAGACATGATACCCGACATGTGGCTTTGTGTAGAAAGGTATAATTCCTAGGAGATAAGGGAGAACAGTATACAGTATATTAGGTTTCAAGACTTGTGTTACTTTAGGTAAATATAGTGCATTTATGTGGCCATGTTTTTGCAAACTACTTCTGGAATAAGAACAGCAGAAATATGGTTCCCCATCTGCTGTTAAAATAATTTGTGCTTCAGGGAATACTTTTAAACGCTCGATATTAGCATGCAAATAAGATACATATCTTTAGGTTTTATTAGTCTTTGTTAGCAAATGTATCCATGGAAATCATTTTTAATCATTTAGTTATTATTTATACACTTTGTATTAACCTTTGGTAGATCATGCATGGTTAGCATTTATGAACCAACATGAACTGCAAATGATGTGTTTTGTTATTTGTATATTACTATATTGCTTAGAGTATTAACTCTGGGAAATTGTAGCCAGTGTGGGATCGGATATGTGTGATACAGAGTGGTATTGTATTGGATTTCAGTGCTTGAGGGTTGCGATATCACTCTTCAAAGTCTGTGTTGCTGTATGGAAAAGCAATTACTAGGCCAAGATGCATGCTGTTATTGGCCTCAGTAAATAAATCATATTATTTGCATGATAAAATGCAATGCCATTTTTTAATTTACTTTGTGGCTCAATTCCTAAGAGTTTTCAGGATATTTGCTTCTTTGTACTGGATTCGTTGAATACTTCCATAAGGTAGGATTGTGCTGTTATATAGTAGTATACAGAGGCTAGAAACACTGCAAACAGGATTTAAAAATTGTTTATACTGCCTCACACCCAATGCCAAAAGCGCCAAAATACTAGTGATGGGAAATCTAGATTGGAGTCACAACTACATTCTTGGATAAGATTTAATATGATTAGGTGTATTTAAAATGTTCACAGTTGTGCAAAGTTATTAACATTTCCATTGTCAACCTCGTTACCTGGAATTATTGTCTCTAGCAGTTTTGTGAACTTTATGGTTTGTTTCTAGTTCAGCAGTTCATTCAGTTCAGTTATTTCACCAGTCACATGACACGTTCCCTGTTGGCCTTCTGAGGACAAAGAGCTGAGTGCTGCAAGGAGATATCATCTCCTTCTTATTACAATCTTTTGCAGCGATTTCCTATACTGATAGTAAATAGTAATAGTGTGCCACTGAGTCAGTCTGCAGGAGATACTATATTACTCATTAACCCCATCCACTCTTCCAACTTGAAGAATAGTTCATTAATAGAGATGAGCGAACAGTGTTCTATCGAACACATGTTCGATCGGATATCAGGGTGTTCGCCATGTTCGAATCGAATCGAACACCGCGTGGTAAAGTGCGCCAAAATTCGATTCCCCTCCCACCTTCCCTGGCGCCTTTTTTGCACCAATAACAGCGCAGGGGAGGTGGGACAGGAACTACGACACTGGGGGCATTGAAAAAAATTGGAAAAAGTCATTGGCTGCCGAAATCAGGTGACCTCCATTTTAGACGAATAGTGGATTTCAAATCCGGGTCATATGAGAATGTGAACTTTGTGACTATGAGACAGGGATAGCTGTACAGGCAGGGATAGCTAGGGATAACCTTTATTTAGGGGGGAATGTTATTAAAAATAACTTTTTGGGGCTCTATCGGGTGTGTAATTGTGATTTTTGTGAGATAAACTTTTTCCCATAGGGATGCATTGGCCAGCGCTGATTGGCCGAATTCCGTACTCTGGCCAATCAGTGCTGGCCAATGCATTCTATTAGCTTGATGAAGCAGAGTGTGCACAAGGGTTCAAGCGCACCCTCGGCTCTGATGTAGCAGAGCTGAGGCTGCACAAGGGTTCAAGCGCACCCTCGGCTCTGATGTAGGAGAGCCGAGGGTGCACTTGAACCCTTGTGCACCCTCGGCTCTGCTACATCAGAGCCGAGGGTGCGCTTGAACCCTTGTGCACACTCTGCTTCATCAAGCTAATAGAATGCATTGGCCAGCGCTGATTGGCCAATGCATTCTATTAGCCCGATGAAGTAGAGCTGAATGTGTGTGCTAAGCACACACATTCAGCTCTACTTCATCGGGCTAATAGAATGCATTGGCCAGCGCTGATTGGCCAGAGTACGGAATTCGGCCAATCAGCGCTGGCTCTGCTGGAGGAGGCGGAGTCTAAGATCGCTCCACACCAGTCTCCATTCAGGTCCGACCTTAGACTCCGCCTCCTCCAGCAGAGCCAGCGCTGATTGGCCGAATTCCGTACTCTGGCCAATCAGCACTGGCTAATGCATTGTATTGGCGTGATGAAGCAGTGCTGAATGTGTGTGCTTAGCACACACATTCAGCTCTACTTCATCGGGCTAATAGAATGCATTGGCCAGCGCTGATTGGCCAGAGTACGGAATTCGGCCAATCAGCGCTGGCTCTGCTGGAGGAGGCGGAGTCTAAGATCGCTCCACACCAGTCTCCATTCAGGTCCGACCTTAGACTCCGCCTCCTCCAGCAGAGCCAGCGCTGATTGGCCGAATTCCGTACTCTGGCCAATCAGCACTGGCTAATGCATTGTATTGGCGTGATGAAGCAGTGCTGAATGTGTGTGCTTAACACACACATTCAGCTCTACTTCATCGGGCTAATAGAATGCATTGGCCAATCAGCGCTGGCCAATGCATTCTATTAGCGTGAACTGAGTTTGCACAGGGGTTCTAGTGCACCCTCGGCTCTGCTACATCAGATTGCTACATCTGATGTAGCAGTGCCGAGTGTGCATCAGATGTGTAGTTGAGCAAAACTGACTCAGCACTGCTAAGTCTCTGCATTCGCATAGGAATGCATTGGCCAGCCTTCGGCCAATCAGCGCTGGCTCTGCCGGAGGAGGCGGAGTCTAAGGTCGGACCTGAATGGAGACTGGTGTGGAGCGATCTTAGACTCCGCCTCCTCCAGCAGAGCCAGCGCTGATTGGTCGAGTTCCGTACTCTGGCCAATCAGCACTGGCCAATGCATTTCTATGGGGAAAAGTTAGCTTGCGAAAATCGCAAACTGACAGGGATTTCCATGAAATAAAGTGACTTTTATGCCCCCAGACATGCTTCCCCTGCTGTCCCAGTGTCATTCCAGGGTGTTGGTATCATTTCCTGGGGTGTCATAGTGGACTTGGTGACCCTCCAGACACGAATTTGGGTTTCCCCCTTAACGAGTTTATGTTCCCCATAGACTATAATGGGGTTCGAAACCCATTCGAACACTCGAACAGTGAGCGGCTGTTCGAATCGAATTTCGAACCTCGAACATTTTAGTGTTCGCTCATCTCTATTCATTAACTACTCATCACTGCAAAACACTGTATGCAAAAATGGAGTATTCCAAGTGAAGAGCTCTTATTTTAACTTAGGCAATGTTTCAGCTTTTAAGGGATCTTGCTCAAGCATCATTTAATGATCATACAGGTGAGAGTTTGTTACAGGTATGCTCCAGTTATTCAAGCCCTGTCTTATTATGACTAGGACAGCTTTTTATATCTTGTGGAGGTAAACAATAAAGCATCCCATATTATAGCAACAGGTATCTTGAAAACCATAAGAAGTTGAGCCACAGAGCAAATTAAAGGGGCTCTATGATTGGGAAAAGTAATTTTTAACTAATCACATCCTTGTATAGCCTTTAGAAATGCTATTCCACACGTAAATTTTGTATGTAAATTGCCTCAGTGGTTTTTGAATTAGCCTGTTTTTATTCATATGCTAATTAGCTTCTAGCCAGCACAGGAAGTTCCCAGCAGCACTTGTCCCTGCTGTTCTCTCCTATCTGTGTGTGCAAGCAGGAAGTCAGCAGCAGCAGCCTGTGCTATATACACCCATAGGAAACAATAGCAAAGAGGAGTACATGATGAGACTTCCGGGGTGCACCAAGAGGCATATGAATAAAAGCGGGCTCATTAAAAAACCACTGAGGCGATTTACATACAAACGGTGCATGAAAAATAGCCTTTCTAAAGGGTATGCAAGGATGTGCTTATCTAAAAATGACTTTTCCCAATGATGGAGCCTCTTTAACTCATTAACTGCCATGATCCCCAATTGGGGATCGGGTACTTTAACCAACCTACGAACAACCTGTGATAGGAAACCTAAACTGATCACGTGCATGTATTGCCTTGCACACACGAGGCCATTTTCACAGTGCAGTTCCCGTATTATTGAAAAAATAATGATTAGCAGTTAATGGGTTAAAATATCATTAGCCATACATGTGATATATTCATCTGCAAACCATTGGTATATTCTGCTTATTTTAGTAGCACCTGCTGTAAATCTTATATGGATGACCACCGCACACATCGGATTCTCTGTAGATTACACCAAATATAGTTAGATCTGTGACAGTCTTAAGATAAATATCTTATGTGTATGGTCAACTTACCCAGATCAGAGAGCAGCTACATATATAGTGTCTATTGTTCTGGAATACCTAGATCACCTGTGCATTACATTATTGTGTTTCAAAACAACTACGTAACATATATTTCCTAGATTGTGGCATTAAATACTTTGATTTGCATCAAGATTAGGCTACAACTAATTTCTGGGTCTTACCACTAGGGTATCCTGTAAATGGCGTATTGTCTGTCAGGTCCCTTTCAAAAGGAAGCATTGTCCATAGCAGGTTTACAAATCTAAATTCCAGCTTTAATATAAAAGGTTATAGAAATTAGAAAAGAAAAGTGGTTTGCTAGCAGCTAATGATCATTGCTTCTGACAGGTTTTCTGTTGGACATGTTGATTCATTTTGTTGGCCATTCCACAGAGTTTGGTGCTCCGGATGTGTTAAGGTTTTGAAGACTGTTGTATAATTTAAAAGTAAGACGAATACACATTTCATTGCTCTGGGCCCACATCTACGTAAAGCCATTGTATTTGATATTGAATATTTCATCTCAGTATTTTATTTAGACTGTGCAAATGGATCCGTGTAGAGTTGTCTAAGTACTCCTGAGCAGGCTGAGAGCTGACATGTAATAAGATAAGTCTGCAGTTTTCATAAAAGAAACACTCCAAGTACAGCTAATTCTGTCTTAGAGATTTATATTGCAGAATCTAAGAGGTCTCTTGGTGTGATTCTGGCATCCTGGTGAGAGAAGAATAAAGAAACAGTTTGGCCTGTATCGCACAAATTATCAGAGTTTTTAGAAAATGTTTCAGCAGATTATATTAGCTTTTGAAGAGAAAACACAACATCCAACAGAAGGCTAGTATGCTTGATATTTACACAGGAGTCTGCTCGCTCTTGGGCATTCATGTAAAGCTCTTCATGTTTACAGTCATCTGTTTGCTTCATTATTTACAGTCCTGGCATATCCAAACGCTAATAGTTTAGGTAAAGAAATCATATTCTGACCCCACTGTGCAGTTACCTGATAGACATGTCTTTCCCGAGACCTACGCGACAATTCCCCGGAGCCCATTTGTGCTCTGGCATCTCTCCATTTCTGAATTATCCCTTGCAAGAGATATTTTGTCTAAGGGAACAGATTGCTGGTTCAATGTAAGATCTAAAGCGGTCTTACATTGCCATGAAATCCACTTTAAATATAAAGCACCCTTGGGAAGTATATATTTTTGTTTCATGCCAGTCTAAGCTGACACGAGTCATGGAAATATGACACGTTTTATGCAAATTGATGCCTTTGTACAAGCTAATATTTATCTCCAGTATATTACTTAGTAACTAGGCAAAGTAAATAGGATGTCAAGGATATTGTAGACCAGATGGTTGGCATTCTGTCACAGGGCATCTGAGATCTAATGGGCTTGACCTCTGATCCTGATGTAGTTGACAAACAGCTTCCCATTCTCTGAAGTCCAGGTGACATTTAGATTTTGATTCATTTGCCTAATCCTCCTTTGTAAATTAACCCAGAAATGCTTTTTAAGCTTACCTGGAATTAATTTGCTATAATTTTAGTCTAACCCTTGCCGCTTTACTTAGGATTTATGAGCTGCCAATACTGTGCGTGCAGTCATTTACATTCCAATAGAATATTCATGATCGTGCCATGTATAACAACAGTGTTGTCAAGCTCAGGGCACAAAGAAAGAAAAACCTTCCAAGTACTAAAAAGCTATATTTTTTGTTTTATCAAAATAACCAGATGTTTTCATATCTTGAGACGCTAAATAGGTCCAAGACGCTTGCAAAGAAGCAGAAACCTAGCATTTACTCATTGAATGTAAAAAACACCACCAAAGACACTAAAAAATACTCTGTGTTAATCAGAAAAAAAACATCTGACTGAATTGTAGCACAAAAAAATCCTATTGCAAAAAAATTCCCCAAAATTGCAATAGAAAATGCTCAAAACCCTATGAGTGAAACTATCCATAGACAGGGTCTCTTGCCAGTAGATCTGGTTGATTTATTAGATTTTTGACTTTAAACTGGATTGGCATCATGCCAAAGGCAATCAAGATTGAAAGCTGAATTACAGAAATCACACAATGCCATTGTTCTCTATTGTCATCTAAATGTGAGATGGAAATTGACCAATACAACTTTAAGACTGCATTCACATGGAGGAAAATGGCGCTGAATTTGGTGTGGAATTTCAGCGCTGAAAAAAAATGCCTCTCTTTGACTTCGATGGGTTCCTTTTTTCCACACCAAATTCCTCATCATTTTCCTCCGTGTGAATGAACGGATGTATTTTTTGAGCCAAAGCCAATAGCGGATTAATCAGAAGGCAGAAGTATACGAGCTTCCTAAATACTCCTCATTCCTTTTGTAGACATTCTTGGCTTTGGTTCAAAAAACTGCAACAAAATCTGCAAAAAAAAAAAAAACTGGATTTCCGCACGGTGGGACCTCAGCCTGTCACATATATGCTGGAGGGATTTTTACGAAAATACTTCTACTGACATCTCAATTCCCCATTTTGCACTATATGAAAAACATTCAATGAAAAGTTCTGAGGAAATATAAAAATGTTGATGTAAGTTGTAACCTGTCAGGAACATAGCATATATTATACGAAAATTGATTTAGTGCAGCTACATTTTTGTCTGAAAAACTTTCCAGGGTGATCCATACACTAAAACATAACGTTGTGTCCTTTAAATGTTTCATATGGTGATATGCATAGTAGATTTTTCTTATATTGTGTGCTTTGCATAAAACACTGATAATACAATGAATTCTCTATTCCCTTACAAATAATGCAGATACAAGTGGCTAAAATGTACAAAAATGGAACAAAGTTAATCAAAAAGTCCTAGATTTTCACTCAATATGGTCATTTTAAGTTTATTAATATACATGTTTCTAAGTAGAGTTCAACAAATCTTTCACTATTTATGACATAGATATTTGACATTGCTGTCACTCAGATGAAACCTTATACACTCACCGGCCACTTTATTAGGTACACCATGCTAGTAACGGGTTGGACCCCCTTTTGCCTTCAGAACTGCCTCAATTCTTCGTGGCATAGATTCACAAGGTGCTGGAAGCATTCCTCAGAGATTTTGGTCCATATTGACATGATGGCATCACACAGTTGCCGCAGATTTGTCGGCTGCACATCCATGATGCGAATCTCCCGTTCCACCACATCCCAAAGATGCTCTATTGGATTGAGATCTGGTGACTGTGGAGGCCATTGGAGTACAGTGAACTCATTGTCATGTTCAAGAAACCAGTCTGAGATGATTCCAGCTTTATGACATGGCGCATTATCCTGCTGAAAGTAGCCATCAGATGTTGGGTACATTGTGGTCATAAAGGGATGGACATGGTCAGCAACAATACTCAGGTAGGCTTTGGCGTTGCAACGATGCTCAATTGGTACCAAGGGGCCCAAAGAGTGCCAAGAAAATATTCCCCACACCATGACACCACCACCACCAGCCTGAACCGTTGATACAAGGCAGGATGGATCCATGCTTTCATGTTGTTGACGCCAAATTCTGACCCTACCATCCGAATGTCGCAGCAGAAATCGAGACTCATCAGACCAGGCAACGTTTTTCCAATCTTCAATTGTCCAATTTCGATAGAGCTTGTGCAAATTGTAGCCTCAGTTTCCTGTTCTTAGCTGAAAGGAGTGGCACCTGGTGTGGTCTTCTGCTGCTGTAGCCCATCTGCCTCAAAGTTCGACGTACTGTGCGTTCAGAGATGCTCTTCTGGCTACCTTGGTTGTAACGGGTGGCTATTTGAGTCACTGTTGCCTTTCTATCAGCTCGAACCAGTCTGGCCATTCTCCTCTGACCTCTGGCATCAACAACGCATTTCCGCCCACAGAACTGCCGCTCACTGGATGTTTTTTCTTTTTCGGACCATTCTCTGTAAACCCTAGAGATGGTTGTGCGTGAAAATCCCAGTAGATCAGCAGTTTCTGAAATACTCAGACCAGCCCTTCTGGCACCAACAACCATGCCACGTTCAAAGGCACTCAAATCACCTTTCTTCCCCATACTGATGCTCGGTTTGAACTGCAGGAGATTGTCTTGACCATGTCTACATGCCTAAATGCACTGAGTTGCCGCCATGTGATTGGCTGATTAGAAATTAAGTGTTAACGAGCAGTTGGACAGGTATACCTAATAAAGTGGCCGGTGAGTGTATATATACAATATACAGTGTATATATATATATATATATATATATATATATATATATATATATTGCTTACATGCTGGTTCCATTAATAGCAATATATTAGTCACCCATGCTTGGGTACCTTCCAGTTGAAATGAATACTGAAAAACATTTATTTATTTGAGGCTTGGTATAAATGATGGTTCCAATATGTTATTATCATATGAATGGCGTATCGTGCAGTGCTTTTGTTGCGTGTGCAACATCAATTTGACAAGGTGTAAAATAGCAATAAACTAATTCCTTGCATGTATTATATTATTTTAAAAAATGTACAGATTAATTTATCAAACTGCTTTTGTTGAGCTGTAGGAGTATACCCCACTTATTGAAATTCAGGTTCTATAATATACATTTAAACCAGACTACAACACTTTATAAAAAAGTTAATTAGAGTTTTTAATCCTGGCATAGCTGAAATGAAGGATTACAGAGGGTAATGATATGCAAATTACCAGGTAGCTGATAAGACTTTGTGAAAGACCTATACAAATTGTCAGCCAAATCTGAACCACATAGTGCGATGTTAATTATGAGCAAAACACAGATAGTAGACGGCAATCAACCATTGGTACTTATTATCTGCCTTACAATGAAAGCTCCAAGGTCAGCATGGCAAAATATTAAAGTTTTGTGTAAGCATGAAATTAAAAGTTGTACTGTATTCTCATAATGGAGATGAATGTTTCCATACACCCTCTCAGCATATTATTTATCATTAGCGTGGTTTGACTTCTCTAGCATAGTGCCAACATATACCACAGTGCTTTACAGACGATAACAGTCACCATCTATGTTCCATATCAGTGTATAGTGATTGGAGTAAGAGAGGAAACCTATGCAAACAGGGATAACATAACGCCTTATAAATGTTGTTCTTGGTCAGAGTCAAACCTAGGACTCTGACGCTGCAAGGCTGCCATGCTTCCCAACACTTATATCAATTCAAATAGAAAGCTATGCACACAGTGCAGGGATTCATGAAGACCGGCGGATTGTATACAAGTCTTTATGTCCCCTGTGCTAACAGAGGGTGCACATATTTAATGATGAGTTATGAGTTAGGTGTTTATTAAAACAGGTGTTTCTGTCATTCAAACACAGAGACGTTTCACCGTTGGCCATCATGGTCGTGTTCCAAAGTTTGACACGATAATGAAGTGGGTGAATAACTTTCAACCAACAGGTTCTTTGACACCCGGAACTGCACGAGGAGGTGACCGAACGGTACGGACCCCGGAAAGCTGTTTGGTGTGGCATTAGTCGAAACTTCATTATTGGTCCTTACTTTTTTAGCCAGCCGAACGTCGAGGGCTGGCTTCAACTGCTTGAAGCACCCTTTCAATGTTTTCCGGGGTCCGTACCGTTCGGTCACCTCCTCGTGCAGTTCCAGGTCTCAAAAAACCTGTTTGTTGAAAGTTATTCACCCACTTCATTATCGTGTCAAACTTCGGAACACGACCATGACGGCCAACGTTGAAATGATTCTGGAAATGTCTCTATGTTTGAATGACAGAACGGCCTGTTTCAATAAAGGTGTTGTACACGAACACACAATGCTCTATCGACCACATCTCCATTGCTACTAAAATGGTGGCTCCTGACGAGCAGATACCCCCACTCTTTATCCACCAAGGTTATCTCCACCTTTCGTGGCGCCCCGTTCAAATCATCCATACCTCCCTGCCTAACCTTGTACTAAAGCACTTTCTTATGACTGGTTTACATGCTACAATTTTCCAAAATTATCTATTAAGTGTAAATGTTTACTGTTCATAGTAATTGCGGCAACTTAAATATATTAGACAAGATCTATTCTGTTTAATGCAAAATGTGATCAGAGATGTCTATATGTTACCAAAACTATATCCTCTTCATTCAGTGGTTTTGGCTAAGGGCTCGTTCACATCTGCGGCCCGGTCTCCGTACTTAGGTTTCCGTTTCCTGCCTAAAACACAGGCAGGAGACGGAAACCTGCAGGAGACTTTCTCACCCATTCATTTGAATGGGTGAGAAAGCTGTCCGGCCGTGCGCGGCAGTGAGCGTTTTGCGCTCTCCGCCGCGAAACCGAGTTTTATAATCCGGACACAGAGTCGGACATGCAGTACTCTGTGTCCGGATAAAAAAATCCGGTTTCGCGGCGGAGAGCCTAAAACGCTCACCGCCGCGCACGGCCGGACGCGGTCTATGGTTTCCGTCTTCTGCCATGCAGAAGACGGAAACCATAGAACGGAGACCCCAAACGCAGGTGTGAACCCAGCGTAAAGCTCACAGCACTGATGCTCTATTGACCACATCTCCATTGCTACTAAAATGGTGGCTCCTGATGAGCAGATACCCCCACTCTTTATCCACCAAGGTTATCTCCACCTTTCGTGGCGCCCCGTTCAAATCATCCATACCTCCCTGCCTAACCTTGTACTAAAGCACTTTCTTATGACTGGTTTACATGCTACAATTTTCCAAAATTATCTATTAAGTGTAAATGTTTACTGTTCATAGTAATTGCGGCAACTTAAATATATTAGACAAGATCTATTCTGTTTAATGCAAAATGTGATCAGAGATGTCTATATGTTGCTCACATAGTAAAAGACTCCATAAAAATTGTGTTGACATCCTCTCTCTGTTTAGGCTTTCACAATAATAAGCACACATATTAGTATTCTTGCGGGGGACTGTTTTTCAGGGGGGTCAATATGTAGTTTGTAATGGAAATCTGTCACCAGAAAATGTTTAACTATTTAAATCCAGTTTTTCTGATAAACATATCGTTTAAGGATTTTTGGTGATTATTTTGTTGCATCTGTATTCTTAAAAAGCTTCAACTTTGCAATTTTCACACTGGCCGCTGCACCACACAATACACCCTGTTCTGTAAAGGTCACTTGAACAGTCGTCTCATTATCATCACAGGCAAGATTACAATAATAGTTAACAACTATATATAGATATCACACCACATAGGTCACAGAGAATGTTTGGAACAGTTTCACATAAAAGGCAATAAAAATTTACAATTAACAGGTTGAAAATCTATGCGGTTACTGTAAAGCACATTTTTGAGTGCGTATGTTAGATGGTTGATGCCAGAATCATGAACAGATAATAGAATTAAAAGCTAGAATCAGAAAAGAAAATCAGAATAGAGAAATATGCTATTCATCACTATCTAGCAGAATATATACAGTAAGTGATGCATCTGCTGAGTGTGGTCAAAAAATAGTATAAAATGTGCAATGGTCCTGTATATTCCTCCAAATTTTTATGTTCTAGGGTGCTAGGTTGTTAAAAGTTCACGTTCTTCCTGGAGAAACCACTGCTTATGATCAGTTGTGAGACAGCAAGTAGTTACCAAAACTATATCCTCTTCATTCAGTGGTTTTGGCTAAGGGCTCGTTCACATCTGCGGCCCGGTCTCCGTACTTAGGTTTCCGTTTCCTGCCTAAAACACAGGCAGAAGACGGAAACCTGCAGGAGACTTTCTCACCCATTCATTTGAATGGGTGAGAAAGCTGTCCGGCCGTGCGCGGCAGTGAGCGTTTTGCGCTCTCCGCCGCGAAACCGGGTTTTATAATCCGGACACAGAGTCGGACATGCAGTACTCTGTGTCCGGATAAAAAAATCCGGTTTCGCGGCGGAGAGCCTAAAACGCTCACCGCCGCGCATGGCCGGACCCGGTCTATGGTTTCCGTCTTCTGCCATGCAGAAGACGGAAACCATAGAACGGAGACCCCAAACGCAGGTGTGAACCCAGCGTAAAGCTCACAGCACTGATATCATGGATGCTTTTAAGTTTGATGATTGTTTTGCTTTCTACTACTTCCTGCTGCCTCTTGCAGATGTTTCCTGTGTTTGGGCATTAAGTGTGGAGTTGCACTGGATAATTACAGTTAAAGAGGGCCTTTCATGTCCTCGGGCACATGCAGTTTTATATACCACTAGAAAGCTAACAGTGCGCTAAATTCAGTGCACTGTCGGCTTTCCTGTTATACGCCCCGGAAGAAGAGATATCGGTGCATTTACCAATTGCGCTTCACTGTCAGAAGGGCGTTTCTGACAGTCTAGCTGGAAACACCCCTCTTAACAGTCTGTCCATAGTGCTGTACTTTCAGAGGGGGCGTTACTAACCGCCCAGCCATGACGCTAAGCTGTGTGGAACGCCCCCCCCCCCCCCCAGTATAGCACTACGGACAGACTGTCAAGAGGGGTGTTCCCAGCTACACTGCCAGAAATGCCCTGCTGACAGTGAAGAGCTATCGGTAAATGCACCAATATCTCTTCCCCTGGGGCACATATCAGGAAAGTCAACAGTGCGCTAAATTCAGTGCACTGTTGGCATTCTAGTGGTATATAGTGTGCCCAAGGACATGAAAGGTCTTCTTTAATAGTAATAAAACACTGATTTAATGTGTGTGGTTTTGACAACTACTGCTGCTACTTTGCAGATGTTATTTCTCCAGAGATAACATAAACTACAATGAATACAGTATGTTAGGTAATCCACGTGGCACAATTTTACAAAAATTATATTTTAACCAGAATTTTTCTCTAAATTAAAATGACTTTTTTAAATGCAATTACTGGCGGAGTCCTAAACTGTAGTATATTAGTAAAGGTGATGATAAGTACAAGTCATAAACCACTACTGAAAACGTTTACTATACATCTCATCTTCCAGATAAGTGGCTTGTACTATACACTTTCTCCACATCTTAATTACTGAACACGTATAGGGTAGGTGACGGTACTGTATGTACGCATGATTTATCTTCTTTATGACATCTCACAAGTAATTAATATGTAGATCTGAAGAAACATGCATGTACGATCAGGTCATCTGAGGAGAATCCTAAAACAACAAATTGAGAGGGCTTAAGATTTGAACTTGAGTGTACAGAACATTTCAACTGTAAACCAAGAAATAGAAACCAATGACTCAGAAAATAGCAAGAGGACAAATAATTTAAGGTTCTTTGCCAGGAACAGAATATATAGATCTTGCAGATTCTGTAAAGCGGTGACACAGTTTGAAATGTTCTGTTGCAATGAAAGAAAGTAATTTCGCTAAGCACAGTACAAACAATAGGTCATTATCTTAAAGCCGACTCAGACAGACCAGCAAGAAACTGACTGCAGAAGTAATCATAGCACAAATGGCTTATTCTATGCCACTTACAAAGTAAGTATAATAACAATATGTACAGGAATATAACAGCTAGGATAGCTGAAGTAAAATGGAATACAGTACATGATATATACATGGATGCAAGAAATGTTATATAGACCCTTTATTTCCATATTATACAACTTAGGTGTCATCAAGTTTTAGTAAAGTTTTATATGGAACAAAACAAATGCAAAATGTAGAGAAAAAGTGTAAACATCGTCATTAACAAGTACAATGATGGACGTACAAGTCCAAGGGGAAAACAAAGAGGAGAGAGGAGAGAGAAGGAGGAGACAAAAAAAGACCAGGGGGGCACAGGCAAAAAGGGAAGAGATGGGAGGAGGGGGTGAAAACCACCAGGGCAGTGCAATGGAAATCGGGGGGCTTATAAAAAGAGACTAGAAAACTTTGCGGATTCCCAAAACACCACCCACGGCTGCCAGAGGATCTCACACTTAGAGGATGTAGAAGAATCCTCTGTGACAAGAACCTCTATCCTCCTGATGAGAAGGAGATCACCCTTAACCCAAGATATCTTACCCGGGATGAGGGAGAGGAGAGCCATTTGGGGAGAAGAGACCACGTTGTAACCGCTGATTTTAGTATAAAGAGAGAATATAGAGGACCAAATGGTCTGGATCTACCTGCACTCCCACCAGATATGGAAGAGAGACCCCACAGCGGAACCACAGCCATATTATACAACTTAAACAGGGCACTGTTTGCCAATAGTATGTGTCTCAACACAGAGCCATCATTACACTCATTATTTCTTTATTACACACAAGCCTGTACACAGTAAGAAGCAGCTATAGCTCTCAGGGAGAACAAGGGAAAGAATAAAGAAATGCAGGATTTCACAGAAAGGAGCCAAAATCCATTAATAAATTATTACAGAATATAATGAGGACTCAAATGCTCCCAGAAAATCAAACATTGTATACAAGCGTAGTGAAGCTTTTATTAAAATAAGCTCTAAAATAAAGCTTTTCATGTTAAATTCCTGGAAAACCCTATATAGGAGCATCTACCTGAAACAGAAACCCATACACAGCACCAAAAACAGTCAAAAGCTGTGGTCCTACATTGTATGTACCACCTGTATTGGATACTTAGTTGGAGAAGTGTCATTGCATAACATTCATAGGCCCCTGTATAGTAATATTGTTTGTGATTGGAAATCAGCTTTGCTGCAGCAGCAAATGAATGCATATGTACCAATACAGAGTGGATCATTGGGCATGGAGCACACCCTCATTTTAGGCCATCCTTGGACATGTTTTTGAGGGACAGTTCAAAGAAGGATTCTCAAGTTTGGAAATGTTGTCTTTTTCTTGTATTGGAATAATGTTTTGGCATTGTAAGCCGAGCACATATTTCTTGTTGTGGTGCAATTATCATAATGACAGAATCATTTTTAGCTGATGATGTATCAGGTGGCATTCCGCTTCACAGCTTGACTAGAGAACTGTTAACACTCACATGCATAATGTACACAGTGGGTGGCATCTTCACATAACATATCTCGCTTCTGTGGAATACTGTAGACGCTCTGTTCTCTATTACCAAAATAGCGTTGTCTGCTCTCTTTTTGGTTTCTTGACTTTTCATATAATGACACTATATACAGTATATATGTATATATCTATATATTACACATATAAATACACTATGATGTATTTTTTCAATCAAGAGTTAAGAAAAGTCTGGGTAAATGATAACACTATTAACAGTTTCTGACAATTAGTAGTAGCGCGCTCGATGAACTCAAGCATGGCGTGCACTGCTGCTGTATTTAACAACTACTTATGGTTGATTATATTGGAATTGCTCCGGTAGTTTTGCCAGAACTCCGAACACTTAATATGGTTGTGTCCTGTTTATTAATGAGCTTCTGTATCTTAGCCACTGTTTCACATAGAAAAATCTCTGTGAAGTGATATTGCATCAAGAACCCTTTTAGCCATTCTCACATCATACTTTATTTTACTATCCCATCTACACCACTTTTCTGATACTGTGGCACACATTTGGTGCAAGGCCATTTTTTGTGCACCACATATCTTGTTGTGTGCCTCCGCAGGGAAACTGATTTATTTGGCTGGACACAAAGTCGGGCATGAAGGACTTTGTGTTCAGCCAAAAAAAAGGTTTCCCTGCGGAGAGAGACATTGGCGGTTTGCTTTTAAAGCCCATTCAAATGAATGGGTTTTAAAACTGACCGCCGGGAAGCCGTCTCCTGTCCACTTGCTCCGGGAATGAGGATGGAAACCCGATGGAATGACACAGGGTGCACAGGGGCGCAAGTGTGAACACCCCCTAACTTGTATAAATATAAATTGATATTTCTGCAAAATTGTATTTTGAGAATACTGATAAAAAGTCAAAATATACTAAACAATAGTTTTAGCATGTTACCTTTTTTGTTCTTCTGTTTTTTTTCAGCTCCTCTCTCTAAATTTGGGCCATCAGGGTATAGGAATGAGTGGTTTATATTTCTGACATATTTATGGTATAATTTGATACATTAAACATTACAAAATACAGTATTTAGTACGACCACAAAATGTCTTCTGTAGTCAGGTGGTACACAAGGGAATGGTTTCACAGTTAAAACTGTCTTCTTGTTGATCCTGGCTGGCAATTCTCCCTTAAATGATGATCAATATCAGGGCAGCAGATGCTCAATGGTTACCAGGTCCTGCCAGTAACTATTGATTGTTTTCGTCATTGCTGATAGAGGTGCTCATTGGTTGCTGGTGGGGCCCTAGGAGTGAGTGGTGATTATTGTTCTCAACACCCAGCACTCTAAGACTCCCTGCTCTCTCTCTCTCTCTCTCTGTTTCTGAAGTAGGCAGTTGCAATGAAGTAGTATGCATTGGCACCTTTGTGGCCATTATTCTGTGTGAGGGCCATGGGTAATATACTGTGTGGGGGCTGGGAACAGCATAGTATGTGGGACCTTGGGCCATTATACTGTATTTGTGCGTGCAATCATAATATTGTCTGTGGACCCAGGGCAATTTGGAGAATTTGGAGCATGGGGTAATATGCTGTGTGTGGGTTGATGTGATGCATTATACTGTGTAGGGTTCACAAGGGGGCATTATACTGTAAATAGCAGCTTTAAAGGCAACATTATACTATATTTGGGCATTATACTATGTATGCAGTTAGTAGACAATGTACTGCGTGGGGGCAAAAGAGAAAGTTAAGTGATTTTTTTTTTCCAAATCCTGTTATAGTTTGATAGTTATGCTAAAATTGAAAATCATGAAATCCGTGAAATAGCTACTCATAGGTATTCTTGCTGCAAATGTGGAAAGCCATAGAACAGCTTAATGGCTCTGGAGACAAATATGACTTACGGATGTAGCAGAATTAACCCAAAATTCTTCATTTGGTTAAACTGTTTATCACAGCATACTGCTAAAACCATTGAAAAGTCATTAGTAAAAAAATTTCAATGACTTTTCATTATATTTTGTGATGATTTATCACATTGCAGCAGTTAACCAGTTACAGAAGTTCAGGTTATGTCTGCTACATCTGTATGTCTGTGCCCTGGTAAGATATGGACTACACTTATTTAGAGCCAACAAGAAGTAAAAATATAGTGAAGATTCTTACACAGCATGATGGAACATTGTGCTGTTCTACAACTGTGATTCTAAAATATAATCTTGTTAAGTAATATTGAACAAGAAATGAGATCTAAGCTAAAGTGAAAATTGTATCTTAGCTTTTTTTCCTAATTCATTCTTGGAATTTTATTTTTTATGCACTTTTAGGTAAACAGTGCTAATAAAAAATACTTAGGGTTTTCCATGAGTTAACATTACTAACCTATCCACCCTACTAACCATGATACTGAGCTATGGCAGTGCTGCAGTATTGCGCTACACTAAACCAAAGAGTGGTCTGGCTGAGTATTACCGTAAAGTGACAGTCGTGCCGCTATCTACCATGTCCCTTTGTGGAAAAGCAAAATCATTTCTATATTATTTATAATGGACTAAATTACTAAGCAAATAACGTCCACCAGGTTATTAAAAAATTCGTGTTATACAAATAATGTTCCCTCTATACATTTGGTTATATAGCTAAACTAATTAAAGCAACATCCACCCCCCACACACACACCCTGTTAGCCTGGGGATTAAACTGTAATTTCTCTTTACAGGGTTTGTATGATGCCTATTAGCATTTTAATTATGGTGTATTGCTAAGTGTAGTAATGTAGTATATTGCTTTATTTTGGGGGGTATATAATATATACAATTTATGAAATTCCAGATGGTATAACATGTTCAATGTCTCCTTTGGTTTTACAAATCCTCTCATTTAAGATTTTAGAACCTATAAAATACATTTAGGTGTTTTTGTTTTCATAGGGAATTATATTATAGCATATTATATATTACAAATACTGGTGTTGTTGTTAATTGTAACAGCATTTTCCAGAAAACACTTATCTTGTTATTGTAATGGCATTGCTACTAAAGCAATTGCTAAGTGATAGAATTGCTTTTTAAGCAATTTCCAATGACGCTGCATGAAACTGTCATATCAAGGACAGCAAACAAAACAAGCTACCATCACCATTCCGGTGGGTAAAGTCTAAGGCACCTCTGATCTTTTTACCAGAGCCCACGAGGCAGATAGCGTATAACATACAAATCGAGAATTTTTGGATTTAACTTATTAGATTTTGATTGACATCCCTCCAGGCCAATCACGTCTAGGGCAGATTGCTTTATATACCTGTACTTTTCCAGCCCACTCCCTAATGCTTATTGCCTTTTCTGTGCGTGCTGGCTCTTTCCTGTTTGTGATTTAGATTTCTGACCCTTGGCTTTTTATTGTGACTGTTCTTCTGGATGCTGATTCTGTACTTCACTGCTCAACTGATTCCGTTCATTGTTGTTTGTCTTTTCTGCATTCTGTGCTCTCACTCGCATAATAGGAAGGGACTGTCACCCAGTTGTCCTCTATCACCTCGAGTAGTTGAGGCAAATAGATAAGGACAGGGGTGGATTCAGTATTAGAACTCACTGTCTCTGTCATTCTCCTTTCTTCCAATATCCACAAAAATTGTGGATATTTCTAGATGTGACACAGCACCTGAATTAAGCTAGGTTTTTTTTATGAATTTTGAAGCACCAAACTCAAAATTGTAGCCATCACTGCATAATGCATTATAACAAGATCTAATCTATCTTTGGTTCTTCTGCACCATCAGAAGCAGGAGCTTTCACCTAAACTTGGAGTTTTAAGAAGGTTATCCATCCAAAAGGTAACCATTAACATTTAATGGTAAAATAAAAGTTAACAACCAACCTTGGGTTACTGTCATTAGTTCTATTGATGAGAACATCTTTGTAAACTTGACAATAGAAAGAACAGCCATAATGGTTGACTTCTTTGAATGTGCATCTCAGAAATATTATAAAGCAACGATAAAAGTAGAACTACACAACTATGGCAGTTTTGATTCTAACTTATATTTATATTTACATTTTTGTTGGAAATCCTTTCTATGTAGCAGAATGGATCCACAAAACGAAGCCAAAAGGAGTATATGTTACTTTTCTCATATTTGTTCTGTGAAGGTCTGAGTCATGCACCACCACTAAGGGTATGTTCACTCAAAATCCGCCTGCAAAAAATTCTCCCATTCATTTCAATGGGAGCTGCTCGCTTTTTTTTCCTGCTAGCGATTTTTTTTTTAGCTAGCAAGAAAAAAAAGCGACATGCTCTATCTTCCCGCAGATTCCGTGGCTGACTCGATCACGGCTTTCGCGGTGCGAGACTCACTCCCGATTAGGCCCATTCATTCGGGCCTAATCAGGAGCGGGTTGCCACAACGGGAGAAATCACACATGCGGAGAAATCATACAGAAGAAAAGGTTTCCTCCCTGTATACTAGCCCTAAAACCTTATACTTGGCCTAATACAGAGTATCCATTTTTCTGTGAGGGCTCATTTAAAGGGGATGTGTCACCTAGATTTTAAGTTTTATCTGTTTTTACATCTGAGGGTGCATATGGTAAATGTTAATAAAACTGCCTGGAAAACCTAAGACATAAGCTACAATCTAGTTCTGTTTTTTGGAACTCGGCTGTCACATAAAAGGAATATTTTTTTGTTGATTTCTTTTAGAATTTTTTTTTCCATGTCAATACCTGTATTTAAATCCTGCAGTTTTCAATCTGGACACTAAGCCTAATGGGATCTGCTTTGTTCGCGCTGATTCTGAACGTGTTCTAACGTTCAGAATCAGTCAGCATATACTCAGTGTGAATGCACCCTTATTGTAGATTATTTTTCATGTTTATGGGACTTTAATTTTGCCTGAGCTGCTGTTTGCAACATCTAGAGATATGCTTCACAGCAGCGCAGTTATCTTCACATAGATGATACCTGTCATTGTAATTCTACCTGTGCTGATGTTTAGGTGACTGCTGCAAAGAAATCTCCTACATAAAAGGAAGTGTCAGATTATTATAAGGCTTAGTGTCCAGATTGAAAACTGCAGGATTTAAATACAGGTATTGACACGGAAAAAAAATTCTAAAAGAAATCAACAAAAAAATATTCCTTTTATATGACAGCCGAGTTCCAAAAAACAGAAGTAGAGTGTAGCTTATGTCTTAGGTTTTCCAGGCAGTTTTATTAACATTTACCATATTGGAAAGTGTCTGAAATGAAAAGATAAATCAAGAAATCTTTCAGGTTATTGCTGATCTCCGATATCTAGCTTCATCCATGTTTTAAAGTAAGTTATAATTAGAGTTTTGCTGTGTGTAGTGTATTGAGGTCTTTAATATAGTATAGAGAAAGACAGGAGCTTACTGTGTATGTAATAAAACAGGCCGGCACCCAAAGGAAAACTAGATCCTTTTGATTGTACTGTAGACAAAGGGCTTGCTTTTCTGCTTTCTTTACTATATTATTTTAGGGCTGCTGTTATCATAATTTTATTCTAAAAATAAATGTTTTTTTGTTTGGAAGTATGACTAAGTGTGTAGGTATAAAACAGCTTACATTTATCCCCATAAATGGTGAGCTATTCCCCAAACACTTCTGCTTTGATCCACTAAGAGATCATTTTAATGGTATTACGCTTGTGAGCACATAGTACATAGATTATTAAACCCTGGTTCCCAATGGAAAACTACTAGGACAGCAATGTAAAATTTAATTATGACAAAAGTCTAATTTAATCATATGGAACAACAGAACAAGAAACAATACATGGCCCAATGGAATTACGTCAGTAACAACATAACTGTGTTACATAAGGGTGCTGTGATATAGGTACTTTAAGTTATATACGTCTGCCCCAGTGGCCTTATAACTAGAGATGAGCGAGTAGTGTTCGATTGAATACTACGGTATTCGAAATACTCGTACTCGATCGAACACTACTAGCTGTTCGAAGTTTAAGGTTCGATGCAGAACCAGCGTATACATTCTGCCAATCAACGCTGGTTCTTCTCTTACCTTTCCAAAGTCTTCTCCGCGCTGCGTCCCCGCATCTTCTTCCGGGTGGAATTCACTCTGCCTAGGCATCCGGCCTAGACAGAGCCGACTGCGCATACACAGTCGGCTCTGCTCAGGCGTCGGGCCTGGGCAGAGCTGACTGCGCATGCGCAGTCGGCTCTGCCTAGGCCGAATGCCTAGGTAGAGTGAATTCCACCCAGAAGAAGACACAGGGACCCTGTGCCGAGAGAAGACTTCAAGCAGAATCCAGCCCAACCGTCACTCGTGGACTTGGTAAGTATGATTTTATCGAATTTTGCGTACCCCTGAAACGAGCATTTCCCCCCATAGACTATAATGGGGTTCGAAATCCATTCGAACAGTTGAACAGTGAGCGGCTGTTCGAATCGGATTTCGAACCTCGGACATTTTAATGTTCGCTCATCTCTACTTATAACACTTCCTTTCCTCTGCACTTCGGCAGATTGATGTAAAAGACGTATTCACTGCAATGTTGAATTACTGCCACTATGTAAATAGCTTGATACATACATACAACGTGGTTGGTTTTTAACAGTATAGATAATGCTGCAGTGCCTGATAATCTTAATACTTTAGATGGATGAAAGTGGTTAAATGGTTAACACATTGACCCCCAATGTTAGAAATGTTTACTCAAAAATGGCATGCACCAAATATGAAACTTTTTAACTCCAGAAAACTGTGCGATGCCTCTGATAAATTCTCTTTTAGTGTTTTGCTTTATGATTGAGCCTTGGGCCAAATGCGTGTCCACAAAGAAGTATCATTGTCTCATAAACACTATCTCTATTCATATGCCCTAATAATAATGGACGTTACCACATTCAGGACCCCTTCCTTCTTCTTCCTTGTCAAACAAGGGAGCTATTAAAGAGGATCTTTCATCCCTTCTGACATGTCTATTAAGCAAATGTTTTTCATGTAAAAACAATTCTGGAGAACGTTTTCTTACAACACTTCATAATATTCTTGTTCTGTTATTCTTAGAAATTTAGAAATAAATTGACAACTGGATGTTACCAGTTGTGAGGTGTCTCTAAGTATTCTTAGGCCTGGTTCACATCTGCTTTTGATATGTCATTCTGGTAGTCTACTTGGGGACCCCCCCCGAACGGAATACCGAATGCATTAAAAAAGAGGTGAGCAATGAAAGCACATGGACCCCATAGACTATAATGGGGTTTTCCGCATGGTGTTCGCCCGAATCATATGAAGTACTTTTTCTCTCAGCATGACTAGGAAAACATGTGCTTCATTGCTCACCTCTTTTTTAACGCGTTCGGTATTCCGTTTGGGGGCTAACCAAGCAGACTCACCAAAATGGAATACCGAGCGCAGATGTGAACCAGGCCTAATGCTGTTCAGCCAATGTTGACAATGTGAGATTGTGTAGAGACTCATCTATTTGACATGGGAAATGGTTTCATTCAGTTCTCAATTAATTAATAAACCTTCAAGGGGAATAAAAGAGAAACACCCCAATGAAGAGTTACGAGAAAAGATGTTCTAGTATTTTTATTAAATGGGGAGCTCAAGTATTTACTAGAACAGATACCGTATTTTTCGGACTATAAGACGCACTTTTTTTCCCCAAAATTTTTGGGGAAAAGAAGGGTGCGTCTTATAGTCCAAATGTGGCCAGAATACAGACCCGGCATCCGTTGTAATAGGAAGGCGGATGCCGGGGAGGGTTAGACGCCGGCACATGTGCCGGGGCCTGAGACATCGCTAAACTCCTGCCCTGCATGAAGCCAGCAGTGGCAGGAGTGATGCTGCTATTCCGCTCCTCCGTCCCTCCCCACAATAGCAGCATCGCTCCTGCCACTGCTGGCTTCATGCAGGGCAGGAGTGTAGCGATGTCTCAGGCCCCGGCACATGTGCCGGCGTCTAACCCTCCCCAGCATCCGCCTATTACAGTGGATGCCGGGTCTGTATTGGCGGCCCCTTCTCCCTCCCCAAAGTGTAAACTACCCCCACCCCACCCCCCTGGGGCCAGTCCCCACCGGCCCCATACCTGTAAAGTAGCAGGCCGGCTCCTGCGTGGCGATATCGCAGGAGCCGACCTGTTCGGGTGACAGCCGGGAGCCTAATGAAGGCTCCCAGGCCTGTCACTGCTATATTACCATTGCGGCTAGTCTATGACCAGCCGTAATAGTAATATACAGAATGTCCCATAGACGGCAATACAGTTGTATTGCCGTCTATGAGACTTGCAATCAAATGACCGCAGGTTCAAGCCCCCTAGGAACTAGTAAAATAGTTAAAAAAAAAAAAAGCTTTAAAAATATATAATAAAAAAATGAAATAAATAAGAGTTCTAAATCACCTCCGTTCCCTAGAATACAATGTGGCCTTGCAACTGTTTTAAAACTACAACTCCCATATATTAAATATTTAACCATTTTTTTGCTTCAAAATTTTTTTCCCCTATTTTCCTCCTCTAAAACCTAGGTGCGTCCTATAGTCCAGTGCGTCTTACAGTCCGAAAAATACGGTATTTTGAATATTATAACCGGTTCTTATAAGGCAAAAATATAACTGAATGAAACCAGCTACAACAGTATAAATGTGAAGGAAAAATGCTCAATTTTATTACATAAAAAAACAAAAAACAAAACTACCAAAATACACTTTTTTATACACTTATAAACTAGTGTGTATTGGGTTAAAAAAAAATCAAGAAATCTAAAACGAAGGAGAATAAGAAATAGAAGTTGGTGGATGGCTGCCGATTCTGCAGTTACAACATGAATGCTTCATTTTTCTGCTTTGAATAATGTATGTAAAACCTCCTGCTTATTAGAAACCTTTGTTCAGAGCGACGGTTTGCTTTCAGTTTGGAAGAAAGAAATCACCACAGACTTTATTTCCTCCAAAGTCATCAAGACAATAGATTTCTACTCAGCACTGGGGATTTAAAAGGCACTGTTGAAAATGATAAGACTTGAGGCAGATTCTGGTAAATTTCAATTTAGTTCCATTGTATTGTCTAAATAATGTGCAAGGTGTAAATGAAGAGCATTTTGTACTGTGGCAAAAGTGATTAGATTGTGGTTCATTTGTATTATGTTTTCTATTATGTCGCTGCAAGTTTGTATCATTCCATACAATGTTACCATATTGTGAAGGTTTCCCAAGACACCAATGTAAATATGTGTTCATTTATTTATTATGCTACATAAGCGTTGAGGTTGCATTTTTATCTACTCGGTGCACATTGTTTGAGATAATAAATGCATTATGATACTTAGAACAACAATCACCAGAAATATGCTGAGGCAATGACAGAGCAGGAAACAATTGTTTCTACTTGTAATTATTAGTCTCAATTTTAGTTCATTACATTTTATGCGATTAACTTCCTTTATATCTAGTGGTCTAAAAATGGCATCCAAAATTATTCGATCATAAAGTGAGAAAGCAAACGCCTTAATAACTGACACGTTAAAGCGGTTAATTATTTAATCATGTGCGAGAGATTGTTATAAAACACAACAGAAACAATACTTATTGCTTTTCCTTCCCGCTGCTTCCAGCACTAGGCTATAGCTCTACCTTGTGCCTGTATACCGCATGTGATTGCTGCAGCCAATCACAAGTCTCAGCTGTATACGGTATGTGAATGCTATAACCAATGACTGGCTGAAGCAGTGATGTGCTGATATGGGCATGTCGTTGTTGTATCCATATATACAAACAATACATATGGAGAACAGAAGCCTGGTAAATGGATTAGAGAAAGCAGATATCACGTCTTTTGTTGTTTTAAAATAACCCCTAGCACTATAGGCTCATTATTCAATAACATGGACAACCCCTTTAAATAAAACTGGTCATTAAATACATAGGGGCAATAGCTATAAAATATTGGGCCTCATCAGTCCCGTTCTATTGCTGAATATTGATACTATTGATATACAGAATGCTTTGGTTCACAGTATCCCCTGTAGTCAGGTTCTGGCACTTAAAGTACTGTGGCTCCACATTACACATACTGTATTTTCTAGTAATTATTCCTGCAATTGCTTATTCTCTCAGATTACACAAGATGCAGTGACTGAGAGGAACTCTCTGAGCAGGAGGAAGAAAAGGAGGACTTTGCAGTTTAGAGTGTAGAGATAGCACAGAAAGAAGTGGCTTCCTTAGAAGAGATTAATCTAAAGCAGGAAAGAGTTTGAGAATATGTAGTATGTATTACAATGCAGTTATAATGAAATGTCCTTGTAAGCAATTCCTTAGTGATTGAACTGTTGTTTAAGCAATTTCCAAATATGCTGTAGGCAACTGACACATCAAAGTCAGCCAGCAAAACAAGTTACCAATAATCCAACACTGTTCTGGTTAGATGAGTCTAAGGTCATCATAAGATTTTTATGAGAGCCTATTCCAAAGCAGGTTGGACCTTGCTGATTGGGAACCCAGGTTGCACCCCAGAAGTGGTGTCAGAAAATTAGGATACTCACTGACCACACCAGCTAACCAAGAGCAGACCAGAGTATAACACAGAAGCTAAGGTCAAACCAGGAGATCACAGAAGTATCCAAAATGACAGCAGAAGAATAACAGAGTCCAATCAAGGGTAAAGTCCAGGAGGTAACGGATATAAATCCAAAATTAGTAACCAGGAATACAGCAGAAAATCAGACAAGTTCTGAAAAGAAAGCCATTGTTATCACAGGATAACTGTAAGTAAGGGACTGATTGTCATAATCAGGACATGTTGTTGAACCCTGTAGAGACATCTTTCAGATGAAGTGACACTCTGATACGATAAGTCTTATAGTTTATAAGAGTTTATGAAATTGCACGCACTTACACATCTATTTAAAGAGTATGTGTCAGCTCTTCTGAATAGGTGTTAACATTACACATGGCAATGGAGTGTGTACTTCCACCGTCTGATGCTGGCTACACTGTTTGGACAAAGTCGTAGCTGGTAACTCCCAGTGGTGAAATTATGCACAAATTTCTAGTAGGAATAACAGTTCAAGAAAGAGTTGTAAGAAAAGGTGCTACAAAATGTATGTATAATATGTAAGCAACTCAGTTCGTAAAAAAAATTTTTTCCGGTTCTTGGTATATAAATGTGATCAGATATAGTCTAGACAGAGTTATTTTTCCTCTGAGTATCTACATTTTACCATAGTAAAACATTTATTTTGATAGCAACAAGATTTCTCTTGATGCGTTTTTCCTTCCATAAAATTCAATATAAATCCAGGCAAGCAGTAGACCATAGAGACGCTTTATTTCATTTCTATTTGTCACTATTCAATAATGCAATATATATACATATATAATATATTAAATATAGAATAGCACACTGTAAGTGAACCAAAAAAATAATTTAATCCAATATTAATGCTATTTTTAGAGGTATATAAAGCACTCCAAGAAATCATATAAATGAAAGATACCGTACATGATTGTAAAAGAGCAAAAATCAAAACATTGACGCAAATTAATAAAATATGACAAGAAATACTAAGTTACAAGGTAATTATTATGTCAGGTGACATTTTTAATTATAAGTGACTTAAACTTACAGCAGACATACACAGTTTCTTCCAGAGTTCTTTATAGACACGTTCCTTTTGAAGTTATTTTATTACTTAAATATTTAATATTACAATACCCTTTCATTCTTGATCTCCTTATATATCAAAGCCATTTGCTCACAGTATTGCTTATTCTGATGGGAGAATTACTACATTTTTTTATTATATTTATTTTCCATTATCCAGGAAAACCCATATTTGCCATTTCTACTTGCAATGTATGTAATAATAAATTGGAATAATTGATAAGGTAAATGTACCTTTTGAATATAAATGGGTTTAAAAACTTATTTTAAAGTATTCAAAAGTTATAGGCTAATAGAGACAGTTCCTCCTGATCCTCATCTTTTGGTTACAGTAGAAAATTATTACAAAGTGTATCTCTTGTGTTGGAAGATTTGGAACATCAGTCTATTACATAGACAATTTCATGATGTCAATGGAAAGTGTATAATGCGTCATCTTCCAGTGATGGTGCTATAAGATAATTGAACGAGAGAGAAATACTCTTGTATTTCACCAGAGATTACAGTCCCAGGAACTGAACATCTGTGATTAAATGCTGTCGGTACACCCTAACTAGCAAACAATGGACTGACCATAGCACATTAAGACAGCACACTACATGCACAGTATTAATAGTAACATTCTAAGAAAAACTCAGAAACATGTCTAGGCAATATCAATTTCAAGTTCTGGTATGCCGATATAAAAAAACAAAGAAACTAACACAACTTCCCATATAAATTCTGTTCCATGTAATATAATGTCCCTTTCGCCAGTACCAAAACAGCCCTTTTTACCATAGCTGAGACAGTATAATGCACAATTTACTGGCCCCCATTTAGTGTAATTCTCCCTTTACTGGACCCAACATGCTATATCTCTCTCTTTACTGGGCTGTACATGGTACAACACTCTCTTTAATGGCACCACATGGTATACTGCCCCATTTACTGGTCCCCACATGATATAACACCCCCTTTTCTGGAAAACAGTATATAGCCCCTTCTTAACCCCACACTGTGTATTGCCTCCTTACTGGCCCCATACCATTTTCTGCCTCCTTTACTGGCCTCCACATAGTAAATTTCCCCTTTATTAGTCCTCAACACAGTATTCTGCTCCTATACTGGCCCTCATCCAGTAAGTGATGACCCTATATATAATAAGTGCTAATGATTTTAGGCCGCCATGTGCCCTGGAGTTTCTACAATTCTAGGGCAACTTGTTTAACTATAATGTCCCATAGTGCACACAGTATAATATCCCATTTACTGACCCCCAAATGATATAAAATCCTTTTTTCTGGCACACAGTATAAAGTCCCCCTTTAACTCCTACACTGTATATTGTCTCCTTACTGGCCCCATACAGTTTTCTGCCTTCTTTACTGGCCTCCACACAGTAAATGGCCCCTTTACTGGCCCTCAACATAGTACACTGCTCTTTAACTGGCTCCCCCCCCCCCCATGCCCCTATATAGTAAGTACTAATGACTTTAGGCTGCCACCTGCCCTCAGACCCCCTGGAGTTTTTGCAATACCAGGACAACCCTTTTAAAAAATAATGTCCCATGGTGCACACAGTATAATGTCCCATAGTTGCCCCTTCACATAGTATAATGTCCTATAGTGGTCCCTTCACCCACTATAGATATCCTATAGTGGCCTCCATACAATATAATGTCCCATAGCAGCCCTCCACATAGCATAATGTCTCATATTGTCTTTTCCACAGACTATAATGCCCCATAATAGGCCCTCCACACAGTATAGTATCCCATAGTGGTTCCTGTGGGGGGTTTTTTTACAAATTGTTGGGGTTGTCACCCATAAACTATTAATATACTCTGGGGTTTCTTCAAAACAAATACAGTTTGTTTTGTTTAGTCACCTCCCCTGCGCCTCTCACTTATTATATTCTGGGGTCTGAAGGGAAATCAGAGAAAGTCATGGACAGTAGAGGCCATTAACTGCTGGAATAATCTAGCAGGTAATGGCCTATTTGAAAAAAAATTAAAAATAGCATCACATGGCCGATCAGGCAATACTGTGTTTGGACCTTAATCACTCTCAAACATGCATCATCTCCATTCATGTTAATTGTCCCTAAGAAGGTTTTATTCTTATCTTGGAAGGCACAAAAAACAATTATTTACCAGTCTGCAAATGGAAAACAAATCTCAATAAATTTGTAGTCTTGAACTACTAAACTCTGTAGATATTCTGTGCTGTTCGTCCTATAACAAGAGTATACTTTTGCCTCTCTGGTGCTTCTATTACATCCTACAATGTTGATAGACTGTACTAATGCACTTATGTAATGACTGTGTTTGTTAGCCATGGCTTTATACCTTGAAGGCTGAAGCTGGATTCTCAAAGTGAGGTTCCAGTGGATTTCTTACAGGCAAGTGCTTTTGTTTTAGTCTCTCCCTTTATGTATCTCCCTTCAGAACTCAAAATCAGTTTTGGCTAAAAAAAAACACATCTGGCAGGCTCACTGCAGTCTGCACCGTGAGCGCTGAGAATTTTGTGTATTCATATGATATAAGAAATATAGACATAAACGTAACACACAGAGGATTAAGTTTTAATTCCACTTTTTTTTTATTGTTCTTGAATTTTGGTCTTGGTTCAAAAGGTCATTTGCTACAACAAGTATCCTGCTGGTTGAAGCTTTGCTCAGTCTTAAGTATCAGTGTCCTTAGATCTCTGTTTTCTTTATGTCTAAGAAGACTAAAGACATAAAAGAATCCTTATAGTCTTTGAATCAGCCATTGGCTGCATGGATTTAAGGTATATTTTTCAAAGTAATTCCCAACAATCTAGAAAAACTGATTCATGCAGCTTTTCCAATGAAGCTGTACTAGAGATTTTATGTCTCAAGAAGACACTTTCTATTTTTTAAAATGCATTGTGAACTATAACATGTAAATGTTCTGCATGTCAAAATAATGGAAAGGAGGGCAAAATAATCCTATTACAGATATTCAATAAAACAATAAACACAATGGGGCAGATTTATTAATACTGTTGTTTCATACATCAGTCTTTATATAGGTCTCAGGGCAGGACTGGTTTATAAAGAGGCTCTGGCCAAAATAGAAATCTATAGCATGGACTGTCGTACACAAACCATCCCTATAACATATTAGCTTAGGCTCTTTATTAGGCGTTTGTAGACATCAATATGTTATTTGGATTATTTTCATCTATATCTCCCTCAAAGTTAATTATCTAAGCCAAGCTCAGAAGCTTCCTGTCTCCCCGGATTCATAAGAAATGTTAAAGACTGGAGGCATGCTATGCTTTGTTGCTTTTGTGAGCAAACAATTAAACCACCACTGACACACCAGGAGATTGGAGAATTACAGGAACTGTAACAACTTACACAGCAAAATGTATCTATCCAGTCAAAAGCAACTTACTGACAAAATACCAATTGCAAAATGGAAGTTGTACTGTATATAAGTTTATTTTATTCCAGGGAAAATGATGCATAGCACAAGTCTCAGGTCTCTGGTACAACACCTACTGACATGTAAGAGCAGTTGTGCCAGCTGGACAAGTCTATAGTCTATAGTTATAATATCTGAAAATTCAGGGTCGTCTTCTCCCCATTTGGGTCATGTGATCTCAGGATGACCTCCCTGATAATAACCTGGTGTTCTGTTCTTTTTGGCGGGTCACCAGCTACAGACCTTTTGGTGTGACTCAAACAGTATAGACTATACCATGCAGGCTGCCCACGAGGGATACTATCACTAGTTACTAATGATATGACTGCTTGTATCACACACCCATAATGGAGGAGATCACAGAGCAGCCTCCCTGACTGTATAGTTATTGGTCTCTTCGATTATTTGGAGAATATATAAAGAGAAGGATAATTCCACTGCGCCTCAGCAGCAATGATAGTACAATCCTCTAACTACCCATAGGTACTATGTTAAGGCACCACGAGATTGATAGCACAGCAAAGAGAAATATGAAAGTCAAGATGGAGTCAGATCAGGAGTAAGGAGAAGCTGGATTGTAGGGATATGAGGGAACAATACATGACAGAAACCTGGAGAGTGACAGGCAGTCGAGGGGTGAAGGGTTGGAAAAAAGGGTTTTGTCTGGACGGTTTCTTTAAGGACTCAAATTTTTCATAAAACCAATGTAATATTATAATACAACAAGCTAGAAAACCATTGACAGGCTGCAATTTACAACACACTTATATAGACACATATAGGATAAGCATAGCCTAACAGAATATTGTGAAATCATATTATCCAGCCAAGAGAAGAGATAAGGAAAGATGCATTAAAAAAGCTGCTCAAATATCTTACAGTATTAAACGTGTGTCCCAAACGTAAATCCATGGGCTAAATGAATAGATCTAAGAATCTTGTCATTTGACCCCCAATGTGCCATTTGATTCTGGCCATCCTATTAGGAACAACCTTATATGACATAGAACATAATAAATAGGTTAAAATATTTCACTTTCAATAGCAGTGATAAAATCTTATATCTACACCTTGGCTTGGAGTTTTAGAGTTTTAAAAATGAGCAACCACAGAATATATTCAGTAGGATTCTTACAGGAAGCAGCATTCCTCTATAAGCCAGATATGGGATTTCTATAATTCTCCCTGATAGCTGTAGCACACCTTGTTCTTATAAGCCACAAGATAAGGAAGGCAAACTTTAAGCAAATTATAACCTACAAGACATGCCGTGACGTGGAAGGTACACTGCTGGTTAGTTATTAGGCTAATTGGTGTATTTTGCACCATCTGTTATTGGTACAATCCCATGTCTGTAAATGTTGAGCTTTACACTAATGCAGCCAAAAGAATATAAGTGTGTATTACTGTAGACCTTCTGGAGTGGCAAGATGCTTACTGAAAGATATTCATCATGTACATAAAAATATGATACACATCACATTGAGAAAAGTATTGGTTAGAAGTAAAAACTCCAGAACTAGACCCCTTACAATACTCTGATAAAATGCAGATTTTTTAAACTGAAATTCCCAAACTTCTCTCATAGGCTTTATTAAGCCAAGCAAGAAAAGGTGCAGGATACAACCACATGCAACCATATACAACCATAGGATACAACCATATACAAGCCTAAGATATTCTTACAGTCCACATCTTTTCAAAAATGTATTTAATCCCAAAGAGCAGCGATATATCACTTTTTCATTCTTCCTCTCTGGCCAGGTTTAGGGAAAAATCTGAATAGTTCAACCGAACCAGTGCCTATAAGGGAGGGGAACACTGCTTTCTGTATTTTTGTACTTGTCTTGTATTTTGTTCAATTTACTGTTCTCAACCAGATGTGACTTTCAGATAGACTATACCAATGAAGCAGGAGCAATTTACATCTATTTGACCTTAGATCATTGTTCTCAGGGGGAGCAGACAGTAAGTAGATCTTATAGAATGAGTAAGTTAGGCTCACTCAAGCCTGTGAACATTAAGTCAGGCCTAGTATTATTTTTGCAGTCAAGATGGAGATAAGCTATTTCTCTGTTCACTGTTGCAGTTGTGTATGACAAGGACTGAGAAGAGAATTGTAGGATGGGCCACATCTAGAATATATGATCTGCAGACATGACCTAATACCCATTAGAATCCTACACCCCACAGTTTGGGCAGCTGTAAGTAGTTTATTTAATTTTGGTTAAAGCTAAAGATAAAAATAAAGAGCACTGCCAGAACTAGTGAAATATTCACTGTCCTAGGGCTAGTGAGTACACTTCAGCTTCAGCCCGGTGATGTCCTAAACCCTCCATTTCTTTGGAAGACTTGTCTCAACTGTCCTGCATAACTGAAAACAATGAAAGAATTGTTTGCACCATTCTCAATTGTCTGACTCCTACTACCATCAAGGGCACTCTAACCAAACTCAGGTTTGAGACTTGCACCAACATCCACACCACAGGCCCCCTCTTTAACATTGCACCAGCCCCTAAGAAGTACCAGAGTTTTTGTTTAATCAGCTACAGTGAGTGAATCTGTGAGACCCAGGGTTGCCATAGACTTGAGACGAGGTGCCAAGGAGCTAGTACAGTACATAAGACAGTAAGACCAGCAGAAAATATGCCTGCCTTAATGAATCTCTGCATAGTGTTTCCATATAGTTCACGATAGTCATTGTCCATGGTGCTAAATGCTCGTGAAAGATTAATGAGAGGGTTAAATGCTCGTGAAAGGGTTAAATATGAGACATCATAAAATCTTGTATTTCTGATTTATTTTTTGTTCAAGTTTAGAATAGCATTTATTCTATAATTATTCTTTGATCATGAATTCAAGGAGCCAATTCCAGGTTTTTACAGCAACAATATCAAAATCTCTTCAGACTAAAAGCAGCTTTAACTTCTGTTAACCAGCATATAAGAAAGGTGGCCTCTGGCAATGACGGGATATTGGGAGAAATGTATCCGTGAAATTAAAACAATGGTAAAATGCATTAGTGTAGCTGGTGGCATGTGGTTCCCATTTTTAGCTGATGTATAAATGGCACAAAAGGTCAGACAAATTGTATAGAGGAAGAGCAAGTATATAATTATAATCATCTCGTCTACAATAAGTGGGCTTGAGCTATCCCACGGTCAGGGTCTAGTGTGACCTGAAGTTAAAAGTGGACTCCAAATGCTGACATATTGTACAGCAACACAGTCACATTCAGTCAGTTCCTCAGGTAGTGTGCAGAGAGCTGCATACTGTATCATCTATGCTGCTGTAACACACTGAATTTCCTCACGGTGGGACTATTAAATGATTATCTTATCTTATCTTATCTTCCCAGGGTGTTCCTAGGGTTTATTTAGACAAGATATTCAGTTCCATCATATACAATTCATACAGTACCTCTGTGAAAGACCATTTTTCATGGCAGTTTTGGAAATTCACCACACAAAGTTTTATACGTTTTGTAATTTATAGTTGTGTTTTATGTTGTGACATACTTATTAGAGAATCATTGATATACAGTTTATTGGTTCCTTCTAAGGACTTGTGTGATCGCTATTAAAATTCCTTTCTGCTACCATTTCAAACATCATCCCATGTTGTGAATGTTAAAGCTGCTCTATCATTGGGAAAAGAAATTTTAACTAAACATATACTTGCATAGCCTTTGGAAAGGCTATTCCACACATACCTTTTGTATGCAAATCGCCTCAGTAGTTTTTGAATGAGCCCACTTTTATTGATATGCTAATTAGCCTCCAGCGAGCATCGGAAATCCTCAGCGAGCACTGTGTACTATGTGTATAGCACAGACTGCTGCTGCTGATGACTCATCTCCCTACTCTCACACACATAGCAGAGAGGAGTTCTCACTGAGACTTCTGGGGTTTGCTGGAAGCTAATTAGCATATGAATAAAAACTGGCTCATTCAAAAACTACTGAGGGGATTAACGTACAAAAGGTATGTGAGGTATAGCCTTTCTAAAGGCTATGCAAGTATGTGCTTAGTTAAAAATGGCTTTTCCCAATGATAGAGTCACTTTAAACATACAAGATTACTATAAGAGGTAAAAGCCATATATATGTGTGAAAATGATGTTTACAAGTGCACATATTAGATCATGATGCTAATGTCTGGCAAACATCCACAGTAGTCTGTATTGTGTGATTAACATTTATTGAAACAGACAGCACCAAGATCATATGCACTAATAATAACTTGATAAAGTAAAATCAAGGCTTATAAGGTCACTCCTAAGTGAATTGCACCATGTTAGTTTAATATATATGGGAAGCATGGGCCTCATTTTCAAAATGACCAATGAAAATTCAGAAAATATTTTTTGCCATATCTCCTTAGGCCATATTCACATTATCATTCCATTTTTGAAGGAACAAAGAGGCATACAGGCCTTTTTAATTTTTAATGGCCATTTAGTGTATATTAGATGTCCATTTGTCTGTCATCCTTTTTTATAAATGTATTTATTGATTTCTATTGCCTTGTTAAACAGACAAAGATAGAGCATGTCCATTTTTTTCACTAATCATATGAATTCACTCTTTCACTCTCATTTTTTTTTTAAAATAGCCACATGGCAACCATTAAAAAACACCCGTCACAACCGCTAGTCACTGTTATATGAATAAGGCCTTACAGCATCAGACTTTCCATGCTAAACCTTTAAATCTGAAAATGCTTATTGTGACACTAAATATGACTGCAAAGGTTTCTATTGCATTTTTATGTGGCTGTGACAGATGTACAATTTTGCAGATGAAAATGTAATCAGAAGGAAAGGATTGCTTTAGTCTGTCTCCTGCTTCCTTAACTATGAAATATGGGACTTTTTGATTGAAGTGCTCAGTGCTAAAATGATTTCATCAAATCAGAACTTCCTCTGCTATTCCTTCTTTTTGTCTACCATGTCTGATACAGGTTTTCAATGTGTATTTGTTATTTTGCCTTTATTAGTTGCAAAAGTGGAAAAATAAGACTAGATTACATCTGGAAAATTAGAATCACATTGTTCGCAGCATTGTCCTGTGTTCTGCATTGCAAATTGAGTCATGTAATCTTGGTTGTTTTAGTATAAAGATTCTTCTACACTATATTACATTTACAGTACAGGAAATCAATTACTATATATATTGTATTTTGTCATACATAGGAGGCAGCATTGCTCTGGCAGTATTGGGTAGATAATAATTCAAGATAAATAACTAATTCTTAAGGAGAAAACATTAAGGGGCATTGACACTGCCATTGTTACTGTCCATTGCTAGCATCTTTCAGAAAATGTTAAAAACAAACACTAACACTAGCTGTTATTTACTGCTCTTCAGTCCAGGCCATCAGGGCAGCTAATTGCAGTTTTCTAGTAAAGGCTCAGACAGTGGTGTTTCAGACCCTAAAGTATAATGCTCATAGGCCCAAGGTAGGTGAGAGAACATAAAAAACACTGTTACTTAGTGCTCCTGCACTCCGGCAGGCTTTGGGCATGTTTGGTGATGTCACAGATGTCATGCAGGACATGCTAGGGTCATTATGCGTAAAGATGCAGGCCTGGCTCATGTGACGTCTGGTCCAACATTGAAGATGGCCAAAAGTAGAGCGGAGTGTGCTGGAGCCAGGGAGAGGTAAGTAACAGTGTTTTTTTATGTTTGTATACTCGCCAGGGTCGCCAATCATTATACTCTGGGATCTTAAAAGATTGCACAGTATAATAATTGATCATGGGTGGTTCACAATGGGGCATAATAGTATGTGAAGGGGCCACTATGGGGCATAATAGTGTATGCTGGGGCCACTATGGGGTGTGATAGTGTGTGCAGGGGCCACTATGGGTCATAATAGTGTGTGCAGGGTCCCTTTGGAGCATAATAGTGTGTGCATGGGCCACTATGGAACATAATAAGGTGTGCAAGGGCGACTATGGAGCATAATAGTGTGTGCAGGGGCTACTATGGGGCATGATAGTGTGTTCAGGAATGCGGTTTGTCCAGGACAAGGGGTTGGTGAGGTGTGGTCTTTGAGATTGGGCCCCATGTCAAATGTTCACCTTGGGGCCAACTTTTCCTAGTTACGCCCCTGGGTTCTAATATACAATAGTGTCAGATCTACCTTTATTTTTATGCATTATAGCACCTAGTTTCCACCCACTGCCTCGGGGAAAACTGCAAATTAAATAAAGCATGTAGAGGGGAAAACTGCTAAAAGCAGCACACACTGTACTATTGATGTATGCAAAGTTTGTTGAAAGGTTAGGTACCCTTGCAAACCATTTTCATATTACACCATATTTCATTTAAGAAAGAAACAAAGCCTCAATTATCCTTTGTCTTTCCACATAAAAGAAGACTCTGACAATATTCAGATGACACTGTGCGACTCCCTAAAGACCCTCTTCAAATCCCAATGACACCTGTTTGGACAGTGGATCATAACACTGATTATGTAGAAGCTTCTGCTGAAGAATTCTGAATAAAGTGTCAGATGAAACTGCATGTGTAATATACAGATAGTCAAAGCACTTCATTGTAATTTGAGCTCGCCATATTTTTACGTGCGCTAATCGCATCTATAACTTATGCTTTAGAAGCTCACACATACACAGTAATACTTGACCCCTGAGCTCTTGTGCTAAGCTTATAAAAGACTTAACCTCTGGACAGCAGACCTGAACTCATTTCCCTTGAGTGAAGACATCAATAATGCTCCCCATATTTATATAACTATTCTCAGCAAGGTTAGCCACAAGGTTATTGTGTTGTACAGAGAGACAAAATGAGAAGAGATTTTGATCTTAAAGACATTATGTTATTCTGAAGCTGTAACAATGGACAATTGTTCTTTTTATTAATGAAATGTAGACAGTATTTTACTATAACCTGTAATAACTGTACATCCACCTTTATTTAAGATAAGAAATTTACCAGTGTACGCAAGATTCATGTTTGCTGAAGCTAATGTGCAGCATAAAAATGGTGCATATGTTTAACACATTCATAGCTGCCATTTACACCAATGCATCAAAATGGAATAAATCCTCATTAGCTTGGGTCATCTTCCTCTGACCTACACCTCCTTTTATCAGACCCTGTGGAGGTACAGAATAGATGTGCACCATGGAGCTCCTGGATGTCTTCTGAATTGACTTGACCAATACCCTGGACAATTTGTATTTCAGCTATTGCGATTCAGATCTAAATCCAGACGAAGTGACTTTGAGGAACTGGAGATAGAAAGTGTTTGAGAACAAGCGAGAAATGTTTCAGTGGTTCCATCCAGAGTGCTCCGAGCAGAACTTTCCAGCTATTTTCTTTATCTCTAAATGGATCTCTTAAGCTAAAAAGAAATGGCAATTTGCTGTTTATATAATACTCCTTCTATTTTTATTCCCATGATAAGCAGGACAATTGCTCAGCTTCAGATAATTGGCTGATATCTTGCTCTAATTCTACGTGAAATGGAGGCATTAAATTAGTACCTTCACATAATTATGGACCTATTCAGCAGTCATGGCGAGAATGTTAACTACAATTTATGTTTTGCTAATGTTAGAATTGCTGCTGCATTTATCCGGAAAAACATTGCTTGCGCTTGCTGTCAGCGCTGAGGCAAGAAGACAACACGGATCCTCCATTTAGAAAAGGGGAACTTTCAGCAGCGGCTAGAGCTTAAAATAGCCAGTAAATATAGAATAACTATAGAGAAGATTGTGCTGCCCCAGGAAATAGACGACATCTACCTCATTATTAGATCAGTAGATGGAAATCGGCGCAATATGGCTGCAATGCTAAAACATGACTTGGCCAAGCATTGCTTACATGTGCCATTCCTTACCTTTCCTCTTGGCTTGAGATATCCTGAGATGAGTCAAGAAAGAGGTAACAGTTCAGTATAGAGAAATAAGTAGAGTTCATGTTACTTTATCTTTGAGATTTTATTCCACCTCAATAATTTGTAGGATTGAGCTATTTTCTTCTCACCTACTGTCTAAATGTACTTGTTGGCGAGAGTCCATGCTCTAGCTAACAGAAAACCTGAGAAAATAAACATATTTCCCGTAAGTGTTATTTGTGTGTAGCAGCAGTTGTCCTAATACAATTCTAAAACATTGCTAGATTTAAGGTTTTTTGGTTTCTAAAGAGTTATTTTACAGCTACTTATGCTGCATTATTTACGTCAAAGCCATTGTGTCTATCATGCACTATACCCATACATACTATAGATGACTCCAGTGCCATTGTGTCTATCGTGCACTATACCCATCCATACTATAGATGACTCCAGTGCCATTGTGTCTATCGTGCACTATACCCATCCATACTATAGATGACTCAAGCACCATTGGGTCTATCGTGCACTATACCCATCCATACTATAGATGACTCCAGCACCATTGGGTCTATCATGCACTATACCCATCCATACTATAGATGACTCCAGTGCCATTGTGTCTATCATGCACTATACCCATCCATACTATAGATGACTCCAGCACCATTGGGTCTATCGTGCACTATACCCATCCATACTATAGATGACTCCAGCGCCATTGTGTCTATCGTGCACTATACCCACCCATACTATAGATAACTCCAGTGCCACTGTTTCTATCGTGCACTATACCCATCCATACTATAGATGACTCCAGTGCCATTGTGTCTATCATGCACTATACCCATCCATACTATAGATGACTCCAGCGCCATTGTGTCTATCGTGCACTATACCCACCCATACTATAGATAACTCCAGTGCCACTGTTTCTATCGTGCACTATACCCATCCATACTATAGATGACTCCAAAGCCATTGCGTCTATCGTGTACTATACCCACCCATACTATAGATGATTCCAGCTGATACACCTGATCTGGTTTTCTGCTTTTTTCACGAAGGTTTAACATTTGAGAGTTTTGATAATGTCAATTCAAACAGCACTTCATTTATAGCTACTAGGAAAAAAATCCAGATAGAAAAATTTCTTCATGTTCAGTATATAACTATTCCCTAGAGAACAGAATGCCATCTACACTGCTGCAATGGAATATGACAAGACTAAACTTATTTTTTATATTTTAAAATGAATTCATAGTGAAAGAAAAAGGTTCTGCATGTTCGACTTTGTGTCCATGCAAAAAAACGGTTTCCCCGCGGAGAAGCCTCATATGGACACCGGCGGTTTGCTTTAAAAATCCATTTGAATGAATGGGTTTTAAAACTGGCATCCGGAAAGCCGTCCCTATGCAGTTTCCCTGGGAAATAGGACGGAGACCCGGCAGGCGGACACGGGCGTAAGTGTGGACGCCCCCTGGAATATATGGGAGCAGCAAAAATGAAAATAAATAAAAATGAAAAACTGTAATGCAGATCAGACATAAGCAGTTTAATATTGCACAAAGAACCATCAGATTCTGTATCACAGACATATTTCTGCCTAAAAGCATAACTTCAATGGGATATTACCTCTGTAATGTTCCATATGATGGTTTATGGCTCTACATATTAGCAATATGGGATCAGTGTGGGTTTCTGCACATGCGCCTTACACCCTGCTATACCATGTGCATGAAACTTGTTCTATTACTGATATTATAGGTAGGGAAAAAAGAGGAAGACAGAAAATCTGAAGGCTTGCACTAAAGGAAAAGGATCTAGCTACCTGAATGTAAAGCAGAGATATGAATATCCCAAATAGATAAGGGTAGGGGTTAAGGATTAGTGAGGAAGCACAGATAAGTATTTGCAAACTGACCCCAATCCCACCAGTTGCTAGAAGAGACTAAAGAATAAAGTGACTTCCTTTAGCAATAGCATAGTATTTTAGACTTATTGCTTGGAATCAAATATCCTTGGAAGATTTACATATTTCAGTTTTCAAGATTCCAAGATATTGTTTTTTAGCATTTTGGACAGTGATCTCTCAGATTTTGAAGTAAAGAACATTTTATATGGCTCCAAATCCGGTGAACCATCCTTTTGTCTCTTTTGGCTTCGGAGAAGACAGTAAGCCATCTGTTCCTCTGTGTATTTGTGCTTGCCTAGTCTCTGGAGAGCAATGTCTGTTGGGATGTTTCATGTCATGCACTTGATAGACTCCCTCATGCTACATTGGTTATGAGGATGGGCAGCATTCTCCACGGGACTCTTGAGCTATACATTTCTTAGCTTAAAGCATGTGAGCTTTCAGGTTTCTAGGCTATCAAACACAATATAAAATCTGTCTTTTTTTCCAATCATCTTTCTCTGATTGAAAGTGTCTTTGGCAGAATTTTGTCTGCATAGCCTGTAAAGCTGTCAGCGGCGGCAGGAACAATGCCTTTATCAACACTCCATAAAAATATTCTTGTATACTGCCGAAATCACAACCTAAAATAACATCAGTTATATCAGAGACAAAATAAGTGTTCCATATTCTAGCAAGGCATTTGTGAATTCTCAGCTATGGTGACACATCCCAGGGAGTGACAAATGTTTCTGGGTGGGAATGTCGCATAATGTTATGACATAGACCATAGTGAGGTAACTGCATGAACTGTCACAAGTCTATCCCTAATGGAAGACTATGGCTAGGACAGTGGAATGAAGCACATGGCCACATATATGTGAGTGGTTATCACATTAATATAATACATTTTCTCACACAAGGGACTCAAAGCGCATGGAGGTAGGAAGCCATTAGGTGCATAGCCGCAAAACCCTCTAGAGTAAATTTAATAGAAAGAAAATGTTACTTGTTATTATAATTATATTTATAATCATACTTCTACTATGTAAAAATTATTGTATGAAAGCTTATGCAAATCTGGGAAAGAACATGCTAATTTCATGCAGATGTAGTCCTTGGTTAGATTTTTACACAAGACCCCACAATTGCAAGGCCACAACATTGTCTACGGGACCACCCTGTTACCCACCAATTTGCTCAGTAAGTAGTACATTATGTGTTTGGCTCTCACCATGTAATCCAATACAGAACATATTGTATTGTGTATATGCACCCACTACTTGTACTCCTCTGCATATAGAAGCAGTTTCCTGATGGGTGGGAAGCAATGTGTTCAATACATGTATTGTTTTGTTCAGACCCAAAATTTTGTTTTTTTACACAGGCTCTAATGCCTTGTATATAAAGGTACCAGCCATTAGATTATGTTGCTTACATATCCACTAGGAACATTCATCTCTTCCATGTCGTTTCAATGTTAGGGGAAATGGATTCTCAGTGTGGTTAGATGAATCCCTAGCGCTTTAGAATTAACATGCAACTATTTTCGGATTAATGTAAGTGACCAACACTATTGGCACTGCTGTGTTACCATCCAGATTATTGTGACGTTTAGATTCTACAATGTAATAAATCTCAATGTGACCTTATCACTTAGTTGAAGAAGTAGCTAAGGGTGACTTCACATGTGCCATGCAAATAAGTACCACTCGGTAAAATTGTGTTTTTCAATTAATGGACACGTTTGTAGCTAAAGAAAAATCCCACAACAATGTGAATAAAACGTATATTTATTGATAATAAAAAACAAGAATGAGCATAATGACATACAAATAGTACAGAAAATGTAAAATGGGTGAAGAGACTAATAAAAGTCTCAGAACTGGACAGGCCAGCAACCAAAGACGTGGTAAGCGGGATGACAAACACAGGGATAGTGACTATGTCAAAGTATACGGTGAAGTCAGGCTGATAGATATAAGCTGTGCTGGAAATACATTACAAGCAATGAATAATATGCACAATGCAATGAATGAATGCAGACAGCACAAACAGCTAGAAGCACACAGTAACGTTACAGACAGACATAATAGTAAACCATACCGACCCACTACCACGCACGTCCAGTGGACAAGTAATGGACACGGTTTTGCAATTCGTCCGTTGGCTGCACAGATAAAACTAGTGCTGCTAACTTATTTCAGTTTCTGTTGAGCAGAAAAACTGTGGTATTCTGCATACTGTTTACTGCTTTACTCTTTACATTAGTATGTACTAGCATTACGCGCAACTTCGTCCGCGGCCCCCTCACTTCCTGCGCAATCCATCAGCATACTCGTGGGCCCACCCTCCTCAACGCATCTGGCCCCCTTCCCCCCAAAGGCGCTCCCAGGCTCAAACAGGTGGTGCTGAGGTACGTGTGGCACAACCTCTGGCACCTGTCTGCCGAATGTGTGGTTGTGCGGTCACAACCTATGCAGGCACCGCGCTGCCGGCCAGCATGGCGTCATTGCTCCAGAGCCGCGAGCAGCCGCCATGTTTTCCGGTGCAGACTTGGGCACTGGTGCCACCCACGCAATGCCACCAACGTATCAGGCCACGTGGTTTCCCCTGCAGCCCGTCTCTAGACTGAAGCCAACCAATAGGACCTGCGATGATGTCATATCAGGTCCTGCAGCGGAGCCGGAGACAACTTTCTCCGGTCGCGGCTGGGATTCTGGTGGAGTGTGGGACCTAAGATATAGCCTATTTTTCCTTCCTCATGAATATCTGGGTATGTGTGAAATCTCACCTAAATCCGTTCAGCCGTTTGGCTGTGATTGAGGAACAAAGATCCAAACACACAAACTTTCACATTTATAATATTAGTAGGATTAGTGAATTTACTTTGTCTTGTATTGTTGTATGGTATTTTAAGAGTCCATGCACACAGTAATATGAGCTACTATAGACCCATACTATAGTTTCAGCAGTCCATACCATGAAGTTGTTCTTTTTTTTTTTTTTTTTTTAAATGTAGATTGTGAGCCCCACATAGAGCTCACAATGTACATTTTTTTCCCTATCAGTATGTCTTTTTTTGGAATATGGGATGGAAATCCATGCAGACACGGGGAGAACATACAAACTCCTTGCAAATGGTTTTTTGCCCTTGGTGGGATTTGAACACCAGGACTCCAGCACTGCAAGGCTGCAGTGCTAACCACTGAGCCACCGTGTGGTCCCTGCCATGAAGTAATTCTGTCATAGATGTTTCACTACAAAGCCTCTCAAAGGCAGAAGAGTCTCCTTGAGTTAATACTACTAAACTGTGGGGCTGCTGTCATTGTTGTGAGCATTGGCACTTACAGGGGTTAGTCATATGATCCTCTATGATCATCTGTTTATCAGCTATAAGTGATATATATTTCTCATGGGTGATTTTCACCTATATCTGCATGTGATATTTGTGCACCAGACCATGTCTATATCGTCTCCCTGTCCTCTGGTGTCCTATTCTTTAACCTACTTCATTTAGCATCCTTAACAGGTCTTATTGCTATCAGTTATCTCTGTGAGAAATCATCTTTATTGCATATAGCATCTACTCTGTTTGCATAGAAGTGTTAAATACCATTTTCTAGACCTTTTTCTCCAGCATACTTATTTTTAATTAAATCTAAATCTTTCCAGATCCCTATGTGAAAATCCATCTCATGCAGAATGGCAAGAGACTGAAGAAAAAGAAGACAACTATTAAGAAGAATACACTTAATCCCTACTACAATGAGTCTTTTAGCTTTGAAGTACCATTTGAGCAAATTCAGGTAATCTGAAACATCACCTTGGAGCATCCAAACATGGTTCCTATCTGATTCTGCCTTAGAATGGATGTAATGAGGGCTGTAATTGCCGCATTGGCGCTGCTTTCAGACCACAGTTTATATTATACGTCTCAGCCTTTGTAAGATTGTATTTTAAGAGCTGGACAAAAAATGTGAAGAATGAGAGTATGTTACATGGGGACATCCTTTTCACGCGTTTTACTTCCATTTCATTAATTAGACTGCTTTTTATCTGCCGCTCTGTCCAGAGATAGGTGGCCTTGAGTATGGGAACCTCAGCGCTGTCTCATTACATAAGTACTGAACTCATGAAGTGACATTATGTGGAAATAGCAATGGCTCTAATAGAAACATCTCTGACTAAGTAGTAAGAGGTATCCAGACAAATGTTACACAGATAAGAGGAAATGAGATTTTGCCACTTTTCTTCCCATCATTTTTGACACGTGCCATAATTCGCCTTATCACAGGCTGATATATAATGCAGATCCGCAGGTGCTCCTTTTAGATATGTAGACTATATACTTAATATATCTTCCTATTCCATAACAATAAACTGTTGTAATTGAGAAAACAGAATCTACTTGTTACTGTAAAATGATTTAGAGATTTATTGTTTAGCTACTTCTAAATTGATATTTGTACAAACCTTTTCCTTGGATACAAGAATATAAACACATAGAATAATAATATTTGGGTGACAATAACTCTTCTATTGTATTCTTTCTGCGAATTAAACTTCATTTCCTGAAGGATAGGTTTTTCCATGATTTCTCTTGCTGGTTTGGCCGCCATTAGGCAGCATTGAAGAATTAAATAGGTTTCTAAATTAATTTCAGGGTATATGAGAATAACAGGCAAATATATTTTCCATCTGTATTCTGTGAACCAGGGAATGAGCTGATCAGTTGAGCAAGCAAAACAGGCACATTGAGTCACATATCCCTACATCTATCTATTACAGTGTCATGCATATATTGTATATTCACAGGATATTCCATACATGTAATAGGTGGGAGTCCTAGCTATGGGACATTTTGGAATGGCATGGTTTCCCTGGTTCTATTTCCTCATGGTGAAACAATCAACATCTACAACATCCAGGCATAGAAAGAGTGTACAGACAAAACATTTATATACTTTATATATAATATAGGAATTATTAGATCATTCCAGTAACCATTTCCCAGCTGCAATAATACTATAGAGATAAAAAAGAGAGCACCGAGCTGTGCATATCATGATACCGTCCCAATTGAGGAGGCACAACAAGAAAAATAAAAGAGACTCTAATCTTATACGGTTGTATGAAGAACACAACAACCTTAAATGTATTATAAATACCCTATTTCCGGGTACAGGGCTTTGGGGCAGCTGGTGTCAAATATGTGACATCTCCACGTCACTGTATAAAACTGAGAAAGGAACGACCAACAGCATCTTGGGCTCCTTGGACAACCAGATGGTGAACCAGGATGGCTTGATGCATAAACACCGCACTCACCAAAACGTAGTCAAACTTGGAACTTTATTTGTTGTAGCAAGGTGTGTTTTTTTGGTACCAATAAAGTTCCAAGTTTGACTATGTTTTTAGTGAGCACAGTGATTATGCATCAGGACATCCTGGGTCACCATCTGTTTGTCCAAGGAGCCCAGGGTGCTTTTGGTCATTCCTTTCTCAGGTGCAATAATAGTCACAGTTATGTTACAGTGCAGGGATGTGGACTACAGTGAATATGGACATAATGTATCACTGCACAAAACTGGAGTTAGAAAAAAGTAATATTACAGTTCATGGATAATAAACACTATGAAGTCAGAGGAAAGGGGGTTTGCACACAGTGATATCACAGTATGTCAATAAGGCACCATACATTACATTTATATCACAGAACAGGGATTTTGTTGCAGTGTAAGAGTAATAAACATAATATGGTGTTTGCACAGCACAGAAATGGGCACAGCATCCTAATCAGGGTTATAGCAAGGGGCATGTACCTGGGGGGCTGGGGGGGGGGAGAAGACAACAAGACATTACTATGTATTTAGACGTAGTGTAAGGGCAGTGAACTGAAACTTTACCCCAGGTGAAGGAAAGTCTCTCTACAGCAATGTCATAATACAAGTATAGATGCAACAATATCACTAAACTAGAATACCAAATATAGTGATGTTATAGAAACAGAATAACAAACATTGTAAATGTTTATTGTACAGTGATGTCACAGTATGGGGTAATGGTCATGGTAATGCCAGACAACAGGAATCATGTCAGAAAATGGATAATATACACTGTGATATCTCAACAGAGAGGTAATACACACAAACATAAAACATAATGCAAACAGTTAGGTCACAGTAAAGGAGCAGTTTTATCAGAATGCAGTCACTAAAAGCTGGTATTGCTTTAAATGGCTCAGCGGTTTCTGGACATTCAAAGGCTTTAAAGCCTATAAATAGGGTTGAGCCGATCTTGAGATTTCAGGATTGTTTTTAAAATCTGATTTTCGATCATTTTCCAGCCGATCACGATCGTGAAATGTGCTTAATCACTGATCGGGATCCGATCTTTCCCAATCACACAACCCTACCTATAAAGCAATGTCTGCTTTCCTTGTAGTTTACCCCTTCTTATTTTACACACGTTTTATTTATAGGATCACGATTGTATTATTTATTAAAAGACCCTTTCATCTGTTCTTTATTGTCTTTTTCAGAAAGTGCAAGTTGTTGTTACTGTTTTGGACTATGACAAGATTGGAAAAAATGATGCCATTGGGAAGGTGTTTGTGGGCTACAACAGTACTGGTGCGGAGCTTCGACATTGGTCAGACATGCTGGCCAATCCACGACGACCCATTGCACAGTGGCATACTTTACAGCCTGAGGAAGAAGTAGATGCAATGCTTGGCGTCAAAAAATAAAGAGAACCCAATCTGCAGTTGCCCATATAGTGCTCTTTAGCCAGTATATGTAAATACCTCAGTAGTATGGGTCCTTTCATGTCTTTCCATGCATTCCTAATCCAGGTCATTCGTACCTATTCATTTAATTTGCACAAATTTTAATGTCCTTACTTCCCTTGAAAAGAAAACATATTGTGTGCCACACGACTGCCCTCTTACTCTTCTTTTAAGCAATATGATGTGTAGATAGAGCATGAATCAATTTATTCTCACACTCTTGTATATAACAGTATGCCAACATTTCTTTCTAGTCTGTGTATTTGTATGTTGTACGCGTTTCTTATTCTGTGTATACTTTGATGTTTTTAATAAGATGTTCTATTTTAAACAATGTAAATTGACTAAATATAGAAGAGCTGATAATATATTACAGGTTAACTATTGTATCGTCCGCATTCCAGGAGAAATTCCAACTTATAAGGCACTAGTAGAGTTGCACTGACATCTTAAAGGACAACTTAAATCTGAACTTGACCAGATCCATTCGATTACTAAATAGGCGTACATTACATATTTTCTGTGAGCAAATTAGTTCCTATGTTTAGATTTCAGTCAGAGGCAACATCTACGATTAGAGGAAACGTGTAAATGTCCACAACAGGTCTGGTCACTAGATGCCAAGCTATTACTTTGTATATATTTATGTGTGGAAAAAAAAAAAATTAAAGCTAAAATTGTGGCATTTTTCAATCTGATTGACGAGGTAATAACAGGGAATACAGAGATTCTATATATGTGTATGTATGTACAATCTCTAGGACTACTCCTTCTATTCCATGAGATTTGCTTGTGCAAACGGCACCTTTTGCTCGTCAGACATGGTCCTGTAAATTTTAGCTTTAGATAGAATGTACATTTTGTGGTTTATCTGTACGTCTCACATGCCATATCTCATATACTCTATGTGTGTGTGTCGTACTCGCACACCCGGCTTCACGGACACATTGTGAAGCGTACTGAAAAGCATTGTGCCGAGTACACAGTCACCTACGTTTTCATAGTTAACAAACAGTATTGTGACCCAATATATATATATATAAAGACGAAACTGATTTAGCCATAATTCTGAATGCACTTCAAGTAAGCCAAAACAGCTAGTGACCTTTTTTATATATACTATTTGTATAATGAGTTTTAATTTGTCCTTTAAAAATGGTATAAAACAAAGAACAAGTGCTAGCAAACTGGAGCACCCTCTTGTGTATACTAGATGCTCATTTCAGGAGGAGTTTTTAAATGTTTTCAATGTTATTATGTAGTAAATGGCACTATTATGAAGCTATTAGTCATTCCATAAGAGTCTTTACGACTGCTCTGTGTATCACTGTGACTGCCGTGTGTGCTTAGATGAAACTTAGTTCTCTCAGTGAATAGCAATCAATTAATTCTATAGTGATATTGTACTGATACTGCCATCTCTTTCTACTGCACTGCTGCAGGAGAGCATAGCACAAATAGGTTACTATGGACCAATTTGAAACTGGGAGCTATGCTGGATCTTGGATACAGAATAGGTAGATCACACAGCAATGTATTGAGCACTGTGCAATATAATCCATAAATTATCTATATTTAAATATATATAAATATATCTATCAATAAACATTGTAGACTATATCGAATTCTCCTTTAAGCATATCATTTGGTGAAAACACTTTGTGCAACAATATATTAATATAGTTACCTTTGTTTTCATTGCACAGATCAGGAATAAGGAATGTTTTTTTTTTGTTTTTTTTTAACTTATTTTCTTCTTAAGACACGGGATCATAGATACAAAACAGGGCATTACACCCTTGTCAAGGAGCTGTGTAATTGATCGTTGTTAATGGTGTTTCTCATATATTAATGATAAGGACATCAATATAGAAAATTTTATCATTTAGAAGAGATCTTTTGCTACCAACCCTGTTATCTTGGCTCTAGAATGGCATTAATAATGTAGAACGGGTTTAGGCCTGTATGCTGCATAATCTGAAATAGTAAGGTGATAAATATACTTATCATAATGAGTTTGACCAAAATTCATCATACTATTTCAGCTTATTACTACTACTACTATTATTACTGTTTTTCTTGTTTTTTTTTTCCAAATGTTGTGTATATGTTTAATGGATATGCTCAAAATGCAGGTTCCTACTGCCGAAAGTGCATCCATATTAAGTTATTAATGCATTTTATTGCCTAATCATAATTTAAGACAGAGATGTACTTATTGAACCTGCTATTTGATCAAATAAGGTACAAAAAAACCATAAACAGCCACATCTACCTTTTGGACAAAGCTGTGTAAAGTCTTAGAATCTGATGCTGTAGAAATCCTAGTTGCCTTTGTCTATACTTACTGCCTGCTTGAGTGTTTCTATGTGTGAGTTTCTCTCCTGTATCTTGTAGAAATGTTTGGGTGTTTTCTCTTGCCATATTGCTCGTGACCCGCGGGCTAACCAAGTTTGCTGTGTATACCTTCATTTTTGATGAAGTGGTTACAATTTAGTTTCACTTTGTGTAGTGATTCCCACAGTAGAGTTTTCAGATCGTTGTTAAAAACCTTGACATATTCAGCAAATATTCAATAAAAATATTTTATTTCCTGTTTCAGTCTCATTTTTTATACAACATATATTTGGTTCTATATCTAATGTATACATGAAAGGAAAAAGACTTTATGCAATGTGTATAGTAGAAATTGAGGAGAAGAATTTGCTTCAAAACAGAATCCTGTACATGGTGGGAACATAGTCCTATATATCACAGCAATGACCCACTGTAGGATGTCCTCACACAATACCTTACAAGACAAAGGCCATAAATGTACCCTATATGATACCTGGACTTCACCACAAACACCAGGACAAAATGGTAACTGCATCCAAAAATTATCAGACATTAATAAGCATGTTCTTATCATGTCCAGTTGTACCAATCTGTATTTCTGTGGCTAAAACATACCAAGTCATAAATAAAGGGTGATGCCACTCATCCTAGTTCACCCTCCCCAAAGGGGGTATATGAGGCTAATACCCCAAAATGGTAACCCACAGTTCTGCAAGTAAGCCTTGGGGGTGGTATATAACTTGTAGTATAACTAAATACTAGTGTAATAAATGGTGCAGAAGTACCTAGAAAAACACAAAGCAGAGGTACCATACAATGGCACCTATATGGCACCCCTGGCGAGTACATAGACTGTGATGAAACATATTGGAAGATATAATGAGCTATTTCATGGCATTCATAAGGCCTAGCTGTTAGCATGGGTTGTTGTGATGTGTACACAATGGTTCAAAAATATAAGAATATAAGATAGTATAAGGTTTACTTTTACTAACACATAATGAGGTTGTAAAGAGATCCAAGCGCTTGAAAACAAAGTCAGCTGTATTAGACTTGAATATGTTATCAATCTTTGGGTATAACATTGCCAAAAGGGAGAGATTTATCAAGATGTATCAATGAATTTAAAGTACTTGCCCCATCAAGCCAAAACTTTCCATATACCCTACTAGGTCAAACAGAAATCATACAGGGCAAGGTCTCTATTAAGGAAACTGAAGCACAACCCACCTGCCCTTTTATTACATGAACAGCATTTTTTGAATATATATATATATATATATATATATATATATATATATATACAGTATATACTGTATATATTCTGTCCTCTTTTCTGGACATGTAACAAGTTAAGCACCTTTTCGAAAAGCATCATATTTCTTTGCACGTCAACACAAAAGGATATGCTAGCTATGCTATTTGTGTCGTCTATATGTGCCCACTCTGCAGGGTAGGGGGTGAACTGCAACATTTCAAAGCATTTGTGTTCACACTTGTGTCTGTGTCTCTGCTGTGTTATTCCGCTAGTTTCCGTGATAAGCTCCGGCGAAACTGGACAGGGGACGGCTTCCCGGTGGTCAGTTTTAAAATCCATTCGTTTGAATGGTTTTTACAAGCAAACCGCCTGTATTTGCCTGCAGCCTCTCCACGGGGAAACTGTTTTTTGGGGGGATGGGCACAAAGTCAGACATGGGTTTTAAAACTGACTGCTGGGAAGTCATCCCGTCCAGTTTCGGCAGGGTTTAGGATGGAAACCCAGCGGAATGACACAGGGCGGACACAGGCACAAGTGTATATGCCCCCTCAGCATGTTGTGATATTGTGTTGATCTGGTTTCATGCCAAGTTGCATTAGTTAACTAAACTGGAGATCAGTTAATCCTGGTCACATCCATAGCCCCAGTGACTACAGCTGATCTCTGTGGCATCTTCTGATGCTTAGCTGGCTTTCATTTCAAATGGGATAATTGCATCAATTTTGCATAATTGCAAAAAACTTGAACCACATGTCTGAAGATTTCCCATTCTTATTTTCATTGACACAAACAACCTTTCATGTGAACCGATGAAAACAATGTTCTTCCCCAATCTTCTTTTTTGAGAACTGTATTTGCCAATATTCACACACAGCGAAAGGATCTACAGCCATGATACCCAGTCCAGCAAATTGCTAAGACCGCACACCAATACAATGATAACTTTTACTGATACAGTTTATAGGCTGTTATTACATACAGCCAACTCATCAATATTCAGTCCTAGTTCCAATTGTAGCTGAATCCTAATAAAAAGAATATAATAATCTATAAGTCAGTAACACTAACATATTCCACAGCACATTACAAAGGAAATAATGTGCAAGTAAAATTACAAGTACTGAGGAAGAAAGAGGCAGCAAGACAAGGTGAAATATCCGTGCCTATAACAATTACTCAACACTTAGAAGATAATATTTTCATGTTTTTCTGTTTACATTTAGTGGTTTAATTTTATATATATATATATATATATATATATATATATATGTGTGTGTGTGTGTATGTGTGTATGTGTGTGTGTGTGTGTGTGTGTGTGTGTGTGTGTGTGTGTATTTGACATAACAAACAAAGCAAGGATGCAAGCTGAAGAAATATCAAATTTTATTCATGTATTCATTGATTTTTACAGGGAGTATAATGCATCCACAGCCGCTTTCCCGCCAGTTTTGACTACTGGATTGTATTCATTCGTTTCTCAGCTAATTGTATGGCAAATTCAATCTTTTCAAGCACCTGGTACTTAGAGTTTGCAAAATGCCGGACAAGAGGGGGCTGAAACAAAGGAACAAAACCAAACTGTAAACAGAGTCTAGGAAAAGAACAATCTTGTCTAGTTTTCTGAAATGTCTTACATTCATTTTAATGTATAAAACATAATGAAATAAAGGGACATATAAACAAATAATGTACAAAGAATACATAGAGAAATAGGGATATATTACACAATGAAATGCTCTTTATATTGTACAGTATGTGTGTCTGGGTGATTCCCTGGCACCTGACTCTACTCGGTTCTCTCAAATAGGTAGATAGGAAAGCACTGGGTCTAGCCATACACATCAGATAATGATAGGCCAACAATCTCACCATGAACATAAACATCTAAACTGTTTACACAAAATGGCACACACTTTCCAGTGGCTAAAAATTTCTAACACGCATCTTATATTTGTCAGACAGTCTTTCGACCAGACAAAAGTCTGTAAACCATTATAAAAACTGCGCCTTGCAAAAGTATTCATAACCATTGAACTTTTTTACATTTTGTTATCTTACATCCACAAATTTAAATGTATTTTATTGAGATTTAAAGTGATAAACCAACACAAAGTAGCAGATAATTGTGAAGAGGAAGGGAAATGTTACAGGGTTTTCAAAATTTTAATCCAATAAAAATCTGAGAAGTGTAATGTGCAAAAGTATTCAGCCCCCTTATATCAATACTTTGTAGAGCCACCTTTCATTGCAATTACAGCTGTAAGTCTTTTGGGGTATGTCTCTACCAGCTTTGCACATATAGAGACTGAGATTTTTGCCCATTCTTCTTTGCAAAATAGCTCAAGCTCAGCCAGATTGGATGGAGAGCGTCTGTGAACAGAAACTTTCATGTCTTGCCACAGATGATCAGTGAGATTTAGGTCTGGACTTTGACTGGGAAATTCTAACATATAAATATTCTTTGACCTACACCATTGAACTGTAGCTCTGGCTATATGTTTAGGGGCATTGTCTTGCTGGAAGGTGAATCTCCTTCCTAGCCTCAAGTCTTTTGCAGCCTCCAACAGCTTTTCTTCCAGAATTGCCCTATATTTAGCTTCATCCATCTTCCCTGTCCCTGCTGAGGAAAAGCAACCCCTCAGTCTGATGTGTCACAGTTAGAGATGAGCGAGTAGTATTCGATCGAGTAGGTATTCGATCGAATACTACAGTATTCAAAATACTCGTACTCGATCGAACACTACTAGCTGTTCGAAGTTAGGATTCGATGCAGAACCAGCGTTGATTGGTAGAATGCTATACATTGCCAATCAACGCTGGTTCTTCTCTTACCTTTAGAAGTCTTCTCCCTGCGCAGCGTCCCCGCGTCCTCTTCTGGCTCTGAATTCACTCTGCTTAGGCATCGGGCCTGGGCAGAGCTGATTGCGCATGACCGCGCATGCGCAGTCGGCTCTGCCTAGGCCCGATGCCTAGCAGAGTGAATTCAAGGCCGGATGAGGACGCGGGGACCCCGCGCAGGGAGAAGAATCCAGCCCGACCCTCACTCATGGACTTGGTAAGTAGAATTTGATCGAATGTTGCTTACCCCTGAAACAAGCATTTCCCCCCATAGACTATAATGGGGTTCGAAACCCGTTCGAACAGTCGAACAGTGTGCGGCCTTTCGAAACGGATTTCGAACCTCGAACATTTTAGTGTTCGCTCATCTCTAGTCACAGTGTCACATGTATCACAGTGGGGATGGTGTGTTCAGGGTGATGAGCAGTGTTACTTTTCCACCACATATCGCTTTGCATTTAGACCAAAATGTTTAACTTTGGTCTCATCTGACCAGAGCACCTTCTTCCATGTGTTTGCTGCGTGCCCTATATGGCTTGTGGCAAACTGCAAACAGCACTTCTTATGTCTTTCTTTCAACAATGGGTTTCTAATTGCCACTCCTCTATAAAGGCCAGATTTGTGGAGTGCCTGACTTATAGTTGTTCTTTGGACAGATCCTCCCACCCGAGCTGTGGATTTCTGCAACTCCTCTAGAGTGACCATGGGCCTCTTGGCTGCTTCTCTGACCAGTGCTCTCCTTGCTCAATCTTATAGTTTGGGTGAATGGCCATGTCTTGGTAGGTTTTTAATTTGTGAATATTTTTTCATTTTTTGGATGATGGATTGAACAGTGCTCCTTGAGATGCTCAAAGGTTGGGATATGTTTTTATAACCGAGCCCTGCTTTAAACTTCTCCACAACTTTATCTGTGACCTGTCTGGTGAGTTCTTTGGTCTTTATGATGCTGTTTGTTCACTAGTGTTCTCTAATAAAACCATTGAGGCCTTCACAGGAACAGGTGTATTTATATTGAGACTAAATTGCATACAGCTGGACTCTATTAACTAATTAACTGAATTCTGAGGGCAATTGCGCACACTGGATTTTGTTCAGGGCTATCAGAGTACAAGAGGATGAATAATTTTTCACGTCACACTTTTCAGATTTTTATTTGATTAAAATTTTGAAAACAGTGATGTTCTTCTTTGTGTTGGTCTATCACTTAAAATCTCAATAAAATACATTTAAGTTTGTGATTGTAAGGTGACAAAATGTGAAAAAGTTCAAGGGGTATGAACACTTTTGCAAGCCACTGTAGTTGTTCACTATATTTTTTTTAAACAATCATCAGTCAAAGTAGCCGAATAATGTCTAATGTGTATGGCCAGTTTAAGCTACTAAGAGATTGTGGTGAAGCCTTACAAGATGTATTCCTTAAATTGCATTAAGCTAAAGAGGGTCGTCTATAGAGACTAAAAGAGTAGAGGACTCTGGACATAACAGCCTCGTGTCTGAAAGCAACTTTAGATAGCAGCTTTAGCTGGTACTGGAGAAGATGTGACCAGGGACCATGTGCTAATGCTACCTAAGTGCCCCTATATCTAGACCCTCATGCCACTATGTATGCATGTATTCATACATAAATGTAATACAATTAACCCAATACTAATCAAGATTGCCTGTGTGACTTATGTTATACCTATGAAGTAGAATGTTTTTCTTATACAGTAAACTAAAATGGATACAATCATAAACCAATCAAACAAATGACACAAAGAAGCAGTTTTGGTATCCACCAGGTCCCTAGGGTTCAATGGATCCATTCAGTGTATGCATCAGATTCTCTGTGGACATGCAGACATCCAATTGTTGTAAACAGACCCCTACGTAATTTAATGTTTGTCCATTTTTAGGTATATCACTATTATTTTAGTTTATTGTAGAAAAGTCTATGGCCAACATTTATTAAAAGTGGTGTGATATGATAGTTTCTGCTGCATATAGTTAATAAATAAGTTTACAAATTAGATAAAACACTATTCAGGAGTAAAATGCGTCAAATAAAATGATATTCCTAATAAGAGCAAAGTTTGTTAGTCACAATAAGTGTAAGAGTGATAGAAAGCCTAGAAATGAATAATAGACATCTAACAAATCTGGCCTGTTATCAGCCCTTAATCCCTGTAGATAGATGGTTGTTACAGTAAAATTATGCGTGTTGAATTTTGCATATTTTACCACAAAGATTTGCAGCTACGAGCGAAGTTCAAATCAAGAAATATCCCTTTGAAATTCAAATGTTATCTTCACCATCTCCGAGGAATCTCAGCTGTGACCACATCCATTTCCCTTTGTCAGGATTCTGCACAGATCGGGCGAACAGATTAAATGTCTTGTAAACACAAAGAATTAAAATATTTTTTATTTTAAAAAATAAAAAGCAGAAAATCATTGTTCGATTGGAATTTCACATCTTGCTCAAGGGTTGGAGCTGACTGTGTTGTTTTTTTTACTCTGTTTGGAAAAGAAGATGTTAATGTGGCTGATGTTGAAAATAGACTTGGGCCTGTGCTACATTCGATGTATGCAGTCTATTGCTGAAACCTACACCCCATTACCTTTCTGTGCAGGAAACTGTAACCAAATTATTTAATTAGAAATGTGCAGTAAATTACAGTGCATGCTTAATGTGGATTCTGCCTCAGAGGCCTTTGTCAAGTCTAAAGGAAATGACAGCCATATTGAGGATGATGCATGTGTTTTTTACTGTTACAGTGGGTGTTAGAATGGTTTATAAGGGATCTCAGGAAACATATGAGAAAAAGAAGATGCAAATGGACAAACAATAATTAATTGTCTAACCTGGGCTAAGAAAAAAACATATAGATAATTCTACAATATGCATACCGATAATAAACACACACGTATAACTATATATTTATATATATATATATCATGGGGAAGTTAGCTTGGTAGAAGCAGTGGTGTCAACCCAGACAGTCGAGACATGGGCACAAAACATGCAACAAACTGGTTTATTTAGAAAAACAGGAAAATTAATAAACTTTGACCTAAGGCACAAAATAAACAAAACAAAATACAGCCTTAACTTCAGGCAAAAACAAAATAAATACCTGCTCGTCTGAGCAACTACCTAAACGGGTTAATCTAAATAAACGTGTGGCTTACTTCCAGCCACACAAACAGAACAAGAGCAATATAGTCTCACTGGACTCAGGGTTACAGGACAGAACCATACACCTCCTTTCACCTTATGGAACTCCACACAATGCAGGCTTAGCAGCTTTTTCTGGCCCAGTAATGAGCCCAGGATCTACACCTGTGCTGAGGCCTACTTCAGATCCGCCATGGACCACACATATGTCAGAAACCTGGGGCTGATATATCTGGACTCCAGCACTCTGCCTGTCACCTTCGCACATATATTACAGTATTGTCCAAAGCTTGGAGTTGCATTCAACAGGAGCATGGTGAACAGAATCCCCAAACGGAAACCAAGCGCTGGTGTGAATCCAGCCTAAGTAGGGGCCTGTTCCAGATTGCATTGGGGCCCAGACACTTGTAGTTACACCTCTAGCATTCAGTCTACCGTTGCCATATATATAAGCCTACATGTAGAAACTTACAGTCTCATAATCATCAGATAATTAATGCAGGAAGTGGAAATGTTACTTCATTAATACATTCAGCAGCATTCCTGGGAGGTTTATATAAAGGTTGCATTTGGATTTCTTTTGAGAAAAGCGAGAGCTTAATGTCATTTTTTTCTGATTTGTGGTGATATACACTGAGGGTCATACATTTTTCATAATACGCATATAAATTCTGCTATTTTTGCTATGACAGGCCAATCTAATTATACTCATTAATACATATATGCATTTATATACAGAAAAAGTCCAATTTTGTATTATTAGTTTAATACATTATTATTATTATTTAATACTTAACACATGCCACTTTTCAATATTAGGAGATGTAACCATTTGCCTTCATACAGGGAAATATATAGGACAAGAATTACAGTCTATAAGGCCCCATCTGTCTAACAGATGAGACAAACAAATTGTTATGACACAATATTTTTCTTTAGGCTTTTCTATAAACCCAAGAGACACATCCTCTGTCTGCCTCAGTAATAAATCAGAGGTAAGCAGAAGTACGGTAGGGTCTATAGACTGCTGTGGGTGCTGTAGTACAACACTGTACAATTTGGAGCTTATACAAAGTCGTATTTTGGCCATTTGACTCTGGGCTTCTCCTTGCAGTAGAATCCCAGAATTTAAAAAAGGGACTGTAAAGTCATGATCAGTACAATATTAATAATGCAATATATTTTACACTTTATGTAGATTATATATGTGTATATAAACTGGAAAATATGATCAAAAGTGAATGAACTGATGTACAGGTAACTGGCTCACTATAACAGAACCTATTTCAGTAGAACCTTACAATTCCTTCTTGTGATTTCTTTTTTTTTATCTTTTCACTTTGCTTTGCAGTCCAACAGCTCACAGATGATGCCTAATAGCCTGACTCACTTGTACAGCACGTTCTTCCTTTAATTTGTGACAAATGTTGCCAGCAGCCTCCTTGGTATCTGAAATCAACGTCATTTTTAGTAATTATGTTAATCCCATTTGTCTTTTTATGTGGCGTCTTTATGCTTTAACTGTTTTATAAATCTCAATTGTGAGAGAGTTACATAAACTAATTGTCAACCCAATACAATCCCAATTCATATACCATAGAGGCTGTAAGAGACAATGTAAGCACATAGATTTCAGAAGGCACCATGCCAACATCGGTCCCATTCGTTTACTCACCCAATAACCCTATTCACTACCAATCCAAAGTGAATGCTAATAATTTCCATAGTATATTTCTATCCCAACCAAGCATGTCCTTATCGCAAAGGACATTATAAGGGTCCATTCACACAGAGTTTTTTGGCACTGATTTTCATGCTGAATCCACATTAGAATCCACGTGGAGAAAAAGCCTCCCATTGACTTCAATGGATTCCTTTTTCTTCTAGCAGAAAAATCACAGCATGACTGGGCGATAGCCTCACTAGACATGAACAAGGGTTTCACCAGCATTGTTGTTTAACAATACTGTAACATCTCTGCCTGTTCAGGTCACTGCGCCACCCTCTGCTCACATGCTGCAGTGCAGGAGGTATGTGCAGTTTTGTTCCTTGCTTAGAGTTTTTGGTTGCACTGTGTGAACACGGCTCTAGTTCTGTAATTGAATTTCCACCACACCCGTCTTCTGCCCTTGTCTGCCTCTGGTCATTAAGTGGTTAATTCTAGTCTTGCCATGTGATTGACAGCTGATCCACCTATCAACTCCAGGGCAAGTTCTTCCTCCCTATTTATTTTTGGCTCTCATTCACATTGGTATTTGCTATTGCCTCATGCGTCCTGGCTTTTCTCTCGCTGTTTATTCTTGTATTCTGATTCTTGACCTCTGGCTTTTCCTATTGACTACTCTTTTGGATATTGATTTTGACACTGCATTGCTCGACTGTTACTGGACCCTCAGCTAGCTGACCTCCCTTTGTTGTTGTTTGTGTTGTCTGCGTTTTGTGTTTCACGTATTTAGGAAGGGCCCGTCTCCAAGTTGCCACCTATTACATAGGATAGGACCAGGCAAGCAGGAAGGGACAGTGGGGGGCTTAAGCTTAGAGCTCACTGTCTCTTGTGCCCTTTTCCCAAGGTTTCCAGCAGCTACTGGGGAATTGCTGTTCCAGCAATTTCCTAACAAGTACACTATCCCCTACTGCTATCCCCATTGCTTTTATGCTCCTTGGCACTGGAGCCTCTGCAATAGTGCCCCTTCATTTAAAAAAAAAAAAAATTGTTATTATCTCATTTGTATGGAGCATTTCTAGGCTCAGATTATCTTCTCTACAAATAGCCTAGGCAATTGGGTGGTACATCACTTCCAGGTTTATTCCTATACTATTTGGCAGGGGATCTCTGCTTCCTACTGTCGTGGCTACTCCTGATCCTCTGCCAGGCCCTGAGGCACACCTGACTCACCACCCAGGCCACCCAGGTCTGTGTAGTTTGTGGCCGATATTACAACATCCTAACTTGTATTGGGGCAAACTGTTACCCATTCATGCATTAGTGGGGCAGGTTTGGCATCAGGAGTCCATGCTCAGACGCCATTATGGGATAATCTTAGATTAACTGTGTTATTTTCCTTGTCTAAAGCCCAGACGTAGTCACAGTATGGCAGATTCTCCCTCAATTACTTATATTCCTAGTGCGTTTTTAGAACATTTGAATCGATAGGCGCCTCCCATGACATTCCTAGAACTCAGTTCTTTCGATACCTTTGGATCCAACATGATGTTTCCTAGACAGTCAAGTAGAATCTCTGAGTACCCGCTCATACATGTATTTCCCTCACAGGTATCTAGGAGTTGATTTCCAGCCTATATGAACATTTGATTCAGGTCAAGGTGTCCTTGTTAAATACTCCTGTCCTGATGAGATGGCATACTAATATTCCTGTCCTCACAGATGAGATGTTCCAAGACATCCTTGAATCATCCCAACATGTGTCCCCATCAGCTATTAACAGGTTAATCCAAACTTACACAACACCAATGCTACTTGATCCTTATATGTATCTTTAAAATGGGACGATTGACCCACACGGGTTGTCTTAGGTATCCCTGTTCCCAGTCAGACTTCTGGTACATGATTTGGACATGTCCGATTGTGCATAGGTTACGGAAAGGGGTTGTGGATATCCTGGTAGAAGTTCTGAAAATACCTATACCACTAACCCCTGAAATCTGCCTCTTTGGCATATTGGATGAGGAGGCATGGCTGCACCACTTTAGGGTCTTCCTGCGAGAGTCTTTGTTTTATGCGAAGAAAGCCCTCACACTTCGACTGATGGCTCCGCGACTTCCGTCAGTTTCTATGTGGAGAAAGCTTATAAATTCTGTTCTCTGTATATAAATAGTTTTTATATAGTATATATATATATATATATATATATATATATATATATATATATACACTGTCTACCAATAAGTTTTTGGACACCTGAGGTAGAATAGAAAAACAACATTTAATCATATTCAATAGTTGGTGGAACCTCCATGAGTGGCTATTACAGCCTCAACCCTCCGGGGCATGCTTTCCACAAGTCCTTGTTTGACAGCTATTGGTATTTTATTTCATTCGGATTGGAGAAGACAGGTAAGTTCTTTCGCCAATTTTGGATGGCTGTTCCACCGCTTAGGGTTCTGGGCTCTGGGCAGGCTAGTCCAGTCGGTTAACCTGATTATCACTGTACCAAGCCATGGTAGACCTCACTACATGACAATTGGCTTTGTCATCCTGGAAGTAACATTGGTCTGTGGTACCCGACAATTACCCCTTTATGGAAATCGGAAAACTCTGCACTTCGTGGCATCTTGCAAGCGACTAATGCCAATGCTGTTTCCTACATGATATTTAAAGGCTGAAGGTGTGACATACATCCCGACCGCAGATATCTTCATTTGGATGGGTATCCAAATACTTATAAAAAGCATATAAGGGGAAGGAATGTCCTCAAAAGTTCCATAAGGCATTAGGATCATGGTACAATTCTCCTGTAACTCAATGCACGGTGCCATCACTCTGATCAATCCTAAATTAATTTGCCTCGTGACAGGTGGGGAAATGCCAGGAGTATCCAGAACTTCTCTATTCTAGTGTACTGTGTTTTTGCTTGACTGCCTGGTTGATAGTGTGGCGATATGTGTGCTTTTGTTTCTTTTCTTATTTCCCTTTCCTGGGAATTTACTGTATTTGATTATTTATTATGTACAATCTGCTTTGTGGCACTGCTGTTATTATTGTGTCTGTTATATGACTTTCAATAAAAGAAGTCTAAGTAAAACAGATAGCAGTTGCAATGGACCCTGAGGGGGCCCCATAAAATGTACCACTATTCTGAATGACACTAGATAGGTAGGTGGTCAATTACATATTTCACACTGGGGACAAGGAGCTTGACGTTCTGCCTTTGCTCTCTGCTTATCTCTAACATACTGCTTATTACATCATCAGTAACTTCTCTCGGCACCATTCATAGTTGTGTAAGAAACTGATTATTAGAAATTCTGCCTGGTTCACAGATTATATGGCCCTTCTTTACTCTGCTTTATTCTCCACTTTCAGGTGATGATACACAAAATGAATTTCAAAAGGTTCAATTTTGTTGAAAACTGAAATTTTTGGGAATTCCATCTAGTTTGTTACCATCTAAGTTGCCCATCTCTAATGATGAACTATTTACTTTTTTGGTTCCTTGTTATGATGCAGCATCTTACACTAAATAAAATTAATGCATTGATCGTAATAGGACAAGGACAAGACTTAATGTTTCTGAAAACATCTTAATCTAGGTTTGTTGCACTGAAATATTTTCATATTTATAAATTCATAAGGCATAAAGTATCCTAAATCATATTTAGCCTGTGTGTTCATATGTGTATATCTATCTGTATATCTGTTATTTAAGAGGCATGTCAGATTTGCTGAAGTCCAGAATCAAAGGATTTTGCATTACTGACGTTATCCCTGAAATCCTACTCATTTCATGCAAGAGGGAATACCATCCCCAGTACTATGGACATAAAATGGCATCTTAAGACATAGTTATTCATGCAGCTTAGATGTTTTCAAGCATGTTTACATAGAAGCTTCAGACAACTATGTTGCTTTGAAGTCCTGCTGTATATTCATTGACAAAAGCTGTGGATGCTGAAGTAGTATACAAGAATAACCTACAGACATTCCCATGCTTCAGTGCTCATTCAAAACCCATAGAACATTACCTTTACAGGAGCAGAAGAATGTAACAGATTTTATTCACTGCATTTAACCCCAAATTGGGTGTCTAAATGAGGCAATCCCACTGGCAGCATCAGTTAAGAAGTGTACCATGAATGCATTTCTCAATTCCATTTCTTGCAGATTATGATCCGAAGAAAGAAAACTAATTGCTTATCATTTATGCAAAATAAGAATGAGGCTATTATGTCTTCTGATTACAGTCTCACAAATGTTCCCTATAGGTTCCTTCCTATTGCCTTGTCAAGTGAAAGAATGCAACACTCTCCCCTTTGAAGATTCAGATCTGAAAGCAAGCAGCTGTTGAAGCTAATCTTCTTCTCTTTGCAGAATGCTTTTTATAGTTTATTAGCATTGACAGCAGTTGCTATCTATCGTAAAAATAACGCTTCTAATACAGTATGTGTGATTACTAACACAAGAACCAAGAATGTTTACCCCTTTGTTGTGACAACACATGAACCATAGCCTTTCCAATAGCTTTTTTCAAGTATATAAACTTTCACACTACTTGAGAAATTGAAAACCAAGGCAAAATGGTTTTATTACAAAGCTACTGATATTTCTCCAGACGAAGCCTTGTGGCGAAACGCGTGTCGGAGCACCGTGTTGTGTCCGGTTAGGGAGTATCAGGGTTCATTGTTGGATTTCATGGTCGCTCATGTGTTAGGATCGGGTCCCGCAGGCTTCCTGTCCAGCACATAGCGCCACCTGCGGGCCAATCCAACTCTTGGCGTCGTGCAGTGAGGTGTCTGGAATCTAAATCCAGCTTTTGGCCCACTGATCATGCTCGGAGCTTTTAGAGCCACTCAGAGGCTAAGTCCCATTCTTTCCCTACTGAGCATGCTCAGACCTTTTTGAGCCACTCAGAGGCTAAGTCCCATGTTGCCCATACTGAGAATGATCGGTGAGGTCATGGCCACCACCCCTGTGGGCGGGGACTAGCCTTTATATAGTGTGAGCCGATGCCCACCCGGTGCTCACACTTTGACTACAAATACTTGAGACAGGAGGTCAGGGCTAGGTTCCTGTTAATAGCAGGTTGTCAGTTCTAGGGATCTAGTTAGTATTCCTTGGCTCTGCCTGGGGGAATCTGTAGGGCCTATTGTACTGTCCTTTTGTATTGTGGCTCCAAGCCATTGTGGAGTCCTTTGTTTTGCTGACAGGGGTGACGTTTAACCCCTGGCAGCCTTTCCTGTGAAGCAGGGTGAAGCAGCTGCTTGAGTGTAGCTCTCTGCTGAAGGTTCGCAGACCTCTATTGCTAGGCCTCAATTGGCTTCATCCCACAAGTATACGCAGGTCTACTTTCCCAGTGAAGTTAACTGGTGAGAGTTTGTTTGTGTCAGTTCACACCAGAACCGCATAAACACCAGTGCCAGTGCAGTTAACTGGTAGTGCGCATTCAGGCAGACGGCTGCCCACCTGGGCCTGCGGACCTCACAGCAGGGTTCTGCAGTCTAGCGGTTCCGTCTTGGTAAAAAATTATTATTTTTCATATATATAGACAGAACCGTAACATCATGTTGTACCACCTACCATATTACTGCACAGGCTGCTGATTAAATGGCACTTTGCTGGATATCCATATTATGGGCTGTGTAATATTAAGTGTTATGGTGGAGGTCTTTAGCAAATATATATAATTAGTGTTATCACATTATGTCACACATTGTTCCCTTTACTCACTGATCTGACTGCATTACTATGTGGTAGTTTTCTGATTTGCATGGTGTCACCCCCATTTTGTCCACTGCATGTATATTTTTATCCACATACTTAATAAATATGTTTTTTTTTTAAATTATTTTGTAGTCTTGTTTTTTTGGTATTAGTATATTTTGCATTGTGGCCAATGCTTCAAGTTACACCTATGCTGATAAGTGCTTACTCTGCTTTCTCTGGTTTTGTCTCATGTGGGAACAAAAGAAATACTAAACTGGATGGAATATTATTTAATCCCCCCTGACATTGGGGTCACAGCGACATATATATTCATTCAGTGTGAGAAAGTAAAATCTTAAACTCACCATATTCAGAGGGAAAACTCAAGCCTGGGATGCAAGCGGACAGCTGAACGGACTCAAGCCAGCATGCCATGAGGAAGGGGTGAGTGAGCCCTGAAAAGCGTAGCTCCTTCATGAAGTGGTCAATTCCACCTGGTTACATTGTAACTTTTTATTGTGATGTAAATAAAAGCTATATTTTATACTTACCTGCTATTTCACGTAGTTCTTTCCTGGTTGACGCTGGATTTTATCCTTTCTACATATATATTCAGTAACTGTATACCATTTCTGGTTTTTATGCATTCCCTTACTCACAGCACACACATACAGTCCTATGAAAAAATTTGGGCACCCCTATTAATCTTAATCATTTTTAGTTCTAAATATTTTGGTGTTTGCAACAGCCATTTCAGTTTGATATATCTAATAACTGATGGACACAGTAATATTTCAGGATTGAAATGAGGTTTATTGTACTAACAGAAAATGCGCAATATGCATTAAACCAAAATTTGACCGGTGCAAAAGTATGGGCACCCTTATCATTTTATTGATTTGAATACTCCTAACTACTTTTTACTGACTTACTGAAGCACAAAATTGGTTTTGTAACCTCAGTGAGCTTTGAACTTCATAGCCAGGTGTATCCAATCATGAGAAAAGGTATTTAAGGTGGCCAATTGCAAGTTGTTCTACTATTTGAATCTCCTCTGAAGAGTGGCATCATGGGCTACTCAAAACAACTCTCAAATGATCTGAAAACAAAGATTGTTCAACATAGTTGTTCAGCGGAAGGATACAAAAAGCTGTCTCAGAGATTTAACCTGTCAGTTTCCACTGTGAGGAACATAGTAAGGAAATGGAAGACCACAGGGACAGTTCTTGTTAAGCCCAGAAGTGGCAGGCCAACAAAAATATCCGAAAGGCAGAGAAGAAGAATGGTGAGAACAGTCAAGGACAATCCACAGACCACCTCCAAAGAGCTGCAGCATCATCTTGCTGCAGATGGTGTCACTGTGCATCGGTCAACAATACAGCGCACTTTGCACAAGGAGAAGCTGTATGGGAGAATGATGAGAAAGAAGCCGTTTCTGCACGTACGCCACAAATAGAGTTGCCTGAGGTATGAAAAAGCACATTTGGACAAGGCAGCTTCATTTTGGAAACAAAAATTGAGTTGTTTGGTTATAAAAAAAAGGCGTTATGCATGGCGTCCAAAAAGAAACAGCATTCCAAGAAAAACACATGCTACCCACTGTAAAATTTGGTGGAGGTTCCATCATGCTTTGGGGCTGTGTGGCCAATGCCGGCATCGGGAATCTTGTTAAAGTTGAGGGTCGCATGGATTCCACTCAGTATCAGCAGATTCTTGAGAATAATGTTCAAGAATCAGTGACGAAGTTGAAGTTACGCCGGGGATGGATATTTCAGCAAGACAATGATCCAAAACACCGCTCCAAATCCTCAGGCATTCATGCAGAGGAACAATTACAATGTTCAGGAATGGCCATCCCAGTCCCCAGACCTGAATATCATTGAACATCTGTGGGATGATTTGAAGCGGGCTGTCCATGCTCGGCGACCATCTAACTTAACTGAACTTGAATTGTTTGTCCAAAATACCTTTATCCAGGATCCAGGAACTGATTAAAAGCTACAGGAAGCGACTAGAGGCTGTTATCTTTGCAAAAGGAGGATGTACTAAATATTAATGTCACTTTTCTGTTGAGGTGCCCATACTTTTGCACCGGTCAAATTTTGGTTTAATGCATATTGCGCATTTTCTGTTAGTACAATAAACCTCATTTCAATCCTGAAATATTACTGTGTCCATCAGTTATTAGATATATCAAACTGAAATGGCTGTTGCAAATACCAAAATATTTAGAACTAAAAATGATTAAGATTAATAGGGGTGCCCAAACTTTTTCATAGGACTGTATTTGACCCAGATGCAATTATAAAAGGGAACTCCGCTTCCACACTTCCTGTCTGATCACCCGTCACACTAAGCTACGCAGGTGTGAAGTTTCCTTCTACACTCAGTCATCCACATCTCAGTCAGTCATCTTTTCAGACAGGCCTATCACAATTTCTAACGTAAAGCGTTCAGTACTATAATTAGAATCCCCAAAATGTAACCCTCCTCTGTCCCCGCTCCCACATTTCCCTACATGATATGATGCCATCTCAGGCTAACTTTATATGCCCAAGCACCATCCACATGTTAAAGGACACCACTAGTTGATGGCTCATAAAGTTTTAAGTTTGTGTAATGACAGTAACCTCTATTACAAAAGTATCTGACCTCTGCATAAGCAATGCCACCCCTGCTACCTCTTGTTCACCCCCTCTACCTCATAGATTGTAAGCTCTTGCGAGCAGGGCCCTCAGTCCCATTGTGTGAAGTGACTATTTCTTTGTAATGTAGCTTTCTGTCTGTATTTGAACCCTACAAATTGTACAGCGCTGCGGAATATGTTGGCGCTATATAAATACATTTTTTTTTTATTATTATTATCCACACAAAGCTGTCACCACTTGCCATGTATGGTATGACCAGACACTAGTATACCCACTCCATGCACACCTTGCATGTAACAGGGTAAATGGGAGTTCACATTACAATTACAGGTCTTTATCTTCCATTGCAAAAGTAAACAAACATGACAGAAGATAGCTTTCACCATGCTTACTAGAGATGAGCGAACAGTGAAATATTCGATATTTGTTATTCGTTTTGAATAGCTGCTCAATATTTGACCATTCGACGAATATCGAACCCCATTATAGTCTATGGGGAAAAAATGCTTCGTTTCAGGAGAACCCACAATTCGACTCAGGATGGTCACCAAGTCCACTACAACACCTCAGGAAATGATACCAACACTCTGCAATGCAACTGGGACAGCAGGGGAAGCATGTCTGGGGGCATCTAACAAGCCCAAGTCACAGTTTTACCCCACCATCACAGCCTATGAACTACACACTTTCCACACTCAAAAAAAACTCTATCAAAGTGGGAAAATACCTGGAAACCTTCTTTCCTCCCCAACTGGATTAACAGAAACCCAAATTTGACGCTAAAGAAACATTACCACGCACCCCTTTACCACTTTAAATCACATTGCCCATGACAACCACAGATGGAATAGGCAATGGGAAATCCAACAGTACCCACCCTTAACTGTCATTGTGGATGTGTGTGTGTGTGTGTGTATGTGTGATGTGGCCCAGAAGCTGTGCTATCAGCAGAGATTGAGGGCCTTTAGGTGACTTCAGCCTTTTACCAGCAGAGTTTTAGGCCCTTTAACTTAGTTCAGCCTTGCACCAGCAGAGTTTTTTGCCCTTTGGGTGAGTTGAGCCTTGCACCAGCAGAGTGTTAGCCCCTTTAAAATTGTTAGCCCCTAAAATGGTGATTCCAGAACCATCACTCTCATTGTGTGGGATTGATGCAGTGGATTGGAGTGAGGACCCAGACATTGACCTTGATTGTGATTGGGAAATTGATAGCATTTTGGCATCAAGTCCTGGGGGGAACATTTATTTAGAGGACCGCAAAGGTGGAGAATTTGCTGCAACCACTACTACCGGTAATGGTCCTTTAATATCGGACTCTACATTACCTCTACAGGGTTCTGATCAGGTGTTAATAGTCCAAACAACATGCTCCAGTACTTCAGATGTAGATCAGAAACTACTTTCCCTTCCAACGCCAGATTTAACCAAGCTTCATCATCATCATCCTGCTGAGATGGAGCCACTAAAGGAAACCTTGCCTTCCAAGGCATGTTTTGGAGCTGTGACTGAGCCAAATCTAAACACAGAGTCCTTTGGAACTGAACAAATTTCACCAGCAGTGTTTTTGGCCCTTAGGGTGAGTTGAGCCTTGCACCAGCACATGTCCCGTAACATCAGGCGGGCCCTAAGTTCCGCGCTTTGCACAAAGTTCCACTTGACCACCGATGCGTGGACAAGTGCATGCAGCCAGGGACGCTACAACTCAATCACAGCACACTGGCTGAATGTGGTTGAGGCTGGGTTCGGGTCGCAAACTGTGGTGGCCTGCCTTGTCTCCCCACCCAATATTCCTGGCAGGAGTGCTGAAACACCACCCTCCTCCTCCTCCGCTGTTAAATCGACCCCAGGTACAAGCTGGAAACGCTGCAACACTGGCGTGGGGAGACGTCAGCAGGCCGTGCTGACGCTCATCAGCTTGGGGGACAGACAGCACACTGCCTCCGAGGTGAGGGATGCCATCCTGGATGAGACAGCAATGTGGTTTTAGCCGATGCACCTGGGCCCAGGCATTTTTTCATGTGTGATAATGGCCGGAACCTGGTAGCTGCTCTGGAGCTTGCCAGCCTCCAACACGGTCCATGCCAGCCTCCCACGTTTTCAACTTATTGGTGCAACGGTCTTTAAAAACGTACCAGAATGTTCTCGAGCTACTGGTGAAAGTGCGGCACTTGTGTGCCCACATTGGCAAGTCTACAGTAGATGCTGCTAGCCTCAATACACTCCAGCAACGCCTACATCTGCCTGAAACAACGGCTGTTGTGCGAGGTCACCACACGCTTAAACCCTAGATACCATATGTTGAGCAGGGTGTGTGAGCAGCAGAGACCTTTGATGGAGTTCCAGCTCCAAAACCCAAGGGTTCATCAAAGTCAGCCCCCTCAGTTTCTGCACCATGAGTGCCCATGGATGGCAGACTTATGTGAAATCCTACCCCATCCTTTCCACTGGACACTTTACAAACTCACTAGAACCTCTAAGAAAGTGGCTAAATAATTTGAAAACTTCTTTCCTCTACATTAATATGGACAGAAACATAACTTTAAACCGAAAGAAGCATGCGCTCATCACAATTCCTGATATGACAGCTGCGTTAAGCAGGGTGCAGGGTACAACGCAGACCAGGCCCAAGCACCAGGAACAGGTGTTACAATGGCTAGTGGATAATGCTTCCAGCTGCTTTTCCACCAGCCAGTCAGCCACTACCTGCAGTCGTGTTCATACCCAAGAGTCTGCCCCTTCCTTCCTCCCAACATGCCCATCTTCCCAACAGAGTGATCCCACCCTTGTCCCCTCCCAGGATCTATTTTTGGGTCCTTTTACTGTCTCTCCCTCTGTTGAACCACTTCCCGAATTGCAGGAGCTACCAGACGACTTTGTGTGTCCTGATGCCCAAATACTGGAGCATCCGCCATTTCCTACCAATTTTGTGGTTGTGAACCTGCAACCGGCGTTTCTGGGCCTCGGTGATGATGACGAGACACAGTTGCCATCAGGGCAAGCTGTGGTTATGTGTGGTTTGCAGTAAGGGGAGAGTGAGCAATTGGAAGAGGAGTTGGTGGACGACGAGGCCACCGACCTGACATGGACAGGGGTGATGTCTAGCGTGGAAAGCAGTGTAGATGTGGAGGCAAGCTAAGCTAAGGATATAGCTGGACTGAATTGCTCTGTATCCCTGTTTTGGGGGGACACCGCCTGCAAAGCTGGGATGAGCATATAGAACTGGACTGAATTGCTCTGTATCCCTGTTAGGTGTTTGGGGGACACCGCCTGCAAAGCCTGGGTTAAGCGTGTATAGCTGGACTGAATTGCTCTGGCGCTATATAAATAAAATTTATTATTATTACATTAGTGTCAATGGGAACAGACACAGAATCAGTCTGTGACCATTCTCTGTGACAGCTAATTTCCGTTATTGTCATCCTATAATGGAAGACAGCAATGGACATTAGTAATGGTGGTGTGAATTCCACCTAACATGGCTAGCCATATTTACTCTTTGGCAATCAGGGGACGTTAGAGCCTTAGAGCCAAAGCACAATCTTATTACATAATTATGGACCTCCAATCTATTTCCTGTACCCTCCCATCTGTGATGTCATTTCTGCCCTTTCATTCAGCAAATTCCCACATGGTCTACTGCCCGAAGAACCAGACCCAGGTTAAATTACAATTAGTGGTCATCTAATTAGCAAGCCAGGGTTCCTGAACTCAGTATGATAAGGAACTATGGTCAGGAACCCAGGCTTGCTAACTAGATGACCACCACTTGACTTAACACCTGGGACTGATTGTTCCTCTTTAGCCTGAGCATTATACAGAACTTACTATACCAATTACACAAGACTTCCTAGACTGCGCATAAGGAAATGCCTAAATAGACACATAACTCACAATACAATACCTACATCACATGTCATCACACCACTAATTTACACTTATTACCTGCCTATTAGAATGAATTATCGTCATATATAAGGACATCCACATGACATCCAAGTTACTGATCATTATACATTGTTCATAGAATATATTTTTCTTATGAAATTCTGAGAAACAACGTAACAAATGTTTCCTAAATTGGTTTATAGCCTTCTCTATGACTATAATCTAGATTACCCAGACAGTACACGCTTTTCTTTCATTTCAAACATACGTTGCTTTGATCAGTAGCTATAAATAGAGTAATTGACACAAATAATAATCTAATAAACGTCTTAGTTTGATCACTCGATGGTTCATGTAAAGGCCATCTTTAACAATTGCTTCTTAAGAAAACATTCTTGACTGCGACTTGGCCATGCTTCAGTGCTTTGTAATTAAAGACATACAGTAAGCAATCCTTCAGTACATTAGGGCGTAATATCTCAGTTATAATGTGGAAGCTATGGCCTTAATTACAAAAAACTTTCCATAAGTTCCATCTTGGTGTAATCTAAATAGAGTTGGTAGGAATGACATGTACTGTGATAATGAAATGTTATTCAATGTAAGCAAAGAAAAAATCATTAGGGCAACCTAAATAGCTACTTCATGAAAAATCAAATAAAGCCAACAAATTATTAGCCAGAAAATTAAAAGGTCTCCTACTATTAATACAGATTACATTGGAAAAGACACACAAGCACCGTTGTATAATCACCAGGAGATTAAATTAACCTTTCAAAGATATTGAAGAAGATATGGAAAACATTATTAGATAATGATATTGAAAGATGTTCTACCACATATATATGTTTGCCAAATATTCCTGTGTGGTAAAAATAGGCAGATCTAATAGGGTAACGTCCACATTCCATACCAGTTCCAGCCACTAGCAGGTATTTTAGAAAGCATTCAGGAGCCCCGAGTATGATAAGATTAAAACATTCATGAACGTTCGTGAACCTACCTCTTTTGCCGCCCGAGGCGAACTACAGAAAGCCCCCCCCCCCCAGGAGGAGGGGGCGGAGCGTAGGGGCATGGCGGGGCGAAGGGGGCGTGGTGGGGCGAAGGGGCGGGGCTTAGCACCGTTCGCAGGCAGAGAGCAGGCACGGAGATGACCTGCTCTCTGCCCGAGCGTGAGGGGAGGCTGCTGGAGCAGCGCTGCTTCAGTGGCCTCCCCAAATCACCGCTCGGTGCTAAGCCAGTCCAGGACAGCTTGTCCTGGACTGGCTTAGATAATCAAAAATGCCGCCCTCCCTGAGGCCCTGGCATAGCGCCGCCTGAAGCGCTCGCTTCAGGTCTCCTCATGGGAGGTGCGGCGCTGTGTGAGGGGCTTTGTAATGCGCACCATGCAAAATCTAGTGCAGAAATCTCCCTGCTGTTGGAAGAAAGATTTCCTACTTACATTCACTTTTAATGGTGGATTTTTTGTGGCACAAATTCCACTATGTGAACTTACACTTAAGAGACCAACGATGAAAGTTACAGGTGTGTCAGCCAGTTTTTCACTAGGGCACATGAGGCTTTAAGTTATATACAGACATTTAGGCAACCATGGATAAAAAGGCTGGGAAAACCGATGAAACGGTCTGTTTTTCACTATTGTGTTTTTGTAAATCACAGCATGTCAATTATACCTATAGAAATGCTGGTGTTTGCCTTATAGGTATAATAGGGCCACAGAGGCCACAAACTTTCTGTGAAAAGCGCTTCGTAAAAAAATGAAATGCTTTTCCACCACAGTCTTTTCCACAGCAAATTTTGGTTGTGGCTTGCTATGTGGAGCCTTAGACTTAAACTTAGTTTGGTGTAGTCATACTAGCTTCCCATTTCTATTTCAGCTTCTCAGACCCTCTAAGGGCTAGTTCACACGGAGTTAACGCGCGCGCATTCTGACACGTATACACATGTCAGAATGTGAGCGCTCAAAACAGATCCCATTCATTTCAATGTGTCGGCTTACGGGTGTATAACGCGCATAATTTCATTATATATTTTTACACGTATAATTTGTGGCAAAATGCGCGGAGCATTACTCCGTGTGAAGGCTAAAAGCCTCCCATTGATATCAATGTGTAGCGCCCGTAAGCCGACACATTGAAATTAATGGGATCTGTTTTGTGCGTTCACATTCTGACACGTGTATACGTATCAGAATGCGCGCGCGTTAACTCCGTGTGAACTAGCCCTAAAGCATGTCTTGTGCTGAAAAGAGGTTTTCTGGTATTAACAGCAGTGAAATGTCAACTTCCAACCTGATAGAAGGTATGCTGTAAAAATGAAATATTTTATTGTATTATTATCTCCACTATTTGTTCTATTTGTTTAATAAGTGGCTTTAAAATTCATTTTCTCAGATTGTATTTATGAGCATCTTTCACAATTGCCTTATCTGCTGATTTTGTCCATTGGAACAAAACACATTAATCAACCACCGGCTCTCATGACAGTGATCTATTACTAACTGACCACATACCTGCAGAAGAACACACAATGTAGCTAATGCAAGCTTTTTTATTGCATTGTTGTGGAATCCTTGTAATTGCTGAAGCCTCCAGTGTTCTCACTTTAAAGCATTTCAAAAGACAAGGTCATCACTATATGGGTGCCCGAAGAAACAGTAACAAGGATAAATATACAAGAAAGTAAAGCAAGAATGTATTGATCATTACATAAGATGTTGTGCTGTGAACAAAATAATCTAATTTCATTGTTCATTTTAGACATCATATACAGATATTTGAGTAAAGATTATTTCATGGGCTGCTAATTCTCGTTCTGGAGATTCAGCTGGTAGGGAATCTTTAAAGGGGTTTTTCCGGAGCTAAGAAAATGTGACTAAAGTCAGGAAATGTTTGTTATATGAATGACACATTTATATGTGTCTGAACCATTTTTACCATTCCTCAAATTTTCAGGGTCATATTTCCTCGCTTACACTTCCTAGTTATGGTGTTTCAGCGCTTTTTCAAGCAGCCCTTCCCAGCATCCACCCAATGCACCTCTGCAATCACACCAAGTACACCCTTTCCCTATCTTGCTTCATATATTATATATATATATATATATATATATATACTGTGCATATGTGCATATACATATTTACTATGTTTTACTATTATATATGTTTAGTTATTTACTGTGTGTGTGTATATGTGCATATTCAGCATAACAATTTGTGTTTGTATACATATATATTTACTATGTATACATTTATGTGTGTATATACTGTAAGCCGATGGCTGGTCAGATAATGGAGGGGGTGTAAATCTCACCTAGACTACTAAAATGGGTGAGATGAGAAAACTCCAGAAGGAATTTTGGCAAATGCTCAGTATTGGGCTGGGTTTTTAGGAATGACAGGTAGGTTGGCAGTGGGACCTGTCATTCCACCCCCCTCAAGTCCACACTTTGGGGATGTTCCAGCAGCGACTCAGCTGCAGAGAGTCTGCTCATCAAGGGAGCTTAAGAAGCCAGCTCCAGTAGCAGACTGGGGGCACAGCTTGGCTGGAGAGCCAACTGAGAGGTCATATTTTTGGAGCTGTGTCCTGAATGATTCTACTGGCTTTTGATTTCTGTTATTCTAGGTGAGGTAACCTATTCTATGTTTAGTTAGAGCCTAGCCGGGCAGGTATTTATTTTTGTATTGCTTCCTTTTATTTCTGCACTATATTTTTGAGTGAAAACAAAACTCCACCTTTGTTTTGGACTAAAGAAACTGGACTTGTGTGTCTATGCCACCCCACCTAGCAACCCCAGACCCTGACAATACATACACACACACTCATTATATAGGTATGTATATATATATATATATATATATATATATATATATATATATATATATATATATAAAATACAGACCAAAAGTTTAGACACACCATCTCATTCAAAGAGTTTTCTGTATTTTCATGACTATGAAAATTGTAGATTCACACTGAAGGCATCAAAACTATGAATTAACACATGTGGAATTATATACTTTACAAAAAAAGTGTGAAACAACTGAAAATATGTCTTATATTCTAGGGTCTTCAAAGTAGCCACCTTTTGCTATGATTACTGCTTTGAACACTCTTGGCATTCTCTTGATGAGCTTCAAGAGGTAGTCACCTGAAATGGTTTTCACTTCACAGGTGTGCCCTGTCAGGTTTAATAAGTGGGATTTCTTACCTTATAAATGGGGTTGGGACCATCAGTTGTGTTGCGCAGAAGTCAGGTGGATACACAGCTGATAGTCCTACTGAATAAACTGTTAGAATTTGAATTATGGCAAGAAAAAAAGTAAGCTAAGTAAAGAAAAACAAGTGGCCATCATTACTTTAAGAAATGAAGGTCAGTCAGTCCTGAAAATTAAGAAAACTTTGAAAGTGTCCCCAAGTGCAGTTGCAAAAACCATCAAGTGCTACAAAGAAACTGGCTCACATGAGGACCGTCCCAGGAAAGGAAGACAAATAAGTTCATCCAAGTCACCAGCCTCAGAAATCGCAGGTTAACAGCAGCTCAGATTAGAGATCAGGTCAATGCCACACAGAGTTCTAGCAGCAGACACATCTCTACAACAACTGTTAAGAGGAGACTTTATGCATCAGGCCTTCATGGTAAAATAGCTGCTAGAAAACTACTGCTAAGGACAGACAACAAGCATAATAGACTTGTTTGGGCTAAAGAACACAAGGAATGGACATTAGACCAATGGAAATCTGTGCTTTGGTCTGATGAGTCCAAATTTGAGATCTTTGGTTCCAACCACCGTGTCTTTGTGCGACGCAGAAAAGGTTAACGGATGGACTCTACATGCCTGGTTCCCACCGTGAAGCATGGAGGAGGAGGTGTGATGGTGTGGGGGTGCTTTGCTGGTGACACTGTTGGGGATTTATTCAAAATGGAAGGCATACTAAACCAGCATGTCTACCACAGCATCTTGCAGTGGCATGCTATTCCATCCGGTTTTCGTTTAGTTGGACCATCATTTATTTTTCAACAGAACAATGACCCCAAACTCAGGTGCTGGCTTATCTGGTGATCAGAACACAACCTACTCCTGGCCGCTCTGGCTTTCAATAAATTTTAGACAAATACTTTCATCAGTAATGACATCACATTCATCGGGGATGTGGCTAACAACTGAAGTCATGTGTACAATAAACAGCATTGGAACAGGCCAGTAAGGAAGTGATTGTAATAGAGACACTGTGTTGTTTACACAATTCTGCAAAAGGGTAGGGAATATATATGTGGTTGCATTGGAAATATTTATTTCAGCACATTGGAACACCCCTTTAAGACTAAGGCCCCATGTTGCGGAAGTGCTGCTTTTTTGTTGCAGATCTTTCTGCTGTTTTTTGAGCCAAAGCCAGAAGTGGATTGAGCAGAAAGTACAGAAGGTAGAGGTATAAGAACTTCCTCTATATTTTCCATTCCTTTTGTAGCCATTCTTGACTTTGGCTAAAATAAAAAATTTAAAAAAAAGACACAGCAAAATCTGCAACAAAAAAAGCTGTGTTTCTGCACCATGGGGCCTTAGCCTAAGGCTATACTCCCTGGTAAAATTTGTTCAATGTAACTCTTTCCTAGAAGGAAGAAAATGTCTTTCTATTGCCACCTAAATGATTGGAATATTGACTTACACAGTAGCTCCCTTAAGACGTCACCTCTTTTCTTTTCAGGGAAGGAATACAGAAATAAAGGTCACTTTGAAGCAACATCTCCTTAATAAGACATAGCATCTTTCCTTTAGAGGAAAACTATTTTGCTTACTAATTCTCAGACAATATTGCCCAAATGACTATCTACCACTGAAGAAGAGAATCTTCACCCTTCAAGAGCCCATGCATATGACAACCAAAACCTTGGTGTCCAAAGCAAAATGCTCAATGCCACCAGTGATCACTGAAGATCTGCAAATGCTACATGTGAATATAGTTGGGGAGCACATGCTGGCCTGCTTGACATCCTCAAAAATCTGACATTTATCACCCAGCTTGTGGATGTGTGATAGATAACAGTAGGAAACCCCTTAAAATTAGAGACACGAAAGTGAGCAACGATATTGTAACAGACTGCTGAAAACATAAAATGGTTCTGCAGAATTCATTTGACTTACTATAGTAAGCATTCTTCCCAAGGGGAGAACTGTCAGTATGTGAAATAGCACTTAGCTCAAAGCTAAAACAGTGGGTATGATTTAGGCTATGAGAGAAACAATTAATAAACATCCATAATTAACATTTCTGTCACAGAAAGAAAATAATAGCTATTATGCTTGCTGAAGGAACAGATGAATCTTTTCTTCTTTTACCCAATATATTCAATAAATCTATGAAAAACAAAATTGTTTAACATGTCAAAGCAGGCAGAAAATCACATTGCTGCAAAAGAAGACATGAATCTTGAGAGAAGCCGTCCTATCAAGTCATTACGAATTGGAAAAGACGCACTAAGAGTTAAGAAAAAAAATCCGGGAGGAACATGGAATTCTGTCAGAAAAATGTCCACAGATATACACAATAAAAGAAATGAAATGGTCAAATAAGTCATACTTCCCCCTCCTCCAGCTGCCATTGCAATAACAGAAACCCAAATGAAAGGGTTATTCCATTTTTAGCAAATCGCAGACAGCTATATTTACCACAAGCCCTGACCACCAAGTTGGGATTTCCAGGCAGCTATTTCCATCCTTCCATTTGCCCAGATGAGAATCATCCTTCAGTATCTCGAGCTATGGTGTCTCCTGCCCACTAATAAAGATGGCAAACCACACCAATTTGTGTGCTTTATGTGATACTTGTCATAGACTTAAAGGGGCTCTATCAGCAAAATCCTCCAGATAGAGCCCCACATATGCATGAATAGCCTTTAAAAAGACTATTCAGGCACTGTAAAAGTTAAATTAAACTACCCCCCCGTTTTAAAATAATAACTTAAAAAAGAATGTTCTGTACTTACGGAACGTGCACCCTGGGCGGGCATTCAGGGTGCGCCGTCTTCTTCTTCCCCGCCTCTTCTTCCTCTGACGTCTTCGGGTCCCGTCCTCCTCCGGCGCTTGCTCGCGGACACTGATAAAAAAAAAAATAGCCCGGGCGCATGCGCATGCGCCCAGGCTATTTTTTTTATCAGTGTCCGCGAGCAAGCGCAGGAGGAGGACGGGACCCGAAGACGTCAGAGGAAGAAGAGGTGGGGAAGAAGAAGACGGCGCACCCTGAATGCCCGCCCAGGGTGCACGTTCCGTAAGTAGAGCACATTCTTTTTTAAGTTATTATTTTAAAACGGGGGGGGGTAGTTTAATTTAATATTTACGGTGCCTGAATAGCCTTTTTAAAGGCTATTCACGCATATGTGGGGCTCTATCAGCATGATTTTGCTGATAGAGCCCCTTTAAAGAGGACCTTTCATGTCTGCATCAAAATGCGGAATTATATACCGCTAGAAAGCCTTGAATGTACATGCATAAAGAGGACCCTTCTGTGAATTCAGTGCACTAATGGCTTTCCTGGTATGTGCCCTGGTGGTGGAGATATCATTGCCATCAATTTCGGCAACAATATCTCTGCATTGTCAAAATGGAGCACCTTACAGTCTAGCGTCATTGCTGGCTGGTAAAGAACATCCCCTGACATTACAAGTCTATGGTAGATACTGGTAGAAGGGGGCGTTTCTTACTGCTCTGCAATGATGCTAGGCTGCAAGGCCTGCCCTTCTGACAGTGGAGATACATTGGTGCCGAAATTAACAGGACTGGTTTTGCAGGGATACAGTCGATGTCCCAGTGTTTGAAGCTAGGGTCCCACCCCGTATTCAATAATAAAGAAGAGAGCTTCACACAAATATGTGCCACCAAATCAACGTGTTTTATTGGTAAAGCGTGATGGAGCAAACGTTTTCGGCCTCAGTAGGCCTTTTTCAAGCTCTACATAGAGAAAATTGTATCAATCAGTATCAGTATATACAACACCAGCACACTTCCAATATACAATATATACATATGAACATTTATATACATAAGAGAATGAGTCATTGCGCATGCGCGGGTCGGCTTTGACACGCGCACGCGCACTTCAACTACACCCGCACTTCCGGGTACACACGCAGACACTACGGATCACATGTGATCCAGTACTCTATTTAAAGCAGGGGAGACGCCACTGGTGTAGCGCTTTCCTGTGGGAGTTAACCCCTTTTTTCTTGTGCGCATATCTTCATCCACCTTTTTTCATTTTCCCCACCTGGGGAGCGGGTTTCCGGATAGCGGCAGCAGAGGTAAGGACCCCTAGAGACGAGCTTCCATGGAGCATTCATTCATGATATATGCTTGGTTCTAATTAGAACCTTATGGTACTCCTAAGTAATTGGACCTCTCTCTACCTGCTGACCTTAGTCTTTGTTGAATATTGGCATCAAACATACAGGTATTGACGTATTCTTTGTTCATTGTCCCTTTACTTTTTGGTTGCTTTATTCTGGCCTCTGCTCCTTATGTTATATGATATGGTATGTTACTGTCATGACCCACTTTTTATTGGGCTTATACTGACCGATATACACAGGAGTCCAGGATAACTAGGTGTCTTTATGTTTAAGTATCAGTTTGGCATGTTCATCTAACTTAACTCGCTTTACTACACATCATGTCTCTCTAAGTTACTCCTGTTGAAACCACCCGGAGCATTATTATAACAACTCTCACATGGTTCTCTTATGTATATAAATGTTCATATGTATATATTGTATATTGGAAGTGTGCTGGTGTTGTATATACTGATACTGATTGTTACAATTTTCTCTATGTAGAGCTTGAAAAAGGCCTACTGAGGCCGAAAACGTTCGCTCCATCACGCTCTACCAATAAAACACGTTGTTTTGGTGGCACATATTTGTGTGAAGCTCTCTTCTTTATTATGAAATTAACAGGACCAATATCTCCAGCACAGGGGCAGATACTGGGAAAGACAGCATTGTGATGAATTCACTGAAAAGTCCTCTTTAAGCATGCACATTCAAGTCAGCTATCCTGATGCAGAAACAAGTCGGAGAGCTTCTTCTCTCCAGGAATATTAACAATTACACTGCCCTGGACTACCACGGATATGTACATTAACCCTTTCATTGCCTTAGACCACCATGTACTAGAATTAACCCCTTTCTCCTTACAAGTCCAAAGATTATGACACTAATACCTTTACTACTATAGACCACATGCTTCATAAAGGCCATGGCCAGCTGATTTTTTTTGTAGCAGGGCTTTTAGCTATGTCCATAGACCCCCGCAATAACCAATACTTAATTTACTTTCCAAGGTCACTATATGTATTACAATGCCTGCAGTCCAAATATAGCAGCAGTGCGCAGACATAATTTCAGAGGAGTAGCAGAGCATTCACATGACATGTGCTTTACACACATATGTCATGTGAATGTCTTGTCTAATAAATAGTCTTGTCTAATAATTAGTTGCTATTATATTGTAATTCCATGGTATATATGTGTAGTGTTGTAGTGAGGATGAAGGTCTTCTGGAATAAGTCCACCATGCGATACTTACTACTATAGATCAGAACACATTATTCCATGCTTCCATCATGGCTCCCTGTCCCTAGCACCTCCTGTCCCTAAGTTCAGCTCCTCCTCCATTACTACCTCACTGTTGGTAGGAAATATAAAAAAACAAAAAATTTGATAGTCTTCAGTAGTTGATACCTTTTTAATGGCTAACTAATAATGATGACAGATTACAATGTTTCAGAACTCTAGGCTCCTTTCTCAAGTAAATTTTAAAAAATTTCTGAAGGATGCATATTTATGTACAAAAGGGCACATAGGGATAGAATTCTAGGAGGAAGGGGGTAGAGGGTCGTTAGTAATTGGTAGAATCAATGTAAACATTCCAGGTCTTTATCAGTACTCAGGGTCTCAGGTCAGTGATTTCTGTAAAATGACATAAAACCATGTGACAGATTTAGCCCCTTCTCCAGTGTTTGAAGCAGGGTCATAAAGTTACCTTCATAAATCCATCGTTCTTTCATTGATTTGAAATTCCCTCTTAAAACCAAAATTTTCATGTGATCGGTGATATTATGATCCTCATTGCAGAAATGTTTTGATACGGGAAGGTCCAGTCTTCGTTCTCTAATTGTATGGCGATGTGAATTCATCCGCATTCTAAGCTGCTGTTCTGTCTCTCCAACATATACAGTAGATTTTCAGTGGGACATTTGGTGCACATTATCAACCTGTCAATTTGGTGCACTTTAGCCATTAAAAAGGTATCAACTACTAAAGATTATCAATTTTTTTGTTTTTTTTATATTTCCTACCCACTGGCTAACACGGTACGAGAACAAACATTTTCCTTATACTCACTGTTGCTAGGCAGACAAAGCAAAATAAGTAAGCAGAACAGAACATACAGAACATACTTATAACAACATCACAATATGTATACTGCTAATTAATTTATTGCTGACATTTTCGCACGTGGCCTTGCTTACCTAAGATCTAGTTACTTGGAGCCTAGTGAGTTCATAAACCTTGCTTTACATAAATGAGAAAAAAATATTTGATAAGGTTTGATAAGTGCTGCCTTGAAGGGAGATAGCCCACATAATGTTCTCTAGCGTTAGCTATATGCCACATGTATCATTATGCTAATTCTCCTATGAGAGTGACGTTGGTTGTAAGAGGATGTTCTAATGACTGGTTGTCAGGAATTTGGCTTAAGAAACCCTGTTTTGGGACATTTACCAGACTTCCCTGCCCTATCAGAGGTTTCCATAGCTTTGTCTTTTTGTTCTGTTGTTTATTATCTCTATCTATAATACTCTTTTTGCTGTAAACTCACTTCTAAATAAACTTTCATATGCTTTATCCTCCTTAAGGCTAAGGCCCCATGGCGTAAACGCATTGCAGTTCTTTCCGCAGCGCTTTTAAGAGAAAGTTCACAGAGTTTTCCTCTGCGGACTTTCTCTTAACATTATGTCTATGAGAAAGCCGCCGGCGTTTGCGTAGATATAACTGACATGCTGCAATTTGCAAAGCCGCAACGGCTTTGCAAATCGCAGCGTGTCTGGGCTGTGATCTTTTCCGCAAAGTGGGGATGGGATTCACATGAATCCCATCCACTTTGCCTGCATTGTACAACGGCACAATTTTTCCCGCAGCGTCTCCGCTGAGGGCAAATTGCAACGTTTGCATCCCTTGGGGCCCCAGCGTAAGGCTAAGGTCCCACTCGGCGGAAACGTAGCGTGTTTGGGCATTGCAGAAATGCAGCAGAAAAAAACGCTGCGTTTTACAGTATCAGCATAGTGAATGCAATTTTGTCTAATCCTAGCCCTACACTGCGGGGAAAAAATGCTGTGGCAAAGCTGTGTTTTTCAAAAACATTTGCATTTTTGAAAAACGCAGCAAGTCAATTACAGTTGCGGAAACGCCGCAGAAACGTCGCGGAAAAGCATCAAAATCTGCAGACAAAAACTCAATGATTTGCTTGGTTGAGGCTAAGGCTAAGGCCCCACGGGCCAGAGCCACCACGCTAAAGCGCAGCAGGAACAACTGCGGCGTGAACACATTGCAATTCTTCCTGCATCGCTTTGAACAGAAAGTTCAGTTTTCCTCCATGCACTTTCTTTTTTTTTTTTTTTTTTTTTTTTTAATGTAGATTGTGAGCCCCACATAGAGCTCACAATGTACATTTTTCCCTATTAGTATGTCTTTTTGGAATATGGGATGGAAATCCATGCAAACACGGGGAGAACATACAAACTCCTTGCAGATGGTTTTTTGCCCTTGGTGGGATTTGAACACCAGGACCCAGCGCTGCAGTGCTAACCACTGAGCCACCGTGTGGCCCCCCTCCATGCACTTTCTGTTACAATTATATCTATGGGAAAGCCGCCAGCGTTTCCACAGATATAATTGACATGCTGTGATTTTCAAAACCGCGATGAGCCTGCGCCTCCGGAGGGAAGCGCTACTATGCAGGCGCTAGATTTGAAGACCTGAAGCCGGAAGAAGACCAATAGGAAGCCGGCAGAAGAGATGGGACCAGAGGGCGTCGCTCCAAGAAGACAGAAGAGGCAGGCGTGCCCGAAGATGACGCGGCATCATGCATTCCCACCCATGGTGCATGTTCGGTAAGATTTGCATATATGTTTTTATGCTTTTATTTAAAAACAGGACCGGGGGATAATATAACATTTACGGTGCCTGAATAGCCTTTTTAAAGGCTATTCACACATATGTGGGGCTCTATTAGCATAATTTTGCTTATAGAGCCCCTTTAATTTGGCACAGTATTTATCTTGTGACAATTGTGGATGTGTATAGTAGGTGGACAGCCATAGGCACTATCAGAAAGCAATTCCTCACACAATTGTGGTAGTTCTCAGTAGGTGGGGATACCACCAGCCAAAATAGTGGAATAGAGGGGGTAGGTCTGTTCATGATGGAACCTGCCTGTTCACACACACTCACTTAGTTTTTATACATTAGAAATATTTTTAATGAATTTAATAAAAGTTATTTTTTAGTCCTTACCATATTACTTGAGATATATAACAATATACATAGCCCTGAATGGGTGACTGAGTGATCCCTACCTTTCATCAAATCCTGATAGTTTGTTATTCAACTGCAAACCCTAAAATAAAATAGTGCTACCTGAAAAGTTCCTAGGACATATTTTATGTACTTTAGCCCACAGTATCCCATAGTTTCCCATAGAGAAATGGTTCATATTTCATAAGATTTTACTGTCTATACGAGGTGAATAATGACTTCATTACGGAACAGGTTTTCCAAATATGTTTTGACCGGTCCTTAGTGTTGTGACATCTAAGCTTTCCAGTCATTCTCTCATGAACTGGTTAATCTAATAAGCCTGGGAACAGCAAATATCCACTTTATAGAAGGACGTTTGCCAAACCCAAACTGTAAATGGTTTCACTTATTACAGTTGTTCTTCTTTCACATCCCAGAACTAGTCATGAAGTATTTTCAGATAGTTATTATGACTTTTAAGAGCAGCCTAAAATACCATCCTGTTTGCAAATAAAAAGTTCCACTTCATACGCAAACAGTTCTAAATAATATGCTGTTCTTTTATAAATGTCTTGGAATACAATCCAAAGCAAAGACAGAACATTCTATCTGTACTTATCATCTAGATAAGTCTCAGTAGATGTAATGCAGCCAGACATATTGTGGTAAGTAAACTGTATATTTCAAGTATCATTTGTAAATGTTCCTGTGATGAAAGGAACCTATTTGTGTATGATATTAATGAGTCACATAAAATAAATAAATATATAAAATATATATATCCTTAGTGAATGTAGGTACATGTTATCAGTATACTCCATTGGTATGTTTGTGTATACAATTAATGTTGGAGATGGAAACTTTTATTGCTTTTGATTTTGATTGACAAGTTTGTGTTCTAGAAATGTTTTGAAAACTGTAGGTACAAATACCTTGTGATTTTCTATTGATATCCATTGTCAAAGATCCCATTGTAATAAGTCCAGATTTACATTATTCTTGCATAAGGAACTGTAGCTGTTGTACTAGGAGGGGTGAACCTAAGCTACTTGTCTGTCTGTTGCTGCCAAACTTCTCCAACACAAGTGGTCCAGAAAACATTCCACCTGTTGTGGAAGATCTGCTGGACTTCTGGGCAGCCAAACTGGATTTGTGATTGCAACTGGTCAAGTTTGCCCTGGAAAAGCTGTCCTGCTTGGCCAGTAGTATGGCCTCAGAGCGAGTGTTTAATGCAACAAGGACCACAGTTACCCCAAAGAGCACTCTCCTGTCCACCCAAAATTTGGAGAGACTCACCTTTGTGAAGATGAATCAGGCATGGATCAGTCAGGATTTCCACCCACCAATGCCTGATGCAACAAATTAAATGATCTATGCTACATTACCACACTGTCAATGGGTCACTGTATGGCCTCCTAAGGCTGTTGTTACCATTACATTATATCAACTTGCCACTCTGTGGCCTACTCACACTGCTGCGACTTATGTTTGATCAACTATATGAAAAGAGGAAAATCAATAAACGATTTATTGATGATTCAAGCAGACAGAGGTACTCCCCTGTGTAACTTTAATGTTATGGCCTTTTCAGTTGCTGATTCCACCTCCTCACTCTGTCACTAAGCACTGTATGGCCTCAAGGCTGCTGCAACCTCCACAATCTGCCTCTGGGTCACTGTATTGCCTTCTCATGTTGCTGCAACCTCCCCACTCTACCACTGGGTAACTGTATGTCCTCATAAGGGAATTGCAACCTCCACACTCTGCCATTGAATGGTCTCCTCACGCTACTGCCACCACTCCACTCTGCCACTGGGTGGCCTCATAAGGCTGCTGCAACCTCCACACTCTGCCACTGTGTCCAAATAAGTGAAGTGTGCAGCGGTTCGAAGAGCGAAGACTGTCATGTGCATATCCTACTCACTGTATTTTGGACTACCACAGCAGACTCCCTATGTGTATTACTGCAAGGTACTGTGTTCTACACTACTATGCAGGCTCTCTGCAGCTAGGAAATTGCTGTTTTTTAAAAATATTTGCTGCAAATCAATTTAGAATCCAGAGAAGCGGCCGAATTTTCCAAAACTTCACTCATCTCTAATTGTGATGATCATTTGCATACGCCTGCTGTGAAAAGTTTAACCATTAACATCATGAAAGATTTTAAAGCTCTCTAACGAAAACTATGACAATTAAAGAACCTTCCCTCCACCAAATCCGGTTCTTTGCATCCTTCAATAGGCTTTACTCCACTGTTTCCAGTGAAGTTGGAAGATACATTTTGATAGTGTGTATGTGTGGGCGCTTGTGTGAGTCTGGAATGTACTGGATCACAACTGTTTGTTCACTGTTTGACTCTTATTGAACAATTTTGCAAGGATGTCTGTGCAATATGTACATATTCATTGGCTTTAAAGACAAATGAAAGACTCAAGCAGCCATAGAGTACAAATTGGTTTAAGGCAGAAACCCAGAACACTTAATGCTGTGTAACTACATTGAGCCTGAAGACTTGAATACAGATGTGAAGCAAATTAAAATTCTCAATCAGCAATGCAGAGGGAATGCTTTATTTTAATTAAACAACAGATACTCGCAGGTTTGTCTGCAGAAAAGGTACCGGCTTCCCAGATGAAGGTGTGCCGCTACACGCAAAAGGTTAGCATTTAAACTTTACTTAGGGAAATGAAGATTATGAAATTTCACAGTCTTGTATCGAGGGGCTTATATGTCAGGAAGCAGCCCTGGAGCTGCAAGGGAGCTACACTGCTGATTTAATTCACAAAATAATCCCCTGCCTTATCTTCAGATGTAACTCGGGCATGCAAGTAACAAGTAAAGTAGAAAATAGAAGCATATTTACAGGTCTCACATCCTCACCTAAAATGAGGAACACACTACTATGTTTAATGAAAAGTACTATATACACAAGAAATAAGGGAATTCCATCCTCGTTCACATCGTGCTAATGTCACAAGAAGAAAAGAAACCCAACTAAGGTCTGTTCTGAAATTGACAGAATAAGAAATGACTTTATTTTTACAGTTATTTGTTTTCATAGTGAAGCACCCTTTAGACTAAAGCTCCACGTAGATACATGGCAAAAAACATGCTGGGGAAAAAACAAGGCAGAAATGCATCACTTTTTTTTTCTGCAGTGTTTTTCACAAAATCTACAGACATTTTCGCTGCGGACTTTCTGCCACTATTATGTCTGAGGAAAATACCAGCATTTCTGTAGATATAATTGACATACTGTGATTTTGAAAAATGCAAATATTTTTGAAAACGGAAAAACATTTTTTTTTCTGCAATGTGTCAATGAGATTAGCCAAGGTCCCATCCACTTTGCAAGTAATGTAAAATACAGCTTCTTTTGCCGCGGCTTTTTGATATTATATTACTAACATACACTCACCGGCCACTTTATTAGGTACACCATGCTAGTAACGGGTTGGACCCCCTTTTGCCTTCAGAACTGCCTCAATTCTTCATGGCATAGATTCAACAAGGTGCTGGAAGCATTCCTCAGAGATTTTGGTCCATATTGACATGATGGCATCACACAGTTGCCGCAGATTTGTCGGCTGCACATCCATGATGCGAATCTCCCGTTCCACCACATCCCAAAGATGCTCTATTGGATTGAGATCTGGTGACTGTGGAGGCCATTGGAGTACAGTGAACTCATTGTCATGTTCAAGAAACCAGTTTGAGATGATTCCAGCTTTATGACATGGCGCATTATCCTGCTGAAAGTAGCCATCAGATGTTTGGCTTTGGCGTTGCAACGATGCTCAATTGGTACCAAGGGGCCCAAAGAGTGCCAAGAAAATATTCCCCACACCATGACACCACCACCACCAGCCTGAACCGTTGATACAAGGCAGGATGGATCCATGCTTTCATGTTGTTGACGCCAAATTCTGACCCTACCATCCGAATGTCGCAGCAGAAATCGAGACTCACCAGACCAGGCAACGTTTTTCCAATCTTCAATTGTCCAATTTCGATGAGCTTGTGCAAATTGTAGCCTCAGTTTCCTGTTCTTAGCTGAAAGGAGTGGCACCCGGTGTGGTCTTCTGCTGCTGTAGCCCATCTGCCTCAAAGTTCGACGTACTGTGCGTTCAGAGATGCTCTTCTGGCTACCTTGGTTGTAACGGGTGGCTATTTGAGTCACTGTTGCCTTTCTATCAGCTCGAACCAGTCTGGCCATTCTCCTCTGACCTCTGGCATCAACAACGCATTTCCGCCCACAGAAATGCCGCTCACTGGATGTTTTTTCTTTTTCGGACCATTCTCTGTAAACCCTAGAGATGGTTGTGCGTGAAAATCCCAGTAGATCAGCAGTTTCTGAAATACTCAGACCAGCCCTTCTGGCACCAACAACCATGCCACGTTCAAAGGCACTTAAATCACCTTTCTTCCCCATACTGATTCTCGGTTTGAACTGCAGGAGATTGTCTTGGCCATGTCTACATGCCTAAATGCACTGAGTTGCCGCCATGCGATTGGCTGATTAGAAATTAAGTGTTAACGAGCAGTTGGACAGGTGTACCTAATAAAGTGGCCGGTGAGTGTATATTTGATACATAAACAAGAAGTAAGGGACTGATGTAAGAGACAGTAGGATCAGATTACACAGGGTTTCTTGTTAGAGGTATGCATAGTAGCTATATTTTCTTTAAAGCTAAGGCCCCAAGTTGCGGAAAAGCAGCTTTTGTTGTTGCAGATTTGCTGGGGGAAAAAAAAAAAAAAGGCAAGTTAGGATTCCCTTTAAAACAAATGATGAAATATCTAAGAAGTTCTTATACTTTTCCCTTCTGCTCAATCCACTTCTCAAAAAAATAGCAAAATCTGAAACAAAACAAGTAGCTTTTCTGCAACGTGGGGCCACAACCTAAAAGTGACAATCACTGTTGATTTGGAGTAGTCACACAAATTATTCGACAGCTAAATCGAGTACCAAATTAGGACTAATAGCCAAGCATTTATAACTAGCTCTCTAGGGAAAAGAACTTACAGAAACTACGAGGACTGCTGTTAAATACATGTGTTGTGTTATAAAACCTTTGATAGGTCATAGTGACATGTCAGTAGTTTTGATTGGTTAAGTCCAGCTGAATTCCCCATTTTTCACTGAAACAATGGGGTAGAAGTGCTGAACTTAGTTATGTACCCTACCGCTGTGATGAACTCTGCTCGGATCTCTTTGTGGGGATAATGTCACTCCTTAGGGAGAGACCACCTTCTCAGGTGTGTGGAGACTTATACAGCCATAGTTGCTCCACTGCAAAGGAACATGGGAAGAATATGCAAATCTGTCTCCCAAGATGTAAATAGGGAGACAGTGCCTCTGTTTGCTGCCCTCTATAGCAAGCAACCCTGAACAACATGCCCGACTTCCCAGAAGCCTTTGCTGCATGATGCGAGGTTATAACCAAATCAGTTTCTCAGCTACGGACGGAAGAGACAGAAACGGTGCCATCCGTAGCTGAGAAACTGATTTGGTTATAACCTCGCATCATGCAGCAAAGGCTTCTGGGAAGTCGGGCATGTTGTTCAGGGTTGCTTGATATAGAGGGCAGCATACAGAGGCACTGTCTCCCTATTTACATCTTGGGAGACAGATTTGCATATTCTTCCCATGTTCCTTTGCAGTGGAGCAACTATGGCTATAAGTCTCCACACACCTGAGAAGGTGGTCTCTCCCTAAGGAGTGACGTTATCCCCACAATCTGGTCTCACAGCCTCTCACTTAAACCAAATCAGTTCTCTCTGTGCTGCGCTGATGACGTCCAAAGAGAAAGAAACGGTGCCGTCCATAGCTGAGAAACTGATTTGGTTATAACCTCGCATCATGCAGCAAAGGCTTCTGGGAAGTCGGGCATGTTGTTCAGGGTTTCTTGCTATAGAGGGCAGCAAACAGAGGCACTTTCTCCCTATTTACATCTTGGGAGACAGATTTGCATATTCTTTCCCGGATCTCTTTGGGAAGACATGGTCAGTGGTGTATGGGCTTATACAGTTGTGTCCATATCTAACCATGCCTTTTTGAGGATTACTCTGTAGAGTGAATAACAGTCCTTCCACTTAGAGGACCTTTCATTACTTACAACAACTCCAGTTCTTACCAACTGTTAATTGCTGTGCAATCAGAATTTTTTTTTCCCTGTATACTCCACCTTTCCTGAGCAATCAGTGCAGTTCATTTTGATGACTGATATGCTACTTAGGCTCTGCAGTATCAAGGAATGGGATGTGATTGAGAGCTCCAATCAGAAATAAACAAAGTCAAATCTCAGAATCACACTCCTTGCCTTCTCCTGTCTGACACTGCCCATCTCACAGTAAAAATAATAATAATAATAAATTTTATTTATATAGCGCCAACATATTCCGCAGCGCTGTACAATTTGTAGGGTTCAGATACAGACAGATACAAAACAAAGAACGTCATTTCACACAATGGGACTGAGGGCCCTGCTCACAAGAGCTTACAATCTATGAGGTAGAGAGGATGACACAAGAGGTAGGAGGGGCGGCATTGCTTATATAGTGTTCAGACAATTTTGTAATAGAGGTTGCAGCCATTACACAGACAAAGCTTTATGGGCCGTCACTAGTAGTGTCCTTTAACATGTGGATAGAGCATGGACAAATAGGTTAGGCTGAAAAGGCATCAAGAAGGGTTTGCATTAGGAATTGTGATAGGCCTATCTGAAAAAATGCGTCTTTAGTTTGCGTTTGAAACTGTAGAAATTGGGAGTTAATCTGATTGTCCGGGGTAGAGCATTCCAGAGAAGTGGTGCAGCTCGGGAGAAGTCTTGTATACGAGCGTGGGAGGTTCTGATAATAGAGGATGTAAGTGTTAGGTCATTGAGTGAGCGGAGAACGGAGTAGTTCAGTCTTAGAGAGATTTAGTTTCAGATAGAGCGAGGACATGATATTAGAGACAGCAGAAAGACAGTCACTGGTGTTCTGTATGAGTACAGGGGTGATGTCACGGGAAGATGTGTATAATTGGGTGTCGTCAGCATAAAGATGGTACCTGAAGCCAAATCTGGCGATGGTTTGTCCAATGGGGGCTGTGTAGAGAGAAAAGAGCAGGGGGCCTAGGACCGAGCCCTGAGGAACCCCAACAGCAAGGGAAAGAGGGGAGGAAACAGAGCCCGCAAATGATACGCTGAAAGTGCAGTCGGAGAGATAAGAGGAGAACCAGGAGAGCGCAGTGTCATTGAGGCCGACTGAGCGGAGCATAGTGAGGAGATGATGGTCAACAGTGTCAAAAGCTGCAGAGAGGTCCAGAAGAATAAGAAGAGAGAAATCGCCATTGGATTTAGCCGTCAGGAGATCATTGGAGACTTTTGTGAGAGCCGTTTCAGTAGAGTGCAGAGCGCGGAAACCAGATTGTAAGGGGTCAAGAAGAGAGTTAGCAGAGAGATAGCGGATTAACAGAGAGATAGCGGATTAAACGAGAATAGACCAGGCGTTCCAAGAGTTTAGAGATGAAGGGGAGGTTAGAGACGGGTCGATAGTTAGCAGCACAGGACCGGTCCAAGGAGGGTTTTTTCAATAGCGGAGTTATAACAGCATGCTTGAAGGAGGATGGGAAGATTCCAGAAGAGAGAGAAGACTAAACAGCACATGAAGTGCCAAAATAAATGACACTTTTGCTTGGGAATGGTGGGGGCTAGAGAAAAAAAATCCTATTGTGCTAGGCTCAGTGGAGCAGCCCTATTAAATGATGCAAAAAGCTGGAGTTGGTGGAGATGAAAAAAAGGTCTCTTTTAAAGAGGACCTTTCACAAACTCCAACAAGTCCACCTCTTAGCTTCATTTATTATGTGCTGTACCACTGATCCTGGTGCAGTTGAAAGTTTTTCTTTAACACCCACTATTCCTGAGTAATCAGTGCCATTAGTTTTGGTACCTGATAGTCTACTTAGGCTCTGTACTGTCAAGAGGGCGGTGTCAGGCAGGAAGTGATTCTGAGCTCTGGCACTGACTGTCTCTGATTGGAGCTCTGAATCACACCCCCTGTCTGACAACTCCCTTATGACATTAGAGTTTAACTAGCACATCAGGCACCAAAACTAACTTGCTTGTTGCTCGGGATAGTGGGGGTTAGAGAGAGAATTCCAACTGCAGTGGAGTGGCACCTATTAAGAGCTAAGAGCTTGATTTGGTGGAGGTGGTGAAGGGTCTCTGTTAGTGATAAGTGGTCTCGCCAGTCTGCGCTCAGACACCCACTGATCAAAACTTCTGACATGCCACTATTAAAACAATAGTTGCCCTTTACAACTAGTTTTTACACTGGTATTATTTTATGTCAAAAGGAACAAATAATCTTCAATAGATTTTCTTCCCTGAAGTGCCATAAATTTCTAATTTAACATACAGATGTTGTGTAGGAGGAAGAATAGCAATAAATTTCAGACTATTACCTTCAAATCATTGCACGAGCTCTGCTAATCTGCCATAACACATTCAGACCAGCATCTTCCTACTCACTTGCTTTCTGCACAAGCCCTTCACTGAATGATAATGGTTAGAAGTATACATCACTCCTATACTATTGCATTATGCGTGCATAACAGCAACTCACAAACCCAGACGTGTATCTGACCTGAATAGAATAAAGCTACATGAGTTTTCATCATTCCAAACGTCTGCTGGGTAGTCTGTGGAAGAAGCATACGTCATGATTTCAACTTTATATGGAAAGGGTTTAAAACCTTGTCAAAAGGCTAGCGCAATTTCACATCACAGAATCACTGCATGGTCAATTTCACGTGTAAATTACCGGTCTGTAGCACTTTGCTCTGCTGTAGCTTATTCACTTATTTTTCTGTAATGATTAAAAGATCATATGAGATGGCACTTACCATTGACGTCAGCAGATGCAGTAGTCTTCCAGCATGACTCGGGTTAGCATGTGGTCTGCTGGAGATTGATCAAAGAGTTCAAGCAAGTCAAATCAGGGATTGTTATATATAACTTTACTTACTAAGTGAGATTGTATCTGTGAACTCTGTATGTAAGTCAAACTTCAGTATAACACCAAGAATGTAACCTATATGATTCTAAGTAGCCCATACTATACAGTATAAGGTAATGTGGTAATCTTTATAGGGAAAGTTTGCAGGGAATCCATCAGCAGTTTGACCCTTCTAAGGCTGAGTTCAGATGGGGGTTTTTTGCGCCTCTCAGTTAATAACACCCCATATCTAAATGGACCAGTTTTTATTTATTGATGATCTATCCTCAATATAATAAAAGATCAGTGTGATCCAGTACCTGGAACTGGCACTGTTATTAATCTGCTATATAAAGAGGCTAAGATGCTTGTTCAATGCTGTGACAATTTACTGTTTACATCCATGTTGTCTGCTTTATAGCAGCCATACAAAATAATTACAACCTTGTTCCATAGAAATGAATATGACGAGGCTAAAATTACATTGCATGGCTGCTATGAAACAAAAGGTAAGCAATGTAAACAGTGATGGCACCATAGCCCCTTCAATCAGCTGACCAGTGGAGGTCTTAGACCCCCACCAATACTTTTGTTAACAAACTATCTTCTTAAATCAATAATGCCTGTGTTACCTTAAAATACCAGGGCCCAGTTTCCCAAAGGTTAATACCCTCAATGCCACCCAATATTTTAGCAGTGTTTCCCAACCATTTCCAACTCAGAGTATTTCCCTTTGCACCCCAGTGGCTCCTTCACATTGCATAATGCTCCAAGTGACCCCCGCACATATTCATTCCCACTGTCCTTGTGCAGAATATAACAGTCCTTATTGGCCCCCTTCACACAGTATTATTGTCCCCAATAGTCCCCTCACACAGTGAATTGGCCCATACAAATAAAATATACTCATAATTACACTAGTTCACATCTGTGTTCAGGTTTCTGGGGGGTCTTCTTGGAGTTCCTCTGAATGGAAATCTAATCTGCGTTAAAAAAAAAAAAAAAAAATCAGTTACCCGTGGACCCCATATACTACAACTGCCGGGTTTCTGCCCAAAAAGTGTGAAAAATGTGGAGAGAAGCACTGCTTGCAGACACCAATAAAGTTGAAAATGTTGCATGTTTGCCCATGATGGAACCCATAAAGTCATTGGGCTGCTGCCCTTTTATACAGGAGAAACATCATTAATCGGGAGAACGCTTCTGCCAACACTGCACCTTGAATACTATTCAGAGAGTGGGGAGTGCCTGGGCTAAGAAGGGATGAAGGGGCTGTAAATATGTCTGGAGATGATAGTTTGTTTCTAAGAGGAGGAATGTGGACCAACTTTGTGTGTGTTTTTTTGTTTGTTTGTTTTTCGCTATCTTGTGATTTTTGTGTTTCAGTGGAGGCCTTGGCACTGGGATTACATTTGGCCATGGCCGCTGAGTTGCTCTGTTGATAACTGAGGGACTTTCAGATTAGGGTGGGCTGTACCTCCTTAAAGAGACATATGATTATATGGCAAATGTGGCAGTCTTGGCACGTTTACAATGTGAAGAAGGGAAAGGAGGCACAGCACCAGGTAGATGAGATGAAACTTATTCAGGAATGGAAAGAATAGCACTGCCGTAAACCGAAGTCAGTGCAGTGGCACAGGACATCTTGCTTGCTGCCCAGAAATGGTCACTCATGAACCTTTATGAGAGTCTTAAGGAGACATAACTGAGGGGATCTACGTGTGACATTCAGCATCCTCAAGGGATGTCCCAGCTTATTTCAGAGTCCAGAGATGGTGGCTGCAACAAAACTTCCTCCAGTTGTGGGCTATAGGGTGCAGTAGTCCTTGGTTCCCTAAGCTTTTCTGTAGCTAGTTTGGATGAGCTATCTAGACAGAACAAAGGAAAGGAATGTAAGATGGCTACAGGCACATGTTGAAAAGGAATCTAAAATGGAGGACAAACACAAACTGGCATCCTCCACAGAAGCACAAGAAATTTGCTGCATGCCTTTATATAAGATAAGAGATAAGATAATACTTTAATAGTCCCACCAATGGGAAATTCAGTGTGTTACAGCAGCACGGATAATACAGTAATATATTACAAGAAAGAACACATACAAGCTCAGAATAGCAGATGAAAATGAGAGACTCGGGATCATTTAGTTCTCTGTGCGGAATGATTTTCGCTTGGCCTGATGTTGATTATACAGCCTGACCACGGTTGGGAGGAAGGACTTCCAATAGCGCCCCTTCTCACACTTGGGGTGAAGCAGTCGGTCACTGACAGTACTGCCCAGTGCTATCACGGTCTCATGCATTGGATGGGAGTTGTTTTCCAGCATGGAGCTCACCACGGACAGTATCCTTCTGTCCCCCACCACCTGTAATGGGTCCAGGGGGGTCCACAGGACAGAGCTTGTCCTTCTAACCAGCCTGTCAAGTCTTTCTGTCCCTGGCTGGTATGCTACTCCCCTAGCAGGCCACTCCAAAGAAGATGGCTGAAGCAACCACAGAGTTGAAAAAGGCCGTAAGAAGTGGCCCCTGGACTCCAAAGGCCCTCAGCCTCCTGAGCAGGTAGAGTCTGCTGTGGCCCTTTCTGTGCAGGTGTTCTACCCAGTCCAGTTTATTATAGGTAATTATAGGTCTTGACCATCTCAATGCATGATCCTTGGATCTCCACTGGGCTCAGAGCCCTTCTCCGTTTACTAAAGTCCACCACCATCTCTTTGGTCCTTCCAGCATTAATTCTGAGGTGATTCCGCTGACACCATTCCACAAAATCCCGGTTTAAGTCTCTATATTCCCTATCATCACTGTCAGTGATAAGGCCTACTATAGCAGAGTCATCGGAGTACTGTAAGTAACAGCTGGATGAGTTTAACCTAAAGTCAGCAGTGTACAGTGTGAAGAGGAAAGGGTCAAGAACCTTGTGGTGCCCATGTACTACAGATCAGTGTCAGACACAGTCCTGGGATCTCACATGCCGATTTATCAGGTAGTCTAGGATCCAGTTGAACAGGTGATGGTCAACTCCAGCATGGTCCAGCTTGTCTCTCAGTAGCCCTGGCTGAATGGTGTTAAAAGCACTGGAGAAATCAAAGAACATTATTCTCAGTGTCCCTTTGTTTTTTCAGGTGAGGGAGAGCTCTGTGAAGAAGATGGATGATGGCATCACTCACCCCAATGCCTGGTGGATAGGCGAAGTGGAGAGAGTCCATGGCAGGGCTCATCAGAGGCTGGAGATGTGCCAGGACTAGTCTGTCTACTACCTTCAAGTGGGAAGTTAGTGCTACAGGTCTGTAGCCGTTGAGGTCCTTCGGATTAGGTTTCTTTGGAACTGCTACCACACAAGATGTTTTCCACAGTTGTACAGTACTACCACTCCCAGCTTCAGGCTCATATTGTACATGTGTGTACTTTTATTCCAGCCTTATCCGCTTTTATCTTTCTGATTTCTGTACACACTTGAGACTCTGTGAAGATAAGATTGTAGCCAGACAGCAGCAAGGTGCAAGGGGAACTGGTCTGGTTTGAGCAAGCAGGTGAGGGTGGGGTCCTGGTGTGGGGGAGGGTGTTGAATGACATGCTGGGGTGGTGTGTGATCAAATCTATTGAAGAAAAGATTTAGTTCATTACATCATTTGGTGTCTCCTTCTGCCTGGGGGATGGGTTGGCTGTGGCCAGATATTGCTTTAAGACTATTCCAAACTTTCCTCATGCTGTTTTCTGCCATTTCCTGCTCCATCCTACTTCTGTAATTGGCTTTTCCCTCCCTAATTTGTCATCTCAGCTCCTTCTGCTCAGCCACTGAGCGTTTCCTGTCTCCACATCTGAACACATTTTTTTTTTCTCCTTGAGAAGAGCTTTTATATCGGAGTTAATACATGGCTTTTTATCAGATAAAGACCTCACCACTTTTGTGGGTACCTTGTTGTCAACACAGAAATTGATGTAGTCCGTTATGCTATATGAGAGCCCCTCAATATCATTCAGATGGGAGTCTAGCAACACTTCCCATGTAGTTGTATCAAAACAGTCCCTCAGATCCCCCCTCCATGCCCTCTTCTGACCAAATCCTCACCGTACGACTTAAAACTTCCACAGTATACATAGAATATGTGTTCATTTTACCATAAACTACATATAATGCTGGATTCCTGAAGAATAGTGTGAAACTACTATAACCTACCCATTTCATATCTAGGAAGCCCAGCACCTATACAGGCATTTACTACATGTCTATATAGGTTCATTTCACTACAAACCTGTCCATTCCATGTCTGGAAAGCACAATAAACTTATTAAACTTGCCTGCTTAGTATTTCCAATTAAAAGTCTTGGGGTGTGTTTTGGGTTTTTTTAATGTTTTTTTTTTTTTTTTCCTATTCCTTTTCTTCATTCTGCGCAGCATTTTCACATTTATCTAGCCTAGTCCTGCAACCCCATCAAACAGCTGAATAACAAACGTGCTGAAAGCTGGACCCTGACAAATCTAATATTGGTGGCCCATCCTAAAGGAAGGCTGTGAATTTTCAGAAAATAGGATTACCGCTTTTGTAACTAAACAAATCCAACATAACTTTGCAAATTGGTTGTGTCAACTGTAAATATTTATAAAATACACGGAATTATGACCTGTCTGTATTTATAAAACAAGCAGGCAAGACGTTACATCATTTCACAATGACTTCCTTTTCTTAAAAAAAAATGAAACAAAGCTTTGTATCCTAGTTTTTTAGTATTTGTACACCACTGGTCAGTGTAGTTGTGGAACATAAACAGGTAACATCATTGTTTGTATACAGTATACTGTAGATATCACAACATAACACGCAACGTATATGGTGAATAAGTCGCACAATGTATCAGCGCAGAGTGTACTAAAGATATTCGCCAATAGGTGGCAGGAGCACACTAGGAATCAATGTAGCAGAAAAGACTTGTCTTACCATTCTACTGAAGTCTTAACATGTCAGTAAAATATGTGCCCTAAGCAAAAAACTTAACAAAAACAGAAAGATAAAACCCCAACAGATGTTGTATACAGCTAAAGGAATTGTTTTTAATGTGCCACGTACTCCATGCATGTCATATTAACCTTACAGTTTGTATAGTCTGTATTGTATTTTACAATGTCTGTATCATGTACTCACTATACCTTGAGGTGGTTGTTTCAGAGAACTAATGTACCTACAGGACTGTAAAAGGGCATGTTCCAGATGCTCCCTATTACTGCATATTTCTCATAGTGTCCCATTTCTGATCTATAAACAGGAAGCCACTTTACAAACAATACATCACTGCAAAATGGTGAGAAGTGTACATGTATGTGTGTGTGTGTGTGTGTGTGTGTGTGTGTGTGTGTGTGTGATATATATATATACATATATATATATATATATATATATATATATATATACACACACATATACACTCACCGGCCACTTTATTAGGTACACCATGCTAGTAACGGGTTGGACCCCCTTTTGCCTTCAGAACTGCCTCAATTCTTCGTGGCATAGATTCAACAAAGACTTCGACAAAGGAACTAATCCGAAACGCGTCAGTCTGACGCCCATGCTCCTGTTGAGATGTGTGCTGTCATACATGTTATGTTATTTTAAATAATAAAGAAGAATTTTTCAATTTTCCACGAAACCTGGCTGGAATCAACTTCTATTTTGGATTTCCTCATTGTCAAGCTCCGAGCCGAGGGAGTGTATTCCGAGCTGAGCTTCTGAATTGGGTGGAAAAAACTACATGTTGGAGATTGATTTGATGCTGCAAGTTGGCTGAGTATAAATTCCGTTTCCCCCATTTCCTCTATGCATAGATTCAACAAGGTGCTGGAAGCATTCCTCAGAGATTTTGGTCCATATTGACATGATGGCATCACACAGTTGCCGCAGATTTGTCGGCTGCACATCCATGATGCGGATCTCCTGTTCCACCACATCCCAAAGATGCTCTATTGGATTGAGATCTGGTGACTGTGGAGGCCATTGGAGTACAGTGAACTCATTGTCATGTTCAAGAAACCAGTCTGAGATGATTCCAGCTTTATGACATGGCGCATTATCCTGCTGAAAGTAGCCATCAGATGTTGGTACATTGTGGTCATAAAGGGATGGACATGGTCAGCAACAATACTCAGGTAGGCTTTGGCGTTGCAACGATGCTCAATTGGTACCAAGGGGCCCAAAGAGTGCCAAGAAAATATTCCCCACACCATGACACCACCACCACCAGCCTGAACCGTTGATACAAAGCAGGATGGATCCATGCTTTCATGTTGTTGACGCCAAATTCTGACCCTACCATCCGAATGTCGCAGCAGAAATCGAGACTCATCAGACAAGGCAACGTTTTTCCAATCTTCAATTGTCCAATTTCGATGAGCTTGTGCAAATTGTAGCCTCAGTTTCCTGTTCTTAGCTGAAAGGAGTGGCACCTGGTGTGGTCTTCTGCTGCTGTAGCCCATCTGCCTCAAAGTTCGACGTACTGTGCGTTCAGAGATGCTCTTCTGGCTACCTTGGTTGTAACGGGTGGCTATTTGAGTCACTGTTGCCTTTCTATCAGCTCGAACCAGTCTGGCCATTCTCCTCTGACCTCTGGCATCAACAACGCATTTCCGCCCACAGAACTGCCGCTCACTGGCTGTTTTTTCTTTTTCGGACCATTCTCTGTAAACCCTAGAGATGATTGTGCGTGAAAATCCCAGTAGATCAGCAGTTTCTGAAATACTCAGACCAGCCCTTCTGGCACCAACAACCATGCCACGTTCAAAGGCACTCAAATCACCTTTCTTCCCCATACTGATGCTCGGTTTGAACTGCAGGAGATTGTCTTGACCATGTCTACATGCCTAAATGCACTGAGTTGCCGCCATGTGATTGGCTGATTAGAAATTAAGTGTTAACGAGCAGTTGGACAGGTGTACCTAATAAAGTGGCCGGTGAGTGTATATATATATATATATATATATATATATATATATATATATATATACATATTCTCCTGTCTTACTGTTTCACGGTGGAGAGGCTGCATAAGGACACTGGCAGTTTGCTTTAAAAACGCTTTCATTTGAATGACTTTATAAACTGACCGCCAACTAGCTGTCCCCAGTTTTTCCTGGAATTTCAACATAATCACAGTGGGCGGAGAGTGGTGCAAGAGTGAAAGCCCCCTAAGAAAATCTGTTGCTACTTTTTTTATTCTATTTTCTACATATGCCTATGTGGCTGCCATTTTACCTGAGCTTTTCCTCTGCTGTATTAACAGCATTTAGTGATATGCTTTACTGTATGGTCATGGCCATAGCCAGCAATAGTCTGGACCTGTTTCATTGAGTTCTATGGAGAGTTTTCTAGACATGCTCTATGGAGACAGGAGTAGATAAATTGTGACATCACCTATTGTCAGTAGTGAATGTAATGATGGGTCACTATGGATGTTATCTGTAGAGGTGTGATCTTCTATTGTAAAGCTATTTGTCCTGTTTGTGTTGTAAATGAGGTGATTGCTATGATGAAAATCACTACAGAGGAGTAGCACTGCTAGCAATACTGTGTTTGGGGGTACTCAGCTGGCACTATCTATGGGGCACACTGCTGGCTACAATGGTGCTCCTATCAGGGGCACTCTGGCAGACATTATATGGGTAAGTTGCCTGTGTACTATATAGTGCCATTATTTATTTATGTAGAATGGCGACACTATTTTTGTGTTGTATGGTGGTATTGGGTAGTACGGCATGATTATTTATATAAACTATATGGTGCTATTAGATATATACTTGTTATTGGGAACATTGGCTGTACATGCAGCATGCTTATTATATTTGTGAACAATTCCACCATAATAAAATGTATTGGTTTGAGCCCCTTTGAGACCACCCTGGTAGAACCTGAATTACAGCCATATTAGTTCTAACTTACCTTTCAGGAATAAAGTTCACCTTGCTGAGTTTAGCCATTTGAAAATCAAAATTTCTCACTATTACAGCTCAGAATCTGACAACTGACAACTATCACATCTAATTTGGAGTTAGTAGCCAACTACCCTGAGAAAATACATTCCGGAAACCGGATATGGAGATGATACATTGTGTACTGATGCAGTAATAAATATTTCTGGAGATTCCATTTAAGATCTTAGTCCCCATAAAATCTCAAGAGCCTCACTGACATACTGTAAATGAATGTACTGGTGCAAAGCCAGGTTCTCAATGTTCTTAAATAGATACAATACAGTGAGCGATCTACACCGATCAGTCATAACATGATATGTGAAGTGAAGGACATGTATTGTCTTGTTACAATGGCACCTGTCAAATGAATAGTCAGTTCACGAAGTTGATGAGTTGGAAGCAGGTAAAATGGGCGAGTGTAAGGATCTGAGCAACTTTTACCTCCCCCAATAAGGCATATCTTGTGCAGTAGTTAATAGTTACTCCTCAGAAGAGATCTAATAGGCAAACGTGTACCAGTCACAGGGTCATAGTAGCTCGAGGTCCATTTATACGTATAGGCCATAAAGGCTAGCCCATCTGTTTCAGTACAAAAGGAGTATTTCCTATAGCATAAATTGTTGGATAAGATGTCAGCTTTGATAAATGCTGACCCCAACTGCCACTAAAAGCATCTAAAATGGGCAACTAACTATCAGAAATCGAACGCGGAGCATTTGAAGATAGACTGATATTCTGATGAATTACATTTTGCTGTTGTCATGTTAACTGGCATGTGTGCATGCATCATTTACCTGGAGAAGAGATGGTACCAATATGGGCTCTCGTGCTCATATGAATGTAACAGTAGATTGCACATATGATTGCCACTCCACTCAGTTCTATAGCAGATCTCTGTACTCGGCTTTTCTTCTGCACAGACCTAAGGATGAATAGAGTAGTAGGGCATATGCACAACCTGCCATTGTATTCATTTGGGGCACCTAAGACCCTTGTTCTTGTGTTTGTTGGGGGTGATCAGACCCTCTATTCAGAGAATTATGCCTTATCCTTTTGAGAGGTGATAAATGGGTATTCTGTCCACTATAGTTTTTTAATAAAAGACAGTCTTGGAAATAGAATGGACTAGATATAGACAGATTGATGTAAGATGTATAAACTAAACATTAATTATATTATGACTCAGTTGTGTTATTTATGTAGTCAATTGTTCTACATCAATGTAAAATGCGCTCTACATCTTTCATCTGCAGTCCGAGCCATGGATTTCCAGTAATGACCATTGGCAGCCGTACAGCATGTATGTGTGATTAGGATTAGGGCTCTGCTGCTCCTGCCAATGAAAGGGATTCTGTAAGAATAGATCACCAAGATGTGGAAAAGGAAAGGATGGTATTCACTTCTGATTTTTTTAAATATGACATTGAAAAGGCCTTAAAGGATTAGAGAACATTCTCAGCCTGTGAAGTAACCCAGGTTGTTTTCCCTTACACCTACTAATCTGCTCTAACCCAGGTTCATCCAGCATGTAAAGGTTATATAATGTATGAGGATCTCTGTTATAGATAGCCAGTGCACTCCACACTCTGATATTTCTAAGTGTGTCTCTGGTATCCACTGGCAGGAAAAGTAAAACATTAAGAATAGTATAATAAATAAATAATACATATAGAAATCTGATGGCTGCTAGTGTATGACGTACATTTGTAACCACAATTAGAGACAGGGTCGGACTGGGGTGTCTAGGGCCCACCAGTGGAGTTGTTTCTAGGGGCCCACCACCAGGACCCTGCAGATCAGCGGCAGTACCAAGACACGACGACTAAAGGTAATAACATGTTGGAAGCCATGCTGCTCACCTATTATACCATGTGCACTACCTAAATGTACTGCTACACCTTGTATGGCAAACGGACAGCATGGCTCCTATAAATGCTACTATTACCTGTAACTGCTTGGTCTTGGAAAAAGGCTGATCTGCAGAGGTCCTGGCTGTTGTATCATCACAGATGTAATATTGATGGCTTATCCTAAGGATAGACCATCAATATTAGAAAGATGAATAAATCCTTTAGGGCTAGTTCACACGGATATACATGAACTCTGCGTGTGAACATTCTGTCGCAGATGCCAGGCATCCCGTCGTGGCATTCCGCTCCGGATTAGACCCAAATGAATGGGCCAGAGCCTCGCGCCGCGGATGCTGAGACTGGCTCAGCCGCGGAATCCGCGGCAAGATAGGGAAGCTCGCTTCTTTTTTCGGCTACTAGCTAGCGGAAAAAAAGAAGCGAGAGGCTCCCATTAAAGTCATTGGGAGCAATTTTTGGCGGCAGATTCTGCCTCAAAATCCGCTGCCAACTTCCCTGTTTGAACGAGCCCTTAAAATGGTTGTCCTGGAATTGGAGCAACTCATGTCCCTGGCGTAAAGTGTAAAATCAAAAACAAATAAATAAAAAAGAATACTCATCTGTCCCCGTCGCTCCATTGTCCGCCGCCCGTGTCCATTCGGTCTCGTGCTGGCGCCTCTTTGCTGGGAGACCTGCACCTCATGTGATCACTGAGACTAGTTAGGTAAAGAATTTCCAGAAATGAGACCATGAGACTGAACAGACACAGGCGGGGGACAACAGGGTGCAAGGGACAGGTGAGTATACTTTTTTTGTTTTTTTTTTTGTTTTTTTTACACCTCCCTGATGGCCACCACAGTGATCACTCCAGTTTATAGACAACAAAGGATTATGTAGATAATCTTGTTTCCCTTAGTCCTAACAGCGGCACAATGTGGGGTATTTCGTGCCCCTGTGTGCTGGTAGGACAGGCGGAATTTTAATTAGCCATGTATTAATTTCACATGGCTTGTTCCCTTTAAGAGGGCACAGATACCTCCCCCCTGTGCGTAAATAACAAGTAATAATACATACATTCCAAAATAAACAACAATAGGGGGGGAATCCTTGTGCCGCTGTTAGGACTAAGGGAAACAAGATTATCTACATAATCCTTTGTTCCCTGTCGTCCCTACCAGCGGCACAATGTGGGGAAATAGCAAGTAATCCCCATAAGGGTGGGAGATTAAACACAAGCAGAATGTAATACAGTACGCCCGAAGGCAGTAGCTTCTGAGCCATACCGATCAAGTCGGTAGTGCTTCACAAAGGTCAATTCTGAAGACCAGGATGCTGCTGCACAAATCTGGTCCAAGGTGAGAGCCTTGACCTCTGCCCAAGAGGTCGATACTGCCCGCGTCGAATGGGCCCTTAGGACGGTCGGCGGAGGTAAGTTCTGACTCACAAACGCCAACTTGATTGCTTCCTTCACCCAGCGAGAGATGGTGACCTTAGAAGCCTTGCGGCCTTTATGGCCCCCTACATAATTTATTAACAAGTTCTCAGATCTCCTGAAAGCGCGTGTGCGCTGAAGGTAAATCTGCAGGTTCCGGACTAAATCTAGGGTATGCCACTTCTCCTCTTCAGGGGAAGTGGGCACGGGAAAAAAGGTTGGCAAGCAAATGAGCTGACTCACATTCGCCCTAGAAGAAACTTTCGGCCTGAATCCTGGCAGAAATCTCAACTGAACACGGTCTTCAAAGAAGGCAATGTAAGGAGCTTCCGATGAGAGTGCTTGAAGCTCCCCTACTCTTTTTGCCGAGGTGATAGCGAGGAGAAAAGATACCTTATAGGTCAGCCACTTTAGATCCACCTCCTCCAGAGGTTCGAATGGAGCAACACAAAGTGCCGTTAGGACCTTGCTGAGGTCCCATTGGTGGACAGGAGCAGAAACTGCTGGTCTCAGCCTAGTTGCCCCTTTGATAAAGGTGCTCACTAAAGGATCCTGAGACAACCGCCTCCCCAGATAGGCGGACAAAGCGGCTACATGTACCTTCAGGGTAGAAGCTGCAAGCCCTCTGTCTAGGCCGTCCTGCAGGAAATCCAGGATCGCCCTCACAGGGGGATCGGAGGAGTCCACTTCGTGTTCCGTGCACCAGGCCTGGAAAATATTACCGATCCTACGGTAATTCTTATTGGTCGAGGTGGCTCTGGCGCTGGCTAAAGTCCTTAGGACGCCTTGAGACAGTCCTCTATTCCTTAATAGGGACTGGTCAACCTCCAGGCTGTCAGATTGAATCTCCTCAGATCGTGGTGTCTCAGCTCTCCTTGTGTCACCAGATCTGGGAGGGGGGGAAGCCTCCAATACCTGCCTTGACTCATCCACATGAGCTGGGCAAACCAAGTCCTTTTCGGCCAGAACGGGATTATGGCAATTCCCGAGACTTGGTCCTGTCTGATTTTCATCAATACCTTGGGTATGATGGAAACTGGAGGGAAAATGTATATCAGCCTGAACCTCCATGGGATGGACAGGGCATCCACTGCCAAGGCATTGTCCTCCTGGTACAGAGAGCAGAAGGTTTCCACCTTGGCGTTGAGTCGGGTTGCCATGAGGTCGACATCCGGAAGGCCCCATGTTTGGACAATCTGATGGAATATGTCTTGATTGAGAGACCATTCTCCTGATACAGGGATACCCCGACTCAACTGATCCGCTACTATGTTCAGGGAGCCCTTGATGTGAACAGCGGATAGGTGGGTCAGATTCTTCTCTGCCCACGTGAAGATCAAGTTCGCCTCTCTCAGTAGGGCTGGAACCCTGGTGCCGCCCTGTTTGCTCAAGTATATTACCGTCGTCATATTGTCTGACCGGACCTTGACTGCCTTCCCTTCGAGAAAGGGGGCGAAGTACTTCAGCGCCAGATACACTGCTTTTAGCTCCTTCAGGTTGGAGGTTCCTACCTCTGGATTCCTCCACAGACCCTGGACAGTCCTGCCGTCCAGGTGGGCTCCCCATCCCGAATGGGACGCATCTGTTGTCAACAGGGTCCAACGAGGTTGAACCGAGGACCTTCCGTCTTTCAGGTGTCTCCACCATCTGAGGGAAAGACGGGTACCGGGAGAAAGGCAGATCTTCCTGTGCAGTCCCCGTGGAGATCCGTTCCAGGCTCTCAACACTTCCATCTGAAGGGGACGCAAGTGCCATAAAGCCCAAGGGACCGCCTTGGCTGAAGAAGACATCAGGCCTAGGACCCGCATGGCGGTGCGAATGGTGATCCATCGGGACCTGAGGAGGCCCCGAACCGAAGCTTCTATTTTTGCTCGCCTTGGACGAGATAGGAAAATCTGCATGCTCTGGGAATCCAGAACAAACCCTAGGAATTTCTTCCGGGTGGATGGCACTATTTCTGACGTCTCCCAATTGATCAGCCAACCTAACTCCTGGAGGAAGGCGATGGCTATCTGGAGGTGGTGATGGAGAATTGAAGTAGACTGAGCTTTTATAAGCCAGTCGTCGAGGTAGGGAACCACGAAGAGGCCTTGAAGTCTGAGAGCGGCGGCAACTGGTGCGACCATCTTGGTGAATACATACGGAGCTGACGATATGCCGAATGGCAGAGCAGTGAACTGTAGGTGCTCTCTGTGACCAGCCATAAGAACGGCTATACGTAGATATTTCCTGTGTGGCGGGAAGATGGGGATATGTAAGTAGGCATCCTTCAGGTCCAGGGTGACCATGACCTCGTTGCGCAATAGGAAATTGGTTACTGAGTCTATGGACTCCATCCTGAAAGGTTTTTTCTTTATGAAGAGGTTGAGGAACCGAAGATCTATAATCATCCGCCACCCTCCTGTGGACTTTGGAACCAAGAACACGGGTGAATAAACTCCTTGACCCACTTCGGGAGGAGGGACCCTTTCCAGGGCCCCCTTTAAGAGATATTCTGCGACGGAAGCCTCCAGGCAGTCTTGTTGTAGGGCTGGTAAGACCCGCGTAGTGATGAAACGATCCACCGGAGGATGGGAGAACTCTATTGCGTATCCTCGCTGAACAACTTGAAAGACCCATGGGTCCAGAATGTGAAGATGCCATGCCACAAGGAAATTCGAAAGGCGCCCTCCTACGGGAGAGCTGGTCACAGAGAGCGGCGTCTCCTCAAAACCCCTTCTTCTTAGGGTCCTCCTTGGGGATCCCGCGACCCGCCCCTTTCGGACGGTATCTGGGGCGTCTCTGGCTTCCTTGTTGAGGCCTGTATTGAGACGTGGAGCCTCGACCCCTAGAAGGGGGAGGCCTTCTTTCTCTGGTTGCTTGTGGTAGTGATCTCCCTCTACCATCAGCCAATCCCTCCATCAGATCGTCCAGCCCTTGGCCGAAAACCTTCCCAGGTTGAAAGGGGAGGGAACACAAAGAAAACTTGGAGGCGACATCAGCCCGCCAAGGTTTGAGCCACAAGGGCCTCCTGGCGGCGGTATTGAGGGCCATGGCCTTGGAAGCCAGCTTCACCTGCTGTCTTGCCGATTCTCTCAGGAAATCCGTAGCGAGACGGATCTCCCCCATGGATGCCAGGATGTCGTCCCTGTTAACCCCGGAGTCGATATCCCGTTCCAGGCGGTCCAGCCGGGCTTGAAGCTTATCAGCTACTTCCGTTGAGGCGATGCCCACCGTCACCTGGGCTGAAGCAGACGAATACGCCTTCTTGAGCGTTGAATCCACTCTTCTATCAAGCAAATCCTGAAGATTTGACCCGTCATCGATGGGCACGACAGTGCGACGGGAAAGCTTAGAGATGGCTAAATCCACCTTGGGTGGCGGACCCCAGCGATCCAGCTGGGAGGGATCAATCGGATACACTGCTTTGAAAGCTCTGGTGGTGACGTAAGCCTTCTCCGGCTGCTTCCATTCTTGTTCCATTAGGCTGGCCATGGAGGCGTCCACTTGGAAAACCCTCCGCTTCCCAGAGGTGGACGCAGAGGCTTCCCCCTCGCCAACCTGGTCCCACGACCGGATGGCCTTCAGCAGTTTATTAGTCTTTTCCCGATGGAAAATTGGTCTGCTGGTACAGGAGGACTGATCGTCCGATGATATGGACACCTCCTCCACCTGGAGGCGCTCCAGGGAGGGCAGTGAAGCAGAACGCCTTTCCACGCGCTGCTTCTTGGTGAGCTGAGCCAGTGAAGTACGGATATCCTTTAAAGAATCATCCTGCAAAAAACACAAGGATACTTAGAAGCCGGAGGGGACCCTTCCCCTCTTTGCGGCAACCGTACTCACCATGTACTCCTTGACCCATGCTACCATATCACTGGTAACGGGTTCCTCCCGCAGAGGTCCCCTGCATTGCTGGCAGCGTGACCAGTCATAGCCTAAAGGCAAAACAATGACATTCAGGATACTCCCACCATTGGGAGAATTAGCAGACGAAAAAACCGCACCTACCATCAGGTAGTGGAACGTCACAATCAATGCAAGCCAGGTGTCTCCTTTTAGAAGACTTCTTCCGTCTTACTTGATCCCCGGGAGGGGTAGAAGAGGAAGACATGACAAATAGAAGCTAGCTTTCAGCGATACCTAAGCATGGAATATGAAACATCAGAGGAGTACATTCAAGGAACCATATGAGGAGACTCACCCAGCTTCTGCAGGCCACTTACCAACCTTCAGCAGAGTTTGCAGTAGAATAAATGCAAATTGAAGCGGTAACCACAAGCCACAGCGGAGAAACCAGCTAGGGATTAGACTAGCAGGCAATGAGGGATGCAACCTGCCCCCTTTTTACAGCCCCATATCCGGAAGGGGCGTGGCCTTAGTCAAAAGCTCCGTTCCTTTGCCCTTCATAACACTCCTAGCCCTTCAAGTCACGCTCCCCCTTTGAGCCAACTACATTGGCACGTACCTTAATCTCCTGAGGACCTCCAGTGTCCAACGCTGCTGTTCGCGTGGTCCCGGAGCGGCGAATGCCGAAAACCGGAAGTTGCCGGTGTTACACTTCTAAACGACCGGCCGGAACCCTCCTACACAGAGGAAAGGTTCCGCGAAAACCGGAAGTTCCCCTCATGGAGCCGCGCGAACACGCCGGCTGGCTGCGCGCGGCTCCGAAGCCCAGCAGGACTGGATGCCGGGGAACAGGAGGTAGGATTGCGTGAGGGAGGTGGGCAAAATAGGTAACTTTAATCTTACCTATTCTCTTTGCAGGACCGACAGAAGTCCAAAGGGGCAGAGTGCATCATTGAAGACACCTGAACAGGTCTGAGCAGGTAAGTACCTGAAACTTCTTCTTACTCTTTCTCTTTAGGAGGACACAGAGTCCTCCCCACCTGTCCGATCCTTTACACAGGACAGAAAAAAACGCACAGGGGGGAGGTATCTGTGCCCTCTTAAAGGGAACAAGCCATGTGAAATTAATACATGGCTAATTAAAATTCCGCCTGTCCTACCAGCACACAGGGGCACGAAATACCCCACATTGTGCCGCTGGTAGGGACGACAGGGAACCTCTTTTAAGGGAATGTCTGGGCCAAATTTTTTATGGCCACTTCACTGGTCTCCCCCAATACAGTGGTCTCTTCACTGGTCCCCCATAATGTATGGGGAACAGTGATGGGGCCATTATATTGTGTGGGAGCAGTGATGGGGCCATTATATCGTGTGGGAGCAGTGATGGGGTAACATCCTGTGCAGAAGGGGGATGTTAAAATGTGTGGGACATATTAAAGGGGTTGTGCAGGGTTAATCTTTTTTATGGCCTATGCTCAGTATAAGCCATAAATACCTCAAACCTCATATTGCAGAAACAACGTCTTTGGCTACTATAGAAAAAAAATATGTGTTTTACAAAAGCAGCAAAGTGAATGAAATGTAATAAATTTACCTCATCCGCAAACTGCAGGAAAAAAAGATGTGGAACAGCCACAAACCCTAAAATGTGTGCGCTTCTAAAAACATGGCCGGTTACTTTCAGCTGCGCAATTGAGAGTAAGTATTGGGAAAATGCATCAAAAGCTCAATAAAAAACGCTGTGGAAAAAATACATTGAGATTTGCTGCTATTTATTCCACAGGGTTTTTGAGCTGCGTCTCGCTGTTGGGCCTCATCCTGATCATCTCAATATACTGTGTACTAGGGTCAACACGTTGGCTCAGCGGTTAGCTTTTCAGCGCTGGAGTCCTCGGTTCGAATCCTGTCAGGAACAACATGTGCGAGGAGTTTGTATGTTTTCCCCGTGTTTGCGTGGATTTCCTCCCCTATTCCAAAAAGACATACTGATAGGGGGAAAAAATGTACATTGTGAGCCCTATATGCGGCTCACAATCTACGTTAAAATATATATATATATATATATATATATACTGTATACTACGCTATAAGGCTAAGACCCCATGTAGCATCCTGCAGAAAAAAATGCTGTGGTGAAACCCTGGCGGCAACGCATCAGTTTTTCCCACAGCGCTTATTGCAGAAACTCCACAGACGTTTCCTCTGAGGACTTTCTGTTTCCATTATACCTAAAGGGAAACCGCCAGTGTTTATGTAGGTATAAGTGACATGCTGCAATTTCCAAAACCACAACAGTTTTAGAAATTGCAGTGTGTCCACTGCGTGTATTTTTCTGCAATGCGTGGATGGGACTGCACACACTATATACCTACACACTCAGGCCTGGTTCACGTCTGCATTCGGTAATCCATTTGCGGAGTCCACATGGAGACACACACACACACCCCGAACAGACTACTGAACGCATTAGCAAGCGGTGTGCAGTGAAAGCACATGGACCCCATAGATTATAATGGAGTCCGTGTGCTTTCCATGCGGTGTCCACATGGAACATGCGGACAGAAAAGTACTTCATGATCTACTTTCCTGTCCGCATGTTCCGTACAGAGACCGCACAGAAAGCACATGGACTCCATTATAGTTTTTGAGGTCCATGTGCTTTCACTGCACACCGCTTGCTAATGCTTTCATAGTTCATTCGGGGGGGCCCCCATGCGGACTCCCCGAACGGATTACCAAACGCAGATGTGAACCAGGCCTTATACATATACCATATATAAATTATTATAGCATATATACGCACATATACATTTATATACTGTACATTCATATGCCATATATGTCATATATATACTTATATGAATGTATGAATACTATATATACTCTCATATATACATACACTCACTCCTACACATTATACTATACTGTATATACATACCTGTATACAAACATACAGTACTCACACAATATACAAGACTTTAAACAAATGTACATCTATTAAATAGACAGATTTTACCAAAATAATATACTCACATTTTCCAGAAAAGTTTACCATCACAGCAGACTACTTCCAGTCTTCCCCACATGCTCTGATGTGAGAGACGACTCACTGTGAGGAGGAGGGGGAAGGAGGAAGTCCGGGCAGCACAGCAGGTCCTCACAGGAAAGCAGCAGGTCAGTGAGAGGATTACGAGCAGCCATTATAGCTGATGCTGAAGCTGCACACGTGTCCTCCGATATATACTTTCCCTATATCGGGAGGACATTATGTGTAGCTTCAGCATCAGCTAATGGGGGCCCGTGTGTGTTGAGGCAAATGCAGATGCATTGGTTAGGTGCTCGATTGGGGGCCCCTGACTAATGTATCTGCATTAGTACAATGAGGACTTATCAGTCGGGGCTCGGGGCCCACCGGGGGATTCACCAATTCCCCGGTGGGCCAGTCTGACCCTGATTAGAGATGAGCAAACACTGTTAAATCGAATAGATATTCGATCGAATATCAGGCCATTCGAGGTATTCGATTCCAATCAAATACCACAAGGCAAACGCACTAAAAATTTGTATCCCCTCCCACCTTCCCTGGCGCTTTTTTTTGCACCAATAACTGTGCAGGGGAGGTTGGACAGGAACTACGACAACGGAGGCATCGGAAAAAAAACGGAAAAAGTAATTGACTGGCTAAATCAGGTGACCTCCAATTTATACGAATGGTGGATTTAACATTCGGTTAATTTGAGAGTGTGAACTATGTGACTGTGAGACAGTGATAGACGTACTGGCAGAGTTAGCTAGGGATTACCTTTATTTAGATGGGAATGTTATTCACCCAGCTCTTTGGGGCTCTATCTGGTCGGGATCTCTGTCAACTTGCGATATGCGCAAGCTGACTTTTTCCCATAGGAATTCATTGACCAGCGTTGAATGGCAATCAAAGCTGGTTCTGCCAGAGTCTCGTCTGTGAGGAGGCGAAGTCTAATATCGGACCAGAATGGAGACTGCTGTGGACCGATCTTAGACTCCACCTACTCCGGCAGAACCAGCGTTGATTGGCCGAATGCTGTACTTTGTATGGCATTCGGCCAATCAACACTGGTCAATGCATTCCTATGCTGAGATGTAGCAGAGCTGGCCATGTGCTCAGCTCGGCTACACCGGAGATGCAGCTGAGCTGAGTGCACGGCCAGCACTGCTACACCTGAGATGAAGCAGAGCTGGCCGTGCGCTCAGCTCGGCTACTCCAGAGATGCAGCCAAGCTGAGCGCACGGCCAGCACTGCTACAGGGAAGGAGGGAGGGGAATCGAATTTTTACTGCATTTACTGTGTGGTATTCGACCGAGTACGAATATTTCGAATACCATAATATTTGATGGAAAACCTACTCAATTGAGTACTACTCGCTAATCTCTAATTGGAGTCTCTTTTGAAACCCATCATTGGAATGTCCATAGGAACAATTGTCTGATCATAATATATTTCCATCATCTAACTTGCATTGAAGAATTATGTGAATATTACATGATCTATTTATTTTTCTGTTCATATATGTATTTTAGTATATTTTAAATGCTTAAAGAGTCTCATCAGCACAATATGTATTGCATTATAAGCACAGTCAGATAACTGTTATTCATGTGAATAAAATGCTTTTTCTACTTCTTGATCGGCGCCTCTTTTGCTGAGATCTTAGCAGTTTTTCTGATATGCTAAAGTGCTGTTTGATGCAATGAGGACGTTACTGTTGCTCTCATCATACCAAAGACACAGCTACCTCCCTCTGAAAAGACCCCTGAGTATAATAATAGCAGCGTTTGTGGGGTCTGCAGGCCCGCGGTCTTACCTACTGATCCCCTCTCCTGATCACAGCTACCTATGCAGAAGGGGACGCACTGGCGGACGTGAGCAGGAGCCAGGATTGGTAAGTAAATAGGGTCTGTTACCTGCTGGAGTTACTCCAGGTAACGGTCTATTAAAAAAAGAAAATCTGGGGCCCGCTGGACCACTAATGTCCTGGGCCTTGTGGCAGCCGCTACCGTTGCTACCCTGGTAGTTACACCCTGTTCTCAGCTGTGTTTAGCATAAATTACAGTTTACAGCAAGATACATAGTTTATTTTTACTTTTTTTTATTTAGATATTTTGTACACATCTACAGGAGACTGTGACCCATTAGGGGTCACTTTCTTAGTGCTACTAGTGCCATTAGTGCCATTAGTGCCACTTTCTTACTAGCTTTGTTTTTATGGAGTTTACTCTGCAGACAAAATTACATGTCACTTATATTCTATGGGTCCGTACAATTTGTGGGAAATCAAATTTATATAGTGGTTTGTTTGTTTGGTCATTTTACTTTTTAACCCCTTACAAATATCTTTAACCACTTCAGTACCAGGCCAATTTGTGGTCCAGGACCAGACACATTTTAGGTTTATTTTGTATGTGTGGTTTTGAGGTCTGTAACATTTTTCCCGTATGTCTCCAACTAATTTTTGCGTCTTTTTTTCGGGGACACATAGGGCTTTATTTTTATGTTATCTTTATTTTCGAATGTGTTTTAATTTTTTTTTATATGCAGGAAAATATAAACAAAATAGGAATTGTGTCTGGTTTTCAATTTTTTTTTTTTTAAATTTAATAACACAAAGTGTCACTGAAAAACTTTATAATATAGTTTTTCCTCTCCGTTACGGTAATTTTTATTTTGTATGGTGTCGTCGGGGGTGGGGCTATAACCTTTAATAACAGCATTTTATTAGCGTTTTATTTATTTATTTTTTATTATTATTTTATTTACTTTTTTTAAAAACTTTTTTATTATATTTTTATTTTTATTTTTTTTCCAGATTGTGTCCCCATAAGGTGATAAGAGACCTTTGGGGACATCTGATCACTTATTTTTTGTACTTGAGGCTGATTTCTCCTATAACTGGGGCTGTTACATTTAACCACAGATGCAGGAGAAATCCAGCCTCCTGCACGCTGTATATACAGCTTACTGAGCTGATCTGGGGTCCTGTAAGACCCAGCAGCTCATGTAAGATTCTGCTCCCAGCGGATCGTGTCCGCCGGGTCAGAGGGCAGCTGAATTATAGCAGCGTCCATAGCTGTGTACACAGCTCATTGAGCGCTGTATACACAGTGATCGAGAAGGCAGGGGAGGTAATAAATCTGCCCTGTCTTCTCTCTGGGAGCTCCGGCTGAAGTTACAGCCAGCTCCTATTGAAAGAAGCTGCACGATTTCCGTGCAGCTGCTGTGTTCTGACTGGACGTACAGGTACGTCCTGTCAGAACTAGGCAACCACTTCCCGGACGTATATAGTCTATGAGCGGTCCGGAAGTGGTTAAAAAAAGTGAAAAAATTTAGTCACCATATTCTGACACCTATAACTTTTTTTGTATTTCCATGGACAGGGCTGCATTATTTTTATTTTTATTTTTTTTTTCAGGGCCAGCACTTTTTAGTTATACCATTTTGGGGAATGTCAGGTGTTTATATCGATTTCCATTAAAAAAAATTTATGGGAGGCAAAATGGTGGCTTGGGTCTTCTTGGGGTTTTTTGTTCATACATACACACACATATACACACACACACACACACACACACACACTACTGTATTAGCCATATGGGAAAAATATCTCCATTTGTTTGTAGACTTGGTGTTTTTGGACATAGGAATGTATAATTTGTATGTTTAATTATTTCTAACTGAAATCCAGGGAAATGTTAGCTTTTTTTTTTTTTAACATATTTTTTTAAAATGATTAGTCGCCCACCCCCCTTATTCTGCATTGCAGCTTGATTTTTATGAAAATCATTGTTTTATTCTTATGCAAAATAGCTGGAAAGGGCATTAGTCCTACAAAGGCTTCTCTCTCCACTCTACATAAACTCCCTCCCCCAACTGCAGAAAAAGTGGGAGGAGTCACTGAAGCCATAGGGAGCAAAGCTGGGAAGCAGTTAGGGGCGATTATCTAATGTAGATAGTGAAGACGGAGAAACATCCTTAAAGTCCTTTACAGGTAACTTACATAATATTTTTTATGAAAATGGAGCTGCAATGCAGAATAAGAAAGGCATCTTTGGAAATGATAGAAGCCGCCCTACAAAGTACGGTCATCATTCCTGCTGACAGACTCCTTTAATCCTGATAGCCCAGAACTTCTAATAAAACTCCAGGCCTGAGGTAGCAGAAAGGCACAGGCTGACACCCGGTAAGAAGAACTACTTTATCCTTTTATATACATTAATAACTAAATATTTAAAGAAATGAAATTCATTTTAAACATTTACATATGGACTAAGGTTGTGATATCATTAGATGTTGATCTATGTCTGCTTGGCATACTTTCCTTTCTTATTCCCCTCTGAAGTCTCTTCATATTGGACTAAGAACTACTGTAATTGCCAGGCATCTGTTTTGTTTGGCGCTCTACTTTTACACAATGGTTCTTGCAGTAAAATTTATCACTTCAATATAAAAGTGGATTTACTCTACTAGAGGCTGTCTGGAGAAACTTTCCATTGTTTGACAGGAAGGATTACACTATAATGCCACTGACTCACCTAATGTTTAGCTACATTAGATGACCATAGAGCTGCACTCAGTTTTATATTGTCGTCATTGAGTCCTAAATTCCCAGACACGGGTTTCATTGTACAGCTATATCGTAACCTGTGTTCATAAACATGTCCTGGAAAATTATATATAGGGCTATACATGGAGGAGGATGCACAAATGTGGAGAGCAAAAAAGTAAATGTAAAATTGCTCTTTAAAATACCGCTGTATGTTTTTTTTTTGTTTTTTTTTTTCTAAAGGCAGTTTCAGAGAGAATCCCTGTAACTAAGGAGCATCACAGTAAAACACCATGGAGCGGGGTGCACCAATATTTGTGAATTTTGAAAGGCAGAAAACTGGCGTAAGAGGGTTGATAAATTTTACCTTTTCCACCATGTAGGTACATGACCTCTGTATCTTAGTCTGATTAGTTGGAAGAACCATACAGCCACAACCCTAATGTGGTCCCTTACGTGGAGGTGTTACCAGCTAAGTGTGTCTCTGCAAATCAAATCCAAAAAGCTTTATTGTCACGTCCGAATATACATTTGGCATTGCCAAATCAAAGATAGTGATTGGTATGGTCGGGAGTGGGGGGGGGGGGGGAGGTTGGGTTGGGGTGTACGGGGGTGGATGGGTGATTAGAGGGGGCAGTAATGGGGTATAATATAACAGTCCATGGGGTTTCATCTTCCCCTCAGTTGGTGGCAGGTGGACACATATTGGACTGCGATCTCCACAGTGGCCTCCTCTTCTCCCAGTAGAATGTAGAGTTTCCTCTTCTCATCTACAGAGGTGAAATCCGGGCTGTAGGTAGAGAGTCTTTGGAAGTAGACGGCCTTCACAGCTGAGTATTTGGTGCAGTGCAGCTGGAAGTGGGCCTCGTCTTCTAGGGCCCCCTGGGCACAGTGCTGGCACAGTCTGTTCTCCCATGGCTTGTACATCTGCCTGTGCCATCCCGTCTTCATCTCCAGGCTGTGGGTGCTCAGTCTGTACAGGCTCAGGGTCTGTCTGTTTGGGGTGGCGTATCTTTTCCAGGTAGGTGGCCTGCATACCCTGACATTGTCTAATTACTGCTGGCTGTGCCAGACTATGTAAGGATACAGCCCTTTGACTAAAGGGAACAGTAACTCTGAGGTCTCATTGTATTAATAAATTGCAAGGTGCAATACCAAGGGAATGGTTTGATGCAAATTGATAAGAAAACATGTTCTACAATTGTAATCTCCTAGGGAATAAATATATTTGATAAAGCAGTGGTTCCCAAACTTTCTGAAAGCAGGACCCCCTATTAGGCGAGACTTCTTTTGGTCTCCAGTGGAGACTGTTCCCTTAAGTCAAAGGGCTGTATCCTTACATAGTCTGGCACAGCCAGCAGTAATTAGACAATGTCAGGGTATGCAGGCCACCTACCTGGAAAAGATACCCCACCCCAAACAGACAGACCCTGAGCCTGTACAGACTGAGCACCCACAGCCTGGAGATGAAGACGGGATGGCACAGGCAGATGTACAAGCCATGGGAGAACAGACTGTGCCAGCACTGTGCCCAGGGGGCCCTAGAAGACGAGGCCCACTTCCAGCTGCACTGCACCAAATACTCAGCTGTGAAGGCCATCTACTTCCAAAGACTCTCTACCTACAGCCCGGATTTCACCTCTGTAGATGAGAAGAGGAAACTCTACATCCTACTGGGAGAAGAGGAGGCCACTGTGGAGATCGCAGTCCAATATGTGTCCACCTGCCACCAACTGAGGGGAAGATGAAACCCCATGGACTGTTATATTATACCCCATTACTGCCCCCTCTAATCACCCATCCACCCCCGTACACCCCAACCCAACCTCCCCCCCCCCCACTCCCGACCATACCAATCACTATCTTTGATTTGGCAATGCCAAATGTATATTTGGACGTGACAATAAAGCTTTTTGGATTTGATTTGCAGAGACACACTTAGCTGGTAACACCTCCACGTAAGGGACCACATTAGGGTTGTGGCTGTATGGTTCTTCCAACTAATCAGACTAAGATACAGAGGTCATGTACCTACATGGTGGAAAAGGTAAAATTTATCAACCCTCTTATGCCAGTTTTCTAGAGATGAGCGAACACTAAAATGTTCGAGGTTCGAAATTCGATTCGAACAGCCGCTCAATGTTCGTGTGTTCGAACGGGTTTCGAACCCCATTATAGTCTATGGGGAACAGATACTCGTTAAGGGGGAAACCCAAATCCATGTCTGGAGGGTCACCAAGTCCACTATGACACTCCAGGAAATGATGCCAACACCTCTGGAATGACACTGGGACAGCAGGGGAAGCATGTCTGGGGGCATCTAACACACCAAAGACCCTCTATTACCCCAACATCACTGCCTAACAACTACACACTTTCCACATTCAAAAAAACCTCTATCAAAGTGGGAAAATACCTGGAAACCTTCTTTACTCCCCAAATGGATGGACACAAACCCCAATTTAAGCTCAACAAACAGTAACAACCACCCCTTTAAATCACGTTCCCCATGACAACCACAAATGGAATAGGCAATGGGAATTCCAAAAGCCCTCACCCTTAACTGTCATTTTGAGTGTGAGTGTGTGTGTGTGTGTGTGTGTGTGTGTGTGTGTGTGTGTGTGTGTGTGTGTGTGTGATGTGGTAAGACCTTCCAAAATTCACTTTTCTAGCCCTTAACATGAGCCCTTCCAAACAAAGTTACAGGACCTTAAGCTGTGCTACCAGCAGAGATTGAGGCCCTTGGCATGAGTACAGCCTTGCACCAGCAGTGTTTTTGGCACTTAGGGTGAGTTGAGCCTTGTACCAGCGTGTGTCCCTTAACATCAGGCGGGCCCTAAGTTCTGCGCTTTGCACAAAAGTTCCACATTAACTAGGCTGAATGGTACAAAGATTAGTAGGCCCGAGAACCAGGAACAGGTCTTACAATGGCTGTCGGATAACGCTTAAAGCACATTGTCCACCAGCCAGTCAGCCTCTACCTCCTCTTACCCAACAGTCTTGTCCTCCTTCCACCCAAAATTCCCAATCTTCCCAGAACAATAACCCCAACTGTCCCTGCTCCCCAGAGCTGTTCTCCCTTCCTTTGACTGTACCGCAACCTGCCCCTCCATTTCGCGATTCCACGGACCTAACAGACGAGTATCTGTGTCCAGATGCTCAAACACTAGAGTCTCCTCCATCTCCGGTCGATTTGGTGGCGGATGACCAGCAACCCACCCTCATTGACGACGATGAGATGCAGTTGCTGTCAGGGCAGCCAGTTGACATGCGCATTGTGCAGGAGGAGGAGGCAAGACAGGAGTTGGAAGAGGAGGTGGTGGACGACGAGGACACCGACCCAACCTGGACAAGGCGGATGTCAAGCTGGGAAAGTAGTGTGGATGTTGAGGCAGGTGCAGCACCAAAAAGGGTAGCTAGAGGCAGAGGTCAACAGCTTCGCCGAAGCCAGGCCAGACCCGGAATGTCCGAAAATGTTCCCTTTTGTACCCAGCCCAGAAAAACTCCCCCATCGAGGGCACGTTTCTCGAAGGTGTAGAGTTTTTTCAAGGAATGCGCCGAGGACAGATATAGTGTCGTCTACACAATTTGCCTCTCGAAATCGAGTAGGGGCCCTGAGAAGAGCAACCTGTCCACCACTTCAATGCACCGTCATTTGGAATCCAAGCAATGGAATCAGTGGCAGGCAGCAACGGCAGGACAAACGTCGCCCGCCGTTCATGCCACTGCCTCTGCTCACAGTGCTGGCGATGCACTCCAGAGGACGAGCCAGGACATCACTTCATCTGCCTCCGCCACTTTGTTGACTTCTCCCTCATCCTCCCCTGTTTCTGTCTTATCTCCTTCTCCTGCACCATCCAAGGCACCATCAGGCGCTTCTTTACAACAACCCACCATCTCTCAGACATTGGAGCGCCGGCAGAAATACACCGCTAACCACCCACCCACGCAAGCCTAGAACGCCAACATCGCTAAACTGCTGGCCCAGGAGAGGTTGGCGTTCCGGCTTGTTGAAACTCCCGCCTTCCCGGACCTGATGGCAACTGTGGCACCTCACTATGCCGTCCCTAGCCGTCTCAACTTCTCCCGGTGTGGCGTCTCCGCCTTGCACCAGCACGTGTCACTCAACATCAGGTGGGCCCTTAGTTCCGCGCTTTGCTGCAAGGTCCACTTGACCACCGACACTTGGACAAGCGCCTGTGGTCAGGGATGCTGCTTATCTTTAAGGACAGGCAGGGTGAATGTGGTGGAGTCTGGTCCCGGGGTGCAAACTGAGGTACCCTATCTCCTCTCCCAGGCCAAAATTCATGGCAGGAGTAGACTGAAACCCTACGACGCTGCAACCTCCACCACAGCTACTAGCGGCAAACGCTAAAACACTGGTGTGGGGAGACGTCAGCAGGCGGTGCTGAAGCTCATCAGCTTGGGGGACAGACAGCACAGTGCCTCCGAGGTCAGGGATGCCATCCTGGCTGAGATGGCATTTTTTTTTCCCTGCTACACCTGGGGCCTGGCATTTTTACGCCTGTGATAATGGCTGGAACCTGGTAGCGGCTCTGGAGCTTGCCAGCCTCCAACACGTTCCATGTTTGGCCCACGTCTAACCTAGTGGTGCAAAGTTTTTTGAAAACATACCCAAATGTACCGAAGCTACTGTTGAAAATGCGGCGCTTGTGCGCGCACTTTTGCAAGTGCACAGGAGTCGCTGCTAGCCTAAAAACACTCTAGCAAGGCCTACATCTGTCCAAACACAGGCTGTTGTCCGTCATTCATAAAAGCTGAAACCCTACAATACCATATCTTGAGCAGGGTGTGTGAGCTGCACAGACCTTTGATGGAGTTCCATCTACAAAACCCAAGGGTTCCTCAAAGTCAGCTCCCAAAGTTTCTGCACCATGAGTTTCCAGGGGTGGCAGAGTTATGGCTAGGGGCAGAGGCATGGATAGGGATGATGTCTAGGGGCAAAAGCAGTGTGGATGTGGAGGCAAGCTAGCAGGAAAAACTGGGGGTACAAGCTAAGGCATGGACTGGGGGGATGTCTAGGGGCAAAAGCAGTGTGGATGTGGAGGCAAGCTAAGCAGGAAAAACTGGGGGTACAAGCTAAGGCATGGACTGGGGTGATGTCTAGGGGCAAAAGCAGTGTGGATGTGGAGGCAAGCTAAGCAGGAAAAACTGGGGGTACAAGCTAAGGCATGGACTGGGGTGATGTCTAGGGGCAAAAGCAGTGTGGATGTGGAGGCAAGCAAAGCAGGGAAAATGGTGGCTAGAGGCAAAGGGATGTCCATAGGCAGCAAGGGCAAAGATGCAAAACTCTCCCCTGTTTCAAGAATTTTCCTGACTTGTCTCCCCACAAAACATTCCTGGGAGGAGGGCTGAAACACCACCCTCCTCCTCCTCCGCTGTTAGATTGACCCCAGCTACGAGCTGAAAACGCTGCAACACTGGTGTGGGGAGACGTCAGCAGGCTGGGCTGAAGCTCATCAGCTTGGGAGACGGACAGCACACTGCCTCTGAGGTCAGGGATGCCATCCTGGATGAGATGGCAATTTGTTTATCCCCGCTGCCCCTGGGGCCAGGCTTTTTTGTCTTGTTGGAGGGCTCTGGAGCTTGCCAGCCTCCAACACGTTCCATGCCTGGCCCACGTGTTCAATGTAGTGGTGCAATGATTTTTAAAAACATACCCCAAATTAGCTGAGCTAAGGGTGAAAATAGCCGCAATACACTCCAGCAAGGCCTACATCTGCCTGAAGCACCTACTGTTGTGCGAGGTCACCACACGCTCTAACCCTAGATACCGTATGTTCAGCAGGGTGTGTGAGCAGCAGAGACCTTTGATGGAGTACCAGCTACAAAACCCAAGGGTTCCTCAGAGTCAGCTCCCTCACTTTCTGCACCATGAGTTTCCATGGGTGGCAGACTTATGGCTAGAGGCACAGGCATGGATAGGGGTGATGTGTAGGGGCAAAAGCAGTGTGGATGTGGAGGCAAGCTAAGCAGCAAAAACTGGGGGTACAAGCAGCCGGTGGCATCATCACTGACAAGCACAGCTGTCTGTCAGCTGACAGGCTGACTTTCACCAAAATGAACAGACAATGGATAGACTCATCATATACATGTCAGTTACATGACAAATTTAGTGCAATTTGCAAGTCCAAGATGGGTTGGAGATCTGCGGAGAGGAATCTCACCACCTCTTGCGGGTGCTATCATTTGGAAGGCAAGCCCTGGGCTCAGTGGGTGAGAGCAAGCGCAGGATAATCGTCGTTTGGCCTGGCGGCCACTGCCTCTCCCACTGTTGACAGGGCTGGCGCTGCAGTCCAGACCAGCAGCCAGGACACCTCCACATCTGCCTCTGACACTTTGGGGAGTTCACCCTTATCCTCACCTTTTCCTGCCATTTCTCCTTTTGCCCGCGCCATCATGCGCCTCTTCCCAGCAACTCCCCATCTCCCAAGCCTTTCATTTCATGCTAAAGTACAGCGCAACCCACCCACATGCCCAAGGCTTCAACGGCCTCATCTCAAGAAATCTGGCCCAGGAGATGTTGGAATCCCGGCTGGGGGACACTCTGCCCTTTTTCGGCAGAGTGTCTACTGCGCCACCGCACTGTGCCGTCCACACCAGCACTTTCCCCCAAACATGAGGCGGTCCCTAAATTCAGCGCTTAGCCCTAAAGTTCCATGTGACCAGTTACGAATGGACAAGTGCATGCGGACAGGGACGCTACCTTTCAATTTGGGCACAGTGGTTGAATGTAGTTGAGGCGTGGACCGGGTCGCAAAATGTGGTGGCCTGACTTGTCTCCCCACACAACATTCCTGGGAGGAGGGCTGAAACACCACCCTCCTCCGCTGTTAAATTGACCCCAGGTACGAGCTGGAAACGCTGCAACACTGGTGTGGGGAGACGTCAGCGGGCTGTGCTGAAGCTCATCAGCTTGGGGGCCAGACAGCACACTGCCTACAAAGTGAGTCATGCCATCCTCGATGAGACGGCAATGTGGTTTTTGCCACTGCACCTGGGCCCAGGCATGTTGTCATGTGTGATAATGGCCGTAACCTGGGATTGGCTCTGTAGCTTGGCAGCCTGCAACATATTCCATGCCTGGACCACGTTTTTAACTCATTGCTGCTAATCTTTTGAAAAAGGTACCCCAATGTTCCTGAGCTACTGGTGAAAGTGTGGCGCTTGTGCGGATAGTTTTTAAAGTCTATAGTTGCCGCTGCTAGCCTCTATGCACTTCTACAACGCCTGTACCTGCTGGAACAACGGCTGTTGTGCGACGTCTCCACACTGCTGGCACTAAACATATCATGTGTTGAGCAGAGTGTGTGAGCAGCACAGACCTTTGATGTAGTTCCAACTCCAAAACCCTCGGGTTCGTCAAAGTCAACTCCCTCAGTTGCTCAACCATGAGTGGCCATGGGTGGCAGACTTATGTGAAATCCCATCCCATCCATTGCACTGGACACGAAACATTAGCATGCGCTCAGCACAACTTCGGATATGGCAGCTGCGTTAAGCAGGGTGCAGGGTACAACACAGACCAGGCCCGAGCACCAGGAACAGGTGTTAGAAATACTGCAGCATCCGCCATTTCCTTCCAATTTTGGGGTTTTGGACCCGCCACCGACTTGTCTGGACCTAAGTGGGGATCATGAGACACAGTTGCCATCAGGGCAAGCTGTGGTCATGTGCGGTTTGCAGTAAGGGGCCAGTGCGCAATTGGAAGAGGAGTTGGTGGATGACGAGGCCACCGACCCCACATGGACAGGGGTGATGTCTAGGGGCTAAAGCAGTGTAGATGTAGAGGGAAGCTAAATCAACAAAAAACCTGGGTAGAAGCAAAGGCATAAACTGGGGTGATGTTTAGGGGCTAAAGCAGTGTAGATGTGGAGGGAAGCTAATTCAACAAAAAAAAACAGGGTAGAAGCAAAGGCATAAACTGGGGTGATGTTTAGGGGCTAAAGCAGTGTAGATGTGGAGGGAAGCTAATTCAACAAAAAAAACGGTAGAAACAAAGGCATAAACTGGGGTGATGTTTAGGGGTGAAAGCAGTGTAGATGTGGAGGGAAGCTAAGCAGCAAAAACAGTGGGTAGAAGCAAAGGCATGCAAAACTCTACCCTGTTGGAAGACTTATTCCTAGGTCTGGAACACGTTAATGGCCCCCCTGGACAAATTACTGCCACTCAGGGGCCTAGTGTCACCAGGAGGGACAAGTATAGGCGCATGTTGTGGGAATACCTGGCCGACACCAGCTCTGTCCTCTCCGATCCCTCTGTGCTCTACAGCCTACACTTATTTTCTCATCTTTTTTTCTGCACTGCACATCTCTTGTCTGCTTCCTTTGGGATCTTACAAGTGGTGGTCCACTTCCAAAGATGGTAATTTCACTAGACAGTGTAACGGGAGTAGCTGAGGGATCGCTGTCTTAACCACTTTTTGGCACAAAATTAACTTCCAAAGCCAAATATGGTGCAAGTATATGATGCAAGGACACCTACACACCTATCTCTGACACATTGGGGAGTTCACCCTCATGCGCCCTTTTGGCCTGTACCATCATGCGCCTCTTCCCAGCCACTCCACATTTCCCAAGCTTTTAATTGCAGGCAGAAGTACAACACAACCCACCCCCATGCCCAAGCCTTTAACAGCCTCATCGATAAACTGCTGGCCCTGGAGATGTTGGTGTTTGTTTATGCTTCTGGAGACCCAGGCCTTCCGTCAGCAGATGGCAGCTGGGGCACCTCCCTATGCTGGGCCTAACCGTTACTACTTCTCTTGGTGTGCTGTCCCTGCCTTGCGCCTGCATGTGTCCCATAACATCAGTCGGGCCCAGAGCTCTGCGCTTTGCTGCAAGGTCCACTTGACCACCGACACATGGACAAGCGCATGTGGTCAGGGATGCTGCAGTGCTTATCTTTAATGACAGGCAGGGTGAATGTGGTGGAGTCTGTTCCCCGGGTGCAAACTGGGGTGGCCTATCTCCTCTCCCAGGCCAAAATTCATGGCAGGAGTAGACTGAAACCCTACGATGCTGCAACCTCCACCCCAGCTAGTAGCGGAAAACACTGTAACACTGGCATGGGGAGATGTCAGCAGGCCGTGCTGAAACTGATCAGCTTGGGGGACAGACAGCACAGTGCCTCCGAGGTCAGGGATGCCATCCTGGCTGAGATGGCATTTTTTTTTCCCTGCTACACCTGGGGCCTGGCATTTTTGCGCCTGTGATAATGGCTGGAACCTGGTAGCAGATCTGGAGCTTGCCAGACTCAAACACGGTCCACGCATGGCCCACGTTTTTCAACTTGTTGGTGCCATGTTTCTTTGAAACCTACACCATTGTGCCTGATATACAGGTCAAAGTGGGGCCATTTTCGTAAGTGAGAACTAGCCTCTGCTAGGCAGAAAACATTCAGAGCACACTCCTCTCATCTTCGCACCGTTGGCTGGCGGAGGAAGACGAGGGGGTTGGAGTGGCATCTGATGTCCCTGTCCCACACGAGGCTAGAGGGTGCACTTCAGTGCATCCCATTGCTTCACCACAAATGGTGTGAAGGGGAGTGGAAAATGGAGGAAATGGAGAGTGACCCTTACAGTTGGGGCCAGCAAAGGCATGCCAAGTAACACACTGGCACACATGGCTGACTTCATCTTGGGTTGCTTTTCAACACATATTTCACATCATGAAGAACAAATAATACTGGATTTTTACAAGCCTCGAACCCCGGTCTAGGTCTAATGTCTGTTCCTTTCTTATATTAGGGGAGAGGGAAAAAAAATTACTTCAGTGATACGTTTAGCGTACATAGACTGACTATTAATGTGCATCCCACTTAGTGTTGTTAGGGTTACACACCGTCACAACCTGGCTAAAGCTTCTATAGCTGTTAATAAAGTCAACATAACTTTACGATATCCAAAAAGACAGCTGGTACCGACAGAGAGCAAGACAAATGTCAACCAAAGCTGTGAGCTCTGAACACCCACAGTGACTTTGGCGTCATCATCATTATAAGGGAGCGGGTGGTAATAAATAACTTGGCAGTGCCTAAAACCCAAAAAGCTTATACAACTATATTTACATTAAGATACACAAATGACACTTTTCAGTAGCATGTCATGAGACAAGCTGATAAGCTCTTCCTTTGTGCAGTGCTATTTGAAAGTTAAACGCTGCCTTTATTTTAATTCTGGAGAAGGTGCAGACATTAGATTTAGAACATGTTGTCTTCATTGTCCAAATCCTCTATATAGGTAACGTGTTTTTCGGGCCGAGCTGTCTGGGAACGAGCTGGTGCAGCACTGACAACCTGGGTGAATATGGCAAGAGCCTGAGATGTAGGGTGAATGAATCCCCAAATTATTTGTGGAATTCCCAGTGAGACAATGGCACTATCTACCAGTAGCAAAAATTTTGGGTGCACGTAACCCCAATATATTCTTTGAATTCCCAGTGAGACAATGGCACTGTATAGCAGTAGCAAAAATTGTGGGTGCACGTAACCCCCATATATTCTTTGAATTCCCAGTCAGACAATGGCACTATATACCAGTAGCAAAAATTGTGGGTGCACGTAACCCCAATATATTCTTTGAATTCCCAGTCAGAAACTGGCACTATATAGCAGTAGCAAAAATTGTGGGTGCACATAACCCCAATATATTCTTTGAATTCCCAGTGAGACAATGGCACTGTATAGCAGTAGCAAAAATTGTGGGTGCACGTAACCCCAATATATTCTTTGAATTCCCAGTGAGACAATGGCACTATATACAAGTAGCAAAAATTGTGGGTGCACGTAACCCCCATATATTCTTTGAATTCCCAGTGAGACAATGGCACTATCTACCAGTAGCAAAAATTGTGGGTGCACGTAACCCCAATATATTCTTTGAATTCCCAGTGAGACAATGGCACTGTATACCAGTAGCAAAAATTGTGGGTGCACATAACCACCATATATTCTTTGAATTCCCAGTGAGACAATGGCACTATATACCAGTAGCAAAAATTGTGGGTGCACGTAACCCCCATATATTCTTTGAATTCCCAGTGAGACAATGGCACTGTATACCAGTAGCAAAAATTGTGGGTGCACATAACCACCATATATTCTTTGAATTCCCAGTGAGACAATGGCACTATATACCAGTAGCAAAAATTGTGGGTGCACGTAACCCCCATATATTCTTTGAATTCCCAGTGAGACAATGGCACTATATAGCAGTAGCAAAAATTGTGGGTGCACGTAACCCCCATATATTCTTTGAATTCCCAGTCAGAAACTGGCACTATATACCAGTAGCAAAAATTGTGGGTGCACGTAACCCCAATATATTCTTTGAATTACCAGTCAGAAACTGGCACTATATAGCAGTAGCAAAAATTGTGGGTGCACATAACCCCAATATATTCTTTGAATTCCCAGTGAGACAATGGCACTATATACCAGTAGCAAAAATTGTGGGTGCACGTAACCCCAATATATTCTTTGAATTCCCAGTCAGACAATGGCACTATATACCAGTAGCAAAAATTGTGGGTGCACATAACCCCCATATATTCTTTGAATTCCCAGTGAGACAATGGCACTATCTACCAGTAGCAAAAATTGTGGGTGCACGTAACCCCAATATATTCTTTGAATTCCCAGTGAGACAATGGCACTGTATAGCAGTAGCAAAAATTGTGGGTGCACGTAACCCCCATATATTCTTTGAATTCCCAGTGAGACAATGGCACTATATACCAGTAGCAAAAATTGTGGGTGCACGTAACCCCAATATATTCTTTGAATTCCCAGTGAGACAATGGCACTATATACCAGTAGCAAAATTTGTGGGTGCACGTAACCCCAATATATTCTTTGAATTCCCAGTCAGACAATGGCACTATATACCAGTAGCAAAAATAGTGGGTGTATATAGCCCCAATTCTATTGCTAGGGGACTTGCAGGGTATTTCTGAGGTGAAGGTGGGGGGGCACACCGTTGGAACGGGGATTTGGGGTGTATATATGGGGTATATGGGAATACACTGTCAGTGTGTTCCATTCAGGATCCTGGGAAAGCTGGGTTGCGGCGATTGAGCCCGTCAGTGCCACGTTACACTGACAAGCTTCTCCCTGGAATTGAAGTTATATGTAACCCCAATATATTCTTTGAATTACCAGTGAGACAATGGCACTATATGCCAGTAGCAAAAATAGTGGGTGTATATAGCCCCAATTCTATTGCTAGGGGACTTTCAGGGTATTTCTGGGGTGAAGGTGGGGGGGCACACCGTTGGAACGGGTATCGGGGGTATATATCGGGTATACGGGAATACACTGTCAGTGTATTCCATTCAGGATCCGCGGAAAGCTGGGTTGTGGCGATTGAGCCCGTCAGTGCCACGTTACACTGACAAGCTTCTCCCTGGAATTTAGCTCTTATAAGAGCTGTTGGTTGTCTTCTCCTTCCTATCCTAGCCTGTCCCTGCCTACCCAGAATCTAACCCCTAGCTAACTGGACGGAAACCTCCGTCCCCGGTGAATTGCAAGCTCAGAATGACGCGAAGCTGGGCGTCGCTGTTCTTTTAAATTAGAGGTCACATGTTTTCGGCAGCCAATGGGTTTTGCCTACTTTTTTCAACGTCACCGGTGTCGTAGTTCCTGTCCCACCTACCCTGCGCTGTTATTGGAGCAAAAAGGCGCCAGGGAAGGTGGGAGGGGAATCGAGTAATGGCGCACTTTACCACGCGGTGTTTGATTCGATTCGAACATGCCGAACAGCCTAATATCCGATCGAACATGAGTTCGATAGAACACTGTTCGCTCATCTCTAGTCTCCACACAACTATTAACCAATTTAAATGTCATCTATATTCGGATCTGCTATGAAGACTCTGTCTTCCTTCTTCACACACTCCTGCTACACACATAGCTCTGCTACCTCCCCACACACAGCTCAACTACTTCCATATTCTCCCACACACACTCATCTGTTATATCCACATTCCCTCTCACATTCAGTTCTGCTAAAGCCACATTTCCCCAATGCACTCAGTTTTGGTACACCCACTATCCCCACACTCAGCTCTACTCTATCTACATCCCTGCCATCTTTCCCCACACACTCAGTCCTGCTATCTCAATTTCCCCACATATTTAGCACTGCTACCTCTATACAGCTCTGTGTATGCAAAATACTGGCAATTGGTATTGCTGGCAATTAGCAGTCCTGCAGTCTGGAGAAGAACTTTCTCATTTTAGCTCACCACCCCCTTTACTCGACTCACAGGAAACACTGTACTAAAGCAAACATGTTCAAATTGGGTACTGGTCCTCTTTAAATAAAAATTAAAAATAACATGTAACTTGCTCGAAACTAGTAAATTATATAAATAACATAAATACCACTAAGCACAGCTGAGAAATATACCCTTATCTATAGCACATTTTGACAGCAGGGCAAACAGTGATAAGGAAGTACAGTATCTAAGAATTCCCACAGGCCTCAGTAAATAAAGCATCATCTCTACTCAGTGCTTGCGTACAGTGTGCATATGGAACAAAATCCTGCAAATTTAAAGTAATTGGAAATTTTATATATATATATATATATATATATATATATATATATATATATATATATATATATAGTCCAACCGGTTAGAATCATAATTGTATAGTCTGAGAAGCCCCTACAGCATAGAATGTCAGTTCCTAACAGGGTCAGACTGACCCACGACAATGCCAGAAAATTCTCTATTGGGCCCAGGCTCTAGCATGGTAATGATTTTCAGAAGACGCTAAGACCTCACTTGGTGCTGACTTTGCAGCCAACCACTTGTCACTATGGTGTACTTCTTTTCTGTCATTTTACAAAGCCTATTAGACCTTATTGATGATATATTCTGAGTTGTAGCCTAAAAGGTTTTTGCTACAATAAAAGTGTACATGCATATGTGATGTATGGATAGATGCTGTGTCCTCAGAATCCCTATAGCAGGGCTGCCTGAGATGACAGTCGAAGTTAAGAGACTGCCTAGGATGTCACCTCACCACCTATGACTGGTGAGGGCTTCCATCAGTGCTCTGGTGAAGGCAGTTATTAATTATGAGAGACCTGGAGAGTGTCTTAGGTACCCGGACCATATCTGCTCCAAGGCCTGAGCTCTGAAGTGATATGTTCCCTTATGGACACTATGTCAGTTTAATGTTGGCAGCAGAGCCTAGAGCAGAGAAGGATCATGGAGTGCAGACCTAAGAGCAGTGAATGATCTGCCATGCTCGCTCCCCGGACCCCTATGCAGGGACCATTGAGGGGACATTATACTGTGTGTTAGGGCTAGTTCACACGTGAACTGCCCGCGCGGGTTTTGACACAGAGAGAGACGCGGCGAGCCGCGTCTCTCTCTTGTCAAAACCCGCCCGCCGCGACCATCGCTGTCGCGCCTTAACCCTCTGCTGTCGGCTCAAATGAATGAGCCGACATAGGAGGGAGCTGCCGGGGGCGGAAGCCGCGCGGCTGAACCTGCGCGGCTTCCGCCTGAAGAAAGGACATGTCCTTTCTTTTCTCCGCTAGCAGCAGCTCACCGCTAGCGGAGAACAGAAGCCCGGCGGTCTCCATAGACCACCATTATAAGGGGAGGTTTTGGACGCGAAATCCGCTGTCAAAAACCTCCCCTTATACTCACGTGTGAACTAGCCCTTACACTTTTATTTTCCCCCATTTTTCTGATCCTCATGAATGGAGGTGGGTGCAGTTTGTCTAGCTGCCTAGAGTACCAATATACCTGGTCCAAGCCCTGCCTAGAATGTAATCTGCTGGAGAGATAGATTTTTCCAAAAGTCCATTGGTGTATTATGGTTATCAACATGTACACATTTACATAATTCCTATATATATATGAGTGTATATGTATCATTACATCCTAAAGCATCTTAGAACATTAGACACACCCACAGAACAACACTTTCCACATCTACATAAGCTCCCATGTAATTATACCACACTTGTATACTAGGTGAAATACATTGTATGTAATGTCTATGTCAAAACATATTCCTTCACTGCTCCATTTTTCTGTGCAAAGCTTCCATACCCATGTATAGATATAGGAGGAATATATCATTGTTTATGTGCCAGAAATTGGTTAAAAAATAACTTTTGGGATTTTTGCACCGCTTATACCATGTTTATGAAAAGGGTGCGTGTTGGTTGGGGCTTGGCATGGCCACATTAGCCCATCAAATTCAATATAAACTAGTGGAATAGATTTGAGTTTGTGGCATACAGAAGACCTGCCATGTACCTCATTTATTAAGAGGTATGAGTATAATAAATTAAGTACAATTCCACCCAATACACAGGGGATTGAGACAGGTGCATAAAATGTCTCCACGCAGATTTAAAATATATCAAGCTTGGTTACTTGTCGCCACCACAAGAGGGAGCTAAGCAGCCTCCTGCAAAATTGTAGGCAGTTGAAGTTCAGAATTTCAACGACTATAATGACATATTCGTAAATGAATTAGCTCATAATCCCTACCTATTTAGATAAAATATTGTCATATTTAAGGGTGCAGGATATTCACTGCAGTGCATTAATTTTCAGATGGGAATTGTGTAGTTTTGTCAGCTTATGCCCTGACCACATAATACAATAGAATGCCATCACAAGAAGAGGCTGAATCACCCAAATTTTCTTAGTACCATTAATTGCATCAGCCAAATCCTGAAACCTCTCAATTACAGTCTCAAGTGTTATCCTGGATCTGGTTTAATCCAAACATTTGTGACTAATTCTGTAGCACAGGCTCTGAAGTGTCCTTGAAGATAAATAGGCCAGGTTTAAAGAGGACCTGTCAGTTTCCTTGACGTGTCTGTTACAGTATTTAATTAGTATTCCCCAATAAATAATTCTGGATAATAATTCTGGATTTTTCACATAACTGAGTTGCACTGTCACTCTGTCATTCCTACTGGAATTTGATGAATAAATTAACACTGTGTTAACATTCCCCTTGTCAAAGGGGTTGTCTCTACATCCACTGAATCTCTTAGCACTGATTGGACAGTGTCAAACTATGTAAGGACACACTCCTGGCTAGTAACACCTAGTAGTCAATTTATTTATCAATTCTTAGTCGGAATAACAGAGGATCAATGGTTCTCTGATCACTTCTCCATTGGTCGAAAGGCAAAGCATTGTATGTGGGATAGATGAGCGCTTTGTTGATTGTAGCCATAAAATACAAAATCATAACCCCTCAAATTACTGCAGAGTTGAAAGCAATTTTAAGGGCATCAGGATCAGTGAATGCTGTTAGTCTTGTATTGCTCATGTATGATGTCTATGGTGATGGTACAATATCCTTACCAAGCTTTGACTTTCATACAGCTGCTTCTATCTGAACGTGTTGCAGCTCTTTGCATAATGTGATATGATTATGGAACCAGTAGACCTTGACACTCCCATCAACTCAACAACTTGGGTCACAAATGCTGAACCATGCATTCACCAATCACCAATCCTTTCCCTTGAGATATATGTTTTAGAACAGCACATTCAGTGGCATAATGGGTGCAAGAGGTTTGACCACGACCTGGCCAGGAGGGGTAAAGGATCTGCAGCCAGCTGGAGATGTCCAGAGCCTCAGACCACCATGATAGCGATCGGAGAAAGCCTGCTTCCCCAACTGAAATACATGTTGTTAATGGGCCTGGAGTGTGACTGGGCCCCTTTCCAATAGATGCCAGCCCAAGTGAGGTGACGTAAAAATAAGAAATACTTATACTCTCTTGTGCTTCTGATGCTTCCTAGCATACTTTCCAGGGCTCTTCTGATGTCAGTACGCGTCACTTGATCACTTATGCCTACTCACAGACCCCAGCAGTGATGTCTTGGGCACATCACATCAGTTGCAGGCTGAAGAAGACAATGAAGTTCCCCTGGGCCCAAGGAGACTCCAGAGTATAATCTTAGCATGAAGCGGAGGGTCAAAATTTACAAATATATATATATATATATATATATATATATATATATATATATAAAACGAAGGCTATATTGGAAAGTGTATATACTGTCAATGCCTTATGAATATGAATTCAAAGATAGGTTTGTCTCAAAATGGCATTTGTCTCTATCCATTCCGATTTTAATACTGTGTTTAATACCAAAGCATGACATTCTGCTTATATAATAGAGATAGGTTAATTAATTAATTTCCCATCCATTTTTGCTTGATTAAACAGGAATATAGCATTCAGCCTGAATGAAAATGGATGTGACTGGTGGTGGACATTGCTCCCATTCACTTCAATGGAAGTTCTTGAGACGCCCAAAGTAAAGCACTCTGCTATTTCCAGTGCCCCCATTCACTTCAATTGGAGTGCCTGAGAACACAGTTTGAACACAATGGAAAGTTGAACATTTTTGCAAATATAAATAAAGCTATTTATAAACTAATTAAAGATTTTCTCTGACCATCATAGTGGAGACAGTCTTATGTCTTCATCAGTTACCAATTATTACATTTAGAAATGCTGGAACTCTCTAAGGTCTGGCACTTGTCAGAAACATAGCCACAAATATAATAAAAATATTACATCCCTAAAGTTCTTACTCTTCAGGCCACTGAGCCCTGGGGATCTTTTCCATGGCAGAGTTTTACAAGGGAAGGAAGTTACTATAGGCCACAGTACACAGACACATATATTAGATTTCTGTAGGGAAGTACTGATACATTACTAATGTGGTAAATTACAGGATATCACCAGGCAGAAAACAAGCTTTTGGCAATTACACGCTGAAGAATAAGGATAAAACTTCATGGAAAAATGTTAATTACCAGCAAAAATGCTTTCTACAGAGATTGTTTTGTGTAGAAAACAATGTGTCAAAAATATTTCAAAAAGTCCCTAAAGTTACACAAAGGCATGTAAGAGACCAGCCAGGTGTAAAACTGAAGAGGATCTGAATTCTGATGGGCTGAGTCATGGCTTGGAAGGGCCGAGTGCTACACAATTTTCCTGCCCTATATTTCTTTAGTTTATTACTGTAATGTTTTTAGCACTGCCCAACTGTATATTTCTTCTAAATTTAGTTTTGCTGGCTGTTGGAATTGTCATTATAAAGTCTTACTTTATTGTGCTAAGCACGCTTTAAGTTTTTGTCATTCATGAAATTATCTGCATTACATGTTGCAGGATAAATTGCCCGGGGTGTATTGACCTACATGTATAATATGTTTCAGTAATAGTAAATAGGTCGCAAGAACCACCCAGAATTCTTTACTTAGACTTCATTTATCTTAGAAGTATCACAGCAGTTACTTTAATCTGGGACATGACTGGTATACTGTGTGTTGATAGATAGACAAGTAACATAAAATATTATTTGGGTAACTGCATTAAACCTACGATGATTTGATCACCATACGGTTACCCAAATGAAAATGTAATGTATTGCTCAAACAAATACGTTTAAATTGCTTCTGTCATAGTATAACGCATGATTGGGTGGACATTTAGGTCACACTGCTCCATACTAAGAACCTTTAGAGAACAGTTCATTGCTGCACTTTTCAGAACTCTCTCCTTATGTAGATTGAACACTGTGATAGCCAGGACAGGAAGCTTTTAGAATGAGTGGCTCTGGCACTGCCTGCTGCCTTGTTTGTGTAGGCTGATCAAATGCAGGATACGACTCCTTGGGCGTTGGCACTAAAGATCTCATAAGACAGTCTTTCTTGTATCAACATGAATCATCAAGAAGATGTGCAAATACATTCCTTCGATGTAATATAACCAATGCCTACTGTATATACATACTGTGCAGAGGATCATTCTCCATACCTGTACTAAGCCATGAAATAAACATTACCATTAAATATATACAGCTAAGACTGGGGGCAGGGAGGCAGGGCAGCAGACCGGGGCCCACTCTGGGGCTCCTACAAGTATACACTATAATTTCAACTGTATTGGCATCTACAGAACACTGATGCAAATGAAATACATGCTGTTAGCTTCCTGCTCTGCCATTCTATAACCTGTAGGCTACAGGCTTATAGTGGCTTGTGGCCTACAGGATCCCTAGCAACAAATAATACGTCAGCGTTCCAGTGCTGGAAGGTACAATGATGTCACTACATAGTGCCACCTTAGCTGTAACATAAATGACTTGTGACGGCACCTTGTAGACTGCTAGCCTAAAGTGGCTTGCAGCCTACAAGATACACTCATTGGCCAAAAGTCATGGGAAGATACTGGATGTTAATAGCTGTTAATAGCAGGTTGCCCCTCTGCAAGCCCTGATAACTGCAGCAAGACAAGGAGGCATGGATTCCATGAGGTGTTGGAAGAGTTCTGGAGGGATATTGATCCATGCAGTCTGCACTGCAACCCAAAATTGGTCCTGTGTAGTTGGCGCTGGGTCCATGGAGTGCATACTGGTATCCACAGCATCCCATAAATGCTCTATTGGGATTGAAGTCAGGCGAGCAGGCAGTCTAATTCAGGGTCGTGAGGTTACTCGTGTGTTCATTAAGCCAGTCCCGTGCTACCAACGAGCAATGAAATGTTGCATTGCCCTGTTTGTACACAGCATCCCCATCAGGGAAATCCAACACCAGAAAAAGGTGCAGATGGTCTGCCATAAGTTGAACATATCAAGCACTGGTCATTGATCCCTGCATCCAGACAATGGGGCCAGATTGTGAACACGGCCCAGACCATGACAGAGCCACCTCCCGCTTGGCATGCAGGATCCACGGCTTCATGAGGCTTCGGGCGTTGACTGTTGAAGCCTATGCGGTGCAGTTGTCGGCATACAGTCCTGGTGGAAATGGGGTCCTGGTGCCCCACATTGAAATCTGCGGCGATTTGACACATAGTAGACCGTTGAGAGCCCCGTACGACTCTGCGGAGGTGACAGAAACAATTGGAGAGATTTATCAATCCTTCTACACCAGAAAACTGGCATAGAGGGATGGTATTGTGGCATAAATTTGGTGGAAGACCCTTTCCACACCTGGCTCGCCATATTGTAAAAATGTTTGTGAAGTGGGGTAGGCCATGGATGCCTATAATTCACACCAGATTTCCATTTTGGTGCTGGGATGTCCAGAGGCAGGGCCTCATTAAAAAACTATTTCAATTGGGTTATTTAGCCATCAATCTTTGCAGTATTTGGGAGCCTTCACACGGACTAAACGCTCCGCTCATTCTGAACGTAAACTCGTTCAGAATGAATGGTGTTAAAACAGATCTCATTGATTTCTATGGGTGCCGGTATACGCGCATATCACATTGAAAGCAATATGTAAAAAAAAAAAAACTTCCATTGATTTTAATGTGTAGCGTGCATATGCCGGCACCCATAGAAATCAATGGGATCTGTTTTAACGCCACTCATTCTGAATGAGTTCACGTTCAGAATGAGTGGAGCGTTTACTCTGTGTGAAGGCTCCCTTTGTTAAATAATATGCATAGTATGTATTCTGTTCTTACCTCAAACGTTCCATCCAATTGCTTTGATGCACACAAATATATTACAGATTTGAGCTGTACAGATACATAATACGGTGCCCATAGTCTGCAACCATTCTATGCCAATTCCATGTGAGGTTTTATCATAGAGATTCAATGAGGTAAGAAAAACTTGCCATATTGTATGACGTGCCTTGTTAAGGTGATATTGCTTCTAGGCATGTAAAGTCTATACTTAATATAGACTTGTAGACTCTGAGGTCTCCTGCATGCACAGCCATATAGATACATGAGGTCTTAGGTTTTTCACCCCACAACAGAGAACAATTCTGTTAAAATGTGTAATGGGCTTTAAAGACGTGCAAGGCTTATTAACTAGTGTGATTAAATATAAAGTAGGCTTATGTATATGATGGATTACTAAATTCCAGACAGTAAACAGATGTCCTCTTGTCCTTCGCACTTTGTCAGATAACCTGAATTCATTTGAGGGTGTTCCTTATTCACACTTTTATGCTTTACAGCCAGAGTCTCATCATAACCTCCACTGGTAAGTGCTGGGCTGAAATGACAAGTTCCAAAAATCCATCAGCCTGATCCAACTTATTTATACTGGATTGTACAGCCGCAGAGCTGCCGCACTGTTACGTTACTTCTCTGGTGTATACTGTACCTTCCTGTAGAGCATCATTTACATATAAACTATGTTTACACCTTCTACATAGTAAATTGAGTGATGCCACTCACAAAGTAAGGAAGCTCTTTCACCAGGCTGTATATCTGTTCGTGTCCTTGCATGGCTTTACCAGTGATCATTGCAGAAGAGTAAGCTTAATGTGAGCAGGCAATGACCGATTGCTAGTGTCTTAGTAGAGTATAGAGAGGCAGGTGCTACTAACTGACCAGCTCACCACTGTACACCAATATATGTTACCTGGAACTCACGAATGTTCTGCACCATGTATTATATTATGTGTTTTAAAACACTATGACATGTTTTGTGAGATGCAGCTATAAACGGTCTAGACTCTAATGTGTTAATAAGATCCAATTTCTATCCTATAAACCTGATTTCCAGTTACAAAAACTGTAGTGGTGACACCTGGAACTGCAGCTCTACTCCCATTTTCTTCAATAAAAACAGACCTGCTTTTGGACGTATACCTTGTATATGACTTCCAGAAGCCGAATCATCAGATTGGTGTAGGTTCGGGTGTCTAACCCCCATTGATGTGATACTGACTGACCTATCCTGTGGATAGGTGATCAGTATCCATTATGACTAGGTTTTGGACAACCCCTAAAACGTCCAAAATAGTTTTCAGGAAGCAACTTAGCTCTATCGAATGTCAATGTAAAGAGGACATTTCATGGTTTGGGGCACAGGCAGTTCTATATACTACTGGAAAGCCGACAGTGCGCTGAATTCAGCGCACTGTCGGCTTTCCCGATCTGTGTCCCGGTACCGTAGCTCTTTACAGTCAGAAGGGCGTTTCTGACAGTCAGTCAGGTACATCCTTCTCCACAGCAGTGCCTATCACGCTGTACAGTGTGAGCGAGGAGGAACGCCCCCCTCCCCTCCTGATAATACTTGTCTATGGATGAGCACTGTGAGCAGAGGGAGGGGGCGTTCCTCCACGCTCCCACTGTACAGCGCAATAGGTGCTGCTTTGAAGAAGGACGCACCTGACTGTCAAGAAAGCCCTTCTGACTGTAAAGAGCTACAGTACCGGGACCGGTAGCTCTTTACCCAGGGCACAGATCGGGAAACTGACAGTGCACTGAATTCAATGCACTGTCAGCTTTCCAGCAGTATATAGAACTGCCTGTGCCCCAAACCATGAAAGGTCCTCTTTAAGGCCGGGGACACACGTACCTGCAAAGTGGATGGGATTCTGGCTAATTCCCATCCACACATTGCAGAAAAAAAACTTGCAATGGAAATGCTGTAAATCGCAGCATATCAATTATGCCTAAGGAAACTCTGGTATTTCCCGTATAGGTATAATAGTCCGCAGGGTTTTCTTCTTCTTCCGCAGGATTTTTTGCTTCTTTCTATTAAAAATGCTGCAGAGCAAAACATGGGGTGTTTCTGCTGTGGTCTTTACCACAGTGTTTTTCAGCTGTGGCAGGATACGTGGGACCTTAGCCTTAAGCTGCCGAATGTTATCATCTAAGTATGGAACTGTGCAAGGGACAGAGATTTTAGGTGATCAATAGCACAGTCTTGGCCTACTTCTTTAAGCACGCAGTTCCACTGATGCTAAAATGCTTAATACATAAGCCTCATAATGATGCAAGGAGCACTGAAAATGTCAGGCAGGTGATATCCAAACAGCACACAGAGGTGCCTAGATGTGATGGAAGATTCTTCCAATAATTATAGAGTCCTGATTCTACATATTCTTAGATGAATACTCTCAAACTAGATCATATGGCTCCTACTAGAAATGACCCTGTGGTCAGTATCCTTATGAATATAGGACATAATGAGCTAGTGTAGACTAATGGCTGCACTGAATATTTCCCTCTAACCTCTGACATACAATAATCACCTGCTATATAACCTTCACAAAAGGCAACATGATGCAGAACTATTTTTCAGTAGACAGCACACACTGTACTTTCATTGTAGATAGAGAACTATGCTAACAAAAGCCAAACATGGACGTCACTAAAATAAACCCTGGTACAATAGGAGTAGATCTGCTAGTAGAGCTTATAGTTCTAATACAAAGGATTGGGAAAATAAGGCCGGAGGTTCAAAAGAGATAAGTGTGTAAACATCTCTCCTTATGGCTTTACACACATACCATAGCGCAAAATAAAAGGAATGGATGCTGAAACCCCTTCTAAACAGTCTGTTTCACCATACTGGCCAAAAAGGTTATGAAAAATACTGGATTCAATGAGGTCTCAGCTGAGATCCAGACTAGCTATGTGCAGGTTTCTACCTCTACATGTGACAAGTGTTCTCATTCACTGACAGCAAACAACTAAAGTTAGGTTCACGTGTCACACTCAGGCGCAGATCTGTCTGAAAACGTCTGCAAGCTCAACCTTTTTATTTGGAAATTTCAGTTAAAGAGGATTGAAATCCAACGGACCCCATTATAATCCATGGGGGGATCTTGGGCTCGGTTTGTGTCCATCATAGCAAAGATAGTAGGTGTGAACCTAGTGAAATTCAATATGATGAAACCTTAATCTCCTATTAAATAGCAGCGGAATTCATATATATGACATGAATGGAGGAAATCTTTTTAATTCAGATAAGGAATAATAGTGGAGGTAAGGAACTGAATTCTGTACAATCAAGCTTTCTTCAAGAATCAGTATATAAGAAGCAGTCTTCATAGAAACAGTGTCAATTTTTTTTTATTGTTGTGTGACAGGTAAACATTGTACATGCACTACAAGGTGTACGTTACTCTGTATACAAAGGACTGAAAGATTCATGACTGTGAAACATAGAAAAGTCAGAGTTCTTAGAGTTACAAAGAAGTCATTGCAATTCAATATACCAATTTATACATATATGAGAATACAATTGCTGCTTCACATCTTGTAGTACACACGTAAGAAATGATACATAAAACAATTTACATTTTTAAGTCCTACGAAAATCTTCTCTACAGAAAAATGAGAATCAAATGCTGCAACTGTTACCTCAACACATGTGAGGGGAAAAGTACCTAAATGCATATACTGGTAAGGAAATGGGAATTTACCATCTCGCCATTCACTGATAACATGGTCAGCCACTTCTTACGCAAATGTATTGGATTTTGGAATGAAACTTAATTGACTAGTGGAACAAAAATACTGACCCGGAATATGTGCCAACCATAAGTGGACAACAAGTGTCAGCTTTCAATAGACACTAAAGCTGGCCATACACATTAGATATTAGACCGCTGAGGTGTTGGTTGGTTGATTGTACATAAAGCTACAACAGTTGGACAGAAGTAAAAGCCATTGTGTTGGTTTTTCTCTTCCATATGTTTGTGTTCGGGCAAGACTGACAGACCTGTAGGTGATTTTGTATTGTATGTGTTTATACTACTAACAAACACACATTGTCTCCATCTTTTTCTTGTTTCATTAGCATTTCATTAGCATTGACCTATTGGGAACCTATCAAGACAAGCGACTGGTACCAATAAAGAGAAGTGCTAAGGCTCCCTTGACAGATTTCCCTTGCGCAGTCTTTCTACCAGTGGCCAGCTTTGCAAGAAATTACAATAAAGCTCCAATGCTGCCAACAAAAGTTCTTAAGGAAGCTCTGCCTCTTCATTTCTTGGACCAGTCAGAGTTCCAGAGGTCTGTCCTTAACAATTAGCATCTTCTAAGATGATGGGTACAAGGATTAAGCATGTTAAAAAGAAATTGGGGAGACAATCCATTTTTGGTAGTAACATAGCTAAATATTTTTTTTCCTATGTAATCCTAACAATTGACAACCACACAATGTTCTTGTCTCAAAATCTACCCACGAAGAAGATCTGGCCCGATCCAAAATTCTTCATCAGGACAAAATGAGGTTATGTGAAGGAAAGAAAAAAAGTGTGTAAAAATTAATGTGGGGGTCTTTAAGGGTATGCTCAAATGGGTTAACTTAAATCAGATAAACTACTGATGGCAAAAACTTACAGAATTTTTAATAAAGAACTGGTATCTGCAGCTGCATATAACAATATAGCCATATTGTAGACAGCCCGTTTCTATAACTGAGACAGCAGAAGAGTTTTTAACAAAGATCAATTGATATTCTTTGTATATTTCAAGATAGTTCTCCCCCGCCATTTGACATAACTATACTTCCAGACAACCCTGTTATGCCCTGCTACAAAATTCTTCATATAAGAGGCTCAAGTACATATATGGTCTGCACAGAAATGTCATTTGGAAATGTCACTAGTATTATATAACAAGGTAGACGCACTGGAAGTACAAATAAGATTTCATAAATTCTACTTCTGACCTTTTTGTGTATTATATCATGAGAGACTCTTGAATGTTAAAAATAAAACTCAATGGCCCCGATTTACTAATAGTTAGGCAGGCAGTCTAATAATATACCAGATTTATCACAGCTGGATATGTCTTTATACTGCCTGGTCTACATTTATAGAACTCCTACTTTGAGCTAGAAGTTTGTAACACAATTCTGGATGATTTTTTTTGTGCAACATGGCACATTTAAGCCACAACACGTTTTACTAAGAAACCACACCAACATGTCCACCAAGTAGAAAAATTGTAGCCCAGGCTACATTCACCAAAGATGAACCACATTGTGCTAAAGATGTGTTATCTAATCATAACCACAATTGTAAATTTGGGTCAATGAGCCTCAATTATGAAAACCATCTAACCACAAAAAATAAAATAAGTCTCGTTGCCCACCATAACCACTGTGCAGTTTTCCAGGGCAGTTTAATAACTAAAAACTGGAACAGTTTCACCAAGGCAGAATCAGTCTACCTCCAAAATATAACATTGAACAAATATTTAACCACAATTCTGCTTCTGAAACAGAAACGACATTAAATGACAAGGAATATAAGTGTGAAAAGGATTTTCATGTACACTATATGGCCAAATCTATGAATCACTGAAACTTACAATCATATCAATGATGAGTCTTTAGCTCCTTGGATGAGAATATTTCTACAATCCTGGCAGATCTCAGACCAACATCCCTAAAATTAGAAATAGGTCTATAGGGACAGCTAGTCTTTATTAGAGCCTATTGTTAAGATACATAGATGTATGTGTAAGCGGTATACCATTTAATTTATGTACATGTTTGCATATATACTTCCAACTAACTGTATGCAGTAGCGTAGATGTTAAAAGCAATCGCAGATCCAAAAGGAAGAGACATGGGCATTGTTTTTAGCACAATCTTTACTCTTTTATGTTTCTATTTTCTTGTCTCTAACTTTAGTATAAGACAAGCTATTCATATATAGGTAAAGTTTATCCTACATCTAACACACACATAACTATATATATATATATATATACACTCACCGGCCACTTTATTAGGTACACCATGCTAGTAACGGGTTGGACCCCCTTTTGCCTTCAGAACTGCCTCAATTCTTCATGGCATAGATTCAACAAGGTGCTGGAAGCATTCCTCAGAGATTTTGGTCCATATTGACATGATGGCGTCACACAGTTGCCGCAGATTTGTCGGCTGCACATCCATGATGCGAATCTCCCGTTCCACCACATCCCAAAGATGCTCTATTGGATTGAGATCTGGTGACTGTGGAGGCCAATGGAGTACAGTGAACTCATTGTCATGTTCAAGAAACCAGTCTGAGATGATTCCAGCTTTATGACATGGCGCATTATCCTGCTGAAAGTAGCCATCAGATGTTGGGTACATTGTGGTCATAAAGGGATGGACATGGTCAGCAACAATACTCAGGTAGGCTTTGGCGTTGCAACGATGCTCAATTGGTACCAAGGGGCCCAAAGAGTGCCAAGAAAATATTCCCCACACCATGACACCACCACCACCAGCCTGAACCGTTGATACAAGGCAGGATGGATCCATGCTTTCATGTTGTTGACGCCAAATTCTGACCCTACCATCCGAATGTCGCAGCAGAAATTGAGACTCATCAGACCAGGCAACGTTTTTCCAATCTTCAATTGTCCAATTTCGATGAGCTTGTGCAAATTGTAGCCTCAGTTTCCTGTTCTTAGCTGAAAGGAGTGGCACCCGGTGTGGTCTTCTGCTGCTGTAGCCCATCTGCCTCAAAGTTCGACGTACTGTGCGTTCAGAGATGCTCTTCTGGCTACCTTGGTTGTAACGGGTGGCTATTTGAGTCACTGTTGCCTTTCTATCAGCTCGAACCAGTCTGGCCATTCTCCTCTGACCTCTGGCATCAACAACGCATTTCCGCCCACAGAAATGCCGCTCACTGGATGTTTTTTCTTTTTCGGACCATTCTCTGTAAACCCTAGAGATGGTTGTGCGTGAAAATCCCAGTAGATCAGCAGTTTCTGAAATACTCAGACCAGCCCTTCTGGCACCAACAACCATGCCACGTTCAAAGGCACTTAAATCACCTTTCTTCCCCATACTGATTCTCGGTTTGAACTGCAGGAGATTGTCTTGACCATGTCTACATGCCTAAATGCACTGAGTTGCCGCCATGTGATTGGCTGATTAGAAATTAAGTGTTAACGAGCAGTTGGACAGGTGTACCTAATAAAGTGGCCGGTGAGTGTATATATATATATATATATATATATATATATATATATATATATATATATATACACATACATACACACACACATACAGTATGTATATAATTTTACACACACATACCGTATTTAACGGACTATCAGGCGCATTGCCCATGAGCGCCTTATAGTCCGTCTCGTTTCATATATAAGGCGCACCGGTGCGCATTATATGTTATTGAAAGCGGCGGCAGGCAGACTTTGCCAGCGGCCGCTTAACCCCCCGCGTGCCAGCCGCTTCTATTGGAAGCGCTCGGCAGGCGAGGAGGGGCTCTATCAGCAAAATCATGCTGATAGAGCCCAACCGTAAAAGTTACATTAAACTACCCCCCCCCGTTTTAAAATAAAACCCTGAAACAGAATGTGAAACTTACCGAGCGGTGCAGGGTGGGCGGGCATTCAGGCCTCCTCTTCCTCCGATGTTCCGTCCTCCTCCCCGGCACTCGCTAACTGATAATGGCCTGGGCGCATGCGCAGTAGCCGTAGTAGAAGCATTATGATATTGCGCATGCGCCCAGGCCATTATCAGTTCGCGAGCGCCGGAGGAGGTGGTCAGGACATCGGAGGAAGAGGAGGCCTGAATGCCCGCCCGCCCTGCACCGCTCGCCCGTCCTGCACCGCTCGGTAAGTTTCACGTTCTGTTTCAGGGTTCTGTTTCACGCCGGCGTGACAGCAGGGCTGCCGGACACTTCCCATTCATTTCTATGGGAGCAGGCATGCGAGCGCTCCCCATAGAAATGAATGGACTGCTTTTTTCCATTCATTTCTATGGGGAGCGCTCGCATGCCGGCTCCCATAGAAATGAATAGGAAGTGTCCGGCAACCCTGCTGTAACGCCGGCGTGTACGGCTGTGATACACGCCGGCGTTCCGTAGTGTGAATGCACCCTTACGGTGCCTTTTATGTATGTATGGAAGCGGCACGCAGACTTTGCCGCCGCTTCCATCCATATATAAGGCGCACCGGACTATAAGCCGCACTTACGATTTCTGAGGAAATTGTAGGTTTTTATGTGCGCCTTATAGTCCGGAAAATACGGTATACATACAATTTAGTGGTGGTGCTTAAAAAAAAAATCATCAATAGTGTACTAAATAACCATCTAAAATAAAACTTCAGTATGTTACATTAAAAATCTGTATTTCTAAATTTGTGTTTTATTTCAATCTAAAAGACAAGCTCATGGGATCGTTTGTCAGCATTGAGCTGTCTGATGTAGAATAACTCCATTAAATAAAGTGCTTCTCCTCATTGTATGAAATGGAATGTTCTCGCTACCACAGCAGTGAGCTGCAATCCTATGTGGTCATTTTGGGAACAATCATATTAACACTTAAGCTGAAATGCAGAGAAAAGTAACATTAAATACATATTTGGCCAGAAAATGTACCAGTCTATGTGGAATGAAAGAGATTATGTGGTAAAGTCGAGGCAGAGTTACCATAGTTCCTAAACCTCAATGTTGGTGCTTGTTTTCAGAGATGACTAATTCCTTACCAGTTCCAGCATTCAATTACAATGTTACAGAATCCAAATGACAGCCTTTATTTTGACCCACTTGTACAGAGATTGATGTATTATTACTCTCTCAAATGATTACTACTACACATAATCCATATATTGCTTCAATAAGAACCAATCTGAAGGGAAACTTAATTCCTCCCACACTCACAGACCCAAGTATATCTGTACCAGTGTAAAGATTATTTCAATGTAAATATATTTGCTTTTAAATTGCTATATTCTCCTTGCAGCCATATCTTGAAGGAGATCAGATAGATTTCTTTAAGCTGTATGGGTATTTCACAGGAGTGGTTTCTAACGGCCTGTGCCGCACAGTCACCTGCTCCATCTTGTACACACTTATTGTACTTTCTATAGGGCTGGGCGGTATATTCACCTGCAACAAGGACTTGGATTTCATTTTGCTTTATTTTTTCATTATGATAACAGTAGCAATGGAAGTTGTTACGTTGTATGTTAATATATGAATGCCATTAAAATTACTTATGTTGTACTGGCCATGATTTATAGCCTATATAGTCCACAACTATATTCACAATTCTCTGGAATATTATTGGAAACAGTCAACACGTTTATTATAAAAACATCTCCCAAGATGATATAATTGGTTTCATCAACGGCAGATGTTGTAGTGCTCGGTACAGATCTGTACAAGCTTCAGGTTTGCAGACCTGTGAATACATCTCTGAATTATAATACAATCCAAATCAATATTATTATGTTTCCCTGTTAAGTCCTACGACATGCTGATGCTTTTTATACAAGCATCAATTTATGTTCCTATCATGAGACCAAGGTACATCCTTGCCCATAGCAGTAGGCTGACATAACAGCTGACTGGGTGGCTAGCCTATGCTATCGGGCATGCATTGATGAGAAAACAAATCAATAGGCCCTTCACTATTTCCTCCACAAACGTTTCAAGAAAGAGAATGCAAGTTAGCCTACATGGCAGACATATCTAAAGTTGGGCAAAACAGGTTTCTTGAATATTAGTTCAATGTTATATATAAAAGAAAAAAAAAACAAAGCAAAAATCTGTGTTGGTTAATATGGAGTGCATTTCAATAAGATTCAGTCTGAACTAAGTCTTTAAAGTTGTATGTAAAAGTGTTTGTTTTTTCCACCAGGGCTTTGTAGCTGCGACACCAGAACAGGCTAGTTGAACAAGATGTGTGAACAATATAGAAATCTCTCAGTTTCAGCCACTACAAGTTACACCTGGCTGATGATTCATTCATCTGGATATTACACATTTCCCAAGACCATCAACCATACTCCACTAATCCGAGAGAAAATAATATGTTTAAATACTTGGCATTTATCTAAATCTGCCTTACGCCACCAATGAACAAGGCTATCCTGAATAGTATACGTTAATACAGTAATGAGTCTTTTAAAGAAGTGTGGTATATATATACTATATATATGTTGTGCAGAATTGTTGTTTAAGTATTAAACATGGTTTACCAAAAGACAACAAATAACTTAAAGGGGTCATCCTGGAAGTTGCATTAGACGTACCTGGTCCTAAAAATCAGATGATGCTGATCACCCCACGGTTCCAGCCACCACGCAGGTCAATTCCAACTCTCTGGATGACCCCTTTAAGAAACCTGTTCTTCCAATACTTTATAATGAATGCGAAGCCATTGCTTTCAGATAATCCTGTACTAGATCACCCAGAGAAGCCATTTCCAATGAAGGTCCTTTTTCACGCACTTTAGTCTATCATCTATGTTTAGGGATGATGGGGCGGAGCTTTCTCACCTTGCTGTTATGAACAAAGACTTTAGGGCCTGTGTGTAGTGCTGAAACCTGTCTGTAGACAGGCTTCATTAAATGTATGTATGTGCAGCAGACAGTGCCCTATGGGTGGCGTATGGCACTAGGGTCACACTGCAGTAACGTATGTGCTTAAATAAAGGAAGAGTTAAAAAACATACTGATGGCACATGCTGATGCCACTGGAGTCCATGACTCCTCTCCAGTAAGTTCTAACTTCTCTTTCTAACTAATCCTGAAACAGACAATTTCCACAGGGTCATCTTTTGCTGAGCCATAGCTGCATAATGGCATGCTGGTGGTTTAGTGGTGCCAAACCTATTGACAAAGTATGCACATGGCAACAAAATTTTACCCTGTGAACATGGTAACTGCATTCTCTCCCATAAATATCATTCGTAATGGACTATGCTCCTTGGCATAGTTTATATAGGGTTTTTTATAGTTAAAATTCATTACAAGGTAATATTTAGAGCCACATGGAATGATATGGGTACATGTAAACGATTTTTACTTCATTGTGAACTGCATTTACCCAATCATTTTATATACGCATACCTAAAATGTAGTACAGCTTTGCTTCCAGTGGTGATAATACAGTAAGATGATACTAGTATTCTGTATACTATAGTCAGGACAATGTACCTAAGCATCATTCACTGTGCCTTCTATGGGTGCTGTATTAACAGAATGTGGATGGATGTGAAGAAATGTGAGAAAAGGAACCTTACATATTATAAATGTAAAGGTTAGAGCTCTCCAGACATGAGACATTCCTTTCCAGTGACTAGGTTTACATTCCTCTTCATTCACCCTTTGTCCTCGGGGAATTTCTCTAGACATTATGGGTGGGGCAATTAAGTCTGACCATTGTACTTTCCTTGGGCATACTTGACTTAAATGCATTAAGGAAGACATTCAGATTTCATGAGAGGTCTCTCCTATGATGGGGTGAAGAGACCATGAAAGATAATGATCTGTCCAGATATGAAAAATAAACTGCACAAAATTGTTAAACTGTCACCTGATCATCCATGACCGTGCAAAATCATTGTGTTTCAAAGAGCTAGAAACCTTAAAATGCTGGTGCAATTTGTTACTTCAAAGAACACAGTCTGTAGTAATAATAATAAATATACAATTCTACTATTTTATCAAATTTTGAAAAGCACTGGGTACACCCCTTCATCGAAGAGGTTTCTGTAAGATACCCTTAACCAATTTCACCTATGCTAACCCCCCCCCCCCCTTGCATCTCGAGAAAAATCAGTAGTGTTGTTTCCACAGCAAATTGTCAATCTGTCTTCTATCTTGTCAGCTGGCCAACCACTTTCAGAAGCGTCTTATTTTCTTGCTTTAGCTGTTTATTTTCATCTTCTATATCGTCCAAATCCTTAGGTAGAAAATGAAAAGAAGAATTTAGTGTAATATTGTTTTGTGGGAACTGTATTAGAAAAAGAAGTCTAATAAAGGCCTACTGCACAGCAGTTGAGGAGCAAGAATAGGAAAAACATGGCGATAAATGAATAAAATAGAAGCGTAATGAATGGAGCGCAGAACTTTACATCTGATGCCATAATAAATACAGGAGACGACAAGCGTAACAATCGCATATAAGTAAGAAATCAAGAAAAAGTTTTAAATGGGCCATAAGAAATCAAGTCTTTAGGCATTTCCAAAAATGATGAACCTATGCATCTTGGGTGTTTTTACTGGATACATTCTGTTGAATGTTTTGATTTGCTTCATTTTCTCCAACTTGTGAATAACACATCCTAAGTGTTTTATTAAAGCAGTGATAGCAAAGACTTTGCACCATATCATTTTTTGCTGAATTTGTTAACCAGTCCTTCTACCATTTTATATTTTACAACTTAGCCCTAGCCTTGAAGGGGTTTTCCAATGGGGCCTAATTTTTGGGTTAAAAACAAACATAAAAGCAGTACTCGCTTCACTAATCCCCTGCTCCTTCCTGAGTCGCTGCTGGTCTCCATTTCCTCGTCTTATCTCAAATCGCACAAAATGGCTGCTCAACCAATCAATGGCCTCATAGGTGACCTGATTCAGCCAGAGATTGGCTGTTGCTACCAGGAAGTGAAGACCAGTGGAAATTCAATATGCGTTGGAATGGGAGCATTAGTGGATGGCTGAGGACAGAATGGATTTTCTTTTCTATTTTTAAACCATTCCGAGTAGGTTTTAAAATGTGTAGATGTGTGAACAGTGTGTTATTTTTGTGCATACAGAACTTACTGTATGTATTGCTTTGCTGAAAGAGCAAATATATAATTATTAATAATAACATTAACTATGGATATCCTTACAGAATGCCCTTAAGAGAACAGGGACTGAACTGTGAGCAACAATGTCCCAATCACTGTACTTTAAAAATATTAGAAGAAGCCATTCTAAACACAATGGAAATACAGTGAGCATAGTATAGCACGAGCCAGCTGGCATGCATGGTGGCATGAAAGGATTTGGGCATGTCTCTTTCTCGATGGAACACATTACTAACAGAGAGAAAGGTAGGGTAAGAATGTGAGGAGAAAAAAGGCGAGCGAGAGAAAAGAAGTTATAATCCCCAACCAATTATGTTGATCACAATGTAATCCCCTGTCTGCTTTTATGGTGTGGGCTTAAATTGGGTGCCACATGTCCAGACCTGAGATAAGCACAATCTACTGATGTCCTTCTGTGCAGAGTAAGAGTTCTCCGAGTATCACAGGAACATCCCCTCTTTTCAATGAGTCACTGCCTAGCTATGAGCTCTGCATTACAAATGGCCATCTGATAGTGCCTTAGCTTAGAGGAGTACAGAAATATTATATGCAGCCGTACTTGTCTTGAGCAGGATCTAGCAGATATGTAATATGTGACACTATGAATCTGTAGACCACACACGGCTCAGTGCTTAGCACTATTGCTTTGCAGTGCAGGGATCTGGATTTGATGTACAGCCTTGGATTGTGAGCCAGTGGTGATAGGTACCAATGACAATGATTACAATCTATGTTCAGTGCTATGTAATATGTTAGCACTATCTAAATAAGTAAAATAAAGGAATCCATTGTATTAAAGGTATACTGGGGCACTAAGGACCGCCATAACTATTTTGAAATATTCTATACATAAGAAAAACATATAACATTATTAACCAAGGAACTTACTCTGTTTAGTAGGTCAATTTCCTCCTTCATTTTCAGAATTAATTCTTCTTTGTCTTGCATCATCTTCACTAATCTTAGATTTTCTTGCCTCTCTTTAGCTAGCTCCTGTGAAGCATACATGTCACACATACTGAAATATTTGCCTTTATGTTTTGGCAAGTGGGCAGCTGAGGTGAAATGATCTCTTACCTTTTCAAGCTCCTCAATCTTTTTTTCTATTGAACTTCCCTGGTTAGAAGCTGCGTCCTTGTTGATGCGACTACATGTGGTCCTGTCACCTCGAGAGTGGCGATTTAAAACCTCATCGTCGGGGGCGTTATTAACACTGCAAAATAAAACAGGATTTTTTAAAAAAAATATGGACGAGAATAGGTATCAATTTAAAAATCAGAGCCACAACCAACATATTCCAAAAACCCTGGGACCCTGAAATTTCTGATGTCTGCCCTGCTAAGAACCCTCACTCCCAATTGCTGGTGTTGCTGATGTGCCAATGTCCATTGGCTGATTGCATTTTTGATGAGGAATAAAAGATGGAGATTATGGCAGGGCATCACCTGACATACGGCAGAACACCGGCTGAATGGCAGAGGAACAATTGTGCTTTGTACCTACCCGTCTCTTTAGTCACCACATATCCTGAATGGGATTGGCCAGAGTACTAAGACTTTAGCCCTTATTAGTTTGACCATAACTCCAAAATAACCCTGAATAAATACCTTTTGGACAATACTGAGTGAATGCAGCAGTATTAGGCCCACACTAGGGTCACATACTACTACAAACCATTGTTGTGTAAAAGCAGCTTAGAGATAATGTCTAAGTAAGAGTTCATTCACACTTGCGCTCGGTGTCCGGTGTGTGCATTCCGCCGGGTTTCCGTCTTCAACCCCAGCAAAACTGGACAGGGGACAGAAACACGGTGGTCAGCTTTAAAACCCATTCACTTGAATGGGTTTGTAAAGTGTCCCGCCAATGTCCGCCTGTGGCCTATCCACGGGGAAACGGGTTTTTTATTAGCCAGACACAAAGTCCTGCATGTACAACTTTGTGTCTGACTAAAAAAAAGAAAAAAAAAAACGGTTTCCCCACAGACAGGCCGCAGGCAGACACCAGTGGTCACCTTTACAAACCCATTCAAGCAAATGGGTTTTAAAGGTGACCGTCAAGTTTCTGTCCCCTGTCCAGTTTCGCTGGGGCTGAAGACAGAAACCTGGCAGAATACACACACCAGACATCGAGCACAAGTGTGAACGAACCCTAAAACTGATTGACAATAAATAAGAAAAAACAATAAACAAACAACTCTAAGGCTGATCATTTCTATGTAACATATGGGATTGAGAAAATGTGCCAAAAATCTAGAACTGCCACAGTAAAGTATGGACGCTGGTCTGCAGTGAGACTGGAGAGAGAGGAGCCATATAAAGCAGGCTATGAATTGCATGTGGCTTCTGGCTTCTAAAGGAAAAAAAGAAAGACAGCAAGCACAGATCTAGAAAACTGTGAGAGGTAAGTATGTTGGAGATTTTTAGATTTTCATCATGCAAAAAATTACTTTGATTTTCTGAAACCCATCCTCAAACACCATTTTCACTGTGAATGGCGAGGTGGTTGCACATGTATGGCTCTCTCTATTTACTTCTATTGGAGTTCCAAAAGTGTCCTTTTAATTTCTAGCAGCTGGTGGCCCCTTGTTCGTGAGAGAGTTATGAATCCCACATATAGCAATCATTTACGACATATACCATAACTGTTCAAGATGGGAATAGACATTTAAGTCTATCCAACATCTGCTTTATTTCTAACTTTTCACACGTGACAGTAAAAATAATAAGATTTTCCAAAATACAATTATTAGAATAATAGGGTTCAACAACTTTCTTTAAATAAATGCCTTGTTTTAATATTTTCTAAATACAAATTGAAGTATATGTTAAAATAAAGCAATAATATTCTTGGGACGATATCTAATAGAAGTGGATTAAATAACGTTTCATACTTCTTGGCAGGGATCCCTCTGCATCCATTATACCATATACGGATAACTTATCAGAGAATCAGCTTTCTGGCTAATTTCCCTATGTAAATACATGGGTTAATATGATTACTACAGTATGAACAACAAACACTGTGTATTGCTTGAAGCCAGTGTAACCTAAACAGAAGTAAGGAGTAATGAAACGTCTATTGTCTATGTATCTATGCCAACTGGCAGAATAGTAACCCGGAGACTGTGTCCAAAACATCAGTCAGAGCAACATTCGTCTTCTACCAACCAGATTGGTGCAATGCTGTTTAACTTCTGGCAAAAATTAGACGGCTGTGCCAAGGAAAACAATTATTTATCTTTCTAAAGATGAATATGGGACGCTGTGGATTGTCTTATCCTATTATCCCTGGAATGTTTTATTTTTAGAAGTGCTTTCAGGCCAAGAAACTTGTAAAACTATCTGGTTTGGGAAATAAAACAACAAAAAAAAGCAACAGTTCCCACAAATGTATGCTAGCTCGGTATGAAAAACTGTCACGTAGTCTGTGAGGCCGTCATTTCAATGCAGAGTATTTGTAAAGGATAAAAAAGAAGAAAGTTTCATGAGTTTTCAGGATATTTCCTTATTGAAAAACACTCAAAATTTTACTACATTTTACAATTTATTCCAAAGATAACAGTGCAATCTGTTTCTGAATTATCATATAAAAAGGATGTGTCCGCTAGCATGAAATAACAATTGTGATGTTCCTCCTAAAAAAAAAAAAACAAAAAAAAAAACAAAAACATAACGTATGTATACACTGGGTGTCCCTATACAGTCTGTCAGCTCTTATTGGACATTGTGAGGGTATTCAAGGTCTCCCCGCTCCCACAACAGTTCAGTTGTTAATTTATTAAAGGGGTTTTCCAGTCACAAGATGTTATCCCCTTTCCACAGGAGAGGGGGTAACTTTCTAATGAGAGGGGGGTCCAACAGCCGGGACCCTAACCAATTACAAGAACATTGCAGTTTGAATGGAGCAGCCGGTATGAAATGCACAGCAGCACTGCATTCAATGGGAAGTGCTGAAGAATCGCCATGCTTCAGTCATCTCCAGACGTTCCCAATTAACGGTCTGGAACAGCGTATGTTCGACTTTCCTCTCCGTTCACTATGGAGGGCAAACCCAATTCTCATGGGAGGGTGCCATCAGTTGGACAAACAAGCAAGCAAGTTACTCCCTATTCTCAAATTGCCCAGAAAAGTCATGTATGACGATCTGAGGTGTCCTAGGACCTTATTCAACTACTTTCAAGCTCTATAACCCAAAAATAGCCTTAGTAATGTCAATGTGGCAGCAACACATACGGTTAGAAGAACAGTTTCTTGAATATGATGGACAGGCAAAGAGCGCCAGGGGCATTGGCATGGTGACAGTGATCTATTTATTCATTGGAGTCAAACAAGGAGTGAAAATCCTTGAGAATCTATGTCCGATTCATTTTCACAAATTTCCATTGTTACCGTTTTGGGTTATATGCAACTTTGATAATTTTTTTAAAAACATTTTTTGGGCTACAGTGTGACAAAAAAAATAAAAAATTTTCACCGCAATCACAACGGTATTAAATAATGTTCTAGGTTTATAATATGGGGGGTTATGGATGCAGCAACAGAAAACATAGTTATCTATAGCTAGCGTCAGGTGTTTTTTTATTTTAATACTTTACATTTTATTTAGTTTTTTTTTTTTAACACCAGTCTTGAGAAATTTCTCCCAGGGTGTTCCTTCTGTGGCTCCTGATATTATAGAACTGGAGATTATTGCTCGGTGACACAAGACCAGTCTTGTGCGTTGATGCCCCTTCATAACAGCAGACCAACAGGGATGCGGAGAACTGTACCCCCGCCAATCTAATGAAAACATCCTATCCCGAGGATAGGCCATCAATATTATCTGACTGGAAGGATAAACTATTAGGCCCTTCACTTAGCTTGTAACTTAAGGAAACAAAAGTAGGCTGCCTGTCTGCTAATGAGAACCATATCCTGGCAAGCTGCTCTTCTGCAATAAATGTGAGCTTTCCAAACATATTAACATAACAGGAATTTAGGACACTTTATTTTACCATATTTAGGATTGTTCTGTTCTTTTTTGGGATTTAAAAATATGTTAAATGTAGGAAGAAGCACAAGCCAAAACATGCAGATATTGACGTGAGGTTTCAATTTAATAGGATAGACAGCAATGAACAATAGGGAGTGAAGGAGATGCCAATGTAGGCATAATATAACCCACGGAACAATGCTTGGGTTTTATTGTTACAAGCCTCACGAGGATGTGACTGGACTTAATAGGCAGGAATCATTAGCATTAGTGGTGTTCTGTTTTATACAGACAAGTTAGGTCCATTTGCTTGCATTGCTAGATTTCCTTTTAATATGTATTTTTTTTTAGGTTTTGAAAAATAAACATGAATTTTAAGTACTGTTAAGATAAATAATCTATGTACTAGGTCAAATTCCATTGTGACAAGGGTTCCAGCAATGAAGCGGTTTGTTGAAGGTGTTTATTATGCTTGCCAAGACATAACTGCTTGCTTCAATTTATCTCCAGAAATAGCCATTTGTAACTCAGTGTGAATGGTGCTTCATAAAAAACTGCAAAAAATTGTTTTGGATGTTGTATTCATAAATATGCTTTCAAAGCGTACACAAAGATTCAGTGTTATTATGAATTAAAAGCGAAAGATCCCTATAAAGTGCCCTGAATAACCTAGAGCTCATCTATAGCATAAACTGGATCTCTTGCACCATGCTATACCCTCTCCATGGTGCTGATACAGGCCCTACTAATTTAAAGGGGTTATCAACTTTCTACAATCGATGGCCTAGGATAGGTCATTAATATTAGATCTGCAGGAATTAGAAACCCAGCACCCCTGACCGATCCAATATTGATGGCCTATCCTTAGGATAACACCTTTAATCTATACATTTCATGAACACACATACACTTCTCAACACTGACATTGCAACACCAAGGAGGACAATGTGATACAAATCTAAAAAAATCAATTTTTAAGCATTTTAGCCACATGAAACTTCAAACATTGGAACAAGTGTTGTAGGGTGACAAAATCCTTGGTTTATCACTCTGCCAAATGTCTATATGTCCAGGCCTAGATGTCAGCACTGTTTAACATTGCATGTCCCAATGGTTAGGAAAATGACAGTAAGAGGTGCGTCGAGGCGCATTACCAGCTCGGCATTGGTGTGTCCATATCACTAACATGTCCCAGGAGTCGTTTTTATACAGGACAACTCCAGGCTCCATATTGCTTCTGCTACTGTGAGAAACCTAAGTGATCTAAAGATGCTGCAATGGCCTGCTGCATCTCTTTTGGCAACTGCAAAGACAGCTCCCAGTAGCCACTCTTGATGTGTGTGCCCAAGTGCATTGGGTATGGCATAATATTCCTCAGTCAAACATTAATAGTCTCACAGATAGCATTTTATGCATATATGTATTACACTTCCAATGCTGAGAAGTATATAAACAGATGTAACCCAAACTTCTACAATTGGTTAAACTGTTAAGACATGATATGTTATCACAGACAACAAAAAGCAATGACAAATCATTGAAAAAAAATATTTTTTAAATGACTTTTTTCACTTTTTTCACTTTTTTTTTTGTATCCAGTCAGCCTTGCACATGTATATTTAATTTCAGCCAGTGACATATCATGCTTAATAATAAGATATGTCAGATGTCCAAGTCATATTATGGCCCATTACTTTATTACAAGTTCCAGTTGTGCAATAATGAATGAGAAAGCACAAGGGTATATGTTAGTATGGATTATACCCCTTAGTTGTGGATTAGAAAAGGTACAACATACACTTTGTACTGCTCTAGGACAGTATTTCTTGGATGCTATACTTTACCTGTCAGGAATAAAGAGGAAAGCTCAATTTGAAAAATTAAAAACACTGTCCTTTCATCCCAATTTCACAGCAGCAAGATATTCTATTGCTATGTAATACCAAAAAAATTCAATCTACTATCAATTTTTTCACTTCATAGGGTGCATAATTGTCAATGCAGCCATCGCAGACTGTGTGTGCAGTCGCAGCTTAGTGAACCATTCACACTTCCCTCTAATGAAAGGTTAGACCGTGCTGATCACTTAGAAAAATCTCAAGGAGATTTTTGGAGCACTCTGGTTGAAAAGTGTACTCAAAAATATTACTGCTGTAGCAAACGTTTTATGATCACATCCAAGACTGATGACTACAGAACATTTGCTGTACTCAATAACTAGTTACCTGGAAGCAATTGGTCAACACCATCACAGCACAACCCATATGTCACCATGATAAAGGCAGTATACGCTGACTATTCAGTGGGACTTACAGGGCACAGTAAATTCACACTAATATTGAAAACTAATGTCCATGCACAGAAGAGACACAAGGAGACATGGAAGGTAAATGCAGTATTCAAGCCACAACACTACCACTCTATTTTTGGGGCATTCTCCCTTGTGAGAGAGAAGAGTGGGGATGCAAAATATTCGGGTGGGGGCAAATTGGAAGTTATAATGGGTGCCTAATCCACCTTTTCGCCAATCACAAATGACAGGGCTGTGTCTTTTATGCATATATAAATTCAGTGGCGTAACTAGGAATGGCGGGGCCCCGTGGCGAACTTTTGACATGGGCCCCCCCCCCATCCCAACTGACGCCGAAGACCTCGACCGACCCCCTCCTCCGCACTCTATTATGTCCCTTACTGGCCCCTGCACACAGTATTAACCCCAACAGTGTCCCCTGCACACAGTATTAACCCCAACAGTGTCCCCTGCACACAGTATTAACCCCAATAGTGGCCCCTGCACACAGTATTAACCCCAATAGTGGCCCCTGCACACAGTATTAACCCCAACAGTGTCCCCTGCACACAGTATTAACCCCAACAGTGTCCCCTGCACACAGTATTAACCCCAATAGTGGCCCCTGCACACAGTATTAACCCCAATAGTGGCCCCTGCACACAGTATTAACCCCAACAGTGTCCCCTGCACACAGTATTAACCCCAATAGTGGACCTGCACACAGTATTAACCCCAAAAGTGGCCCCTGCACACAGTATTAACCCCAATAGTGGCCCCTGCACACAGTATTAACCCCAATAGTGTCCCTCTGTGGACACCCATAAACAATTATTATACTCTAGGGTCTTTTCAGACCCCAGAGTATAATAATCGGAGACCCGGGGAATAAAAACATTAAAAAAAAAACAAAACACTGTTGCTTCTTACCTGTTCCCCGGCTCCTGTGCTGTGCTGTCCTCCTGTGCTGACCACCGCTTGCATCCTTCGTTAATGACGTCGCAAAAGATAGAAAAACACCGAGCACACTTTATAGTGTAGATAGTCGATTCACCTTTTTGGATAATTGTAATGAATGTATCAGACCTGGTGGCCTCTCACCTGGTTTGGTTGTGACAGCGTTCACAACTCCGTACTAAGGTGTATATGATACCAGGTATGGGGAGCAGCACGTCTCAAAGGCACCAGTTGTGTCAACCGGGGAAACAGCAGAGGAAAAGGGCAGGACGGCGCTCACAGGTCATTTTCCTCGTTAATGACGTCGGACGTCACATGACCCGGGAAGCATGCCGGGTTCATGTGACGTCAGAGACGTCAGACAACAGTAGGACGGAGGCCTGGCAGGATCGCGGAGAGGTAAGTAACAGTTTTTTATGTTTATTACCTCTCCCGATCTGCCGGTCATTATACTCGGGGGTCTGCAAAGACCCCCGAGTATAATGATGGCCCCTGTGGGGCCCGTGGTGTCACTTGCCGATCCCGGCCCAGCCAGGATTGGCAAGTGAATAGGGCCCGTAACAGAATATTTTTAAAAAACTGCAGCGGTAGCGGCTGTCACCGGGCCCCCTAATGGCTCGGGCCCTGTGGCAGCTGCTACTGCTGCTACCACGGTAGTTACGCCACTGTATAAATTGTAGATGTTTTAGGGAAGTGGAGTATACATAAGCTTCAAATTACATCAAAGGGGTTTTTCAGGATCACAATACTGATGGCCAACTATTAGCCTATCCAACTCTCAGCAACCCAGCTGAAAAGGTATTTTAAGGGATCATTACAGGCGTTGTAGCAATTGTTTCCATCAATTCATCTACTTATTAGCAGGGGTGCAGGGTCGCGCACCTTTATTCCACACCTGAATGGCACAAAGTTGCAATACTACATGTACGATAAGCTGAATGAGTAGCATCAGAAATGTGAAAATCTCTGTAAACAATTATACTGCACGGCTCACGTCGTGCATGGTCCCGTCTTATGTTTTACAGACCCACACGGGGTCCATAACAGGTAACGTCCATGTGCAGTTACAAGTCAGTACAGAACGTTACCTGCTATTTTTTATTAGGATGTATTATAATTTTATCCAATCAGGCATTTGTAATGATAAATAGGTTTCCTCATTCTTACCTTGTATATCTGTTTGGCACATTTCTTTCCTAAACAAACGAGAAACAAACATATATTAATGCTAAATAATATATATTCCATCACAATAACCAGAAACTAGATATTCTGCCCTAGAAAACAGTGGTATTGGGAACCATGTACATGTGGGTTTGAAGAACTGCTGAAAAGTCATTTTCTTTAACCAAAATCCAAAGATTTTTACATCAGCGTAAAACAAGGAAAATCTGACTACCCACAATGTGTCTTATGTATATCAAATGTAAGTGCAGTTTATGTGACTTGCTGAATCATATCCTCTTCAGTCACTTAAGTTTTATGCAGCAAACCACACAGAGATGCATCCAAAAGTAGATCATTCACAGTGTACATTTATTATTCCTATGATGTATTGTATCTGTGAGGTTCAACCAAGGTCAATGGTAACATAAAGCACCACCAACATGCAACTATTTATGCATTATGTTGTAATGAGTTAGTCACTGTCTGTTTTTTTAAAGGGGTTTTCTGGATAAATGATATTGACCACCTATCCAGATCAGCATTCGTTTAAAACCAGGGACCCCTGCCTTTCAGCTATATTCAGCAGCTGCTATACTGAGAACCAGAAGCATAAAGCATAGTCGCTATATGGAGAACAGAGTGGAGTTCTGCAGCTCATCTCCTGATCACTTGTATAGGTGCTGAGCTGCAGTTACTCGGCACAGTCTCTACATGGAGAACAGAGCTATATAATGCTTCCGACTCTGTTCTTAGTATACCAACTTGTGAGAACAGACAAGGTTCCTCTGTGTCAGATGCCTACCTATCTTTATAGGTCAGGCCAGAGGTGATGTAGCATCAATACCCAACATGTGACCACCGAGGCCAGTGATTAACCCCCTCAGTCACCTGAGCCCTTTCAGGTTGGCCAAAGCCTGCATGGAAGATCTGATTTTGGAACAGAGGATCGGGGGTAGGCGAGTATTGCTTTGTTTTTTTATTTTACCCTAGCAGATCCTGGGTTTTCTAGATTTCCTCGAAAACCCTTTTAAATAGGTTAGACATTAACTTACAACTGCCATTACTGTGTTACAAAGCACATTACAGTGACAAACAACATATCTTTGTAGGATCGGTGATATCATAACAATGGGAAGATCAACTCTCACTGCACAAGGGTGGCACAGGCAGCAAATAATAGAAGTCTCAGTGGTAAAAATTGGTGCACCACAGAGCTGAAGGCCCCTCCACCCCCCAGTGAACCAACTGCCTCATTTGCATAAGACTTTAAAGTTGTTTTTCTCCCAATCTACAAACATGACATATAAAGTAAAGGTATGAGGTTTATTACTGCAATGTGCTCTTTAAAATGGTGGTGGGCTTAGAGGCAGCCACTGTATAGAGGGCAGTTCTACATGATCTGATGGAAATGTATGGAACACTTCTTTCCTTCAGCCATGCCCCTTCTTGAATTTGATGGACATAAGCCTTTTTTCAGCCGTACTAACGCTATGTATGATCCGTAGTACAGTAACACAAACACATCCGGCACTACCAGGCTTGACATAAGGACTAATATACAGATTAAAGGAGGCTCCAGGAATGAAATGTATATCTATTCACATGTTTCAATAATATACACAGGAAAGGGGACTAATGCAGACAGTTTGCCTGGAAATGGTTTAGTTTCTCTACATTCTTGGCAATAATAGGGAGGCAGGCGGCACGTAAGACTACTGTTTACTAACTAGGGAGCATGCACTACATCAGATCTCCACATTCTTCACATACCATCCAGTCACAATTAAAAACACATCTCAAATTCCAAATTGGACTCACTGGGCAAATACAGTTAACAGTTAAACAGCCAGACCTGGATGTCACAGGAAGGAGTCTATGCAATAACTATACAGATTCACTCTATTAACATTCGCTCTCTAGCATTTGCTGCCTGTGTCTAGTAATGTGATGATGTTAGCCACGCAGCCTAAAATAAAGGAGTACACTTGGAATTTCATGAATCCCATTTATCTTTACACGATGCATATACTATGCTACTACAAGTGCACATCAAAAATTCACATTTTGTTGATAATATTTTGCAGCAATAACATAACTAGACTATGGCTACATTCACATGACCGATGTGCAAAATGGCCGTAAAGAACATCCATTTTTGATGACCGTCTTGCACCCCACGTTGTCACGGAACCCCATATATTACAGTGTATAGAGGGATCCTTGAGAACAGGCACAAATAGGACATGATCTATATTTTGAAAATAACGGTCATGTGAATAGTGCCCATTCACATACAATGAATTCAATGCTGCCGTGTCACGCATATTAAAGAAATGGATGTCACACGGCCATCATTCACTATTGTATGATTATAGCTTAAGAACCCCATTGGGGAGAGGTACTGATATGATAGATAATCTGTATAAAGCTGTGGAATATGTTGGCACTAGGGTTGAGCAAAAAGATCGGATTCCGATCCCGATCTTTTCCCGTGGGATTAAGGTCGGAGGTTACTTACCACAATGCTTGGCTACTGGCCAATTATTGTGGGAAAAAGCTAACAATGATTGGCCAGTAGCCAAGCATTGTGGTAAATAACCTCTGACCTTGATCCCGTGGGAAAAGATCGGGATCCGATCTTTTCGCTCAACCCTAGTTGGCACCACACAAGCAATGGGAAAATTAAACCTAAAATGTATCAGAGTGCTGAAATGTGTGACAGCATTACCTACATCTGAAGTGCCCATAGAAGAAATAATGTCAGCAGAACTGTTGTAGAAATGGAATTAAAATTGCAAGAAAAAGTAAGTGAATGCCCCTGGAATGAACTTGATTCCTGGATTGCTTCGTACTCCAATGTGTCTAGGTAGTCATCCAAGTCACAATTATATAGAAAAACAATCCAACTAACCTAATAACACTTGTACTGTTCAAGTCTTTATTGGGAAAATTAAGTAAACATCCATAGTGTAGAGAGAAAAGTAATGGAACCTCTGTGTAAAGAACTTCTTTAACCTGTAAACTTATGTGGCAATAAATTTAATAGAAGCATTGGGAAAATCCAGGTGGTCTCACGCAAACTTAATATAGACTGCAATGTTTAAGGAGCGTAGCAACAGTTCTTAATTCTCATCATTTACAGGCAACTCTTCTAACCAAGGATTGATGAACACTCAGTTAACTTCTCTTATAAGATGTCTTCTAAGATCTTCTGAAAGTTGTTTGCCTTGAATAATGGTTCACATTAACTTCTTTTTGAGAAGTACATCTATCCTTTAGTTGAACTTTATAACTTTTCTTTCCACTGTACTAACTACATAACTTAAAATTGTCAGTAACCAGGGTTAGTGTGCCTTTATTTAATGAGCAAAGGCCATGAATGCAACTACATCTTTTGGCGATTTGCTCTTGGAGAAGTCAATAACTCAAAAGGTTAAGGAAGATGTCCAGTTTCTGCTATTGATGGCCTATCCATAGGATAGGCCATCAATATTAGATCTGCAGAGGTCCAAAACCAAGGACTTCCACAGATCAGATGTACCAAGACAGCATGTCTCAAAGTATTGTTTACATGCCGGGAGCCATGCTGCTCACTTACTGAAGTTTATAGGCACTGCTGTAGTACTACACCTGCTGCTACAGTTTGCAGAAGTGAGCAGCTAGGCTCCTGCAATGTAAAAAATACCAGGAATCAGGCTGTCTCAGTACAGCTGATCTGCGGGGTACAATAACAGACCACCATACGTCAATCAATAGCAGAGACTGGACAACCCCTTTAACTTACCTTTCTCCTTGCAATGTACTTAACATTCTCAATAAAACACATGAACAGTTCAAGTGTTTGTCTATTAAGGCAGTATTGAAATATAAGATTTTTTTTTTTTTAAACAAGCACTGATGGAACAAAATGTGTCAATCAGCACTTGCTCCGCACCACCATATTACACAGGTCCATACAGAACACATGCAGGAAGAATCAACCGCTGAAGATATTTTCTCAATGTGCTTTCATTGTTTGCCAGCAGCACAGCCCTTGTTACAAATAAATTTAATAGAAGCATTGGGAAAATCCAGGTGGTCTCACGCAAACTTAATATAGACTGCAATGTTTAAGGAGCGTAGCAACAGTTCTTAATTCTCATCATTTACAGGCAACTCTTCTAACCAAGGATTGATGAACACTCAGTTAACTTCTCTTATAAGATGTCTTCTAAGATCTTCTGAAAGTTGTTTGCCTTGAATAATGGTTCACATTAACTTCTTTTTGAGAAGTACATCTATCCTTTAGTTGAACTTTATAACTTTTCTTTCCACTGTACTAACTACATAACTTAAAATTGTCAGTAACCAGGGTTAGTGTGCCTTTATTTAATGAGCAAAGGCCATGAATGCAACTACATCTTTTGGCGATTTGCTCTTGGAGAAGTCAATAACTCAAAAGGTTAAGGAAGATGTCCAGTTTCTGCTATTGATGGCCTATCCATAGGATAGGCCATCAATATTAGATCTGCAGAGGTCCAAAACCAAGGACTTCCACAGATCAGATGTACCAAGACAGCATGTCTCAAAGTATTGTTTACATGCCGGGAGCCATGCTGCTCACTTACTGAAGTTTATAGGCACTGCTGTAGTACTACACCTGCTGCTACAGTTTGCAGAAGTGAGCAGCTAGGCTCCTGCAATGTAAAAAATACCAGGAATCAGGCTGTCTCAGTACAGCTGATCTGCGGGGTACAATAACAGACCACCATACGTCAATCAATAGCAGAGACTGGACAACCCCTTTAACTTACCTTTCTCCTTGCAATGTACTTAACATTCTCAATAAAACACATGAACAGTTCAAGTGTTTGTCTATTAAGGCAGTATTGAAATATAAGATTTTTTTTTTTTTTAAACAAGCACTGATGGAACAAAATGTGTCAATCAGCACTTGCTCCGCACCACCATATTACACAGGTCCATACAGAACACATGCAGGAAGAATCAACCGCTGAAGATATTTTCTCAATGTGCTTTCATTGTTTGCCAGCAGCACAGCCCTTGTTACACAGGATGAAGTGCTGCTGCCAATCAATGATTTATTTATTTTTTTGTCCTACTGAAAGCCAGTGATCACCTGATGAACACGCAAGAGCTTTTACATCAGGTGATCATTGGCTCCACTAAGGTCCTAATACATATTCTGTTTTTAATTGTGTTAAACACGTGTGATGTTTTTCTCACATCAATGAACAGGAGGAGCTGCAGATGGATGTATAGGTTTGTATGGATATCATTTATATTTTATTCACCAAAATCTCTGCTCTTTCTTTGCCAAGGAGGCGGTCTTATCAGTGATTGACAGCTATCTCTGTACATATCTCTGGCCATACAGAGGAGGCTGTCAATTATTGATGATCATTTATTTAGCAGTGCACTGATGCATAAAACTTAACATTTATTCATTATTATTATAAAAAGTGCTCACAAACAATAACTTTAAAAATTCCAATATTGGAGATAATACATAGAAAAATGCTCATATGTGCTAATGAGCCCACAAAATAGAGATTTTTTGGCAATGTCACTTTAAATGATAACCATAAAGCATACTGACCACCAACTGTTCGTTATAGTCTGCCTAGTAAGATGACAAAATGAACGGTCTTACCAGATGTCAGGAGTGGGAGTCTCATTCAGGACCAGGCCCATCACAGGAGGACGTTCAATCCCTGTTGTTTACCTGCCGATGCGTGCTAGCCCCCATTGACTCCAGCCCTGACAAGGGCAGTCCCAAACTAGCCCTCAAGCAAGACCCGTGGTCCGTGTAATTGGAACATATGACAATGGAGCATCGGAGGTGAGAAAAATATTGCAGCGCCACTGGGATATTCTAACCCTTGACCCAGATATAAAAGCGGCAGTTGGAGATAGACCACAGATAACGTTTCGCCGGGGTAGATCCCTGCAGGATCGTCTGGTGCATAGTCACCTGAATATACAAAAGAATCCAACATGGTTGTCCCCACCAAAGGGTTGCTTTAAATGTAGTGGATGCTCTACCTGCAAAAATCTGGAGACAGGCAAACAATTTTTTTTCTGAGGTTCTGAAAAAAGTCTTTGAAATCAGACATTTCATATCATGTAGATCAAGAGGGGTGATCTATAAGATCACTTGTCAATGCAAGTTAGAATATGTAGGCAAAACAAATAGGGAGCTTAGAAGAAGGATTGGTGAGCATCTGGGGGACATACGAAATCAGAGGGATACACCAGTTGCGAGACATGTTAATTCCTGTCATGGGGGAGATTTAAACTGTCTACGATTTATGGGTATTGATCTGGTTAAGCCACATCAAAGGGGAGGGGACTGGTCAAAAATGACGTTGCAGCGAGAAGCCAAATGGATATTTAGATTAAAAACGGAGTCTCCACGGGGTCTGAATGAGCAACTAAATTATTGCTGCTTTATCTAGGAGATTTTTGGGTAATCTCTTTAGCCGTAAAAATTCTCGGCATCTGAGTTCTAGTTTCTGTGAAAACTACTAAAAAGTTTATTTCTTAGGGTATGCGTACAGACCAATAAAGAGGGACAGTATCTGGTTTAGTAAATGCTTAATGAGCAATGAGGTGGATGAGGTTAGTTTCACAATATACTCACCGTTCCTAGGAAAGTATGGGGGATGGGGATAGAAAATTGTTGAAACTAGGGGTTATATGTTTGTTTATAATTGCTGGAGTGCACTGATTGGATTTGTGCAAACCCTTTTTCCTCATTCAGACGTCTGTATAGACAGAGAAGCGCTACTGCGCATGTACGGAGTATGCTGTGAAGCTCCGTGCGGCAAACTACTGCGCATGCGCGGGATCGGGAGTGCGATCCCGTGAGACATGAATACTGGGAGTACGTCGATACGAGCGGCGTCATGAGTATGCGCGAGATGGCGCCAAAATCGGAATGGTATCCATTTACCCCCTGGCAATACAGGTAAGGGGAGGAGCGCCACAAAGGTATTTAAAGTTCTTGATTGGAGTAACGGGTGCTGCCAGTGTCACTACACTTAGCGAGCGCTAGGAGATTGAACTATCTAGATGTCCTACCACTGTGGGCATGAGTTTGAGATGAGAGGAGTCTGCGGTTAGCAGTTTAAAGTAAGGTCCCCTGATGAGCGGTGCATTACTGCGCTGTGAAACGCGTAGGGACAACTAGGGTCTTGCTTGAGGGCTAGTTTGGGACTGCCCTTGTCAGGGCGGGAGTCAATGGGGGCTAGCACGCATCGGCAGGTAAACAACAGGGATTGAACGTCCTCCTGTGATGGGCCTGGTCCTGAATGAGACTCCCACTCCTGACATCTGGTAAGACCGTTCATTTTGTCATCTTACTAGGCAGACTATAACGAACAGTTGGTGGTCAGTATGCTTTATGGTTATCATTTAAAGTGACATTGCCAAAAAAATCTCTATTTTGTGGGCTCATTAGCACATATGAGCATTTTTCTATGTATTATCTCCAATATTGGAATTTTTAAAGTTATTGTTTGTGAGCACTTTTTATAATAATAATGAATAAATGTTAAGTTTTATGCATCAGTGCGCTGCTAAATAATTGATTTACCTGTTGCAAATCACGTCCCAAGACATTGTTGGGGAGACGTGAGGGCTCGATATTTTTGCTGGTTTATCAATTATTGATGATCGGCTATAGCATTAAAAACAGCAGAGATTTTTCGATAGATAAATGACAAGCTATACTATATTTCCCCACAAAACTATACTGTATATTAATGTGCTCAGCTTCACCTACTCCATAAAATGCTGCTTGCAGATTACACTGCATTTTCCTGGTGACAGGAACACTTTAATCCCGGAATATGACCTTACGTTTTAGGAAAAACAGGCACTGACCTATAGAGAGCTACTTTCTAAAAATGACGCTATAAAAGGTGATGCAAAAGCTCTCTTTTTGCCATCAAGGAGGAGTTATTTGAATAGGCAGATGTGTAGTAGCACTGTTACCATAGATTTTTATTTATTTATTTTGTAGATTGTGAACCATATAGGGATCACAATGTACATTTTTCCCTATCAGTATGTCTTTGGAATATGGGATGGAAATCCAAGCAAACACGGGGAAGAACATACAAACTCCTTGCAGATGTTTTTTTTTGGTGGAATTTGAACACCAGGACTCCAGCGCTGCAAGGCTGCAGTGCTAACCACTGAGCCACTATGTAGCCCCCACTGTCACTATAGATTGATGATCGGTAACAAGCGTTCCTACTAATCAGCCAAAAAAACTTTCAATGGGGCCTTAATTGTGACGCAGAGAAACCGTTCATTTCAAGGTCTTACTTACTTTTTCTTGCAATTGTAGCCCATATTGGCACAGTGAATAAAACAGGCAAAGCTCTCTAGAATTAATATAAAAATTAGCTCTCCCCAGAAGAGGTCATGTTAGTGCAATAGTTTTCTTCCTTCTAGAGAAGAGCTAATTTGATTTGGCCTTTCCGACTCTACAATCATATATATATATCCAGTATACTTCATGGTAATGTAATAAAACGGTAAATAATGACAACTTCAACTTGTTTCATTAACATTAATTCTAAAATCTTGTAGTTAGTCATTAAGAATGGTTGATCTTACCAAAATAAGTATCACCATTTACAACAGCTACAGGTAAAGTAAGGTTTAACTAGAATAATAAAGGAATTGTGTCTTGTGGGTGGCACTTTATAGCAGAATCTATATTCATATTAGAACTTGGAGTGACCTTGAACATGTCTACCTGCCTATGTATAGTACAAATACATTACACTTATCTGTGACTGAGATTCTGACTCACATATGTGTGACTGAATGACACTGAGTAAACAGCACAAACCTGGAGATAATGGGAGGTGTTCAGATAAAGCTCCTTTTCAGATCATGGGCTGCGTCTGGTATTGCAGCTCAGCACCATTCACGTGAATGCTCTTTCGGTGGAGTTGAGCTTTAAAACTAAATGCTAACCTTTAAAATACAAATATATTTGTAGCCAAGTACATTTGTGGGTCATTTTGTGCAGTTGGCTGGTCTAATTCTCTGCCCTTTCTATCCTTACAGGTTTAGTGGGTAGTCCTACATAGTGACTGACAGGTGTGGACACAGAAATAAGAGTCAATCACTGAGTTGGGCCGCTCACTGGAAGCTCAAGGCCAGAATAAGTGGTGGTTTATGGTAATAAATTACAAGATCTACAGAATCTTTACCTACATGCTGTATTTTTAAGACAACAAGACACATCCGACTATTAGACACACCCCAGCTTTAGGCCATTTTACATTGTAAAACATTATAGTATTTTACATTGTGTCAATCTTCCCTGATTTGCAAATGAGGTAGAAGAGTCCATGTCACTGGCATGCTTGTGAAGATAAAGGGGATTATTAGCTAAGAGTTTGCTCCTGCTGCTCACAAAAGGCACATAAAGTCCCATTAGTGGCCTCCAAATGGTATAATGATCTATCGGGGCCACTGCACAATATCATGGGACAATATATGAGTGTATGTGGGGAAGGTATAATAAGGAGCATTAATATACTGTGTAAAGCCAATAAGGAGCATTATGCTGCATGGGGGCACTAATGGGGCAATATATAGTGTGAGCGGCACTAAGGAACATAACACTATGTTGGGGGGAGGATCTAATAGCATATACTAGCCGACTGGTGCCCCATCAGAGTATATTGCTCTTTATTACCACACATAGTATGCTCCTGAGTGCCCCCAAACAGTATAACCCCCCTTAGTAACCCCACACATTATAATGACAGTTTATTGCTGCCACACAGAACTGACCCAAACAACAGCATTCACACCGTTTGCGCATATTGCTCATCTACTTCACTCTCCCTTCTTTGTTGCCAGCCCATCACTGTCCATAAAACCCTTCGACCACTCACAGAAGAATGCCTTTCTGATGGAGACAGGGGAGAGGCTAGAATAGTTCAAAATAAAAAATGTGCTTGTCTATCTTGACGCGTCTGCTGCCTCTAATCTCTGCTGTGAATTAGATTCTAGCTTGTCTGGTGATCAGGACCATCCCCCCACCTCAGAAAACCCATTTAATATAAAATATTTCCTTTAAAAAATACACCAAAAATATGACACAAATGTATAGAGTGGTTAGAGGGACTGTACAAAACAGTGCTAAATATTCTCTTACCGACTGCAAATAGTCATTTGGATCTATACTTAAGGATTCATTCTGGAGGGTGTTTTGCTGGGTAACCGAATCTTCTCTCTTTCTTTCTTTCTGTCCAGATTCATCATCATCATCTTCAGGGCTCTGCATACATAAAACAGAAGAATTAACTGATCCATTCAATGTGAGCTTGTGATAAAACATAATGTACTGTAAGGCCTGCTTCACATCTGATTTCGGTATTCCATTCAGGGAGTTCGCATGGGGACCCCCCCGAACGGAATACCGAACCCATTGACAAGCAGTGAGCTTATGAAAGCACAAGGACCCCACAGACTATAATGGGGTCCGTGTTTTCCGTGTGGTGTCCGCACGGAACATGGGGAGGGAAAAGTAGTTCATGAAGTACTTTCCTCTCTGCATGATTTGTGCGGACACCGCGCAGAAAACATACGGACCCCATTATAGACTATGGGGTGCTTTCATTGCTCACCACTTGTCAATGCATTCGGTATTCCGTTCAGGGGTTCTCGATGCGGATTCCCCAAACGGAATACCGAACGCAGATGTAAACCAGGCCTTATTTATAGAAGATGCCTATCAATGTATTGGAATTTTAAAAAACATCTAATATTGAAAAAAAAATTGGGGGGTATATGGAGCTTTCACTCAGTAATATATGAAATATTTCATTCAGACCACTATTACAGGGCACCTCTACCTGATAATCATGTATCGATTGTGAGAATGGTTATATTACCAGAAGTACTTTATGTGATTGGGAATGGTCCAAAATGTATATCAAATAGGTTCTTAGAGATAAGTATCAAGAAACTGATATGGGGCAAATAGGTAAGGATTAAGCAAAAGGTTTTTGCAATATCCAGAGGAATACCGAACACCGGCCATTCCTAATTTTACGTTGCATTAATTGGTTACTTAACCACATTTCTTAGGAGAAGAAGAGAAGTCTGATTGAACTCTTTAGTTGGCACAATGGAATAATAAGCCAGGTCGTAATATTTTTAAAGCTTAGATTCAGAGTGGATTTCTTATGGGTGTATGTTAGACAAGGCATGAGTGATTAAACAAAATAGGGGTTGCTTTATTCTAGAAAAAAAAATGTTACCAAATGTTAAAAGCAGTCAGATTAAAGATGGATTAAAATTTGTCTGGACTCACAAAAGGGTAATAAAGGACTTCTATGTTATATTCTAAGCGTAAAAGGTATTGGTTGGATATCCTTATACTTATAGTACTTCTACAGGAAACAGTTGCGAGGGGATGGATGGATCTTAATTCTTTTGTGCATTTCATAACATATTTGATATGCTGTTTGAAATAAAAAAAATTGAAACAACAAATGACTATCAGTTGTACAAAGTCCCAAAAATATTAGAAATAAATAGTACATATAAAAGGTTATAAAGATATATAAATATATAAATTATGTTGTATGAGCATTTGTTTCCTCTTCGTTCTATTCTCAATGTACACTGTACAATGGCTGGCCAGAAATACCATCCCATTACCTTGAGCACAGCCTGGAGAAATGGGCCAAAATCACTTGGATATGAAATCCTAATTTACTGTGGCGGCGCTCACAAAACACAGAGGGGGATTTCATTTGCCCGGTGGAGTAGAAGAGAATAATTAGACATTAGACTGTGAGATGGTATCCTCCGACAGCCTACACAGGCAGCAGTTGCTCTGTAAACATGTTATGACACACTGCAGATTCTCAAGTCACTGACATGAGAGGTCACATGGGTTACAGACTTTATACGGAGAATACAGCAAAAAGCGCAAGAATCTCTTTATTTTGTCAAGGCAAACCTTGCACAGATTTTTTTTCAGACTAAATGATAAAAATAAACTAACAAGAAACCTAAAAATAATAGAGTAAAATAAAGTAAATGTATGCCCCCATCATCATAATAAATACGTGTATATCGCACAAGAATAGGACTACTATAATACTGCCTGTATGATATACAAGAATCTGCCATTTTCAACGTCAAGATCATCAATTACATTGGATTACATGGAAAAACAGAAGGATCTCAGAAAGCCTACGTCCACAGAAGGTTTGCAGTTAGTTCTCCAAGATGTATGGAACTATCTGCCAAGTTCCTTCAAAAACTGTCTGCAAGTGTACCTGGAACAATTGCTGCCATCTTGAAGCCAAATGGTGGTAACACCAAATATTGCTTTGATTTAGATTTCTGTTTTGTGCATTCACTTAGTTTATGTTTGTCATTTAACAAAATACAATTCCTAAAGGGATTCTTTCTGTCTAACATTTGCACAGCACTACTTATTGTATGTAAGGTGTTTGGGGAACATTATCCAGACACAAACACTAGGTGTTGTAGCTAGAGGTTCAATTGTTGCAAACAAACATGTAAATGACATTTTGTGACATTGACTATGCAGATAGTAAATCATCTGTGTATTTTACAGTGACAGCAAATAAGAAAGGAAGCCATTGAAAAGAGGACACTCAACCACTATTTCACAGTATTATCAAGATACAGTAATCTTTATTGATAGCAAAGACCAAGCAACTAAAAACATTTTATAACATTCATAGAACTGGGTGACAGTGCAAGTCATTGCACGGTCTATTTACTACATATAACTGATCACCCTCATCCACAAAAAATCTCTGTCCAATTTAAACCATCCTCTCTGTTCAGTCAATGACTGGAGATTAATATACTCTACTATAAGAAACTAACTCTCCCATCTCCAAGATTCCTCCCGGGCCAGGCCACTTTTCTGGAATACTCTACCATTGACAATCAGATTACACAGTTCAAAGCGCATGCTAAAGACAAATTTCTTCAAGAAGGCCTGTTACATTTCCTAATTAAACATTTCTGCCGTTAGACTCCCTAAAATGACCCCCGCACCCCCCCCCCCATACAAACACACACATTCTTTATCCCACAGGACATGGTGCTTTTATTGCAATGGATGCCCAGGCACTTTGGATCTGTTCATAAAAGGACACTGGTGATAGCATCATATAGCTTTATTTGTTTTGTTAGGGATCACAATGTACATTTTTTTCCCTATCAGTATGTCTTTATAGAATGGGAGGAAATCCACACAACACAGGGAGAACATACAAAATCCTTGCAGATGGTGTTCCTGGCAGGATTTGAACCCAGAACTCCAGTGCTGCAGTGCTAACCACTGAGCCACCATGATGCCCCAGCTTTATTTGTGTAATTACAGTAACCTTTATCATATGAATGGCTGGACCATTGTATAAATAATGCTACCTCCTATGCCACCCCTGCTACCTCGTCTGTCACCCCCTATTCCTCATAGATTGTAAGCTCTTGCGAGCAGGGCTGTCACTCCTATTGCGTGAATTCATTTATTATACCATAATGTCTCATTTTGTCTGCACAATTTGTATAGTGTAGATGAATAAGTCTTATATAGTCCTAATAAAGAATATAAAGCATAATATCCAAATGCAAGACAGAAGATATAGAAAATACATCAACACACAAAAATTTACGACGTGTTTGATAACAAATAGCGCTCATGCCAAATTCACAAAAGTCTGTGTGTTACTCTTGTAGGAGACAAAGCATTTTGCACAATTTGCAGGGAACAGTTGAAAATTGTTCAACACTTTTTAATGTTTTTGCTTTTTCCAGCTGACAGGTATCCATTAGTAACTTTACCTTGTTGTAGGACATAATCTGTAACTATAGGAAAGAAAATAATTTCGCAGCATAAACCACGTACTCAGCTGCATACAATAAACGTGAACTTTGTACTTTTGCACATCATACAGTCATAAGGACACCATTGTGTAAGTTACAACATAAGCTGCAAAGAGAAGAAAGCAAAAAGTGACTGGTGCTAGAGTATAATCTTCCTATTAATCTAACTGTACTGAGAATCAACCAAATAACAACCTATGCTTACTGAGTTTACCGCAGATCATCCTGGGAGGTCTCAACTTCTACCAAGGCTTAGCCATTTCTCAGACTGAATTACAGCACTTACTGCAGTTTCAGGGGAGAAACCTAAAAACAAATCTTGTGCCTGTTCTAGAACAATATATGCTAAGTCTAGGTATGTAATATCCTCTCATATAAGGCAATTGATAAGCCATTAGCCATGACCATTAGTAGGCTGCAACACAATACTTGGTGTGGCCGCAGGTAGGAGCCCAAATGGTTAATGAGAGAGAACGCATCTTAAATGTGGAGACTTCTACCTACTATACGCTTAAAAACAATGGGGGAAGATTTATCAAAACTAGAGCAAAGGAAAATCTAGACTATGTATATCCCAGTGCTATTAGTTGTCCATATACATTAAGCATATCTATAAAGTTCTTGTTCATCTGATAGATGCCAAAAGGGTCTTGTTGGAATCCTTTGATGCGCCACTGGCAACCAAGACATGAGAAGTGCACAGATAAGGCCCGATTCACATCTGCAGTCGGTATTCTGTATAAAAAAGCAGTTACCTAAGGAATCCTGCGGACCCCATAGACTATAATGGGGTCTGTGTGGTTTCTACTCGAAAAATGCAGAGAGAAAATATTTCATGCGGATAGGGGAACGGAATGACCCAAACGCAGATGTGAATCGGGCCTAAAGCAGAGGACAGTTTACCTCAGAGCAGGCTTGAGTTGATGTAACCATGGTTCACAGTGAGTGTATTTAGGGTATGGGCAATGTGACCGTTTATCCTAGCGGCTTATTTCCATACAGCACTTTTTTGATCTACATACATTAGATACTCATAAGGACATGGTTAAAAAGTTTTTAAAAAAAACCCCAAAAAAACCCAACAAACTATCGTATAAGTGGTGGCTTATGAGAGTAAAAGGCGGTGACAGGTTACCTCTAGTATTAAGATTTTCCTTATAAAATACACCACTAAAAATGAAACACGTCAGCCACGGTTCTGGTATTAGAACAATGTAGGAGATATAGCAAATCTATTTCCCCTTCATTATAGGAGTTTGCTGAACTTTTCACTGACAAGTCCCTTTAGAGACATATGTAGTTCATTAAACGCGTTGCAATAACAATAAATGTACATGATAATAAATGTAGCCCAATGTCTACTCTGAATGTGGAAATGTAAAGCATGTGCTTGCATTATTCGGTGGATTTTGGGAAGTGAAAAAAAACCATTCCTTGAATATCTATTGGAAGAATGTTCCTCAGATGTGGTGGTGAAGCAGCTGCCTTATAAGGTTAAAGCTTTGTACTCTTAGCTCACAATATTGTTCTTATCTACGTCCGGAGGAGATTTTACATTGCACGCTTCTTTGCCTGTGCTTTATTATTATACAACATACTAGTAAGAAAAAACACTTTCTCCAAAAATAATCTTTAGTAAATGGATAACACAGAAATATATTGTGCCCAGTTTACAGTGGTGCTTCAAAGCTTGTGCACCCTTCAGATATTTCTAGATTTCTGCATAAATATGACCTAAAGCTACATCATATGAGTCCTAGATAAGTAGATAAAGGGAAATCAAAGAAATCAGTCAAAAATATTAGGGCTAGTTCACACAGTGTTATTTGGGCCGGATTTTGACGCGGAATGCATCAGAATCCGGCTCAAAAAACCGCCTCCCATTGAAATCAATGGGAGCCGATCATTTCCTTTTTCCACGAGCGGTTTGTTCCCGCTCGCGGAACAAAGAAGCGACATGCCCTTTCTTCAGGTGGATTCATCCGCCTCGTGACATCTCCCAACTATGCCCATCATTTGGGCCTAATCCGGAGCGGAATGCCACGACTGGATGCTGATGCACTGCCCCGGCATCCAGACGCGGCTAGCCGTTTTTGAGACTGGAATCTGAGGTGGTCTCCGTGTGAAATTCCGGACCAAAAAACTCACGTGTGAACTAGCCCTTAGGCTTATCTTCACAGCATGGAGGAGAGTAAATAAACATATTGGGGCGAATTCATTAAGAGTGGGGGCTCGAGTACACTCCGGCCTCTTAATAAATCATACACACTCTTGTACCTTACATGGGCACTCTACGCCAGTCAGGAACGGCTATATATTATGTAGAAAATTTGTTGGGCTAAACCATGTGCACCCAAGCCCACCTTGGTCTCCGTAGAAAGTTGGAAGTTGTACATTTGTGGCGCATATTGACTAAAGATCCACTTAAACAAGAATTCTGGCATAGAGGGAATAGTAAATTCACCGCAATATATCTAGAAGCGTTTTCATGTCGTTCATATCTGTTAGTCCATTCAGTAATAAGATACAACCTATAATATACCCTGACTAGATGCCAAAGTAATCTTACCTTACTACTTGAAGAAAGTATATGATATTGAGGCAGACTGATCAAAACTGATACACAGTAAAGTGGTGCGGCCGCCATTGTCAACCAGTCAGTGGCTGCTTAATATTTCTATCAGGATTTTGAAAAATGATTCTTTCCAAAGCAAGACTACTAGAGGATTCTGGTCCATGAGCCTTCTATTTGTTTGTACAGGATTTATGAACTGGAGATAGAAATGCTATAAACTGCAGCCACTGAAACGCTGACAGACTTGGAGATCAATTTGTATTGCAGCTGAAGTTAACAGATGAAAAGTCAGAAACAATTTGGGTTTGCTGAGAATAATATTTACGCTTGCCTCAGCGTTGGATGCTGTAGAGGAAGATGGTCCTTTATAAAAGCACTTCAAGAGCAGTTTGTAAAACTCAGACAATTTGCTGCTGCTAGAAACAGTCAGTATGCCTGCTTCTGCATTTGCCAGTACCACTAAATACCTGGATAGTGGGGCACTTTTCTTGTAACTGTGTTTGATAAACAGTAACATCTAATAAAGCTTCTCCGTGGCTCTGGACAACGTCTGCATGGAGTTTTATGTTCTTCCCATGTTTGTGGGGTTTCCTCCTGCACTCCAAAGACATACTGGTAGGGAATGTAGATTATGAGCCCTATATGGGACAGTGACTCAAAAAGTCTGTAACGTGCTGTGGAATATGATGGCGCTATATAAGCAAGAGAAAGAGAAATAAATAAATGGTGTTCTGATGGATATGTTTTCCAGATGACCCTACAAACCAAATAATACCTAATAAATGACCAAGTGACATTCCTGTTGCTGTAATACAAAGGAGTGCAGATAACAAGAGCTTGTTACACATGCTCAGTTGAGTGTGCATGTGTTCTGACTGAAGAGAGGCGAGTAAGGTGGGTCCAGGCACCAGACACTTCTGGTAGCACTTATCTCATCTGAGAACAATAGTACTGTGCATGTTGGAATTGTTGGAGAAAGCCAGGAGACCCACTGACTCACCGAATCTAAGTGTACGGCCAGTTTAGGATACTTAAGTTATTCTAGCTACATCTATCTTTGCTTATCTTCTTCCACAAACCACTTCTCTCTAAGAAAAACATTAAAGACAGACATTGACTCTGACTTCTGGCTACAACTTTTTTAATGTATCAAGCAAATAAAACACATAAGATGTATTTTAACCACGCAGGGCCAGAGAGGTGACAGTGGGAAAAGAAACAGATTAAAAGGTTAACCTTACCCATAAAAAGTTTTGCTTAGCTCCTTATGAAGAAGATTACCAGAAGAATCTGGGCACGTGCTGGGATGCGGTAACCCTTTAATTTGTATTTTTCCTCACCGTTTGCTCTGTGGCCCTTTTGTTTCCTTGTGATGCTAGTGCACTTTATACATTATGGTATCTTATAAGGTATCATATATTTTTTAATCTAAAATCTGTATTCTTGTTTATAACCTTCACGGAGATATTGATATGGACTATGTCCTTTTTTCTGAGAATGAACATCAACATGTCTAAATATTTTAGTCCATACTAGATGTGCCACAATGTACCAAAAATGACCAAACACTGCGCCAAAGATGCACCAAGTTTACATCAGTGTCTAGTTGTAGCCACATAAATCTGGGCCAGTGTCTTCTCTTATCCTGCTTTTGCATGATCACAGTGTGACCTCTTTTTTCAAGCATGGGTTTGTCTTCCTTGCTTTTCAATATTATCTGTGGGGAGCAGAAGGTCTCTCTTTGCTGACTGCAGGTAATATTGAAAACTAGAAATATGGCCTTAGATTCATCAAAGTCCCACCCTCTGTTCTTCTGCCCTACTTCTTATGTCAAAATGCCTCGCTGCTTCTCCTCTGCCTCTCTCCTAATCTGTTGCCCTCTCTCCCCTACTGCCTACAACATCCCCACCAACCACAGTCAGATCACCCCACCCCCATTGTTTTCCCATCAGCAACAGATGGTACAGCTTCCAGGACCTGTGGGGACATCATCTATAAATAGGACATAGACATGGGTACAAGTACTAGACAAGGGATTACAGCATCAGCCATACAATATTTTGAATCCGCTTTAATAACTGCCTTGCATTGTTGCATACAGCATAGCTGGAGAGCTGCTTTAGTCATAGGCCCAGATTCTGTTACCAGTATTTCGTCTCCATCTCTGGACTAAATTATCTACATAAAACCAAAGAAAGAGCTGAAAAAATTGACAATATGTGGTAAATATGATTTGGGTTATGGTGTCTGATAATAACTTCTATGCAGATCATTTTTCACGTTTCCTCACAATCCCATTTTCCAGATGGTTATGATCCCCTCCTATAAATCATTTAGTCTTACTTAAGTGTCCCTTGCTATTCCACAGGCAAATCTCTGCAACATACATAGTATATAAATATAAAAGTTGCAGTATGAACTGGTTAGTCAAATTTGTAGTTGTAGGAAAAAAAATAGAGGAAGGGTTAGTATGAAAATTCTTCTTACATTGCACAATAAATTTACAGAGCTTGCCTAATATATTAGGATTTTACTCAAGCCATAATGATGGTGTTAGGGAAAGAGAAGGCTGAGTGTGCAACTAAGGTTAAGGAGGAATGTTTTCCTAAACACAATCAGTACACATTCTTCCTTACATGGAGACAAAATTCTCTTGAATGAAAGGAAACAAGAGCTTACTGGGAGCAGCCACACAGTCTTGTGATTCTATACCAACCTTCAGAAACTTTAGAGACAAGTACTATATAGGATTCCTATGGAAAAACCCTCCAACACGTATTTATCATCATATGGGGTGATAATCATCTGAGCTAATAAAAACTTGTGGCAGCTCCTGTTTGTGTTTTCTCTCCAAATTTATTAGGTAGTTTTACAAACATGTTTGCCTTTGTCCTTTCAGTCATAACTCAGACTTAGAGATTTTTATCTGGGTAAAAGTTTATATGACTGACAGACAAGAGAATCTAGTTAAAATTTATCGCAAGTGCTGCATAAGCTGTGTCTCAGTTATCTCAGTCATTTCTATTAAAGAGGATGTCCGAAACTGGATATGGCTGTACTATTCTTAAAAGTGATTATTCCATTACAGACACCAGGAGAATGGGGATTGAAAGTCCCCCTGCATTCTACCTGTCAACGAAGCATCAGTGTACATGTGTGACTGCTGCTCCATTCATTACTATGGCTCTTCCAGGACTGGTGCTCCATTCACCACTATGGCTCTTCTAGGACTGCTGCTCCGTTCACTACTATGGCTCTTCTAGGACTGCTGCTCCATTCAATACTATGGCTCTTCCAAGACTGCTGATCCATTCACTACTATGGCTCTTCTAGGACTGTTGCTCCATTCACTACTATGGCTCTTCTAGGACTGCTGCTCCATTCAATACTATGGCTCTTCCAGGACTGCTGCTCCATTCACTACTATGGCTCTTCTAGGACTGTTGCTCCATTCACTACAATGGCTATTCCAGGACTGCTGCTCCATTCAATACTATGGCTCTTCCAGGACTGCTGCTCCACTCACTACTATGGCTCTTCTAGGACTGCTGCTCCATTCACTACTATAGCTCTTCTAGGACTGCTGCTCCATTCACTACTATGGCTTTTCTAGGACTGCTGCTCCATTCAATACTATGGCTCTTCCAGGACTGCTGCTCCATTCACTACTATGGCTCTTCTAGGACTGCTGCTCCATTCACTACTATGGCTCTTCTAGGACTGCTGCTCCATTCACTACTATGGCTCTTCTAGGATTGCTGCTCAATTCACTACTATGGCTCTTCTAGGACTGCTGCTCCGTTCACTACTATGGCTCTTCCAGGACTGCTGCTCCGTTCACTACTATGGCTCTTCTAGGACTGCTGCTCCATTCACTACTATGGCTCTTCTAGGACTGCTGCTCCATTCACTACTATGGCTCTTCTAGGACTAATGCTCCGTTCACTACTATGGCTCTTCCAGGACTACTGCTCCATTCACTACTATGGCTCTTCTAGGACTGCTGCTCCATTCAATACTATGGCTCTTCCAGGACTGCTGCTCCATTCACTACTATGGCTCTTCTAGGACTGCTGCTCCATTCACTACTATGGCTCTTCTAGGACTGCTGCTCCATTCACTACTATAGCTCTTCTAGGGCTGCTGCTCCATTCACTACTATGGCTCTTCTAGGACTGCTGCTCCGTTCACTACTATGGCTCTTCTAGGACTGCTGCTCCACTCACTACTATGGCTCTTCTAGGACTGCTGCTCCGTTCACTACTATGGCTCTTCTAGGACTGCTGCTCCATTCACTACTATGGCTCTTCTAGGACTGCTGCTCCGTTCACTACTATGGCTCTTCTAGGACTGCTGCTCCATTCACTACTATGGCTCTTCTAGGACTGCTGCTCCATTCACTACTATGGCTCTTCTAGGACTGCTGCTCCGTTCACTACTATGGCTCTTCTAGGACTGCTGCTCCATTCACTACTATGGCTCTTCTAGGATTGCTGCTCAATTCACTACTATGGCTCTTCTAGGACTGCTGCTCCGTTCACTACTATGGCTCTTCTAGGACTGCTGCTCCGTTCACTACTATGGCTCTTCCAATACTGCTGCTCCATTCACTACTATGGCTCTTCTAGGACTGCTGCTCCGTTCACTACTATGGCTCTTCCAGGACTACTGCTCCATTCACTACTATGGCTCTTCTAGGACTGCTGCTCCATTCAATACTATGGCTCTTCTAGGACTGCTGCTCCATTCAATACTATGGCTCTTCCAGGACTGCTGCTCCATTCACTACTATGGCTCTTCTAGGACTGCTGCTCCATTCACTACTATGGCTCTTCTAGGACTGCTGCTCCATTCACTACTATGGCTCTTCTAGGGCTGCTGCTCCATTCACTACTATGGCTCTTCTAGGATTGCTGCTCAATTCACTACTATGGCTCTTCTAGGACTAATGCTCCGTTCACTACTATGGCTCTTCCAGGACTACTGCTCCATTCACTACTATGGCTCTTCTAGGACTGCTGCTCCATTCAATACTATGGCTCTTCCAGGACTGCTGCTCCATTCACTACTATGGCTCTTCTAGGACTGCTGCTCCATTCACTACTATGGCTCTTCTAGGACTGCTGCTCCATTCACTACTATAGCTCTTCTAGGGCTGCTGCTCCATTCACTACTATGGCTCTTCTAGGACTGCTGCTCCGTTCACTACTATGGCTCTTCTAGGACTGCTGCTCCACTCACTACTATGGCTCTTCTAGGACTGCTGCTCCGTTCACTACTATGGCTCTTCTAGGACTGCTGCTCCATTCACTACTATGGCTCTTCTAGGACTGCTGCTCCGTTCACTACTATGGCTCTTCTAGGACTGCTGCTCCATTCACTACTATGGCTCTTCTAGGACTGCTGCTCCATTCACTACTATGGCTCTTCTAGGACTGCTGCTCCGTTCACTACTATGGCTCTTCTAGGACTGCTGCTCCATTCACTACTATGGCTCTTCTAGGATTGCTGCTCAATTCACTACTATGGCTCTTCTAGGACTGCTGCTCCGTTCACTACTATGGCTCTTCTAGGACTGCTGCTCCGTTCACTACTATGGCTCTTCCAATACTGCTGCTCCATTCACTACTATGGCTCTTCTAGGACTGCTGCTCCGTTCACTACTATGGCTCTTCCAGGACTACTGCTCCATTCACTACTATGGCTCTTCTAGGACTGCTGCTCCATTCAATACTATGGCTCTTCTAGGACTGCTGCTCCATTCAATACTATGGCTCTTCCAGGACTGCTGCTCCATTCACTACTATGGCTCTTCTAGGACTGCTGCTCCATTCACTACTATGGCTCTTCTAGGACTGCTGCTCCATTCACTACTATGGCTCTTCTAGGGCTGCTGCTCCATTCACTACTATGGCTCTTCTAGGACTGCTGCTCCGTTCACTACTATGGCTCTTCTAGGACTGCTGCTCCGTTCACTACTATGGCTCTTCTAGGACTGCTGCTCCGTTCACTACTATGGCTCTTCTAGGACTGCTGCTCCGTTCACTACTATGGCTCTTCTAGGACTGCTGCTCCATTCACTACTATGGCTCTTCTAGGACTGCTGCTCCGTTCACTACTATGGCTCTTCTAGGACTGCTGATCCTTCACTACTATGGCTCTTCTAGGACTGCTGCTCCATTCACTACTATGGCTCTTCTAGGACTGCTGCTCCGTTCACTACTATGGCTCTTCTAGGACTACTGCTCCGTTCACCACTATGGCTCTTCTAGGACTGTTGCTCCATTCACTACAATGGCTATTCCAGGACTGCTGCTCCATTCAATACTATGGCTCTTCTAGGACTGCTGCTCCATTCACTACTATGGCTCTTCTAGGACTGCTGCTCCATTCACTACTATGGCTCTTCTAGGACTGCTGCTCCATTCACTACTATGGCTCTTCTAGGACTGCTGCTCCATTCACTACTATGGCTCTTCTAGGACTGCTGCTCCATTCACTACTATGGCTCTTCTAGGACTGCTGCTCCATTCACTACTATGGCTCTTCTAGGACTGCTGCTCCATTCACTACTATGGCTCTTCTAGGACTGCTGCTCTATTCACTACAATGGCTATTCCAGGACTGCTGCTCCATTCACTACTATGGCTCTTCTAGGACTGCTGCTCCATTCACTACTATGGCTCTTCTAGGACTGCTGCTCCGTTCACTACTATGGCTCTTCTAGGATTGCTGCTCCATTCACTACTATGGCTCTTCTAGGACTGCTGCCTCATTCACTACTATGGCTCTTCTGGGACTGCTGCTCCGTTCACTACTATGGCTCTTCTAGGACTGCTGCTCCGTTCACTACTATGGCTCTTCTAGGACTACTGCTCCGTTCACTACTATGGCTCTTCCAGGACTGGTGCTCCATTCACTACTATGGCTATTCCAGGACTGCTGTTCCATTCACTACTATGGCTCTTCTAGGACTGCTGCTCCATTCACTACTATGGCTCTTCTAGGACTGCTGCTCCATTCACTACTATGGCTCTTCTAGGACTGCTTCTCCGTTCACTACTATGGCTTTTCCAGGACTGCTGCTCCATTCACTACTATGGCTCTTCCAGGACTGGTGCTCCATTCACTACTATGGCTATTCCAGGACTGCTGCTCCATTAACTACTATGGCTCTTCTAGAACTGGTGCTCCATTCACTACTATGGCTCTTCTAGGACTGCTGCTCCATTCACTACTATGACTCTTCCCGGACTGGTGCTCTATTCAGTCACTGTGGGGCCAGCCTGTCTATGTTGTTGACAACACTGTATAGAATTGTTACTTGAGTATTATAATGTACATTGCCTATTGAATAACACACTATATCATATGGTTACTTGTACACTGTATTGTATTTTCATCAAAAGGCATCATATACAGGGGTCAACATGATTGGATTTCTCTAGAAGGTGCCACTAAGGCCCGATTCATAACTGCACTCGGGCCCTTCCCCTTTCCATATGAAAAATGTGGAGAGAAAAGTCCTGCAAGCAGCACCTTTTTCTTGTCTAAACCACATGGACCCCATTATAGTCTATGGGGGTCTGCAGGTTTCTTGAGGTAACTGCTTTTTTTATGTGGATTAGGTTTCCATTCAGGGGTCCCCAAGCAGACCCCTGAATGAAAAACTCATGTGCAGATGTGAACCGGGCATAATGTGTACGACCACCCCTTCAGTCCTTTCACTTAACTCATGCTCTATTCTTGTTTTTTTAAACAGTAGTAATAAAATATTTTTCAGTCATTTTTATATAAAAACTGGAAAAAAAATGATATAAACTCAGCAGCATGGGTGAATTTTTGATGTACAGACTTCCTTCGATTAAACTTTCATTTTATTTGACAGTATATCAGTATCAATCATTATATAGAGAAGGGTTGAACTTGATCGACCCTTGTCTTTACAACCTATGTAACTAACATTGGATTTCTTACAGTGGTTGATGTTCATAGATGCAAGACTTGTTAGAGTGAATTCTGACTTGGAAGTGTACTGAGCTGGAAACATGGATTAGTCATGCTAGTGTTGTGGGTAAGTTCACAAAGTTATCTGTGATATTTGGTTTCATGAGCCAGCTCCCTTGTCCACTGTAGAAAAACATTAGTGATAACAGAGTCAAAAAGAAGCAGGACTTGGAAGGTAGAAGTGGCTTAGCTCAATGAGTGACACACAATCGCATTTGTGTACAATGTTGTGCCAAGTGTTAGCCGAAACAAACATCTATGCTGCTTTATGATGGCAGCTCATGGAAGTCTTTATTTACTATCGGCTTCTAAGCGGCTCCTAAATATTCTCCCACCAGTATTCCAAGTCTTATTATATCTGCATTTAGGGGCCTTTGATCTTAAAGTTCTAACATTATCTGGCTGTTTTACACTTCACACAGGGAAGAGAACAGTGAGAGGAATTAGATTTCATTATGCTTGGTGACATTTTCCTTTCTAAAGAGCAGATCACAGCATTTCCAGGCATTGCTGACAAAAGAAATAGCTGAGCAAACATGCTCCGGCAATTAAATAGCTTTACCAATATAACACACATTAATACGTTTCTGTGCAGTGGCTGAGAGGTAAAGGAGAAAATTACCATTATCAAGGCAAAATTCAGATTGCATTGGAGCAAAAATACATACAATCCCTCAGAAGTCGAATTACAGGTATGGAAAAAGCCATACTTTACCCATTTAAGTTGAGTTCTTAACCATACTTTAGTTATTGCACATAAAATCGACTTTATAGCAATGTTACAGGTTAGTTTCATACCCAAAAAATCATTATTCACTGCATATCTGTCTTCAGGTTAAGGTGTGTCATTGCTGGAGGTAACCTGTTGTGAATGACGTCTTCACTGTTTAACCACTTCACAACAAAAGTTATTCTGCTGATTATACTATCAAGAAATGCTATAGGGCCTCTTTACTCCTGTACATTTCAGGTATTCCATAATGAAACAAAACATGGCAGGTTTAGGATGGTGAGAGGGTGAAAGCAGCCTTTAAAAAAACACACACACAAAAAAAAAACATTTTATAGTCTTAACAATCCCCACAATGTGGGAAAAAACACATTATGTTAAAGGGCTATCCCAAGTCTTTTTTTCATGTTTAATATGCCTACTGAAGGGGCCATGAAAATAAAGAAAATTACTCACCTCTCCCCAGTCCTCTATGTCCAACAGCACCAGATTTGGCCTGATTTACAGGTCCCCTGATTCATTTATAGGTGAATGCTGCAGCCAGAGGCCTCTTCACGTATGGCACAGCAGTCACTTGCAGTTTGTGAAGAAGTCACCACTGAAACTCGTGATTGGCTAACACATCACAGGTGACATCAACTGGGTGACCTGAAGGACCAATGATGCTACTGCTGGATGTGTGGGGCCCAGAGAGAGGGAAGTAAAGTTTTTTTGTTCATGTGCCTTGTTGCAGCCCTTTTAGACATGAAAAAAACCTACGAAAACGCTGAGTTGCCCTCATAGACTTTTATGGGAGAGATAAAAATCAATATCAGCAGAAAAGTGAAAAATTTAAGAGTTTTTGTTGAGTTATTTTCATCAATCTAGGCAGTTCTAGGCAAATGGGTCATATAAGTATTCTGTTAAATATTTCCGCTGGCTAAATTGTGAATTTAAAGTGATATCCAACAGAAAATAATTATATGCAATCAAAAATTTTAACTCTTTTTCTCTACTATTTCCTGATTCTCCTCCTCCACTGTCCACCATGTTGTCTTATTATTATTTCTGGTACCTAGTGGAGACAACCAAGTTCAGCAATAGAATCCTTTGCCATGTATGTACATTTAGGAGTGTGGCCATCTCCATTTACTTCATCCATGACAGTTTTAAATTATAGAATATAGCAAATTCTTACCTACTCTGCCCCAACTGTCCTGGAGAACTAGGACCAAGAGACAAGTCTGTTAGTGTAGGTTCCATTCCTAGGCTTAATTCATACGATGGAACAGATTCCACCTCAAAATCAGCTTTAAGTGAATGCTGGAAATTAATGGTTTTCAATAGAAGGCCATGATGGAAGCTTCCCTTATTTCAGGATGTTTCATTGTTCCCACTGATTCAGCCACAGAGTCTGTGGTGCGGACGTGAGGGGTCAGGCTGATGAGCCCCACTGAGCCTGGGACCTATCAGTGAGCAAAGCTGTGGGAGAAAGCCAGAACTATGCTTTGGATTTCTGCCATGGGATCCAAAGGGCTGGAAATTGGAGAGGAATCTGAGGTGGAAGACTGCCTCAAATTCCTTTCCAAATTCATTTGTGTGAGGGCTTTCTCTTCCAAAAATAAAAAAAAACAAAATAGAAGAAAGCTTCCATCTTGTTTTCAACATTACAGTAAAGAGAGACAGATGCAGATGGAGGGTGCTAAGCACCACATTGCAGTAGAACACCTCATTCTCGCACAGCCATGCAAATACCACTATGCAGGACAAAATACTTAGACAGTAGTACCAAATACCACAGTGAACACCTCAACCCACAGCAAAATAGCTCTACAGAAGTGCCAAACATCACAGGACAGCATTGCCCCAAAAATTCTCCTCTCCTAATGGTAGGTACAGCCTCCTCCTTTTCTCTATAGGCAGCAGCATTCTCCACAAATAAAACCTTCCAAACTTGCAGCAAATCATTCCCCAGTTCCACAGTCAGAAGCCTCCCCATAACAGAGAGAGGCAATAAGAGAAGAGATTCCTACCTCAGTCTATGATGCCTCTGCTTCCAGATTAGAGCATTCAGCCTGCTGACTCCAGAGGAAGGAGCTGTGGCCTCTTGGTAATGTTATCACAGGTCTTTTAGCCTTTCTAGCCATGGAGACTGCACTGAATAATTATCAATGCAGTTTAGGCTTTAGAGTCCCCCCTTTATGCCAAAGCTGTCACCAGTAGGGGGAAAGTCTGTGTGATTTCTAGTATAGCTGAAACACCGGTTTTATTTAAAGGGATTCTACCATTAAAAAACTATTTTTTCTAGGTAACACGTTGGAATAGCCTTTAGAAAGGCTATTCGTCTCCTACCTTTGGAAGTGATCTCCGCCGCGCCGTTCGTTTGAAATACCGGTTTGTACTGGTATGCTAATTAGTTCTCTCGCAGCGATGGGGGCGTCCCCCAGCGCAGGAGATGCGATAGGTGCGTCCCCATTGCTGCTGGAAAACCGACTGCAGCGCCGCCTCTATCTTCTTCTGTATCTTCCCCTTCCTTCTTCAGCTTGATGTCGGACACCTGAGCAGTACGCTCTGTTCGGCGAACTTTGCCGAACGTACTGCGCATGCCTGCGGCCATAGTGCCGACACCGCAATTTCGCGCATGCGCAGTACGTTCCTCGAAGTCTTCGCCGAACAGAGCGTACTGCGCAGGCATCCGACATCAAGCTGAAGAAGGAAGGGAATTCCTGACACATGGTATCAGCAGTGAAATTGGGTTGTAATTGGGTTATAGCAGCTATACAATGACTTAATCATAAATAAAGACAATAGGGTGATGCTGGTAGTTCAAACAATCTATATTTCTATTGTATTTGGAATACATAGTTCTGGATAGGGTTCTTCATGCCCCCCCCGAACGCGCGCGCACGCACGCACGCACACACACACAATTCACCAATGGAAGAACAAAAGGACGGCGCTCTCAGGTCCAAAGGAATTTATTCAAAAAGAAGATTGCACAACGCAAAAACAGTTGCCGCGTTTCGGGTCGGAACCCTTTATCAAGTGCGTAACTAGTTAAAAACAATAAAAACAATAAATAAAACAATTTGTTTATAGGTTCTGGGTTTATAGGTAAATGATTTTCTTGCCTAATAACGTCGTGGTCTGTTGTTTTTTTCTTTGACAAGCTAATCTGTTTTTTAAATTATGTCTTTGTATATTCATGTTTTTTATACATATACTATATTTATTGTTTTTAACTAGTTACGCACTTGATAAAGGGTTCCGACCCGAAACGCGGCAACTGTTTTTGCGTTGTGCAATCTTCTTTTTGAATAAATTCCTTTGGACCTGAGAGCGCCGTCCTTTTGTTCTTCCATTGGTGCATCCTCCTGGTTTTTGACCAGTGTTATAGAGACGTGCTGCCACTCTCACTCTGACGAAGCCTAATATTGCTGAAAACGGAGTTGTGAACGGAGTCACAACCCGATCAGGTGAGAGGCCACCAGGTCCTGAGTTCTTTTCATAAACACCAGATAATTCATCTATATATTTATAATAGACCATCTACACTATAAGTGTGCTCGGTATCTCTCTATTCTCCACACACACAATTCGTCACTAATTATAACTTCTGTAATTGACAGATTAATAGGTACTTATCTCTAGCCTAATATACAGCACTGTATTCACATGTCCAGTCATATGTTAGATACAGCTGTAAACTAAGCACTTATAAAAGATGTATATATGTTGGACTGGTTGTACATATTGTAAGACTAGATTTCTATTGTATGGAAACTGCTATACTATTAAATTCATTGTGACACATTTTAAACTATAAAATCAATTAGGCAAATGTAATTGCTACAACAGACGTTTTTGCAGCGCCCATACCATGTTCTCAAAAAGATAATGCTGTTCAAATATTAATCTAATGTGTTTTGTGCTCTTTACCACATTTCCTGTGGGGGAATTAAAATTGGATAGATAGATAGATAGATAGATAGATAGATAGATAGATAGATAGATAGATAGATAGATAGATAGATAGATATTATGAGAAGGTGACAGGCAGAGTCCCGGAGTCCCAGTACATCTCCCCCAGACTTCTGACATATGTGTTTTCCAGTGTGGGTCTTGTGTAGGCCTCAGCCCCATGTTCAGGTCCCAGGATTGTTAATGGGCCCTAAAAGGTTGCAGAGCCTGCACTTCAGGGCAGATCCTAGGAGCGAGAGGAAGTGGCTGGCTCTGCCCAACAATTCTGAGACACTGGTGAGACTTAACTGTGCTATCTGTTTGTTGGTGTGTCTGGTAGTAAGCCACACATATAGTTAGCTTTGTTCTGTTTAGTTAGTACTTGGACGGGTAGGTTTTTGTTTGACGTTTTTGTACCTGAAGTGAAGGTTTATTTTATTTTGCTATTTTTTTCAAATAAACCTGTTTGCACCAGATAGTGTTCCTGTCTCTGACTGGTTGTGTCCGCACCATTGCTGCTACCGAGCTACCTTCCCCACAATATATGATAGATATATATATAACATATTGAAGGTGCTGCAGGGTAAGTTGTTACAAATTCAGTACACATTAAGCTGTTTCTCCTCTGTATAAATGTCTGCTATTTCCGTTTATCCGTTTTTTCTCTTTTGCACTTCCTTTTATTTTTGTTTGTTTTTCCACAGTTGTTTGCAGGGACTGACTGCATGCATATTATCCTTGTCGGCAGGAAAAGAATATGCACACTGTATGGGAATGAATGATCACAATAACCATAGTTTATCCCCATACCCACAATTAATGCTGCATTTAGATGGAGGTTAGTCTACTGCCCACCGACTTGCTATACTGTCAATGGTGCCGGTTATGTGCTGATTATTTACATAAGAACACAAAACAGAAAATCGGCAGAGTGGTATAGAGATAAATGGATTTCATGAATAGAGGATTTTACCTCACTTCTAACTGAATCCCAGCAATAGGAATGCAATCCAATTGTAATCTTAATCAGAAATAACATGATTTATCAAGCAGTGCCAGCTATAAGGAAGTATAAAGCAATAGGTTCACTGTCAAATAGATTTTACAGTTTTACATATAACCTACAAAACAGAAAATTTGTATTACTGGAAATACTCTGCGTTATATAATAGTGGTCCTGCTTTCCTGCCTGTATGCTAGATTTCTAGGAACAAAAGTTTGCTAAGTGTAATGACTGCCTTGTCTTTATACATGTGTACAGAAGCCTGAGATGTGATGGAAGTGCTCTCCTCATGAATACAACCAACACATAACTCCAAGTCCACTGTAGTTAAATCAAAATTGGGATTAATCTGGCATTTCTAACTCGATTACAATTAACGTTGATAATTTAGGCCACACCCCTTTTAAAATATGCGTATGTGACGGAAAACCTGACCAAATATATCCAGTTTGGAACAGCTATAATTATACTCTGGGGTCTCTTCAGACTCCAGAATATAATACGTGGAGGCCCATGGTAGAGGAGCAAAATATAAAAAACAGTATTAGGGTAAGTTCGTCTCAGGTTCTGGTCCAAAATACGAGTAGCTGCGACTGAATGCCGATGCACTCCAATGAATGGGCCTAGTTGGGAGGAGGGAGTGTCTTCAGGCTGAATCACGAGGTGAAACGGCCTGAAGAATGAGCATCTTGCTTCTTTTTCCGGGAGCAAGAACAAGTCGGCTCCCAGAAAAAAGTCATGAGTGGCTCCCATTGATTTCAATGGGAGCCGTCTTTTTGGTCAGGATTTTGCGGCAAATACTGCCTCAAAATCCTGACCGAAAAACCCTATGTGAACTTACCCTTACTCATCTCCGCTTGACCGCAGCGATGTTCCTCTTCTGGTCTCCTTGACATTAGAGATCACTGAGGTCTTTGATATGGCCTCAGTGGTCATGAGGGTCACACAACACGTAACACAATGTCACGTGACTGCTCAGACCCAATCACAGGCCTCTGAGTTCTCCAAGATCATTCAGGCGGCTGGAAGATAATTGAAGAGGATGAAGACCAGAACAAGTGAGTAACACCGTTTTTTTTATGTTTTCATACCCCTACGCAGGCCCATTGGAGAGGAGCATAGACACCAGAATATAATAGTAGTTCCGGTTCAGACATTATTGGTCTGAACGAAACTACAGGTAAAAGCTCACATCAACTATAATAACAGAACTGAAATAAACATCATGCACATTGGTTATCAGTAATTTTTCGATTAATTTCCCACCCCTAGCCCACTGTATTGTTTATCAGTACTATTGGGAAGATGACACAACCTGTCTCCTGTTTTGGCTACTACCGTGTTTCCCCGAAAGTAAGACAGTGTCTTACATTCTTTTTACCCCCAAAAGTCCCACTATGTCTTACTTTCGGGGTATGTCTTATATTGGAAAAACCAACAACCCTCCCCCCCCCCCCATCATCATCCTCATCAATCATATGGCTATTCGTCTCCTACCTGTTGCCATAGCCAGCGCCGCCTTCTTCCTCAGCTGCGTCCGCCCCGTCTGTGTCCCCGTGGGGCCTCATGGATGACGCATGCGCAGTCGGCTCTAACAGGCTCTCGCAGCCAGAGCCGACTGCGCATGCGTCATCCATGAGGCCCAAAGAAGAGACAGACGGGGCGGACGCAGCTGAGGAAGAAGGCGGCGCTGGCTATGGAAACAGGTAGGAGACGAATAGCCTTTTTTAAGGCTATTCCAACGTGGTTAGAGGAAAGAACTTCTTTTAATGGTAGAATCCCTTTAAGCGGCGGCCGCCGGCAAAGTCTGCCTGTCGCTTCCATACATTGCAATGGGAGCGCGCTATTCAAATAGTATTCGTTCATCTCTAACTTCAATTGTAACTTCTTACAATTGAAGTTAGAGATGCGCGAATACTATTTGAATAGCGCGCTCCCATTGCGATGTATGGAAGCGGCAGGCAGACTTTGCCGGCGGCCGCCGCTTAAAGGGATTCTACCATTAAAAGAAGTTCTTTCCTCTAACCACGTCGGAATAGCCTTAGAAAAGGCTATTCGTCTCCTACCTGTTTCCATAGCCAGCGCCGCCTTCTTCCTCAGCTGCGTCCGCCCCGTCTGTCTCTTCTTTGGGCCTCATGGATGACGCATGCGCAGTCGGCTCTGGCTGCGAGAGCCTGTTAGAGCCGACTGCGCATGCGTCATCCATGAGGCCCCACGGGGACACAAACGGGGCGGACGCAGCTGAGGAAGAAGGCAGCGCTGGCTATGGCAACAGGTAGGAGACGAATAGCCTTTTTTAAGGCTATTCCGACATGGTCAGAGGAAAGAACTTCTTTTAATGGAAAAATCCCTTTAACTCCTCGCGTGCCGAGCGCTTCCATTCATTTCAATGGAAGCGTGCCATTGAAATGAATAGAAGCGGCTGGCACGCGGGGGGTTAAGCGGATGCCGGCAAAGTCCTTCTTCACAGCGCTGTGCTGTGAGAGCCGGGGGGAACGCCCCCTCCCTCTCCGGGGAGTTCCTCCCGGCTCTCACAGCACAGCGGAGCCCCGTGTTTCCCCGATACAGTAGTAACACGCCCCCGAAAGTAAGACAGTGTCTTATATTCTTTTTACCCCGAAAGTCCCACTATGTCTTACTTTCGGGGTATGTCTTACATTAGCCGACCTCCCTAAATCCCCCGCTACGTCTTACTATCGGGGGTGTCTTACTATCGGGGAAACACGGTAGGAAAGTGAATCTCTAGCTGTATTTTGATGGCCTTAAAACTTTTTTGGAGAAAACCATCATCCTTATCATTATAGAAGCAAGACACCGTTGTAGTCCGATAAAAAATATTATAGCATCTATAAAGGTGGCCACTATAAGTAAAAAAAAAAAAAAAAAAAGACACAGGAAAAGATTTAACTGAAGAAAAGGGCTGAATAAAAGTTTTAACAAGTTGTCTGAAGAGGGCAAGGCAAACATTCTCTAAAGACTACATTTTAATCATACTAAGGATTGATTTTTAGCATGTGCGGAGTAACCCGCCATTGTTATAGTGTTAAACAAGCTGAACTAATCAGGTTAAATCCTGGAGGATCGAAACTATGGCTCCCATTCCTTAGTAAGAAGAGACCAAGTATGAAATAACAATTCCAAAGACAAGGCTGCCATTCACCAAGCATTTATTATTCTACTCTTGTACCATGCGTGCACAGTATGAAAATGCAAAACCAAGGAAATGGATGAGGAAAGACTAAAACCTTCACTGAAGCCCCAGCATTCCACTAAAAGCACAGGGTCAGTCAGATAATTCTGTCACCAGACAATCCATTGTAAAATGGAACAAGTCGAGAATGAAACCACACTCATTTACATGAAAGAAGCCATATTATTCTTAAGAGAACTGTAAAGAAAAGATAGCTTTCATTTATCAATCTTGAAACTGACTTAAAGAGGTATATCTATCTCAAACATGTATAGCATAGCCATAAACATTTTATAGACTCAAGTACCTTCTCTGGGACCTGTCTTCAGTATGGGGGGAAGGGGGTCGATCAGGAATGCCATCCCATGGCTATTGTGAATAGGGAGATGGACACATGTGCAACTATCTCCATTCTGAGAACAGGCAAGTGCAATGCTTCAACAGAAGGAAATAGTGAGAACTGTGCACACCAGTCCTGACCCCAGTCTTGAGGCAGGTGCAGGTTTTAGAGGTGGGATCCAAATCTTTAAAACATGTCATATAGATATGCCCAAAATGTCTCTACCTGTAAATTCTGCCATAAATTATTTTTTAATTAATTTAATTATTTTTTATTTAAATCAAACTCCAAGGAAGGCCGAATACTTTCAATATATTACAGTCTAGGTCTATGTGTGGAACGTAGAAGAAATAAGGGGGGATATGCCACCTGACAGACCATGACATATGTATATTAATGACTAGAGATGAGCGAACAGTGTTCTATCGAACACATGTTCGATCGGATATCAGGGTGTTCGCCATGTTCGAATCGAATCGAACACCGCGTGGTAAAGTGCGCCAAAATTCGATTCCCCTCCCACCTTCCCTGGCGCCTTTTTTGCACCAATAACAGCGCAGGGGAGGTGGGACAGGAACTACGACACCGGGGGCATTGAAAAAAATTGGAAAAAGTCATTGGCTGCCGAAATCAGGTGACCTCCATTTTAGACGAATAGTGGATTTCAAATCCGGGTCATATGAGAATGTGAACTTTGTGACTATGAGACAGGGATAGCTGTACAGGCAGGGATAGCTAGGGATAACCTTTATTTAGGGGGGAATGTTATTAAAAATAACTTTTTGGGGCTCTATCGGGTGTGTAATTGTGATTTTTGTGAGATAAACTTTTTCCCATAGGGATGCATTGGCCAGCGCTGATTGGCCGAATTCCGTACTCTGGCCAATCAGTGCTGGCCAATGCATTCTATTAGCTTGATGAAGCAGAGTGTGCACAAGGGTTCAAGCGCACCCTCGGCTCTGATGTAGCAGAGCCGAGGCTGCACAAGGGTTGAAGCGCACCCTCGGCTCTGATGTAGGAGAGCCGAGGGTGCACTTGAACCCTTGTGCACCCTCAGCTCTGCTACATCAGAGCCGAGGGTGCGCTTGAACCCTTGTGCACACTCTGCTTCATCAAGCTAATAGAATGCATTGGCCAGCGCTGATTGGCCAATGTATTCTATTAGCCTGATGAAGTAGAGCTGAATGTGTGTGCTAAGCACACACATTCAGCTCTACTTCATCGGGCTAATAGAATGCATTGGCCAGCGCTGATTGGCCAGAGTACGGAACTCGACCAATCAGCGCTGGCTCTGCTGGAGGAGGCGGAGTCTAAGATCGCTCCACACCAGTCTCCATTCAGGTCCGACCTTAGACTCCGCCTCCTCCGGCAGAGCCAGCGCTGATTGGCCGAAGGCTGGCCAATGCATTCCTATGCGAATGCAGAGACTTAGCAGTGCTGAGTCAGTTTTGCTCAACTACACATCTGATGCACACTCGGCACTACTACATCAGATGTAGCAATCTGATGTAGCAGAGCCGAGGGTGCACTAGAACCCCTGTGCAAACTCAGTTCACGCTAATAGAATGCATTGGCCAGCGCTGATTGGCCAATGCATTCTATTAGCCCGATGAAGTAGAGCTGAATGTGTGTGCTAAGCACACACATTCAGCACTGCTTCATCACGCCAATACAATGCATTAGCCAGTGCTGATTGGCCAGAGTACGGAATTCGGCCAATCAGCGCTGGCTCTGCTGGAGGAGGCGGAGTCTAAGGTCGGACCTGAATGGAGACTGGTGTGGAGCGATCTTAGACTCCGCCTTAGACTCCACTGGCTTAGCACACACATTCAGCTCTACTTCATCGGGCTAATAGAATGCATTGGCCAGCGCTGATTGGCCGAATTCCGTACTCTGGCCAATCAGCACTGGCTAATGCATTGTATTGGCGTGATGAAGCAGTGCTGAATGTGTGTGCTTAGCACACACATTCAGCTCTACTTCATCGGGCCTCCTCCAGCAGAGCCAGCGCTGATTGGCCGAATTCCGTACTCTGGCCAATCAGCACTGGCTAAGCACACACATTCAGCACTGCTTCATCACGCCAATACAATGCATTAGCCAGTGCTGATTGGCCAGAGTACGGAATTCGGCCAATCAGCGCTGGCTCTGCTGGAGGAGGCGGAGTCTAAGGTCGGACCTGAATGGAGACTGGTGTGGAGCGATCTTAGACTCCGCCTCCTCCAGCAGAGCCAGCGCTGATTGGCCGAATTCCGTACTCTGGCCAATCAGCATTGGCTAATGCATTGTATTGGCGTGATGAAGCAGTGCTGAATGTGTGTGCTTAGCACACACATTCAGCTCTACTTCATCGGGCTAATAGAATGCATTGGCCAGCGCTGATTGGCCGAATTCCGTACTCTGGCCAATCAGCACTGGCTAATGCATTGTATTGGCGTGATGAAGCAGTGCTGAATGTGTGTGCTTAGCACACACATTCAGCTCTACTTCATCGGGCTAATAGAATGCATTGGCCAATCAGCGCTGGCCAATGCATTCTATTAGCGTGAACTGAGTTTGCACAGGGGTTCTAGTGCACATCTGATGTAGCAGTGCCGAGTGTGCATCAGATGTGTAGTTGAGCAAAACTGACTCAGCACTGCTAAGTCTCTGCATTCGCATAGGAATGCATTGGCCAGCCTTCGGCCAATCAGCGCTGGCTCTGCCGGAGGAGGCGGAGTCTAAGGTCGGACCTGAATGGAGACTGGTGTGGAGCGATCTTAGACTCCGCCTCCTCCAGCAGAGCCAGCGCTGATTGGTCGAGTTCCGTACTCTGGCCAATCAGCACTGGCCAATGCATTTCTATGGGGAAAAGTTAGCTTGCGAAAATCGCAAACTGACAGGGATTTCCATGAAATAAAGTGACTTTTATGCCCCCAGACATGCTTCCCCTGCTGTCCCAGTGTCATTCCAGGGTGTTGGTATCATTTCCTGGGGTGTCATAGTGGACTTGGTGACCCTCCAGACACGAATTTGGGTTTCCCCCTTAACGAGTTTATGTTCCCCATAGACTATAATGGGGTTCGAAACCCATTCGAACACTCGGAACAGTGAGCGGCTGTTCGAATCGAATTTCGAACCTCGAACATTTTAGTGTTCGCTCATCTCTATTAATGACTATTTAATAACATTATTTTTTAATATGCAGAAAAGAGCTGGAGATTTGTATTTCTACCCAGTACTGTATAGTTTTCATATACTCATTCATACACTTTTAGTTATGCCCATTTAATTTACGCTAGATATTTTTCTTCGTGGATAAGCATTTCCTGGTACGATTCACTCATTACAGAAACATCAAAGTCAAGAAAGAAAATCTGGTTGATACAGCTTTAGCCAAGTCAAACAGCTTGAGAGATCAGACACACTGTGGCAAGATGAAAATAAAATATTAAAGTAAATGCTGACAACATCCAAAGACTCTCTCACATGATATACACACCCAAAGAGAAAAACATCAGAGCACAGTCATACATGTACAAGCTTGCACGTCAACTAAATCTTTGCCAAGGTGACCCTGAGCAGATGAGACAATAGTATTAATAGGGATAGGTCATGTAGTAGGGTCCGTGTGCCACAGCACTAAGCTGGTAGAATAGAAGATTTTATACACGTAAAGGGATTTTCTGACGCACATATCCATACAACATAGCGGTATGAGCACATACCACATTTAGCAAAATATCACATTTTCTTAGCTTATTAAGTGACTCCACACCTGACTGCAACCCACAAAAACAAAACAAAAACATTTTTCCCTTAGATAATGTTTTATTATTAAAAAATAAATAAACTTATACATAACTGGTACCAATATACCTGTACCGTATCTACCGTTACTAATGTCCATTGCTGTCATAGGATGACAGTAACGGACATTAATCTGTCATAGAGAATGGTCACAGACTGATTCTGTGTCAGTTCCTATTGACACTAATGTAAACAACATGATGGTATCTTCTGCTGAAAAGTAAACAAATATGACAGAAGATTTCATCATGATGTTTACATTAGTGTCAATGGGAACGGACGCAGAATTTTTCTGTAACTATACTCTGTGTGCAGAAACAAACTAACTGTTGGAAATTATACAAATACATTTTATATCATACGTAGCTATGGATGCATTTGTGTTCCCAGACATGGTGGGTAGTTGGGATGGTATACAGAGCGAGCTGATCTTCACACAGGACCAGTGCCTTTATGCACCATCCCAACCAACCATATCAGACTTGTACACAAACACATTGTACACAAACACATTGCACCCAATCAGGTAAGGCTCACACTGTAGTCAATGGCTAAAATGTGGATAAAAAGAGGGGCATAAAGTTGGAGGAGGGGGCAAAAGAACAGCTGACTGACCCCACAAGAGCAGATCTCCTTATCACCAGAAGTTCTGCATCCAACCCAATAGACTACTGGGAATCAGCGTACAAGCAGACTTTGTATAAGCCTCTTTCCCCTTATTACAGCTACCTTGCGGTCTCTCACTGTCCTTAGCACACTGCTCCAATCTCCATGCAGCAACAGGAGCTGATTCCCAGTTAAGTTTATCTTTCTTTGTTCACCCAATGCTCTTTCTCCTTCCCCTGAAGACCTTATTTTCATCCATTACTGCTCCCCTTCTCCCCAGTGATTCATATCTAACCCCCCCCCCCACACACACACACACACGCACACACACACACACACCACCACCACCTATGTCCCGGAATAGTTAGTTGTAAGGTGGGTTAAGAGGTTGTGTGTGTCTACAGCCGTATGTAAGCACTGTCATATTGTAAAAGAGAACAGAAATAAGTGTTAATATAAGGGGAAAGGAATAATGAATATATAGTAGGTTGCTAATATTGTAATTAGATATTAATAGCTATACTAATAATCCTTTAGCAGAGAGCATAAGGACCAAATCCTGGGCTAGGCCAAAACACTTTTTGCCTTTAAATAAAACCACTCTTAATTTAAAAGTACTATTTTGTGGTACTGTGTTGGATTGGGATCACTGCTTATAGTGCATTATACCTCTTGTCTGGAGAATGACCAGGACCAGTGTGGCCACAGAAAGGACACTTGGTGTCACAAACTGTATCTCAGCGGTTAAAAATAGAAACATTCCTTGAGTGTTACACCTGATGGTTTTCTACTTCCTCTCATCCAGTATGGGATAAAGCTGTGAAACGGAATCACGTTTCCATATAGTAATAATGATAATTTAGTAAAAGAGCTAAACTTTAAAGAACCAAAACTAGAATTCCCTTTATCAGGTAAAAGTAAAACGTACATAATGTAAGTGTAAAACATCAGATCCACAGAGGGAATGCAGAGGCAAGTGTATTATTCATGAACAGTTTACTCTAATGAATAATATAAGCCTTCAGAGTCACCTTCGCCTTTCCCTTACCTAATAATGCTTTACTATAGCTTTGTTAAAGTTATCATCCACATTACAGAGCCAACCATTTGGTAAATAACAGTAGTAGAATTGCCAGACGTAATAAAAACAGAGACTTAGACTACGTGCAACTGCATGGCCATATTTTTTTAAATTAATTTATATGTATTTGGGCTAAAAAAAAAAATTGTGTGTGTGAATGTAATGATATACAATTGATAATGTATATAAGAGGGGGAAACTGTACAAGTGACAGGAGGCTCTAGTACCCTGTTGGGGCGCATCTAGATATATCTCAAGATGAGATATGATTGGGTATGGAGACATAGAGGTTCCGTATGGTATCCTGCAGCACATATGCCTACAGATTTTGGTGCCAGAAATTCTCAATTAGAAATAAATCTGGTGACTGGGAAGATCAGGGAACTCTTGTAGTCTCTCAGAGATATTCCCGGATATCATTTGCTCTGTGTGGGTGAGCACTATCCTGCTGAGAAGATGTCAGTTGTAATACCTGCCATGAGAGGTAATGTATGTGGTCACACGATGTCCTGCACACAAGGTTGAACTGTTGATGTCGTTTGTATCACTACTAGGTTTGACCTACTGTCGTATGAGAGAGCTCCCCAGATCATCACCACCAGTTGGGGTAGTGTGATTCTCCATAAGAATGGCAGGATTGAAACCACAAGGCCACTATACTCAAACATGGCTGTCACTGGATCCCAAACAGAAACTGGATTTGTCACTAAAGACTATATGATTCCAATTTGTAGCAGTCCAGGTTCTCATTCACACCACCACTGCAAATGATGACAATGGTGGCCGGCTGTCAATGTCAGAACACGTGTTGAGCACAATGACACAAAGTTTCCTTCTTGCCCGTGCATGGAAAATGCCCAGGCCTCTAGAGACAGGGGAGTGTAAGGGCTAGTTCACACAGGAATTATGACCATGTATTTTAGTCCTGATTTTGATGCGGGAAGCCGTGTCAGAGTAAGACCAAAACGCGCCTGCCGTGACTTCCAACAGTTGTGGCTTCCTGCTCTGGAGTAGGCCCAAATGAATGGGCCTAATCCGGAGGGTGCGGTTGCGAGGCAGACGCTGCGGCTGAATCAGCTGCGAAATCCGCCTGAAGAAAGGGCAGCTCGCTTCTTTTTTCCATGAGCAGGAACAAACCGCTCACGGAAAAAAAGAACGTTAGAGGTCTACATAGACCTCTATTGTGAGGTGGCGGATTTTGAGGTGGATTCAGTGTCAAAATCCATCCCCTCTTGCCTCGTGTGAATGAGCCCTTATGAAGATGTCCCTGTGTCTAGATGTTTGGTGAGGAAATTATGGGAGCTTTTCCTGCTTTTCAGCAGTTCAAATGATACTACTAGTCTTAGTCCAATGATGTCCCTGTCAGTCTGTCAACTGGACAATGCCTATCTGGGTGCATTATTTTTTTTTTGTTTTTGTCAAGGAGTATATATCAAGTTAGACGCGGCATAAGTGACTTAAAGGGATTCTACCAGTAAAACATTTTTTCTAATTACCACGTCGGAATAGCCTTAAGAAAGGCTATTCGTCTCTTACCTTTAGATGTAGTCTCCATGGTGCCATTCCTTAGAAATACCGGTTAAAACCGGTATTTCTAAGGAACGGCACCATGGAGACCAGTTCTCCACAGCAATGAGGGCGGGCCCCAGCGCTCAAACGGTGATGTGGGCATCCCCACTGCTGCCCAAGAGCTCACTCCAGCGACGCCTCCATCGTCAGCTGCAACCCCGCCTCTTCTGTCTCCTGTCTCGGTCCAACCCCCGACGCCTGCGCAGTACGCTCCTGTATTGAACTACAAGAGCAAGAGCGGCCTCCCAAAAATGGCCGGCGGTATTTCTAAGGAACTGCGCCGCGGAGACCACGTCTAAAGGTAAGAGACGAATAGCCTTTCTTAAGGCTATTCCGACGTAGTAATTAGAAAAAATGTTGGTTTAGTGGTAGAATCCCTTTAAAACAACAAAGCTATGCGTCAACTATATTCATTTGAAACAAATTCAGAATCTATAATATAAGAGAAACATTTTCTGTATTTTTTTTCCTAATTTGGATGTGACTGTCATAAGGAGAAAATTAAGTCAATCATTACTGATTAGTATGAGGGTCAGTGTGGCAACTGCATATGTCATATCAACCATGCGACAAACAAAAAGTCTCAGAACTGCAATATATATCTGCCACATGTGAATATACCAGGCACTGCAGTAACCACACAAAGATTACCATTAATTGCCCCAATAGCCCTGCACCTTGAAAGCACAACATGCACCAGTGCAGCCTGGTAATTCACTAATCCAGGTGTTATTACTATGGCTCAGCATCACATGTAACAGAACCATGAAGCACCTACATAAGACTCTGAACTGGGGATCTGAAGACACAGAACTGGGAGATCTTTTGCATGTCACTGTAACTAGATTGATTGTAGATTCTGTATCTAGAATTCTAACCATAATACAGTTACATTGTAAGTTGGTACAGTACATACCACCTACATGTCTGCTTACAATGTTTTACTTTCTAGCTGTCATTTTGACACTGACGGAATCTCTCACCTCACCTAACAAATTCAAAAATAATAAAAGAGTAAAAAATAAATATATGCTATGGCACATGTTCAAAAAAGAAGTTTGAAAACAGGAACAATTTTGGTGTACACCATTTCTGCATCAAGAATGGTGCTTTATTAATAATTTTTCACCCCTCATTTCAGCTTACCAAAGAAATAGGTCCAGGTCAAGAAGATGGAAACACATTTAGGATTACTTCCATTAGAAAAACGGTGTAGCACCTTAATTCTAGTAGATGCCAGTTTTTAGTATTTTCAAATATATATTTTCCAGCATAAGCTCCATTTATTAAAGGGGTTTCCTGACCCCACAGGATAGGTCATCAGTATACGATCTGTAGGGGTCCAACCCATGAGCCCCACATAGATCAGTAATACCCTCAGCCTTAGGGGGCCAGAGGCTGCTGCAGCGGAATGGAAACAGAAACAATTTGCTCCTATCACTAGAATAGATGCAGACTGCAGCTCCAGACATTCAGAGGCTGGAGGAACTGCTGACTGGTTCAGGGTGTGGGTGGGTGTGGAGTTAAAGAAGAAGATAAGGAACACCAGTACTTTATTGGTTCTCACCCTTTATGACCCAAACTTGGTTTGGGCTCCAAAAAGTTCATTAAAAAAAGAAAACTGAACATGTGTCCTTGCTCTTATTTGCAGATACTAACCTACCACTGTGCAATTTCTGAGATATCTGAAAATGACCTACAAGAGAAAGCCACTGAATTAGAGTGACTTCCATTCTGGCAGATTTGAGCCATTTTTGTAGCACATGGCCAGCTATTCATTCGAACAGGTCATGCAATTCTGCAGCAGCAATAGCTGAAGATGAAATGTCTATTAGCTGCAGTTACCTCAGGAAATATCAGCGATTTGTGAGGGTGCTGAGGTAGGGATGTCATGATCGCCACGCTGCTTCCATTTTCTGAGGGCTCATGATGACGACCCCCCTGATTCCTGAAGAACTAGACACCTCAGTATTTATTTCCCAGGGTTTACTATTCAATTAGAGGAGTTTGCCAAGTCTGCACAAAAATTGTTTAGTATATATATGCCCAACACCTATATGTAGAGTTAAAGCTGAAAGGGAACTTGTTACCATGAAAATACATAGAAGAGACGGAGCAGAGCAGACTGAGGAACGGTTTAGTGTGAAAAGATTCAGTAAAAATTGTTATTTATCCATTTATTTCTCAATTCTTTCCGTGCTTAGGAGTATACGGAGTCCAGTGGGTGTTCCTATCAGTCAGTGGCAGCCTCCACTCTATGACTTATGTATACAGAGATAGCAGTCAACCCACTGGACTCAAAGTATAGAAAGAGAAAAAAATGTCATAAAATACAAGTTACATGAAAGTTTCCCACAAAACTATATATCAATCTGCTCATAAAATGATGCCTAAAGATTAGATGGGAACAGGTTCCCTTTAACACCATGACTATCTCACGGTTTACCAGGTTACCAGCTTGATTTTTTGGTGAAAAGCGGTTTAGTCTACATGGAGTATCCATGCAAGTGCAATTTATGACATACAACCTAAAAAAAACCAAAACGCACACAATTTTTGTCCAAATACAAGGGAGCAGGAATACTGAGTGATACATTTTGCTCATCCTATTCTACTTAAACAAGAGGTGCCTAAAACTTGTGTACATTTTTCCCTCAAATGATTTCCCAATTCTCTTTACATTGCAATGTCTGATTTTACGATGGCCGCTGTACAATACAACTGGATGTCCAGAGGCAAGAACAGCTCAGAGCTTTTCGATTCTATTAATGTGACTGACTTTATTGGAAGTAAGAGATTTGTATCTAGCCTCAATACTATATTAATGTTAATCTGATAAATTCCATATAAATCCTGTGATTTATTGAAATTTATGATTTATGAAGCAGAAATTCACACGTTGTTCATGTCAACTACAACTAAGACTGTTGATGTCAGAGGAGAAACTTGTTGACTTGTGAAGTGATATAGAGAGATAAGGCATTCGATAGCACGCTGAGAGAATTCACAGTTACACAAATGACTTAGGCAAGGCACCCTTTATAAGAAAAATATGGAGGCTAGAGCCCTTTCTAATGTTGTTATAGCAAAAAAAAAAAAAGTGTCATATTAGAAAAATGGAGGCTCTTAGTTCTAATAAAAAAAAAATAAAAAAAACCCTGGGTCCACCAACAAAACACTAATGATATTCTATGGCACATTATGGAAATAGATCAAGTTTATATAAATGCAGAAGAGGAATAAAAAGTAATTATTTGTACAGTAAGATTGCTGGATGATAAAGTTCACTTCCAGGAAGTCTGTTACCAGAAACCAGCCCAGCAGAGACATAGGTTAGGGTCACCTGAATCAAACGGAGATGTCCTCTTGTATATTGGTGCCTCTGTCCCCAAGACATTCCAGTTTTTGTCAGTATGCAAATCAGTCGTTTGCTCCAAAGACTGTGTTTATATATTGACATAAATAGTGATGGAGGCACCAATTCACAAGGGGAGGACCCTAACCTATCTATCTGGGGGGCTGGGCAGATTTGCTGGCTTCTGGTGACAGGCTTCCTTTAAAATTTTCTGATCTTGAGGGTCCTCCACCTATAGGGCACACAAACATCACATTTGCCCGATGAAATGAGGTTGAGACTCATTGAAAAGATTTGTTGTCTGTAACATTATATATTTGGGGTTTGCTTATTGAGCGCACTTGACCTTCTTTGCTTTCTGTATACTTTTTTACATCAGCCAATAATGGACTAGAAAGATAGTAAATGTATGGCTCCTTGGTAATATTGTAGTGTTGGCCATTAGCATCTGGCCGGCCCCTCTCTTTCCCAACTCTCACATACACATGCATGTGTGCTCTATGGAGAGAAGGCACTGGATAATACTCCCTGATAATAAAGAATCGGAGTGCGAGAGAACACACTCATATTAGATGATCTGATGATCCCACTGATATAAATGTCAGCTTAAACCATGGTGGTATGGGAAAAGAGTGATTAGACAAGTGTTGTCTTGTTTTCTAGCTAACGCACTGTATAACCAAATTTCCACTAATATATAACCAATTTCAGACCATATTAAATATCTAAATATTAAGAGAATTTTCACACGGCAGAATCTGATGGCAATTTTGAGGCAGATTCTGCCCAAAAGTCAGCAGAAAATTCTTGTCTGCCTTAGTGTACAGGAATGGAAGATCATGAGGCTAGGCTTGTAGAAGCCGCTGGATCGCCACCGTCAAAGAGCCATCCGGATGATGCCAGAGAAAAGTGTAAAACCAATGTACACTTGATAAAGGGCCCTGTGGCCTCAAAACACGTTGTGTTGTGTATTGGCATTAATAAAGAAAACTGTTCAAAAGAGTTGTGCAAGCGTGGATCCATTTTACTCTTCTTTTAGGAACTAGCTCCCCATGGATTAGGCAGCCAGAGGACGAAGAAACAAAGAGGAATAGAGACAGATGTCTGACTCAAATTACTCTTCATCTTCGCCTGTACCTCACAAGGAGGAATTTGGAGCAGATTATGAGACAGATTCCCCTTCAAAACCAGCTATAAATACCACCTGAAATCTGCATACCATTGTTTTAGTTGATTACATCCCTCCCACCCAACCAGTTTTGTATACTTTACAAATCAGTCCCCTTTTACGCACTGTTCAAAAGTGTCTAAAACAAATAATAAATGTGGTATAAGACATCTGCACCAGTTTTCTGGCACATTACAAGCTAGATTATAAGTAAATCTACCATCTAATGAGTATTAAAATGGTAAAACAGATTTTTCTACATTCAAATATTGCATTCAAGCAAAAATGACACCACATAGTCAGGGGCGTAACTACAGGGGTAGCGGCTGCCACAGGGCCTGGGACATTAGAGGCCTGACGACAGCTGCTACCGCTGCGTTTTTTGTTTTTTCTTAATAGGCCGTTACCGGCTGGAGTTACTCCGGATGGTAACGGGCCCTATTTACTTACTGATCCTGGCAGGGGCCGGGATCGGTAAGTGACGTCGGGAGCTCCACAAACACTATTATTATACTCTGGGGTCTTTTCAGACCCCCCCCCCCCCCCCCAAGTATAATGATCGGAGGCTTGGGAGAGGTAAGAGAACATAAAAAACACTGTTACTTCCCCGGGCAGGCTTCGGGCCTACTTCTGTGACATCCCAGGTCATCGGACGTCATTAAAGATGGCCAACACCACCAAGGACTGCAGTGGAGTTGGAGATAGGTAAGTAACAGTGTTTTTTATGTTAGTATCCCCCCTGGGTCTCCAATTATTATACTCTGGGGTCTGAAAAGACCCCAGAGTATAATAATTGTTCATAGGTGTCCACTATGGGGCATAATACTGTGTGCAGGGGCCACTACGGGATATAATATTGCGTATAGGGGCCACTATGGTGGCATAATAGTAAGTGCAGGGGCCACTGTGGGATATAATATTGTGTATAGGGGCCACTATGGTGGCATAATAGTATGTGCAGGGGCCACTATAGGGCATAATACTGTGTGTAGGGGCCACTATGGTACATAATAGAGAGTGCAGGAATACAGGGGGGGGGGGGGTCTGTCGGTCGAGGTCTTTGATCGGGGCCCCGCCATTCCTAGTCACGCCACTGCACATAGCCTTTGCTACTAGATAAATAGCTGCTGTATAAAATAATAATCAAATTTAGAAAAATAATGTGACAATACAAGACAAACAAGCCAGAAAGCTGCTACAATGAAAATGTGTATATAAAAAGCTGTATTTGGTCCAGGTCATGTGAGAGTGGTGCTCCGGAGGAATGTGCGGAGTTACTGTAGCCTGACAATAAGGCAGCATGTGCTCCTATGTATGCTGAGAAACCAAACACCTACATGTAATGTTTATGAAGAGACTAGACAAACACAGGTGCGGGCTCAGGAATGTCAGGCATTATAATTCCACTAAAGGTCACCATATACAGTACAGCACCTAAACCACAATGTCATCATAAAAAGGGGAGTGTGGGTGGATAGCATGGAAAGAAGGATCTATGGCCATCAGAAAAACAATGTCTGTAAATAATTCATGAAGTATGACAATCTACTACTGCTAGAAGAAAGAAGAGATAAACCTGCATCATCCCACTGAAACTGAATCCATTCAATACTCCATTAGAAAACAACCTACAATCATACAACTATCAAAGACTTGTCAGTACCAGTGCTGGAAACACAAGTGAATGTCCTCCATATACACACACAGATAGGGTACAATGTCATGTATGTGTGTCGCATGACAAATAACTTATATTTGTATATGGATGGAAAAACTTCACATATCAACTTGATAACATGTCAATTGTCAGCTAAACACAACCTAAAAACACCTTTTTTTCTAGAAATTCAAACTGATATGTATTACCTGGATGGAAATATTGTAATGTGAAGGTTATAATTATGTAATGTATGAAAAAACATTGTTATCCTTTAAAAGTTGAATGCTAAATATAGTTGCTTATGCTTGAAACTGCTATAATGTTATATGATAAGGTGGCGCCTGTATCCAGGATGGGTGCAAGAAAAACAAAGGTTTGTCTTGCTGCCAGAAGACAGCTCCCCAAGGTTACCCCACAGGACCGGGAGTAGCTGGCTATATATGGAACTGCTTACATGTTTTCTGTTTGATGGAGCTGTACCATACCAATCAAGAACAACTATGAAAACTTACATGGTTGTTATATCACTTCCTTTCTCTGCTACTATTTAACCCCGTGTTCTCAATAAAAAGTGCATCAGCATACATTCTTTGGTTGAGAAAAGAACGAATACCAATACAGAGTGGTGCGACTTCTTTACTGCCTGGCACTCAGCCTAATTAATTAGGACAACGACAGTTACCCGGGATTATTGGTCAATTAGTCATAAACGAGACTATGACCTTATCTGTAAGGCTGCGGTCACATTAGCGTTCTGTGACCGTGTAGGGACTCCAGCCCACATTCCAATAAAAATACGCAGATAAATATTTTGGGCAGATAGCCGAGCAGCCCCTTTACAGACATGGGGTCCGTGAGAAACTGCTTTTTAAGTGGATAGGGTTTCCATTTTTCGGGTCACCAAGCAGACCTAAAGAAAGTAAACCCGAACACTAGTGTGAACCTAACGTAACAAGCTCTCATTTGTAAGCAGTACTGGGCGATAGTGGGTTTAAGTCTCTGAATATAAGGGGAAGTTTACACTCTAATTGGAAACAGAGACTTTTATTTTTTTAGTTTCAAGGGGTTGTTTAGTATGTTCTTATTTTATGTCTAAGAGTACACAAAAAATAACCTAGCCATTTAATCTCATGCCATGAGTAGGGATAAATTTTGAGTGGTCAGATTATTTTTAACAACATTATGGAAGAAATGGAGCAGGTGGTGAGGCCTACCGACTGCACAGCCCTGCCCACCATTCTGCTAGTAGCAATAGCCCTGCAACAATGGAATCAGATGATCTCTGGATAGAGCAGTCAGACCCCCTCCAATAAGCTCACTAATGGATGAGCAGTGATTGTTGGAATGTGCCCCTAATCGGCAGACCCCCGAAACTGGGAGATAGAGACAGACGAATACTGGCCCAACAGATGGGTCACATACACCAGGAGTTTCAACAAGCATCTGGGAGTATTGTGTCGATCAATACCATCCGTAAGGAAACATCTGCTGGGTTATACCAACTATTGAATAGGAATACATTTTGTTTTTCTATTCTACCACAGGCGCCCAGATATTGAGTTACTAACAGATACGTCTTCAGCCACAGCCTATGTAAGACATTGGTCTTGTAGCTGCATGCTGAAACTTCCAAATCTACCCAGTCATGCTCATCTAATGCCTGCCCCTTAATTCTCCAGGGGAATCACCTTCAGTAATAAAGTTCTTCAAGTGAACTTCTAAAAACAAACTCATCTTGTTCCAGGTCAGTGCAGCTACAGACGGCTGTATCTTGACACTGATGGGAGTTCACCAGTCTTTGATCTACAATATGAGCTACATTTTTTATGGGAAAAAAAAACAAAAAACAAAGGAACTGCGATGAGTGGAATTTGCAGCCGCATAGTATTAACACACATCAACCATAAGCTCATACAAAATGCTGGAAGCAGTGGGTATGGCTCTCAATTGTTGGAATGCACCTACCTATCTTGTTCCAGTTACGGTATCTTTATAGCTTCCATCTAATGTGGGCTATACCAACCAGTCACTGTTATACACAGATAAATTCTCTAAGGAATTTTAAATACATTTGTGCAGAAAATATTTGTCAACTTCTGGTGATCTGTAGATGATAGAGAATATGGGATGACACTGGCAGATGGTAAGATTGACACTCATTTGCTTCATATATATTATACGGCCAATGCAAAGTGGATTCTCATTATACATTGATTGTTGGCATCACATCCCTGCTTACAGTGGGTGATGTGCTACCTATAAACGCCACCTTTATGCTGCACATAATATCAGCCAACCAGTGAGCGCCCCCTCGCTGGTCACTATTAGACATGGGGCCATCAGATTTAGACTAACACCAGTTCTCAGCTAAACTAAATGACTTTCCCATTAAACTAGATTTGTCAAGTGAGGAGCACAAAAGTGTCCAAAACAGTTAATAAACGTGGTGAACCAAATAAGGTTACCCTCTTAGTTAAAGCCTTGACAATACATGTACACTGTGATCCCAAGGGAGCGAGAATACCAAGTTCTCACTTTCCTTGCCCTCGTAGAAGAAAGCCTGAATAGCATTACCTTCCTTATCTCATTTCTGCTGATCTGTAAATGTAGTCCCATGAGAAACTCAACAGGAGGTGCAGAAAATACTTTGGTTGGAATTGATCAATATGGTAAGTGTTTTTTGGTGTAAGAGTCATAAGTGGCATTTATATACTGGCTTCATCACTTTGTGGCCCCCAAGGGGCAGGACTCACCCGCACTACATTCCTCATCATTAGTATTACTATTATTAGGTGCCAATGACTGGCTGAAGGGAAGCCAAACTACCAACGTATCTGTGCCAAAGTAACCATCTATGTTATTTATGTATTGTGGCCATTCTAGTACTTGGGGGCTACATTACCAGTGTGGCTCACTAGATTCCTTGTTTGGCACCGTTACCTCTGTATCTGGTGCAGGTTCTTGTCTTCAGTAGATTCATTTACTCAAAACAAAACAGTCTTCTCGGTCTCTGTACCTGTACTTTAAAGGGCTTTTGCCACTAAAGCATTTTATTCCCTAAGCACAGAATAGGGGATAAGCTGTAGATCAGTGGAGGTCCAACTGCTCTGACCCCCACTGATCAGGAGAATGGGGAAACTTTGTATCCTCTTCTGAATGGAGTGGTGGTTGGACAGCATGCACACTGCTCCTTTCTATTGAATGGGAGTGCCAGAGAAATCCGATGTACATCACTCACCTATCTAAAACACGTTCAGAATGAGCGCGTAAAAACTAGCTCCCATTGACTTGAATGGGTGCCGGCATACAAGCGCTTCCCATTGAAATCAATGGGAGGCTTTTTTCCCTATTGCTTTCAATGGGGAGTGCTTGTATGCCGGCACCCATTCAAGTCAATGGGAGCTGGTTTTTACACAACCAGCAGCCACATAGACAGACACAGGATATGGTGGGGGGGAATGAGCTCCTGTAAGGCTCCGATCAAATCTGTACCAGAATTTCTGTTGGAGACTCCATCGCACCTAAAAATCAAAGGATGGAAAAAGTTCTGCATGAAGTACAGTTTCAGTTTTTAAAAGGAGGGACACCTGAAGGACCCCATTATAGTCAATAGGGATTGTTGGACTGTGTGTTACAGCTATTTTAGTGGTCCACCTTTCCATTGTTCTGGTCCTCCAACAGACCAGAACAAAAGAGGCAACCCTGGTGTGAATATAGAGCAACAGATAAATCTTTACTATGTCCTTATTTCTCAATTTTATTGAAACATGAGACAAAATAGGATGAAAGGAAAAAAAAGAGAAGATTTAAGGGGTTGTCGCATTTTAGCAGCTTGTCACCAATCCACCAGACTAGGGATGTTTTGATCCATGTTCTGAATGTAGCAATGATTGGAAAGTGCATTGCCATTCGTTTCAGTGGTGCTGCCCAGACAGTCGAGCACTATACTTCAGCTATTGAAATGAAAGTAGGAATTATTTTTTTTTTTGCACTTAATGTTTTCTTCTTCTGATCTAATAATGGATCTCCCGCATGTGACGGAAAAGAGACCTAATGCTGCTATAACTTCTTTCAACCCTAAAATATCATACATAATCCGCCCCTTACAAATGCACGCGCACATACATAAACATACATACATACATACACATACATATTATAAGTGAAAATCTTTTATTAAAGCTGGATTTCCTGCCAATGAATGAGGGGATATAACAGTCATAATGAATTGTTAGATTGTAATGACTATTTGTGTTGGTAACACTATCAGTCACTAAATGTGTGCATTACTAGAAGGGTGTAATGTTTATTAAGTCACGTCATTCCTCTAAGAGAGTCTTGACAGAATGAATGAAATCTTTTCTATGGCTATTGCAAATAGAAATCTATGGGTATTGCAATATAAATCACCATAAAGTGGTTTCTTAAGATGGGCATCACAGCTATCAAGGCAATATTCACATGACTGTGGAGGAACAAAAAAGGCTTGAAAAAACAATCATAATGGTCCGTTCTTTTACAGCCAATTGGCAACCGTTTTAGAGGTCCCTCATAGGGTTCAGTCTATTAAGGGATCCATGAAAATGACAGAGACAGGACACGCAGTCATTTTTGATGGTCTGTTAAACGAACTGTCTAAAACAAATGATATGTGAACGGCTTCCACATTGGTATCAATGGGGGTAGTTTTTCATAAAGACAATTTTCAAACTCCATTTTGCTGGAGTCTTCAATAGCGCAATTTTTGCCAAATGTATAAACTGTCATACGATGTTTGATAAACTAGGCCCTTCTATAAGTCCTGAAATGTTATCCTGCCTTCTATACCTTCTCTGACTAGAGTGAATTTACAACAATTGCGCCATTGACAAATCTGGAGCCCAAACAGCTAGACAGGCTAAACACACCCAGTTCTGAAAAATCGGAAAGAGTGGTACAAGCATCAAAAAGTCACTAAAACTCTGCCCCCCCCTTCCCTCAAAAGTGGCAAAACCCTGTCTTTTTTTTCTCCAGAACTCTGGAGTGCTGGACTTGATAAATTTCCCCCAGCGTGGTGTTAAAAACAGCCATTACACAGACATTTTCCCTTTTCATATGAATACGGCCTAACATATCCCTGGCCATGACATGGTGTGCGGTAAGTGCTTTGCTCAGGAATCTAAAGCGGAGACCAAAACCTAGGCAAGCTAAGGCATACCCCCCAAAGCACTCCTACTCTCATTTGTATATGATTTACATGGAAATGGGTCTCCACAGCTCAATAACAGGGCATATAATTGGAAACTATAGAAGGTACTGGGATTAGGTTTATAACAATTTTACTGCTGACAGACTTCCTTTACAAAAAAGATTATTAATAATAAAAGTATATAATTATTTCTTATACTTATAGAAGAAGTGAAATAAGATGGGCACGATTGTATATTCAAGCAACCTCAACCCAGTTCTGCTCGGTGCACTAGATGTCCAGGCAAAGGTATATAGGTTAGTGCAGTATACACGTATTCAGCTAGAATGCACTGGAACATCCGCTCTTATCTTATTAACTCTTCCTGTTTGATTAGTACACAAATGGAAGAAAAAGAAAAAACTTCTTCAGACGTCAAACCTTACAGAAACCTATAGTGTAATAATGCTGGCTGCGGCCGGGAAGCAGTAGCACTGAACTAGCATTCTTCTCTATATGATGTAAATGTTGCCAAGCCTTTCTGTATTCAATGTTTGACAAAGATCTTTAAATTCTCCACTTTGCTTGGTGTCCAAGCGTGACAAAATGTTTAATCTACACAGGATTGCCCTGAGGGAAAGGACAGCCCGACAGCCATAGCATGTGTACAAAGGAGTGGCACCGGAGCGCACAACATATGTCACACTAGAAACTACAAAGGTGTTGTGTGCTCACAAACTTAGGAAAAGCAACTCTACAACACAGACGAATAGGACGCCCTAGTAATCCAGATAATATAGTACATGAACACATGTACTACTCAAGAAATAAAATAAACAACCTGTGCGGGATGAGAGCAATGGGCATTAATAATAGATAAAAATGGAGCAGTTCATGTCACTTTTTTTTTCTCATGGAACACAAAAGTGCGATATGTCCTACTTTTCTATTCTACAGAAACTGCTCACTTTTTACTTAACATACGTGGATGAAGGGTCATCAGTTTCTATTAATTTTTAGCATCAATTTTTTTCTATCCGAAAAACTATTCCATGAAATTGACGGTCAAAATGTGATGAGAACAGTCCCTAAAGCTGATCAATGTGTAGAAACTGAATGGAAAAAAAGATGTTGTAGAATTTGCTGAGAAACTTGTGGTGAAATCAACAATTTACATGTAGAACTATGCAGTGAAAATTTATGACATAAACTGACACGAAGCTCTTATTCACACAGCTGCCTCCAAGACTTCTCCCGTGCTTCCCCCATACTCTGGAATACCACGACACATAAGACTGTCCCACACAATCATAAGCTTCAAGAAGGCCTTGAAGGCAGCTTCAGCAAATAAAGGTTATGGTTCGTATAGCAAAACGTTGTACAACTTTCCAATATACTTTCTGTATGAATGCCTCACAGTTTCTAGATCTCTGCTTGCTGCCATTATTTACTACCAGTGGATACAAATCAGTCCATTGTCATGTGATATACAGTCCATGGTCATGTGATATACGGTCCCATGGTCATGTGATGAGCACACAGGTGCACAGCTCGTTATACTCACAGCACAGTAATCAGAGCTGCGTGTTGTAATGAGCTGTGCACCTGTGTGTCCATCACATGACCATGGGACCGTATATCACATGACTATGGACTGATTTTTATCCACTGCAAGTAGACAGTGAATATCAGCACGCAGAGATCTAGAAAACCAAATAATTATAGAAAGTATGTTGGAAAACTGAATAACTTTTCATTATGCAAACTACAACATATATTTGCGAAAGCTGGACAACCCCTTTAAGCTTTGGACTAAACATGCCTGAAAGTCTCCCTAACTAACATTCGTAGTCTGTTCAATAGTTGTATGCCTATAAAGCAGAGGTGGAGATATGCTAGGGTCAGCACTACAAAAAGCATTGTCTAGGTAAGATGCCACAGGAGACTGTGACAAAACAAAACTATTGTATTACCATCCAGGCAATAACTGATCACTATATAATACTACAGCAAACACAACTAAAGCTCCATCTTATAAACATGTGTTAAATACAACAATGAGGATGCTGTGTGAACAGCAATTCCATAGTATAATGTCATTACTGAAAACCACATCTCAGGCCTTAGGTCAGAAGGCTCCATATTTGCCCTTGATGAGTTTGATCCTGTTAATAGAGCTAAATTTACTGCCGCTACACAAAGTTTTAAAATAGTTTCATGTAAAACATGATGGAATTAATGGAGCTCTAAAAATAGATAATAAAAAACATGAATAAGTCCTACGGAAGTTATCACAACCACAGTTCATTATAAGATATATTTTACTTCTAGACCAGCGCCATGCTTATCCATCTAACACTGCAGCCTCTCTCCATTCAAGCGAACAAGGCTGAGCTACAGTACTAGAATGGTACTGATTTGCTAAAAAGCTGAGTTTTTTTCTAATGTCATTCAGCATCTTCTGAGTATAACCCAGTGGTATGTAAAATAAGTGCAGATTCCTATAATGCATTATAATGTACCACTGAACCAATTCACTGCTTCTAGGGCTATAAAGTGGCAGAAGAGTTGTAGACAATACCCCCAAGGACATGGCTAAGGCCTCTCTGGTCACAGTTCGGACAGTTATGCTACTATACACTGTAACAAAAGAAAAAAGTTGGCGAGTGGGCGGCAGCAATTAGACGGCATTTCTTCCACGGGTACAGACTGTTCTTAATTCTAAGCAGATTGCACAACCAAGCACATGATTATAGGGACAGGGCAGACCCTGACTCCATGTAAAGAACCTCCTAGATGGGGAGAGTTCTCTAATGTAAATTCACATTTGCACTGGTTCAGGGACATTTTGCTGACAAGTTGCTATTTGCCATACACTGAAGTGAAATAGTATGGACTTCACACGTATCTACCTGCAGCCCCCGTCATACAGCGCTGCTTCCAATAGAGAAAACATATGTGGAAGTATTCTCATTTTCACAATGAGAACTTATCATACTCTATATTTTAGGCCAGAATGTGACATAAAAGTCAACATTTTTGGCACATACCTGTATCTATACCAAAATTTGCAACATTCCCCTTGTTTATGTTGTGCTTGCCACTTTTCTTAAAAGTGGCTGTGGAATGGGCAATAATGGTATGGAGCTTCGCTGTTCGACAAATGTAACATTTTTGGCACAAATAACAGCTGAAATCCACACCAACCCATAACTGGGATGCAGGGACCACTTCTTAATACTTAAGATGCAACTCACTCTTATGTACTATGCCAGTACTTTGTACAACAAGCACAAATTGTCCAAAGTGCCTTTAGAGAATACAAACAAATAATATTTGGCAAATACAATGAAAGCATGCATTAATAAAACAGACATTTTATTACCGCCACCTTGAGTTTTCCCATCATAGTAAATAATGAAAATCACTGCAATATGCCATTACCAGCAGACCCCCCAGGCAGTTTCTGAATCCCCTATTACCTTTAGTATCCTCAAGAAGTCAGATGGGAGAAAAGCATGCTGCATCAGAATAGAAGGTGAGCTAGTCCTAGTGTAGGGTAGTCCTTTCAGCTGTTTCCATGGCCCAGCAGTACTTCTAACTACGGTAAGTGTCAGTACAACACAGCCTTATTCAGGGAAATATTCATATTAATGCCGAGGAGGTATCGAGAAGTAAAAAAAAATATTCACCATGATCTCCCTGATTGTTTTAATGGCGATTTTCAGTAGTTTTTAATTGATGACCTGCCCTTAGGATAGGTCATCAAGTTAAGATCTCTTGGGGTCTGACACCCTGGAGCCCTGCAGATCAACTGGCTGAAGTGACAGTGTTGTGTTTCCCTTTCACAGGGCGTCACATCATGTTCATTGGTCACACAGCATCCTCAGTCACTTCAGAAATGTACAGCTCTGTGTTTGGCAAGTACTGAAGGGGCTGCAGCGCTCACCTCAAACAGCTGATCGGCCGGGGCCCAAGTGTCAGACAGGTCAACAATTAATAAGTCCCAGAAAACCCCTTTAACTAATCCAGAGCAGAACAGATTACCTGTAAATTTTCAGTTTCACCAAATATGATGCACACCTGCTAACTTTTTTGGGATGGCCTCTTTTCAATGCAGTTTTGGGAAGGCCATTCAAAAAGGTCTCTCAGTAATACATAAATATATATGGATATTGTTTCAAATAACTTACTTCTGTTGATGGAATATTGACCACCCCTGTAGATCTTCTTTTCTCCCGGAGTTTTCTCTTCTCAATCTGCCCTTTACCCTTCCTGGCACTTGGACCACTGGAGCTTTTTCCTTTGTCTTTTGTTTTACTTGCACTTTCCTGACATGCAGGTGGTGGTGGTGATTCATCCTGGGTTGCCCCTCCAGTTACACCATCTTGGACAGGACCTGGGGCTTTCCTTTGCTGTCCTACAGAGGTGCTTATGGGCAGGTCCTCTTCTGTCCTCCGGATAGCTGGGGTCTTAAGTACAGTTGAGGCAGAAGTGGCTTGGATATTGCTGTTAGGGGCATTGCTACTGCTGCTGCTGCTGTTATTATTATTGTTCATCTCTGTGCTAGGTTTATTCACTATGTCCGTGGCCCCAGAGGTTCCCCCAGTCTCAGCAGCGTACATTTTTGCCCTCATTTTCTCCCTTTTGGCTTTCCATTCCTCCAGAAAATCTGTTGTATTAGAAGATGATGGGGTGTGTGACCTATAGCCACCGCTCGCCATGTTCTCTCGCTGTGTCTATGTAGCACAAAGCTCTCCAGAAGTGATGGACATGAAATGGGCACTTTACAGAGCAAAGACAGCAAGGTAGAAGATGATGCCAACCTAAAGGAAACACAAAGTATTTATACCGAAGAATCAAAGACACACGACATTCAACCATCTAAATAATGATATAGTAGAGCTGAGTGTATCATCCTGCACATTTCACTATACAGCAATATTTGGTGTTACATTAGACTTTAGCAAACAATGCAAGTTTCAATGACCAATACAGCTCTACTACATCTTTACACACAGAATTATTAAACACAACTCAATTATTATAGTGTATGAATAAGCAAATTACCATATTTCACTAAAAATTCTTCACCTGGGCACCCAGCACGTCACTGTTTTGGTGCCAGGGAGTCTGATAGTGATTTGGCTTTTCAGACTGTACTAATCTGCTTCCTAAAGAAGAGGCAGCTCCAGTTTTTCTGCAGACATTGCTGACAAGACCCTTAAAAAGTCTGTACACAAACTCGCAGACACCCTGCCTAGATCTCAGAGACACGCACTGCCCCACAGACCAGTAACAAAGATTATATAAATCAAACTGCCGAGGAGGAAACAACAGTCAGATCAGCCCTTTCCTTCTGAAGGATTTCATGTTCTACAAAAACACGGAAAAAAAGAAAGCAGTTAAAATCTGATAGGGCATTAAACCTAAAGCTATGCTTACTGCCAATATAGGCATTTGTCGTGTGCCCATAATGCACAGTGCCCTCTTCATGTAGTCAGTGACTAGAGATTCTAGATCATTGTGTGGCTTCCATCTTACTAGATTTAGTAGCAATGATGAGTGGCTAGCTATCCATGCTTAGTGCTGTCAATATTCTGGGCAGAGGCCCCCCATCATTCCTAATAATGACATCATACAGCGTCATCGGAGTACTGCACCACAAGCTGTAGCAGAGCTGAACAGTTCATTCAGTATATGCAGGTTCTTTATATAAAACTGCCTACGTGCAGCATTATATGGCATTCACATACTATATGACGGTATTGGGGGTCAGAGGGGTTCCAGGTGTAGGATTTCCCGTCTCAGAGGGGGAGATGACGTCTCTGGTTTTCTGTATGTATTAATATGATATATGTAATAAAAGCCTGACTTCCTACTTGTGCCCCTGGGCAGCAGTAGGCACAGGAGGAAACTTGTAGACAGGGAAGTCTATTATACTGTAGGCAAATTGGCAGCATCAACATGGCACAGCATAGCATGTCCTGGTCACAATGACATCAGCAGATGTGGCACAGGAGCCGGCCTCACACACACAACCTCTCCTCATTACCTGACAATGTGTCCTCCACTGAGACACGACGACTCCCCGCACACCCAGGATGAGAGCAGTAGTCAGCCTGTGTCCTCACCTCCATGCAGCCACCAGTGGCCGCACCGGCATCCTAACAGGAAACTTTCAGCTCCTCGCACTTTCTTCCCTCCCTCCCTCCCCTCATGCAGTACTAGAGTGCTCAGGTGAAGCCCCGCGCTCCTCAGCAGCCTCCATTACCTGTGTCACGGAAGGCGGGCGGGCGGACAGCTGGCACACACTTGTCAGTCACCGGGCTCACAAACTCCAGGGCAAGGTGCGGCGAGTACTCGTTCACTCACCTCTCACTGGCTACACTCGCGTCCCCGGAAGAAACCGAAACTTCCCGAGCGTTTCCGAGGTTGGACGATCTCGGGCTGCGCCGAGGGAGGTGGCTATTGTGATCGGGTATTCCCGGAATGTGCCGATAGTCGTTGTCACGCTACACTGCGACTTGTGCAACACGGATACACTGAGGACGAGCGTGTCCTGTGCGGTGTCCTGGTGCAGAGCTGGAGAGGAGTCCTGTGTGTCCGTATTGTCGTGTCCTCTAATAGGATAGAATGGATAGGATAGAATACATAGGATAGAATACCTTCCCAGCTTCTACACTCCTTAAGCCACCTTCACACACAGCTTTTCCATGGCGGTTTTTAATTGAAAAAGAAAGCCTGTATTGCTTTGCATTTCTTATGGCTCACAAATCCTCATATTGTAAAAACTCTGCAGAAACATTTTTTTGAAAAACGAAGCATGTTATTTTCACGCTAGGTCCACACTAACGCCCGGAATCCGTTCTCAGCTTTCCATCTTCGGCTGTCAGACCGGGTCCGGCCGTGAGCGGTGGTGAGCGTTTTATGCTCTCCGCCGCAAAACCGTTTTTTTAAAATCGGAGACAGAGTACTGCATGTCCGACTCTGTGTCTGATTTTTAAAAAAAACTTTCGCGGCGGAGAGCATAAAACGCTCAACGGCGCTCACGGCCGGACATCTTTCAAACCCATTCAAATGAATGAGTATGAAAGAGTCCTGCAGGATTACATCTCCTGCTCAGTTTTGTGCAGGAAACAGAAACCTGTATGAACAAAGACTGGGCGCAGATGTGAACGAGCCTTATCTACCTATATAGACTTAGGCAAAGTTCACATCTGCACTGGAGTCTACGTTGTACGGAGGATTTTTCCCCCTGCCGGACACCTTATGGACTCCATTATAATCTATGGGGTTCACTGGTGTCTGCCTCGCCATCATTCAGGGCCAGACTCAAACAACGGAGAGCCAAGCACAGATTATAATGAATAGGGAAGGCAAAAATACAAATGTTTCTCCTGTGTTTTTCTCCTACAGTGTGTTCTAGCTATATTTTGCTCCGTGTGGTGTATGCACATGGCCGTGCCGTTTTTCTCGGACCCAATGTCCATTAAAATTTGCTGTGTCTGGCTATGCAAGTGCAGAGCCAGCACTTCTTCACATGGCACTGAATAATGCAATGGCCATTTTTGAAACGGCCATTATAAAACTTGTTAAATAGGACCTTTCACCTCCTGGGGCTCATGCGGTGTAATACACCACTAGAAAGCCGACAGTGAGCTGAATTCAGCGTATTATCGGCTTTCCCATTCTGTGTCACCAGTGAAGAGATATTGGTACCGTAGCTCTTCACTGTCAGAAGGACGTTTCTGATAGTCAGTCAGGATCGCCCTTCCTCACAGTAGCGCCTATTGGCTGGGCGGTAAGGAACGTCCCCTCTCACAGTACAATGCAATAGATGCTACTGTGAGGAGGGGCGTTCCTCACTGACTGTCAGAAACGCCCTTCTGACAGTGAAGAGCTACGGTACCGGCATTGGTACCTTTTCACTGGGGCACAGAACGGGAAAGCTAATAATGCGCTGCATTCAGCGCACTGTCGGCTTTCTAGCAGTGTATTAAACCGCATGAGCCCCAGGAGGTGAAAGGTCTTCTTTAACTTCAATGGGTCCGTTCACATGGCTCTTTGTCCATTTTCGACTGACAAAGATAAGTGCATGACAGTTTTTTTGACAGCCGTGAAAAACAGACGTTTAAAAAAATAGACATTTGAATAGACACAATTGTTTCACTTTTATCAATACTGTCGAACTTTCCGTTTCTGTCACATGGACCTTCTTAAAGGGATTCTACCACTAAAACACATTTTTTTCTTGTTAACACGTCGGAATAGCCTTTAGAAAGGCTATTCGTCTCTTACCTGCGGAAGTGCTCTCCACCGTGCCGTTCGTTCAAAATACCGGTTTGTACCGGTATGCTAATGAGTTCTCTCGCAGCGATGGGGGCGTCCCCCATCGCAGGAGCAGCGATGGGGGCGTCCCCATTGCAGCTCGAAAACCGACCGCAGCGCCGCCTCTATGGTCTTGCGTATCCTCCCCTTGCTTCTTCAGCGTCCTGTCGCACGCCTGCGCAGTACGCTCTGTTCGGCGAAGATTGCCGAACGTACTGCGCATGCGTGAAATTGCAGTGCCTGCACTATGGCAGGGACCGCAATTCCGCGCATGCGCAGTACGTTCGGCAATCTTCGCCAAACAGAGCGTACTGCGCAGGCGTGCGACAGGACGCTGAAGAAGCAAAGGGAGGATACGCAAGACCATAGAGGCGGCGCTGCGGTCGGTTTTCGAGCTGCAATGGGGACACCCCCATCGCTGCTCCTGCGATGGGGGACGCCCCCATCGCTGCGAGAGAACTCATTAGCATACCGGTACAAACCGGTATTTTGAACGAACGGCGCGGCGGAGAGCACTTCTAAAGGTAGGAGACGAATAGCCTTTCTAAAGGCTATTCCGACGTGTTAACTAGAAAAAAATGTGTTTTAGTGGTAGAATCCCTTTAAATATGGAGTGTTTCTAGAAGTTCTGAAATTCTGACTCAAATACCGTCTGACTAAAAGTATCAAGCTTCACCATGCGACAAAAATTAGAGGCAAAATCTGTAGACAAAAAAACTCACAGGCTGAAAGGACAAATATTTGGCGCTCACATCAAAAACCTTATAATTTTTGGCACAAAATAAGCGGACTCTAATCATTTCTCACTTATTGAGGAGACAAACACACAATGGAAATTTATGGCGCACAAAGTAAATTGTCTGAAATTCACAAGTTTACATCATTTTATACTTAGTCTACATTGCACAAAAAAATTGCACCATATTCATTAGTTTCTGTTTCATAAATGTCAGAGTCATTAAGTCAGCTCATTACAAGGTCTATCAGTTTTGACACAACAAACACAGCAGTGGAGGTGGCTCATATGCTTCGTATTAGTGCGATCACTGACGTCCATACAAACACCATGCAATACGCATTACACAAGTTTGCAATGATGGCTCAAAAAAAGGTAAAGAAGCCTTGACTTCAATATCGTCATAAGAAGCATCATCTTGACTTTAGGACAGTATAGGATTGGAAATGGGTGATTTGGAGTGATGAGACGAAAGTCAATAGACTGGGCTCTGATATGTGCAAATTGGTCTGGAAGAAACAAGAGAAAAGGGGGCTAATGGATCGAGAAATTGAAGGAACTATCGAGTTTGGTGGAGGAAACCTGATGATATGAGGTTGTTTCACAGCCAAAGGCATTGGATACTTGACCAGGAACGATGGTGGTCTCAATGGTGGATATCCTACAAGATGAGTTACGTCATACACTCAAGTACTATGGGTTTGAAAAGGGCGACAGTGTTCAAGCAGTACAATGACCTAAAGTATACATCAAGATTAGCGAATACATTGTTCAATGGCAATGAAGTAGAGGTGCTGGATTGGCCCCCACAGTCCCCAGACCTCATCTCAATTGAACACTTGTAGAGTTGAAGAAAAAGCTGAATTCATACCCAAGTGAGTGGACAGTATGCACTAACACTGGGAATATGTAGAAGAGACCTGGGATCAGATTTAAGTTGAGATGCTTGAATCTGATTAAGAGCATGCCCAAACGGATTCAGGCGATGTTGAAAACCAAAGGTGGATTTACAAAATGCTAACAAAATAATAAAAATTTTGATTTTGAGGAGCAAGAGAGTAATAATGGCATTACATTACAGAAATTTGCATATCTAATCATATGGTAAATAGTTGCAAGTCAAATTTATGTATGATAAAGTCTCAAAATAGTTGTCTATAAAATGATGGTAGTCTAATATTCGAAGCTGTAGTGGATGGTGAGACATGCAGCCTGAAAGTCAAAAGTTTTAAACATTGTTACCGTTTTGCTCATCAGTGTATATCACGGTTGAGAAAACTTTCTGACTTGGGCTGTTCTAAAAAATATGTTTCATATTTATTCTATTTTTTTTGTGGGGGGGGATGATAAATCAGACCATACATAGTATCAAATGTGAATAATTGTTGGTGCGTGCCTGGTAGGGCATCTGTGACCCAACTGTGTTGAGGTCTACTGTTTCTGTGATCGTATCTCCGCGTGCCTTTTAGGGTATCTGTGACCTGAGGGCGTTGAGGTTTATGGTTTCTGTGATTGTATCTTTGTATGCAAAGATCAGTAAAACCTCTCCAGACAAAAGCCGCTGTGGTCAAAAGTCAAAGCTTGACATGAGGAATAGAGGATCACTTCATTCAATTGTAGGCAAAAAAATCCACAGAACTACAGACCCTTCGCATTACTGAAGAGTTGAATGCAAGAACACATTGTAAAAATATCAGAATTGGGACATAATGGGAGAGGATTCAAAAACAAACACAACTCACTGTGTTTTCTAAAATGCACTAGCTTTTTTGTCTGTTCAAAAACTTAATTTTTGGTAAAAACTCTCCATTTTTATGGTTTCTCAACTCAGCTATCCATGCATGTGGTACAAGCTCATTTCCAGAAAAATATAACCATATCTAACTATGTCATACCTTTTAAATCTTAAAACTAGTTAGTGATCGTTGGTTTTGATTTTCAATGTAGAATAATATGCACCAAATGCTTTTCTTCAGTTCAAATTGGCTCGTAAATTTAACGTAATTTCGACAAATAGAATGGCACAATCCCAAAAATCACACAATTCTTGTTCTTCCTATGAGCCTCAAGTGCCATTTCTGGTCTCTGACTGAGGCACTAAATGTTCTGTATTTAGTAAGCATCTTGCCGTTCTGGAACAAACAATTGTGAAATATAAAACTCTTATTTTGTAGTGAGTGCAACTTCAGAGATTTTAGATAAATTAGTTCTTAGGACAGGAAGTGTGCCTACCATAAAGAATTTCTGAAAGAGATTTTCTAAGCTGTTGATATCGATGGCGTACCTGTAGGATAGGTCATTGATTCCACATCGGTCAGGTTCTGACTAGGGTTGAGCGATCGGGACTGGAAATGATCGGATTGCGATTGGCGATTGAGCAAATTTCACAAGGATCGAGGTCTCACGTTAGTTCCCACAAGGCTTGGCCACTGGCCAATCATTGTGGGAAAAGCTAGCATTAGGGTTGAGCAATCGGGATCAGAAAAGATCAGATTCCGATTGACAATTGAGCAAATTTCACAATTGGGATCGGCTGGAAAATAATTGAAAATCGGATTTTAAAAACGATCCTGAAAGATTGGCTTAACCCTAGTTCTGACACCTGGCACCCAATTGAACGGCTTTTCTAAGCAGCTACTAACACCTGAACTACAGCGTGGACAAGGCCAGATAGCTGTGCCAGGTTATTGCAGATCAGCTTCCAGGTGGACAAATCGATTCCTGACCTTTCTCATGGTCTATCCCCCCTGGATGTTGCCAAACCACCTGGATCAGCTACCATGAGCAAAGCTGGTCAGTCGTCTCTTGCTAATGCATCTGATACGCTACCTTCACACCCAGGGTATGACCTCAGCAATAGCAATTATGGTACTCTCATTGACTGTACCCTGCTGTGCTGCAAAAACTACTATTACTGTTGAAATTGGACTGTATCTACAGATTCTCTAGAGTCACCACTGCCAGACAGTGATGTTTAAAGGGGTCACCCAGTTTCAACAAATAAATGTTGTTTTTTTAATGAAAACTAATACAATTTTTCAATATACTTTCACTATCAATTCCTCATGGTTTTCTAGATTTCTGCTTGCTGTCGTTCATAGTCAACAAAATAAATGGGCTTATATATTGTAAATCTGATGTGTTCCCAAATTTTATAATTTACATAAAAAAGAAACACACACAATATTGTATATAAAAATTAATAAACATGTTTCTTTATTCAGCCCACAAATAAAATAATTCAAAATACTGTGATCAAAGCCCACCTGTACATATATCCTAATAGATATATATATATATATATATATATATATATATGTACATATATAGTATATCATTAGAGCATAAATTGTTTATGTGTGTGTCATGAGTATATTACATTGGTATGCATGTATAGGAATGAGACTATTACCTTCCTGAAATCACAAGTCCAGATATCCTGCAGGTCAGGGTTTCAGGGTTATGGGTTTTCAGCTAGTTGTTCCTATTGAAATCCAGTCAGGCATACAAGAGTGGGGGTTGTGACTGGACAGTGACCTCAGATCTCTGTGGCTCCCAGCTCTGCTGGATGCAGATGGAACAGTTCATTTCCAAGTATGGCTAAGCACAAGCCAGGAGCATCACCTTAGAAAAACTGGGAATGCCTTGGATTTTTTATTTTTTATTTTTGTAATGTATATTGTTTTGTTTGCATGTCATCCATGTCTTTTATTTGTATGTATTTTGTTAGGAGTATTTAGGTTCATTGCTTTCTATTTTTTTTACCTGGGGAGTTTTTGGCTGCGCGGTGTCTGGGGTGGCATCCTGGCGCTGCGGGGTTGTCCTTTCGTGGGTATTGGTGCACACCTTCTGACTTTCACGCGCATACTGTGGGTAGGCAGCTTTATTTCCTGGTTTATTAGTCTGTCCTCCCATTTGCACCTGGGAGGAGTGGTCTCTAATCTGTATTTAAACCCATGCCTCCCATGGTTCTGTGCTGAGTGTCTCTTTTCAGTGCTAGGCCTTAGCAGGAGGTTGTCTGAGATATAGGAAGTTCTGTGGTTGGTTTTTGGGAGGTTTGGGTGAACGAGTTGGTGTGTTAGTTTTCCCTTCTGTGTTCACCAATCCTCCCTCTGTGTGTAATTGACTGTGTGAGTGAATTGCCTTATCCTTTGATTTCTACTCAGTTTCCCTGTGTTTGTTTCCTAGTGTAAGGTTCCTTCCCATATTGGTTTGGGGGAATCCGTTCGGTACTATTCCGTTATCGGGCCAGCAGCAGCGCATTTCAGCACCAGCTTTCGGGACAGCAGTTCAGTTCAGCAGCGGGAATTACAATGACATCCGAGGACTGCTGGCCCGATGCTTGTGCCCAGTAGCCAGTACATCAATGACCCCCCCTCCATCTCCTCCTCCTTCCAGTGCTGCCCCCCAGCTCTCCTTACATCTACCCCGTACCCTCTCCCCGCCACATGACTAAGCCGATGCTGGCCCGATGATAGAGGCCGTGCTTGTGTGTAGTAGGCAGTACATCGATCGATGCCCTCATCCTCCTCTTCCTTCCAGTGCTGCCCCCCAGCTCTTCTTACATCTGCCCCGTACCCTCTCCCTGTAATAGGCCTCACCGTAAATCTTGAGCAATGAATGCTACTAGATAGCCGCCGGACGCTGCAGAAAGTTTGTCCCTCCGGCTCGCTGTAGCTCACCGTTCCTATAGTCGGCGTGTTTCTTGTCAGGGCCTGGATTGAGCCCCGGTGTCTTTCCTTTCGGTCTCGGTACTAGCGCTGAGGTGAGGCCTAGTCGTGTGGCGGGGAGAGGGTACGGGGAAGATGTAAGGAGAGCTGGGGGGCAGCACTGGCAGGAGGAGAAGGATGGGGGAGGGGGGTCATCGATGTACTGGTTACTGGGCACAAGCATCGGGCCAGCAGTCCTCGGATGTCATTGTAATTCCCGCTGCTGAACTGCTGTCCCGAAAGCTGCTGCTGAACTGCGCTGCTGCTGGCCCGATAACGGAATAGTACCATCCGTTCCCACATTTTTCCTGTGTGCTGCTTGTGTTGTTTGTCAGCGCACACCCTTGTCCGTCCCTGTCAGTAGCAGCTTCACTTGTTCGTTAGGGGTGACCCCCTTTAGTCTCCAGTCCCTAGAGATCTTATAGGGCATTCCTTCTCCCACTTCCCTCTAGGCCTACGGAATCAGTGAGAGAGGAGCTGTCGGGGTCAGGCTTAGCCTGAGTACAGCCGACCCACACCCGTGAGGCAGGGACCGGGATAGCTAGTGGGAGTAGTGCAGGGCGAGATTCCCTACTGCTGTTCCTTAGCCCCGTTGCAGCTACCTGGACTGACATAACATATTTAATATATAGCACTGAACCCCTTGGGTATTAAACCTTTAAACTTAATGGTACTTTTCTCTCTGAACCCATTACCTTTTGAAGTACCGTATTTTTCGGACTATAAGACGCACTTTTTTTTCCCCCAAATTTGGAGGGAAAAGAAGGGTGCGTCTTATAGGCCAAATGTGGCGCCTGGCATCCGCTGTAATAGAGAGGCGGAAGCCGGCAAGTGATAGACGCCATTACAGGTGCCGGGGCCTGCGACATCGCTGCGCTCCTCTGCCCTGCATGAAGCCAGCAGCAGCTCCTCCGTCCCCCCGCCGCTGGCTTCATGAAGGGCAGGGCAGCGATGTCTCAGGCCCCGGCGTCTATCCCTCCCCGGCATCCGCCTCTCTAGTACAGCGGATGCCGGGTCTGCAGTCTGTATCAGCGGCCTCTTCTCCCCCGGGGCCGGTCCCCACCGGCCCCGTACCTGTAAAGTTGCAGGCCGGCTCCTGCGCGGCGATATCGCAGGAGCCGACCTGTTCGGGTGACAGCCGGGAGCCTAATGAGGCTCCCAGGCCTGTCACTGCTATATATTAGTATTGCGGCTGGGTCTATGACCAGCCGTAATACTAATACACAGAATGTCCCATAGACGGCAATACAGTTGTATTGCCGTCTATGGGACTTGCAATCAAGTGACTGCAGGTTCAAGCCCCGGGGGGAATATAAAATAGTTTAAAAAAAAAAAAAAAGCTTTAAAAATATGAAATAAATAAAAGTTATAAATCACCTCCTGTCCCTAGAATATATATATAAAAGTAGAAAATCATATATAATAAACCACCGGGTTTTTTTTTTCAATAAAAGGTGATCTAAGCAATAGATATTCCCCAAAATGGTATAACTAAAAAGTACTTCTGGACCCGCAAAAAAAACTCCCATATATTAAATATTTTACCAGTTTTTGCTTCAAATTTTTTTTTCCCTATTTTCCTCCTCTAAAACCTGGGTGCATCTTATAGTCCGAAAAATACGGTATGTTTGCATCTGACTTCTAGGAGCAGTAGTGTTTGGGATTTCTGCTGATTCTGATTCTGAATACATAGGTGGTGGCAGAGTGTATTTGGGGTGAGTGGAGTGTGTTGCGGTGTGATTTATGCTCAGTTTTCTACCTGAGTGGAGAGTGAATGCAAGATTGAGTGCCTTTAGGCAGGGCCAATGTTAGTGGGAGCAAACTTGGCAATTGCCTGGGGACCCTGTCCCAAAAGGGGCCTCGCCGGATGAGGCCCAGCCACATCAATGATGGAAAGAGGCCTGGTGTCATATGCTGCAGGGCCCTTTTCCAATAGAAGCCTGCCAAGGGGAGGTCTGTAAAAATAAACATTTTTACTCACCTTTCCTGGAAGACCGGTGTTATTTTCTTGCCTTTAGCTGACATCACACCAACCAGACGTCACCTCTGAAGCTCAATCACAGGCCTCAGCAGTGATATCTGGAACGCATGACATCAGTCGTAGACCTGAAGATGGAGACTGCGGAGCAATACAAGGATGTCCAAGAGAAGTAAGGAAAGGTGAGTAAAATTGTTTGTTATTTTTCCTAACCTCCTCTGGGCCTCCAATTATTATACTGTACTTCAGCTCTAAAATGAACAGGAAAACCTCACAAGTATTCATCAAAATGAAGTGGCTCAAGGCTCTGGGGAGTATGATATGCTGTGTGGGGCCACTGTGGAGCATTATATTGGGGGTTCTCTGGGGAGCATATTATATTATGTGGGGCCACTGTGAAGCATATTGTACTGTGTAGAGGCTACTGTGGACCATATTATACCGTGAGGAGCCACTGTGTGGAGCATTTTATACAAGGAGGCTCTGGATAGCATATTATATTGTGGGGGGCCACTGTAGAGCATTAAGCTGGGCCTCTTAGGAAAATATTGTGTGATATACAGTCCATGGTCATGTGATATACAGACATGGTCATGTCATGGACAGTGCACAGCTCATTACAGTCACAGTTCAATAATCCAAAATCTGTCTTGTAAAGCCTGGTGTACCAGTGTATCCATTGCATGACCATGGACTGATTTTTATCCACTGAAAGTAAAGAATGACAGCAAGCAGAGGTTTAGAAAAACGTGAGGAATTGATACAGAATTGATATTGGAAAACTGGAAAACATAACTTTTCATTATACAGGCATTAACAAGTTAAAATTGGACAACTCCTATAAGGCATGTAGCCTTCATTAGAGTGTATCTCCTACTGCTATTTTTTATATTTATGTAGTTTCTTAATTTTCAACCTGTTAGGCTTTCAATGATTACTTGCCAAAAGGAGCTCATTGTGGCCAAATGTGCCTCAGTACATGGGTAGCATAAAAAATCCTGTCATGTCAGACAGTATTGGAATCACTATTCCATGTTATGAAATTTGCCCGAGATTTATGACGCAAGTGAGCCTTTTTAATAAATTTGACACACATACTGATAAGAAAAAATAATGACGTATGTGGAAAAAGCGCAAAAAATGCACTATTTATAAATAACCCCCATTGTGCTGCAAATTTTGTGGTAAAATGTGCTAGGATGTCTCTATTCTAGTCAAGGATTTGCTTTAGTTTTTACTTTAGAGGGGATGCTTCTGGAGATGGGGGTCACATACTATTTCCCCCCTATCTCTCCTCCACTCTTCTGCCGTCTCCTCACTTCCCGTTCCCTCCCCTCACTACACTACTCCTGTCTCCAGCCCTCCCATCCCGTCTCTTCCACCCACTACATTGCTTTTGTCTCCAGCCCTCCTTTCTTCAGCGTCCTGGTTGCGTCCTCAGCGACGCACTCGCAACAAGCTATTGCGTATGCGTGAGCCAACTAGCTAGGGAAAAAGGGAGTGGGACAGAGAGAATCAGAGGGAGGTGTGGTTAGGGACAGCTAGTATAATAATTATGGCTGCTGAGGCTGCAGTGTGCGGGCTAGCTAAGGAAACAGGGAGGGGGAGTGTGGAAAAAAGGGAGGGGTCAGATAGTGAGAGAGGGAGAAGAAGTGAGGTATCCTGGAACATGTAGGAAAACAGAAGAGGAAGTTAGGGATGTAACAAGCACAGAGGATGCTATAAGCTCACTGAGAACCCCAGAAATCACTCAAAACACTGCTAAGGGCCCCTTCACACGGAGGATACGCTGGCTGATTCCGAATCAGCAGCGTTTAAAGCAGGTCCCATTGCTTTCTGTGGGAGCCGGCATACGCGCGCTCCCCATAGAAATGAATGGGAAAAAGCAGCCCATTCATTTCTATGGGGAGCGCATGTATGTATGGGACCTGCTTTAAACGCTGCTGATTCGGAACGTTTACACGTTCTAAATCAGCCAGCGTATCCTCTGTGTGAAGGGGCCCTAAAGGTATTTGCTGGCATATATTAACTCGTTAATAGCACTACTATAGTACTTTTTTTGTAAAATAATTTTTTTGCCTGGAAAACCCCTTTAACTATATGTAACTATGTTTCTATAATATATAACTGATGGTTAAACGAAGACATATCTTAGGCTGGTTTCACACCAGCGTTGGCTCTCTGTATGGGAAATTCATTCCCCTTTCCGAAAAATACAGAGAGAAAAGCGTTGCAGAAACCGAGCAGAAACCACGCGTATCCCAATATAGTCTATAGGGTCCACAGGTAATCGCTTTTTAAATCGGATTAGGTTTCCTGTTTGGGGGGTCCAGTTTGGATGTGAACCTAGCCTTACTGCACACACTGTATATGAACATATACAAGAGATCAGCACTAGAGATGAGCGAGTACTGTTCAGATCAGCCCGCACGCATTGAAATGAATGGAAGCACCTGGTACTTCCGCTTTGACGCCAGCCGTCCACTTAACCCTCCACGTGCCGGCTGCGTCTATTCATTTCAATGCGTGCGTGCTGTTCGGATCAGCTGATCCGAACAGTACTCGCTCATCTCTAATCAGCACCCTTTTAGGTAGCTATGAATATTTCAGTATAGATAAACAATTGAGTTCCCACAAGTCTAGCAGGAATAGACTCACTGAGCTCCTAGGCTCATTTGAGAAGTATTTCAAGCATAAGAAGGTGTATCATTTGAAGTTCACATGGTTTCTAGAGCACTTTGCCCTTAGGCTACATGCTGTGACTAAACAACACAGTACAAGATGATCTGCGCTGCAAGTTTTCAACCCGCAGCATGTTAGTTTGTACATGGCGTATACTCCATGGCTTTCAACCTATGCAATGGCAAACCTGTGGTGATTCCTACAGCTGCATAAACTACCCAATTTCTGGATTATTGTTAACTCATCCACTACATGTGACCCCGGCAATCTGTAACCGACATAAGGTTACCTGTTAAATAGGTGATACTGCATAATACAATAAACATTGATATCACATATGAAATAAAAACATGAATCCTGAGTAATTATGAACTTTTGAAAGGGAAGAACATAAAACAATATAATAAATATTACTGCTGCAAAATAACTAAAAATAACACTCAATGTTAAAATGATGCATTAGTAAAACTTTCCAGTGAGGGAACTTAAAAAAAAAAAAAAATCTTCAGTAATTCTATGTATCTTAATCTGTAGCTTTTGTTACATTAGAATTATTATATTAGAATTCTCCAGGGGCAAGGCATTCCCTAAACACGATTTGTATGCTACATATCAATGGATTTAAAGAGAAACCCCAATCACCCCCATTTACTTTGCTATTGCTGTTACAATTTTCACAATTTTTAATTGTGAAATCTACTAATTAACTAACATTGAAACAAAGCAATATTATGGGGTTTATCCCTCTTTATAAATCATCTGATATATGGATGTAGAAGGCTGCAGGTACCTATCCATGAAAAAGCATTGTATCCACTATTTTTTCATGGATCGAACTCTAAGGTCCATGACTTGCCCTTAGAAGTCAATAGGTTAATGAAAAAAAAAAAAAATGAATCGCACACAGGGTGCAAATCTGGGATCATCCCCAGCCATGTGAATATAGCCTTAGAATGAAAGACCATACTGCTGTGTTCTGGGTAATCCCTTGATCCCACGAAACCCAGGTTGGGAAATGAGAAACACAGATTAAGAACTGTAACTGTGCAGCTGACTTAGAAACTTACACAACTGTAAGACACAAGAGATAGAGGAAGAGATTGCACCACAGCTTTTGTTCCCAAACAAACTCATGAATGTTATCCATCCAGTTCTACAGCCTTGGTAGTTTTCACATTTCCAAAATGGTCACCTGCTTCCTTATATTTTTCCTGCAGACACAATCTTATTGTATTTTACGCGACAATGCTTAATCTATCAACCTCATGGCAACAAGTACTGAGGCATGTAGTTAGTGCAAAGCACCAGAAATATGCAACATTGACGTGGTTGTATTGTATAGGAACGCACTCTACTCACAAACGGTATTTGAGAAACAGGTAAAGTATTCATACACTTCCAGGAGAGGTAATAGAGGAACACATTTCACGCTACATACAGGGCCACACCTGCCATGAAGCGACCTGAGGCAACAGCCTGAGGCTAAGGGGCAGTATTTTTTTAATCAGCCGCTAACTATTGGTTTATTCAAACAGGTCAATATTTTACTCATTGATCCCTGCTCCTGTCCAGATTCCAATTCTTCCTCCAGAAGGCACTGCAGCATTCTAGAGCACCTGCACCTTGGAGTCAGAAGTGGAGGCCAGATGCACCAGGAGTGTGGCTCAATGAGTACAACATTGACTGCTACCTGTTGGAATAATAGGTATCAGCAGAACTCATGTGGCACCAGAAGAGGTGAGTAAAAACAACAAACATATGTATTCACCTCTCCTACGCCTGAGTCATGCACCCCGTGATCTCTGCTGAGGCCTGTTATTGGGATGCAGTAGTCACATAGGGTTTAGTGGTGACCCCAGGTGTGCATGATGTCAAATAGTGACTTGAAGAAGATATCGGGTACCACTAGGGCCGCAAAGATGCCCAGCAGCCCAGCTGAGGTGAGGCAAGGTATGTATAAGTGTTTATTCTTTCTCACCTTCCCTGAACTTCATATTATTATTATACTCTACAGCCTGAGGTGATCCCAGAGTATAATAGTGCTTTGTTGGTGACAAACCATCAGAAGTTTCATGTCCGACCCAAGCCCAAAACTTTTTGAAAATTTAGGTTCAATCTGTGTGGGTGCCGAAAAAGGGGTCAATATACTGTGTGAGGGCCAAAAAGAAGAGGGTAATATTATGTGTAATGGTCTCAAAAGGGACAATATACTGTGTGGGGACCAGTAGAGGGGGTAATATACTAGGGACATTTCCATGTGCTTAGAAAGAAACTTGGTATCACGATGTCCATTACATGCCTTGCCATTGACAGCTAGCCACTGTTGCTTTTGTTTGTAGTGGTGTCATGAATAAGAAACCTGGACTGTTGTGGACTTTATCTTTAGTGATAAACCCAGGCTTTGTTTGGGGTCATACAATATTCAGGTTAAAGAATGAAGGCCTCATGGTGAGTACTTCAACCCTGCCTTTGCTGTGGAGTGACACACTGCCCTAACTACTTGTATGATGTTCTGTAGAGCCATTGTAAAGGAAAGTCAGTCACCCGTAGTAGAAATAGGAGGAACACTGATAGTTCAGCGATATGTGCAGGATGTCCTGGGACCACATGTATTGACTCTCATGGCAGGACTTGCAACTGGCATATTTTTTCCCCTATCAGTATTTCTTGGAGTGTGGGAGGAAATCCACGCAAACACAGGAAGAACATAGAAACTCCTTGCAGATGTATGTTGTCCTTGGCAGGATTCAAACCCAGGACTCCAGCACTGCAAGGCTGCAGTGCTAACCATGGAGCTGCCAACCTATATATCTCAATGCTCATGCGTACCTCATCTTGTGTCCAGACTAGAGCCTCCTTTCAAATGTAGTGTTTCCCAATGAACTTACCCTTCTTCTCTAATACAGTAACACATATATAGTTTAATTTAATTCCAACAAATGATTACTTTTGTGTGTCTGTTTTTTGAGTGTTTAAAGGGGTTGTCCCACGTCGCATACTTACCTGTCTTCGTTCTTCTAAAATCTTCTGTCTTCCGGCTTTGTTTCGTCATTGGTGGGCGGGGTCACATATGCAAAGCCAAGCGGCGAGATGCCGCCGACCCTGCGTGCGTGCTCATACACCAGTCTACCCTTCACAATGCGAATACAGACCCGACACCCTGCGGGTCTGTATTAGCATTGTGAAGGCTAGACTGGTGTATGAGCTTGCACGCAGGGCCGGCGGCATCTCGCCGCTTGGCTTTGCATATGTGACCCCGGAGTGGAACAGCATCGCTTCTGCCGCTGCTGTCTTCATGCAGGGCAGAAGCATAGCGATGTGCCTGTGCCGGTGTCTAACAGTCCCCAGCATCCGCCTATTACAGCGGATGCCGGGGAGTTAGATGCCGACACAGGTGAAGCCAGCAACATCGCTATGTGCCTGCCCTGCATGAAGACAGCAGCGGCAGAAGCGATGCTGTTATTCCGCTCCTCCGCCCCCCTCCCCGGAATAGCAGCATCACTTCTGCCGCTGCTGTCTTCATGCAGGGCAGAAGCATAGCGATGTTGCTGGCTTCGCCTGTCCCCCAAAGGGTAAACTACCCCCCCCCCCTCCAGGCTCACTCCCGTGTACTTAGCCCCTCCTCCCTCCCCCCTGAGAGCAGGCAGACACATCACTTGACTCAGGTCAGGGCTGTGGCCACAAAAAAATGAATAAAGTGAGATAGTGGCCAAACAAAGCAGTTTTGCTGAAGCAATGTATTTAGGAAAAGTCTTACATTCACATTTACAAGCAGTATAGATAGGATCCTTGTGACGGGACAACCCCTTTAAGTCAAATATGATATGGAGTGAGACCACTCGTCCACGTAAAGGGTACTGCCAAAAAAAATCATTAGCACACCAAAGCGAACAGCAGGAGAAAATTAATAATCCCTGTGATGAATGGACTAGATGCATTATATTGTAAAACACACTTGCCAGTCACAACCGTCACCATATACGTAAAAGGAGTACTAATATTGTGACCGGATGTAAAGAAAAACGGTGACTGCACATACAATTTGATCCAAGGCATGCCTGAATTTGTTAAAGAACTAGCTCAAGCAGATAGCAGTGTCACAAAACATATTGCTTATACATGCCTAATACAGATAATACAGCTACAAAGTACTATATACACCAAATGATCTATCTTTTCTGTTATTATATCTAAATGCTTCGCAGTGGCGTAACTACCGGGGTAGCAGCGGTAGCAGCTGCCACAGGGCCCGGGACATTAGGGGCCCGGCGACAGCCACTACTCTTGTGGGTTTTTTTTTGTCTTAATAGGCTGTTACCGGCTGGAGTTACTCCAGCCGGTAACGGGTCCTATCTACTTACCAATCCTGGCAGGGGCCGGGAACGGTAAGTGATGCCACAGGCCCCGCAAACACTATTATTTATATTATTTTTATGTCTTTTCAGACCCCCGAGTATAATGATTGGAGGCTCGGGAGAGGTAAGAGAACATAAAAAACAGTGTTACTTACCTTTCCGGGCGACAGACAGGCTTCGGGCCTAGTTGTGTGTCATTGAAGATGGCCGACACCACCAAGGATTGCAGCGGAGCCGGGGATAGGTAAGTGACAGTGTTTTATATATTTGTATCCCCCCCTTGGGTCTTTGATTATTATACTCTGGGGTCTGAAAAGAGGCAACTAGAGGCAGACATGTCCCCCTTCAGCTACCCCCATGGTTTAATGTCCTGCTCCCTTTGCCCCCAGTATAATGTTCCAGTCCTGCGACCTGCACTGTTTAATGCCCCCATCCATCTCCCCCTAAGTCCCCCTTCATCTGCTCCCAGTTTAATGTCATCCTTTTCATCTGTCCCCCATTTAGTGTCCAAACTTCGTCTGCCCACAGTTTAATATAATAAAACACTGATACTCACCTCTCCTCGCTCCCCTGCCACTCTGTGAAGTCTGTTCAGGGAGCTGTAGACGCGATGTGAGTGACGTCATTACATTGTGCCAACAGCTCCTGGGATCGGCGCACACAGGAGCTAGTGGCGAAGCAGGAGCTATCATCTGTGCACAGCTCCCACTTTACCATTGTATTTAACTCATCAAATCAGGAGGATTAAAGCAGACAAGGCCGGAGGACCCGATGGGATAAGCACAAGAGTTCTTAAAATGTGCAGAGACCAGCTGTGTGGTATTATTACGCACATGTACAATATGAGTCTAAAGCTAGGAGTGGTACCTCAACTGTGGAAAACATCTTGTGTGGTACCAGTCCCAAAGAAACCCAACCCAATGGACTACAATGACTACAGGCCTGTAGCACTGACAACACCTGATGAAGGTCCTAGAGAGACTGGTCCTGACACACCTACGCCCTCTAGTGTGCTCCGCTCTGGAACCCCTCCAGTTTGCCTATCGGCCGGGCATTGGGGTAGATGACGCCATCATCCACCTTCTTCACAAAGCTCTCTCTCACCTAGAGAAACCCGGGAACACTGTGAGAATAATGTTCTTTGATTTCTCCAGTGCTTTCAACACCATTCAGCCAGAGCTACTGAGGGAGAAGCTGAACCTTGGTGGAGTGGACCATCACCTGGATCCTAGACTACCTGACAAACCGCCCTCAGTATGTGAGAGCCCGGGACTGTGTGTCTGACACTGTGATCTGTAGTACGGGGGCACCACAAGGTACAGTTCTTGCCCCATTCCGCTTCACACTGTACACTGCTGACTTTAGGCACAACTCATCCAGCTGTTACTTACAGAAGTACTCTGATGACTCTGCTATAGTAGGCCTTATCACTGATGGCGACGATAGGGAATACAGAGACAAACCAGGATTTTGTTGAATGGTGCCAGCAGAACCATCTCAGGATTAATGCTGGGAAGACCAAGGAGATGGTGGTGGACTTTGGGAAACGGAGGAGTGCTATGACCCCGGTGGAGATCCAGGGGACATGCATTGAGATAGTCAGGACCTATAAGTATCTGGGTGTGCTCCTCAATAATAAACTAGACTGGGCTGATCACCTGGAGGCGCTGCACAGGAAGGGCCACAGCAGACTCTACCTGCTCAGGAGGCTGAGGGCCTTCGGAGTACAGGGGTCACTTCTTAGGGCCTTTTTCAACTCGGTGGTTGCTTCAGCTATCTTTTTCGGTGTAGCCTGTTGGGGGAGCAGTATATCAACCAGGGACAGAAATAGACTTGACAGGTTGATCAGAAGGGCCAGCTCTGTCCTGGGGAGCCCCCTGGACCCAGTACAGGTGGTGGGTGACAGAAGGATACTGTCCGTGGTGACCTCCACGTGGGAGAATAAATCCCACCCCATGTATGAGAACTTGATGGCACTTGGCAGCACTGTAAGAGACCGTCTGCTTCACCCCAAGTGTGAGAAGGAGCGCTATCGCAAGTCCTTCCTTCCAACCGCGATCAGGCTGTATAATCTACATCAGATGAGACAAGCGAAGATCACTCCGCACAGAGAACTAAATGACTATGAACGTCCTCCTCCTTTCTTCTCTGTTCCTTAGCTGCTATGGACTCCTAGTATATCTTTCTCAGCATATGTGTGTCTACTTCTGTAATATATTACTGTGTATTATCATGTATCTGTATTACTATGCAGCTGTAATATACTGAAATTTCCCCACTGTGGGACTATTAAAGGATTATCTTATCTTATCTGCATCCACTCCGATGGATACTGGGACATTCCTCCCACCGACCGGGACACAACCCAGTTTACATTACCTGGTACTTCAAGAGAATATCATTGAATAGAAGAGTGTAGGAGCTCCCTTGCACTTAAAAAGGCCTGGGAAACATCTATGTTTCAACTTTGTATTTTGTCCTAAATCGGGTTTTTTTTTTTCCAGTCTTTCCTACAGTGTGGCTTTTGTATGCTATTTGGATTATTTTTGTATAAAGTAGATTTGTTTTTATTGAATGTGCAATATATTGAGCATGTATCTTTGTTTTTCATATTTATTTTTGCATATGTTACATCATCTTTCTCTTTTTGGCCTAGTCTTGCTCTGTGTGGCTGACTTCCTGTCAACTATAGGAAACCTTAGTATCTACCATATCTCTCCTGGCAGCTCTCAGATATCTCCTCTCCACACCAAGCTCCAACTTCCATGTTCCTTTGCATGCTGCTCCATACATAGGGTGCAGCTGAAGATATAATTTCTTACTTATGTATGAAATGCTGTGACAATACACATGTCCATACACTGATTATTTCATAAGTTATAAAAGTCTATGTGCATGTCCTACCATCTGTTTATAAGGGCTGAGAGAATCTATCACAAGCATGAAGCATGTTTGCAGGGGTAAAAATGCCAAGGCAGGTTTCATTGCTTTATGATCAGTTGTCTTTAACCAACCCAGTCAGGCATAAATAAGAGAATGTGACCTGGTAGTGACCTCATGGCCATCTGTAGAGTATTCCTCTTTCAACGGTGCAGCTGAAACCAGTCATTTTCCAGATTCTCAAGAAAATGATGATAAAGATGATGATGATAATAATAATAATACATTTTATTGATATAGCGCCAATGCATTCCGCAGCACTTTACAAATTATAGGGTTCAACTACAGACAAAAAGAGACATTACACAGTAATAGTTAAAGAGGTTGGCCACTTTCAGACCAATATTGACAAACAAATGTCCAATAAAAAGATATAAAATTTCCCAATATACTTTCTGTATCAATTCCTCACAGTTTTCTAGATCTCTGCTTGCTGTCATTCATTCTGTTACTTCTAGAGGATGAAACTCTGACCATGGTCATGTGATTTACGGTCCATGGTCATGTGATGAGCACACAGGTGCCACTCGTTATAGTCCCAGCACAGTAATCAGACATCTGCCTGGTAATCAGCTGTGCACCTGTGTGCTCATCACATGACCATGGACCGTAAATCACATGACCATGGACCGTAAATCACATGACCATGATCAGAGTTTTATCCACTAGAAGTAACAGAATGAATGACAGCAAGGAGAGATCTAGAAAACTGTGAGGAATTGATACAGAAAGTATATTGGGAAATTGTACAGCTTTTTATTGTACATTTGTTTGTCAATATTGGTCTGAAAGTGGCCAACCTCTTTAAGTCACACAATGGGACTGAGGGCCCTACGTGCAAGAGCTTAAAATCTATGAGGTAGAGGGGATGACGCAAGAGGTATCAGGGCGGCATAGAGGTAGCATTCCTTATGCAGTGGTCCAGCTGTTTTTGTGATAGAGGACTCTCTCTATACACATTAATAAAGTTGTATGGGCAGTCACCAGTCAATGTCTTGTATTGTGCATATGGTGCCTGCACATATAAGGTTACTGTCCAATATGGCATCATACCTGTGAGGTTATGTGGGAGTGTGAACAGAAGAGGGTTAGTTTTAGGGATTCTGACTACAGAAGGGTTTACATTAATAATTGTGATAGGCATGTCTGAAAAGATGTGTCTTTAGTTTGCGCTTGAAGCTGTAGAAGTTGGGAGTTAATCTGATTGTCTGGGGTAGAGCATTCCAGAGAAGTAGTGCAACTCGGGAGAAGTCTTGTATACGGGAGTGGGAGGTTCGGATAATAAAAGATGATTCTTAGGTCAATGAGTGAACGAATAGCAGAGGTTGCGTGATAGTCAGAGATGAGGGAGGAAATATAGAGAGGTGCAGCAATATGGAGAGCCTTGTGGATGAGGGTGATAAGTATTGAATAGGCAGCCAATGCAGTGACTGGAAAAGACCAGAATCACTGTAGCATTTAGACTGATAGATGAACCTGGCCGCTGCATTCAGAATAGATTTTGGAGGGAGAGTTTAGTAAGGGGAAGAACAATTAGTAAGAAGTTACAGTAGTCAAGACGAGAGTAAATTAGGGCGACAATAAGTGTCTCTAATGTTTCTGTGGTAAGGAAAGGGCAGATTCTGGAGATGTTTTTGAGGTGAAGATGACAAGAGCATTCGAGTGGTTGGATATGGGCAGTGAAGGAAAATTCTGAGTCAAACATGACCTGAGGCAATAATGCCTAGGAATTATAGTGAGGCCAAAGAATGAAATATAGATATCAGGGTTAGGTCTGTTAGATGATGGAAACAGTAGTAGTTCAGTTTAAGATAATGAAAAGACATGATATTTGAGACAGTCACTGTTGGTCTGTACTAGAGCAAGGGTGATGTCATGGATTGAGGTATATAGTTGAATGTCATCAGCATAAAGGTACCAGAAATCAAATCTAGTAATGGTTTGTCCAATGGGGGCTGTATAGAGAGAGAAGAGCAGGGGTCCTAGTGGATAAAAATCAGTCCATGGTCATGTGATGGACACAAGCGCAGAGCTCATTATAGTCACAGCACAGTAATCAGACATCTGCCTGGTAACGAGATTTGTACCTGTGTGCAATACCATGAGCATGGACTGTATATCACATGGCCATAGTAGTGAATGACAGCAAGAAAAAATCTAGAAAACGTGAAGAATTAATATAGAAAGTATTCTGGAAAATTGTCTCTCAATACTGGCCAACCACTAAGTTTCACAAAAGTTTTCCAGACGGCAGCTTCTGTGTACTTTCTAGTTGTCTCCATCTGAATACCAGCAGTTCCATGTAAACTTAAATTAGCATTGTGTGGTTTATATAATGATAAAAAGGATTAAGAAAGATTCAGAAAACTGAAAGCGTGAGTCATAGACCTGGCAAAGCAAGAGGAAAAAATCCTTTTAATCCTATAGCCAGTGGGACATTTTCTAGGCAGCTGCATTTCAATGCCATAAGCAGACTGCTGGGGGTGCACAAGCAATCGTTTTCCTCTGTCAGTCACAGAAAAGGTATCTTTGTTTTTGCTTCTTTGTGTTATTGAATGTTTCTTTCGGTGTAATAGCAATGCCAGGAAACAAGTGAAAAAACAAAAAAACTCACCACAGAACCATTACTAAACAAATTAAAATGGTTGATCTTTTGGGGTTGCTCAAATCCATTTTTGATATGGTTATGCTGATGCATGGCCGATGACCGACAACAAATTACACAATTTCCGAAGGCAAATCTGCACATTATTGGCAGCATATGATGCATATTTTCTTTTTTAAAATGTAGATTTTGAGCCCCATATAGAGCTCACAATGTACATTTTTCCCTATCAGTACGTCTTTGGAGTATGGGAGGAAATCCACGCAAACATGGGGAAAACATACAAACTCCTTGCAGCCGTTGTCCTAGGCAGGATTCAAACCCAGGACTACAGTGCTTGAAGGCTGCAGTGCTAACACCAGCACTTCCAGCCGGTGTTCGTGCTTAACCTCTGTTTTAGCGGTCCGGCTCTGTTGTTCAGAGCCCCCGGTTGAACTTGAACAATGCTAGTTTAACCCTTTCACTATCAGGAGATTTTGAATATTTTTCACTGTTTTGAGATGGACAAATAAAACCTAAATTGCAAGTCGCCATGAAGTAATAAATTTACTCCTTACACAGAAGACCGTTTCACTGGGGGGGAAAAAGCAGGAAGAGATTCAGCCAGAGAATGAAATAAAAGCCAATTTGGTCTGAAGTTACTGGCCTTAATACTGGCTGGAAAACAAGGAAGAAACAAGACTCTAATAAACTAAAGCATGGGCCTAAGCGTTTCTTATATATTAATACTAAGGGGTCCAATACAGAATAACCAATGCTGTTGTAGGTGAAAGTGATGCCTTTAGCAGTAAAAAAAACCAAACAAACAAACAAAAAAACACCCCAGAGCTTAAGACTATTTTTCTCCTACCTTTAGATGTCTTCTTTGTGCCACCATTCGGTATAAATCCTGGTTTTCGTCGGTATGCAAATAAGTTCTCTTGCAGCACTGGGGGCGGTCCCCAATGCTGCGAGAGAACTCTCCAGCGCCGCCTCCATTGTCTTCAGGAACGGGCTCTCTTTGCGTCTTCTTTCGGTGGTGTCTTCAAACTTCTAGGCCTCAGGCAACCGACTGCTACAATACTGTGTAAGCGGCCATTTTCTTGTGGCAGGCGTGCATGCGCAGACAGCTTTGCCCTAGGCCCTGATGTCCTATTGCAGGGGTAGGGAACCTTTGGCTTTCTAGCTGCTTTGAAACTACAACTCCCAACATGCTCCATTCACTTCCATGAGAGTTCCAAGAACAGCAGAGCAAGTATGCATGCTGGGAGTTGTAGTTTTTCAAAAGCTGGAGCGCCGAAGGTTCCCTAACCCTGTCCTACCGGAAATCCAAGTATTTCATTTGTGCTGTGGGTGCAAAAAATACAAAAACCACCCGCTATTATACCAATCTGAAAGCTGCCAACAAGTGGGATTTTATATGGTGTCGTTTAATGGGTGAAAATGCGTTATCTGAGTGTGTTAGACGTTCATCTCTATTGTTAATCATTACTAGAGATGAGCGAACAGTGTTCTATCGAACTCATGTTCGATCGGATATTAGGCTGTTCGGCATGTTCGAATCGAATCGAACACCGCGTGGTAAAGTGCGCCATTACTCGATTCCCCTCCCACCTTCCCTGGCGCCTTTTTTGCTCCAATAACAGCGCAGGGTAGGTGGGACAGGAACTACGACACCGGTGACGTTGAAAAAAGTAGGCAAAACCCATTGGCTGCCGAAAACATGTGACCTCTAATTTAAAAGAACAGCGACGCCCAGCTTCGCGTCATTCTGAGCTTGCAATTCACCGAGGACGGAGGTTTCCGTCCAGCTAGCTAGGGCTTAGATTCTGGGTAGGCAGGGACAGGCTAGGATAGGAAGGAGAAGACAACCAACAGCTCTTATAAGAGCTAAATTCCAGGGAGAAGCTTGTCAGTGTAACGTGGCACTGACGGGCTCAATCGCCGCAACCCAGCTTTCCCAGGATCCTGAATGGAATACACTGTCAGTGTATTCCCGTATACCCGATATATACCCCGATACCCGTTCCAACGGTGTGCCCCCCCACCTTCACCCCAGAAATACCCTGCAAGTCCCCTAGCAATAGAATTGGGGCTATATACACCCACAATTTTTACTACTGGTATACAGTGCCATTGTCTGACTGGGAATTCAAAGAATATATTGGGAATACAAATACCCTCATTTCTTGCTACTGCCATATAGTGCCAGTGTCTGACTGGGAATTCAAAGAATATATTGGGGTTACGTGCACCCACAATTTTTACTACTGGTATACAGTGCCATTGTCTGACTGGGAATTCAAAGAATATATTGGGGTTATAAATACCCTCATTTCTTGCTACTGCCATATAGTGCCAGTTTCTGACTGGTAATTCAAAGAATATATTGGGGTTACGTGCACCCACAATTTTTACTACTGGTATACAGTGCCATTGTCTGACTGGGAATTCAAAGAGTATATTGGGAATACAAATACCCTCATTTCTTGCTACTGCCATATAGTGCCAGTTTCTGACTGGTAATTCAAAGAATATATTGGGGTTACGTGCACCCACAATTTTTACTACTGGTATACAGTGCCATTGTCTGACTGGGAATTCAAAGAGTTTATTGGGAATACAAATACCCTCATTTCTTGCTACTGCCATATAGTGCCAGTTTCTGACTGGGAATTCAAAGAATATATTGGGGTTACGTGCACCCACAATTTTTACTACTGGTATACAGTGCCATTGTCTGACTGGGAATTCAAAGAGTATATTGGGAATACAAATACCCTCATTTCTTGCTACTGCCATATAGTGCCAGTTTCTGACTGGTAATTCAAAGAATATATTGGGGTTACGTGCACCCACAATTTTTACTACTGGTATACAGTGCCATTGTCTGACTGGGAATTCAAAGAATATATTGGGGTTATAAATACCCTCATTTCTTGCTACTGCCATATAGTGCCAGTTTCTGACTGGTAATTCAAAGAATATATTGGGGTTACGTGCACCCACAATTTTTACTACTGGTATACAGTGCCATTGTCTGACTGGGAATTCAAAGAGTATATTGGGAATACAAATACCCTCATTTCTTGCTACTGCCATATAGTGCCAGTTTCTGACTGGGAATTCAAAGAATATATTGGGGTTACGTGCACCCACAATTTTTACTACTGGTATACAGTGCCATTGTCTGACTGGGAATTCAAAGAGTATATTGGGAATACAAATACCCTCATTTCTTGCTACTGCCATATAGTGCCAGTTTCTGACTGGGAATTCAAAGAATATATTGGGGTTACGTGCACCCACAATTTTTACTACTGGTATACAGTGCCATTGTCTGACTGGGAATTCAAAGAGTATATTGGGAATACAAATACCCTCATTTCTTGCTACTGCCATATAGTGCCAGTTTCTGACTGGGAATTCAAAGAATATATTGGGGTTACGTGCACCCACAATTTTTACTACTGGTATACAGTGCCATTGTCTGACTGGGAATTCAAAGAATATATTGGGAATACAAATACCCTCATTTCTTGCTACTGCCATATAGTGCCAGTTTCTGACTGGGAATTCAAAGAATATATTGGGGTTACGTGCACCCACAATTTTTACTACTGGTATACAGTGCCATTGTCTGACTGGGAATTCAAAGAGTATATTGGGAATACAAATACCCTCATTTCTTGCTACTGCCATATAGTGCCAGTTTCTGACTGGGAATTCAAAGAATATATTGGGGTTACGTGCACCCACAATTTTTACTACTGGTATACAGTGCCATTGTCTGACTGGGAATTCAAAGAGTATATTGGGAATACAAATACCCTCATTTCTTGCTACTGCCATATAGTGCCAGTTTCTGACTGGGAATTCAAAGAATATATTGGGGTTACGTGCACCCACAATTTTTACTACTGGTATACAGTGCCATTGTCTGACTGGGAATTCAAAGAGTATATTTGGAATACAAATACCCTCATTTCTTGCTACTGCCATATAGTGCCAGTTTCTGACTGGGAATTCAAAGAATATATTGGGGTTACGTGCACCCACAATTTTTACTACTGGTATACAGTGCCATTGTCTGACTGGGAATTCAAAGAGTATATTGGGAATACAAATACCCTCATTTCTTGCTACTGCCATATAGTGCCAGTTTCTGACTGGGAATTCAAAGAATATATTGGGGTTACGTGCACCCACAATTTTTACTACTGGTATACAGTGCCATTGTCTGACTGGGAATTCAAAGAATATATTGGGAATACAAATACCCTCATTTCTTGCTACTGCCATATAGTGCCAGTTTCTGACTGGGAATTCAAAGAATATATTGGGGTTACGTGCACCCACAATTTTTACTACTGGTATACAGTGCCATTGTCTGACTGGGAATTCAAAGAGTATATTGGGAATACAAATACCCTCATTTCTTGCTACTGCCATATAGTGCCAGTTTCTGACTGGGAATTCAAAGAATATATTGGGGTTACGTGCACCCACAATTTTTACTACTGGTATACAGTGCCATTGTCTGACTGGGAATTCAAAGAGTATATTGGGAATACAAATACCCTCATTTCTTGCTACTGCCATATAGTGCCAGTTTCTGACTGGGAATTCAAAGAATATATTGGGGTTACGTGCACCCACAATTTTTACTACTGGTATACAGTGCCATTGTCTGACTGGGAATTCAAAGAGTATATTGGGAATACAAATACCCTCATTTCTTGCTACTGCCATATAGTGCCAGTTTCTGACTGGGAATTCAAAGAATATATTGGGGTTACGTGCACCCACAATTTTTACTACTGGTATACAGTGCCATTGTCTGACTGGGAATTCAAAGAATATATTGGGAATACAAATACCCTCATTTCTTGCTACTGCCATATAGTGCCAGTTTCTGACTGGGAATTCAAAGAATATATTGGGGTTACGTGCACCCACAATTTTTACTACTGGTATACAGTGCCATTGTCTGACTGGGAATTCAAAGAGTATATTGGGAATACAAATACCCTCATTTCTTGCTACTGCCATATAGTGCCAGTTTCTGACTGGGAATTCAAAGAATATATTGGGGTTACGTGCACCCACAATTTTTACTACTGGTATACAGTGCCATTGTCTGACTGGGAATTCAAAGAGTATATTGGGAATACAAATACCCTCATTTCTTGCTACTGCCATATAGTGCCAGTTTCTGACTGGGAATTCAAAGAATATATTGGGGTTACGTGCACCCACAATTTTTACTACTGGTATACAGTGCCATTGTCTGACTGGGAATTCAAAGAATATATTGGGGTTATAAATACCCTCATTTCTTGCTACTGCCATATAGTGCCAGTTTCTGACTGGGAATTCAAAGAATATATTGGGGTTACGTGCACCCACAATTTTTACTACTGGTATACAGTGCCAATTTCTAACTAGGAATTCAAAATGCGCAAGGCTCCCGGAAAGGGACGTGGACGAGGCCGTGGGCGAGGTCGGGGGAATGGTTCTGGGGAGCAAGGTAGCAGTGAAGCCACAGGGCGTCCCGTGCCTACTCCTGTGGGGCAGCAAGCATTGCGCCACTCCACAGTGCCAGGGTTGCTTGCCACATTAACTAAACTGCAGGGTACAAACCTTAGTAGGCCCGAGAACCAGGAACAGGTCTTGCAATGGCTGTCAGAGAACGCTTACAGCACATTGTCCAGCAGCCAGTCAGACTCTGCCTCCTCTCCTCCTATTACCCAACAGTCTTGTCTTCCTTCCTCCCAAAATTCCGAAGCTTTACGGAACAATAACCCAAACTGTCCCTGCTCCCCAGAGCTGTTCTCCGCTCCTTTCATTGTCCCTCAACCTGCCTCTCCACGTCACGATTCCACGAACCTAACAGAGGAGCATCTGTGTCCAGATGCTCAAACACTAGAGTCTCCTCCATCTCCGTTCGATTTGTTGGTGGATGACCAGCAACCCACCCTCATCGACGATGATGTGACGCAGTTGCCGTCAGGGCATCCAGTTGACCGGCGCATTGTGCGGGAGGAGGAGATGAGACAGGAGTTGGAAGAGGAAGTGGTGGATGATGAGGACACTGACCCGACCTGGACAGGGGGGATGTCAAGCGGGGAAAGTAGTGTGGATGTTGAGGCAGGTGCAGCACCAAAAAGGGTAGCTAGAGGCAGAGGCAGAGGTCAGCAGCTTAGGCGAAGCCAGGCCACACCCGGAATCTCCCAAGATGTTCCAGTTCGTACCCAGCCCCGAAAAACTCCCACCTCGAGGGCACGTTTCTCGAAGGTGTGGAGTTTTTTCAAGGAATGCGCCGAGGACAGATATAGTGTTGTCTGCACAATTTGCCTCTCGAAATTGATTAGGGGCTCTGAGAAGAGCAACCTGTCCACCACTTCAATGCGCCGTCATTTGGAATCCAAGCACTGGAATCAGTGGCAGGCAGCAACGGCAGGACAAAGGCCGCCTGCCGTTCACGCCACTGCCACTGCCTCTGCCACTGCCTCTGCCACTGCCACTGCTGACTGTGCTGGCGATGCACTCCAGAGGACGAGCCAGGACACCACTTCATCTGCCTCCGCCACTTTGTTGACTTCTACCTCATCCTCCCCTGGTCCTGTCTTATCTCCTTCTCCTGCACCATCAAAGGCACCATCAGGCGTTTCTTTACAACAACCCACCATCTCTCAGACATTGGAGCGGCGGCAGAAATACACTGCTAACCACCCACACGCGCAAGCCTTGAACGCCAACATCGCTAAACTGCTGGCCCAGGAGATGTTGGCGTTCCGGCTTGTTGAAACTCCCGCCTTCCTGGACCTGATGGCAACTGCGGCACCTCGCTATGCCGTCCCTAGCCGTCACTACTTCTCCCGGTGTGCCGTCCCCGCCTTGCACCAGCACGTGTCACTCAACATCAGGCGGGCCCTTAGTTCCGCGCTTTGCACAAAGGTCCACTTGACCACCGACGCGTGGACAAGTGCATGCGGACAGGGACGCTACATTTCACTGACGGCACACTGGGTGAATGTAGTTGAGGCTGGGACTGCTTCCCAAACTGGCCCGGTGTACCTCGTCCCCCCGCCTAACATTCCTGGCAGGGACACGAGAAGAACACCCCCCTCCTCCTCCTCCTCTACCGCCTCCTCCTCCGCCACCGCCTCCTCCTCCGCCACCGCCTCCTCCTCCGCTGTTAGATTGACCCCAGCTACGAGTTGGAAACGTTGCAGCACTGGCGTTGGTAGACGTCAGCAGGCTGTGCTGAAGCTGATCAGCTTGGGGGACAGACAGCACACTGCCTCCGAGGTGAGGGATGCCCTCCTCGATGAGACGGCAATATGGTTTGAGCCGCTGCACCTGGGCCCAGGCATGGTCGTTTGTGATAACGGCCGGAACCTGGTAGCAGCTCTGGAGCTTGCCGGACTCCAACATGTTCCATGCCTGGCCCACGTCTTCAACCTAGTGGTGCAACGTTTCCTAAAGAGCTACCCCAATGTTCCAGAGCTACTGGTGAAAGTGCGGCGCATGTGCGCCCACTTTCGCAAGTCGACAGTAGCCGCTGCTAGCTTAAAATCTCTTCAGCAACGCCTGCATGTGCCACAACACCGGCTTTTGTGCGACGTCCCCACACGCTGGAACTCAACGTTTCAGATGTTGAATAGAGTGGTTGAGCAGCAGAGACCTTTGATGGAATACCAGCTACAAAACCCTAGGGTGCCACAAAGTCAGCTGCCTCAGTTTCACATTCATGAGTGGCCATGGATGAGAGACCTTTGTGACATCCTACGGGTCTTTGAGGAGTCCACAAGGAGGGTGAGCTCTGAGGATGCGATGGTGAGCCTTACAATCCAGCTCTTGTGTGTTCTGAGAGAATCCCTGATTGACATCAGGGATAACTCAGATCACACAGAGGAGTTAGGGATAGCATCCGATCCGTCACAGCTGGAGAGTAGGTCCACACATCTGTCCGCTTCACTGCGTTTAATGGAGGAGGAGGAGGAGGAGGAGGAGGAGGAAGAAGAGTTGTCCGATGATGTGATGGTGATACAGGAGGCTTCCGGGCAACTTCGAATCGTCCCATTGTTGCAGCGCGGATGGGTAGACATGGAGGATGAGGAGGAAATGGAGATTGAACTTTCCGGTGGGGCCAGAGGAGTCATGCCAACTAACACTGTGGCAGACATGGCTGAGTTCATGTTGGGGTGCTTTACAACCGACAAGCGTATTGTCAAAATTATGGAGGACAACCAGTACTGGATCTTTGCTATCCTTGACCCCCGGTATAAAAACAACATCTCGTCTTTTATTCCGGTAGAGGGGAGGGCCAATCGCATCAATGCTTGCCACAGGCAATTGGTGCAGAATATGATGGAGATGTTTCCAGCATGTGACGTTGGCGGCAGGGAGGGCAGTTCCTCCAGTAGGCAACCAAGTTCTCACCGGTCCACACAAACGAGGGGCACACTGTCTAAGGTCTGGGACACCTTGATGGCACCCCCTCGCCAAAGTGCCGCCACGGAGGGTCCTAGTGTCACCAGGCGTGAGAAGTATAGGCGCATGTTGCGGGAATACCTTTCCGACCACAGCCCTGTCCTCTCCGACCCCTCTGCGCCCTACACGTATTGGGTGTCGAAGTTGGACCTGTGGCTTGAACTTGCCCTATATGCCTTGGAGGTGCTGTCCTGTCCTGCCGCCAGCGTCCTATCTGAGAGGGTGTTCAGTGCAGCCGGTGGCATCATCACTGACAAGCGCACCCGTCTGTCAGCTGAGAGTGCCGACCGGCTCACTTTGATAAAAAATGAACCACCACTGGATAGAGCCTTCATTTTTGTGCCCACCTGTGTAAAGCACCCCAACATGAAACTCCATGTCTGTACTCAACCTCTCCAATTCCTCCGCATCCTCATACTCATCCACCATAAGCGTTGCACAATTCTGCTAATACTAGGCTCCCTCCAACATGATTTCCCCCAACTCTGCTGGTTAGAGGCTCCCTCCACCCTGATTTCCACCAACTCTGCTGGTTAGAGGCTCCCTCCACCCTGCTTTCCCACAACTCTGCTGGTTAGAGGCTCCCTCCACCATGAATTTGCCCAAACTGGGTTTTTTAGAGGCTCCCTCCACCATGAATTGGTCCAAACTGGGCTGTTTAGAGGCTCCCTCCACCATGAATTTGCCCAAACTGGGCTGTTTAGCGGCTCCCTCCACCATTAATTGGTCCAAACTGGGCTGGTTAGAGGCTCCCTCCACCATGAATTGGTCCAAACTGGGCTGGTTAGAGGCTCCCTCCACCATGAATTTGCCCAAACTGGGCTGTTTAGAGGCTCCCTCCACCATGAATTTGCCCAAACTGGGCTGGTTAGAGGCTCCCTCCACCATGAATTGGTCCAAACTGGGGTTTTTAGAGGCTCCCTCCACCATGAATTGGTCCAAACTTGGCTGTTTAGAGGCTCCCTCCACCATTAATTGGTCCAAACTGGGCTGGTTAGAGGCTCCCTCCACCATGAATTGGTCCAAACTGGGTTTTTTAGAGGCTCCCTCCACCATGAATTTGCCCAAACTGGGCTGTTTAGAGGCTCCCTCCACCATGAATTGGTCCAAACTGGGCTGGTTAGAGGCTCCCTCCACCATGAATTTCCCAAAACTTGGCTGTTTAGAGGCTCCCTCCACCATTAATTGGTCCAAACTGGGCTGGTTAGAGGCTCCCTCCACCATTAATTGGTCCAAACTGGGCTGGTTAGAGGCTCCCTCCACCATGAATTGGTCCAAACTGGGGTTTTTAGAGGCTCCCTCCACCATGAATTTGCCCAAACTGGGCTGTTTAGAGGCTCCCTCCACCATGAATTTGCCCAAACTGGGCTGGTTAGAGGCTCCCTCCACCATGAATTGGTCCAAACTGGGGTTTTTAGAGGCTCCCTCCACCATGAATTGGTCCAAACTTGGCTGTTTAGAGGCTCCCTCCACCATTAATTGGTCCAAACTGGGCTGGTTAGAGGCTCCCTCCACCATGAATTGGTCCAAACTGGGTTTTTTAGAGGCTCCCTCCACCATGAATTTGCCCAAACTGGGCTGTTTAGAGGCTCCCTCCACCATGAATTGGTCCAAACTGGGCTGGTTAGAGGCTCCCTCCACCATGAATTTCCCAAAACTTGGCTGTTTAGAGGCTCCCTCCACCATTAATTGGTCCAAACTGGGCTGGTTAGAGGCTCCCTCCACCATTAATTGGTCCAAACTGGGCTGGTTAGAGGCTCCCTCCACCATGAATTGGTCCAAACTGGGGTTTTTAGAGGCTCCCTCCACCATGAATTTGCCCAAACTGGGCTGTTTAGAGGCTCCCTCCACCATGAATTGGTCCAAACTGGGCTGGTTAGAGGCTCCCTCCACCATGAATTTCCCAAAACTTGGCTGTTTAGAGGCTCCCTCCACCATTAATTGGTCCAAACTGGGCTGGTTAGAGGCTCCCTCCACCATTAATTGGTCCAAACTGGGCTGGTTAGAGGCTCCCTCCACCATGAATTGGTCCAAACTGGGGTTTTTAGAGGCTCCCTCCACCATGAATTGGTCCAAACTTGGCTGTTTAGAGGCTCCCTCCACCATGAATTGGTCCAAACTGGGCTGGTTAGAGGCTCCCTCCACCATTAATTGGTCCAAACTGGGCTGGTTAGAGGCTCCCTCCACCATTAATTGGTCCAAACTGGGCTGGTTAGAGGCTCCCTCCACCATTAATTGGTCCAAACTGGGCTGGTTAGAGGCTCCCTCCACCATGAATTTGCCCAAACTGGGCTGGTTAGAGGCTCCCTCCACCATGAATTGGTCCAAACTGGGTTTTTTAGAGGCTCCCTCCACCATGAATTTGCCCAAACTGGGCTGGTTAGAGGCTCCCTCCACCATGAATTGGTCCAAACTGGGGTTTTTAGAGGCTCCCTCCACCATGAATTTGCCCAAACTGGGGTGTTTAGAGGCTCCCTCCACCATGAATTTGCCCAAACTCTGCTGGTTAGAGGCTCAATCCACCCTGATTTTCAAAACAAATGTTGGTGCCAACCTCAACTTACTACAAGGGCCAAATTCACTGCTGGTGACAAGCTCTCCTCACTGCAAGTGCCAAATACACATGTTTCAAGGTGTTTTCCTACTGTCAGAGAGGTGGTATTGAGTGTGTAAAGTGTGTAGTTGTTAGGCTGTGATGTTGGGGTAATAGAGGGTCTTTGGTGTGTTAGATGCCCCCAGACATGCTTCCCCTGCTGTCCCAGTGTCATTCCAGAGGTGTTGGCATCATTTCCTGGGGTGTCATAGTGGACTTGGTGACCCTCCAGACACGGATTTGGGTTTCCCCCTTAACGAGTATCTGTTCCCCATAGACTATAATGGGGTTCGAAACCCGTTCGAACACACGAACATTGAGCGGCTGTTCGAATCGAATTTCGAACCTCGAACATTTTAGTGTTCGCTCATCTCTAATCATTACTGCTATTAATTTAACGTGGAACGGGGGTGGTGGGAATTATTATTATTTAGATAGACCAGCTGGTTTTGTGCTCATCCTCAGCTACAGCCACACCTCACATGACCTCTAGTGATGGTGTTCGTGATAAGGTCTTTGAAATACAATGCAACTGCAATCACGAGAATGACACACATTGTAAGATATAAAGTGCAGCTTCTGCTTTGATATATATATTTTGGAAATCTAGTATGGAAGCTCACACTTTATGTATCTAATTTCAGATCCCCAAGATCGGGTTGAGGTGAAAACTTTCCTTTTCAGTTTGGATCTGCATAAACTCTCTGGAGTTAAAAAGAAAAGAAACTCCTTGTCCTTTACACATTTTCATCTCCAGACTTGAGCTAAATTCAGAATTTTGCCAGTCTCCAGTTAACAAAGAGCTGTGCAGGAGTTAAGATGACAGCTAAACAGAGCTGAGCTGTTAGGTCAAATGTCGGACCACAAAAATTTTAGATAAACCTTTGCGTTTCCAAGGCCAACCAGAAAAATTAGAAGCAGCTATGTATGCAGCTGCTCTTCTCAGAGCTGGTTTACTTAGTATATCATGTGATAATGGGATGCAGCTCTGGACAAAGCAGAAAGAGCTTAGCATTGCAGTATATGGGACTAGTTATATCTTACAGCACCCAAACTCCATTAAATTATGGGATTACATTAGGTTACATAAGAAAACTACAACTTTGCTACATTACTTGTGTGAAAATGCTGTGCATCAGAATACAGCTCTCTAGTGGTAGCAAATCTCCAGTCCATTACTGAATTGTGTAGCACCATCTACTGGAGGGAAGCACAGAAATACCCATGCGGACGTTTAAAAAAAAAAAATATTAAGCAAAAGCCACCCAGTGAAATGAAACTTCATAACTACAGAACACCTTGAGTAGTAGAGAATACCTGTAGGAGCTACTGTCCCAAAGTGGATAGCTGCTACGTATGTATAACTAGGTATTCATGTACACTCAGCATTGTACTTGGGCTAGGTTCACATCTGCGTCAGACTCTCCGCAAGAAAGACTGTTGCAGAATCTGCCGAAAATCGCCTGTTTCACTATAAATATGGCGGAAACTCTACGGACCCCGCTGTAACCACCATTTAAATGGACAGGCTGTTAGTCGTTCAGGTCCCCTGGCAGATCCAAATGATGGAGAACCCAACGCAAGTGTGAACCTAGCCTTAGAATCAGAATTGTGTCTTAAAAAAAAAATTGCAGTGTATTATGCTATTACGTATAGCAAGTGAAATATAAAGATTAGGATTATATAGGAGATTCCAGGACTTCGGTCTCATGCACATGAACGTACCAATCCACAATTGCAGATCAAAGTACGGACATATGTATTTCAAAAGGGCCCAAACACAGCCGTAGTCAAATTGAAGAGCCGGAAAATATGAAGCGGGTCCTGTAACCGTCAATTCATTTCAACTCGAGTCTCATCAGAGCCATTTTTACTGACCCAGAGACTGCGCATGGTCTGCTGAAGTGTGACAGTCCATCATATAGGTGTTCCTTAACCCTAAAGATGCAGGGTAATTTGGGGACTAATACTTGGCAATTTATTTTTTTCATATTCACCGTCCCTACAAAAAAATCATAACTATTTTAACTGTCAACAAAGCCATATGAGTGATTATTATTTGTGCAACAAGTTATAGCTTTCACAACTTTTATAATTTTTCGCATTTTGGTTTTATGCCACTCATTTTCCATTAAGAATGACATGGCAACTTTGTCCAATTAGTCATTACGACTGTACCATATATAAGGGAAGGCCCCACAGGATGGAAACACCGCACTAAAGCGCTGCAGGAAGAACCGGTAACGCAATTGCGGTTCTTCCTGCAATGCTTTGAACAGAAAGTTCGCCGAGTTTTCCTCCACGGACTTTCTGCTACCAGAAAGCTGCCAGTGTTTCCGTAGATATAATTAACATTCTGCGATTTCCGAAATCGCACCGGTTTTGTAAACCGCAGCGTGTTCGCGCTGTGGATTTAAACGTAAAGTGGGCATGGGATTGGCATAAATCCCATCCACTTTGCTGTTACTGTATAACGCTGTGATTTTTCCTGCGGCGTTTCCAGCCTTATATTGGTTTTATTAAGTTTCACATCTATTGCTGTATAAAACAGGTTGAAAGAAAAAAAAAAAAAAAAGCAATTTGCTTGAGGGAACTATTCTGATCTGACATCCATATTTATTTATTTATTTAAATTTTTTTTGGGGGGGGTCACACATTTGTTGACAGTACATTGAGGGTTTTTTTTTCAGTTCTAATTGCTAACATTTTTAATAGTATGTAAAGCTTTTGATCACGTTTTATTACTTGGGGGAGGGCGCGGTAACCAACACACTTGGGCATTATGGCTTTTTTTTTTTTTTTTCCTTTAATGGTGTTCAGCAAAACAGAAATGTTATTTTTGGATAGTGCAGCATTGTGATAGGTTCATTTTAGTTTGCATTATTTTTAAAATTTGTAAAAGAGGTTTTATGCCTTACAAGGAGACCTTGAACCTGGAATCTCTTGATCTCCAGTACAATGTACTGCAATACTTCAATACTGCAGTACACTGTCTATGTTCAATAAGGAAAGGCTGTTGATTGGCCTTCTGGCTGCCATGGCATCCTCTGGGACCTAATATCTCTCATCAACAGAGGCACCACTTCACAATTGGAAACCACTGATGATCCTAATCTGCAGGCTGACCAGAGTCCCTTATTAACCCCTTCCCGCCAATGGCATTTTTTGATTTTCGTTTTTGACTCCCCTCCTTCTAAACCCCATAACTTTATTTCTCCGCTCCCAGAGCCATATGAGGTCTTAATCTTTGCGGGACATTTCTTCATGATGCCACCATTAATTATTCTGTATATTGTACTGAGAAGCTGGAAAAAAAATTCAGAATGGGGTGAATTTGAACAAAAAAAATGCATTTCTGCGACTTTCTTACGGGCTTTGGTTTTACGGCGTTCACTGTGCAGCCAAAACGACATGTCCCCTACATTGTGTTTCGTTACGATTCCAGGGATACCAAATTTATATGGTTTTATTTACATTTTAACCCCTTAAAAAAAAAATCCAAAACTGTGTTAAATTTTTTTTTTTTTTCTAAAAGTCGCCATATTTTGACAGCCGTAACTTTTTTATACCTTCAGTGTACGGGGATGCATAGGGCGTCTTTTTTTGCGGGGCCGGGTGTACTTTTTAGTTCTACCATTTTCGGGGAAATACTATTGCTTTGATCACTTTTTATTCAAATTTTTATCAGAATTAAAACAGTGAAAAAAAACTGCAGTTTGGCACTTTTAACTATTGTTCCCGCTACAGCGTTTACCGTACAGGAAAAATATTTTTATAGATTTGTAGAGCAGGCGATTTCGGACATAGGGACACCTAATATGTATTTAACTACTAGTATTTAACTACTAACTAGTATTTAACTACTTTTGTATGTGTTCTAGGGAAAGGGGGGTGATTTTCATTTTTAATACTTAATTTTTTTTTTTTACTTTATTTTTTTTTGCATTTATTAGACCCCCTAGGGGTGTTGAACCCCAGGGGGTCTGATCACTAATGCAATGCATTACAATGCTAATGCATTGCAATAAATCATCATTTCTTTTGCAGGCTGCATAGACCAGCCTGCAAAAGGAAATCACTGCAGATAAGCCAGGGAGCCTTTACAAGGCTCCAGCTGTCATGGAAATGTGACGTCGGCCCTGGAGCTTGCTCCAGGCGCCGGCGATCACCGGCAAAATGGAGGCACCCATGCGCCTGCTGGGAAAATGGCACCACCAGCGCCTTTGACCACAGCACCGGAGGGGTTAATGCCTCCGATCAGTCCAGGGACTGATCGGAGGCATTACCGCTGGCTGTCTACTGTGTAACACAGTAGGCCATAGTGAGAAGACTCATTATTGGTTTTCTGTGGCAAGATTGTAGTTCAGCATTGGAAGTATATCTATGAGCTTCTGTCTGCTGTAGGATTGACAGAAGTTTACTATAGGTTCATTTGGGAATGGAGGCTGGTCAAACTGTGCTAGCTCAAATGTAGATTCTGCAGGGACAGGGAATAACACTAGTTTTCACTTAAAATGCATCATCCACTATGACCATGCCACACAGAAAGACTAAGGTGTAAATGAAAAAAGTCAATTCAGAACCAGCACTGTTGAGCCGGTAGGCCAAACCAACAACTCCTACGTCAAACCATGTATCTAATTGTACAATACTAATAATTGTATAAACAGTTTTAAATGGTTTTTGAGCTTTGTTTTCCTGCTGACTCCCCAGCTCTAATCATAACCTTTAATACAGTTACTGGTTTGTTTTTTTTTCTTTGATGAAAAGCGGGTTACAGTGAAAGCACAGGGACACAGTGGGGTATTTCCCACAGCGCATTTCACCTAAAGTCTGCAGGTGACTCTCTGCTTCTATTACACCTACAGTTAGGGCCAGAAATATTTGGACAGTGACACAAGTTTTGTTATTTTAGCTGTTTACTAAAACATGTTCAGAAATACAATTATATATATAATATGGGCTGAAAGTGCACACTCCCAGCTGCAATATGAGAGTTTCCACATCCAAATCGGAGAAAGGGTTTCGGAATCATAGCTCTGTAATGCATAGCCTCCTCTTTTTCAAGGGACCAAAAGTAATTGGACAATGGACTCTAAGGGCTGCAATCAACTCTGAAGGCGTCTCCCTCGTAAACCTGTAATCAATGAAGTAGTTAAAAGGTCTGGGGTTGATTCCAGGTGTGTGGTTTTGCATTTGGAAGCTGTTGCTGTGACCAGACAACATGCGCTCAAAGGAACTCTCGATTGAGGTGAAGCAGAACATCCTGAGGCTGAAAAAAAAAGAAAAAATCCATCAGAGAGATAGCAGACATGCTTGGAGTAGCAAAATCAACAGTCGGGTACATTCTAAGAAAAAAGGAATTGACTGGTGATCTTGGGAACTCAAAAAGGCTTGGGCGTCCACGGATGACAACAGTGGTGGATGATCGCCGCATACTTTCTTTGGTCAAGAAGAACCCGTTCACAACATCAACTGAAGTCCAGAACACTCTCAGTGAAGTAGGTGTATCTGTCTCTAAGTCAACAGTAAAGAGAAGACTCCATGAAAGTAAATACAAAGGGTTCACATCTAGATGCAAACCATTCATCAATTCCAAAAATAGACAGGCCAGAGTTAAATTTGCTGAAAAACACCTCAAGAAGCCAGCTCAGTTCTGGAAAAGTATTCTATGGACAGATGAGACAAAGATCAACCTGTACCAGAATGATGGGAAGAAAAAAGTTTGGAGAAGAAAGGGAACGGCACATGATCCAAGGCACACCACATCCTCTGTAAAACATGGTGGAGGCAACGTGATGGCATGGGCATGCATGGCTTTCAATGGCACTGGGTCACTTGTGTTTATTGATGACATAACAGCAGACAAGAGTAGCCGGATGAATTCTGAAGTGTACCGGGATATACTTTCAGCCCAGATTCAGCCAAATGCTGCCAAGTTGATCGGACGGCACTTCATAGTACAGATGGACAATGACCCCAAGCATACAGCCAAAGCTACCCAGGAGTTCATGAGTGCAAAAAAGTGGAACATTCTGCAATGGCCAAGTCAATCACCAGATCTTAACCCAATTGAGCATGCATTTCACTTGCTCAAATCCAGACTTAAGACGGAAAGACCCACAAACAAGCAAGACCTGAAGGCTGCGGCTGTAAAGGCCTGGCAAAGCATTAAGAAGGAGGAAAGCCAGCGTTTGGTGATGTCCATGGGTTCCAGACTTAAGGCAGTGATTGCCTCCAAAGGATTCGCAACAAAATATTGAAAATAAAAATATTTTGTTTGGGTTATGTTTATTTGTCCAATTACTTTTGAGCTCCTAAAATGTGGAGTGTTTGTAAAGAAATGTGTACAATTCCTACATTTTCTATCAGATATTTTTGTTCAACCCTTCAAATTAAACGTTACAATCTGCACTTGAATTCTGTTGTAGAGGTTTCATTTCAAAACCAATGTGGTGGCATGCAGAGCCCAACTCGCGAAAATTGTGTCACTGTCCAAATATTTCTGGCCCTAACTGTATATGGAAACCGCTTGCATTTCTGTAGGTGTAATTGACATGCTGCGATTTCCAAAACCGCAACTGTTTTGGAGCTCGCAGAACTTCTGCTGAGAATATATTTTTTTTTTTGCATGGTGTAGATAGGAGTGGCATTGCAGAGACTACAAAACACCAGTTTTTGCCGCCGCATTTATGTCACATGGAGTCCAGCCTTAAAGTGTTATTTCCATCTCAGAAAACCATTGAAGAGATAGGAACAGCTGGTTGCAAGTCCTAACCAAGAAGTGTGGGACTTAAGGAAACAGCATAGAGCTGCACTGCTTCCATAACTGAAACTAATGAATAGTAGCTAAGGAAACAGGAAAGCACATTTAGGGCTCGTTCACATCTGCGCCCGGTCTCCGTTCATGCAGGTTTCCATTTCCTGCACAAAACTGAGCAGGAGACGGAAACCTGCAGGACTCTTTCATACCCATTCATTTGAATGGGTTTGAAAGATGTTCGGCCGTGAGCGGCGGGGAGTATTTTATGCTCTCCGCCGCGAAAGCTTTTTTTTTTTTTTTTTTCAAATCGGACATGCAGTACTCTGAACGGTTTTGCAGCGGAGAGCATAAAACGCTCACCACCGTACCCAATCTGACAGGTTTCCATCAAAACCACAGAACGGAGACCCGAACGCTAGTGTGAACCTAGCGTTAGCTGTACTTTTTCTATAACTGTGAAGCTACCGAAAATGTGGCTCAGCTGTCGTATAGTCTCTGTTGGTCACAGTCACTTCTTTTGGACTTCTTGGACACCACACAAAGTAGCACTGCTGCACGATTTCCACAAGTCTCTGCTTGTCAGGACTCGCTGGCAGCTACTTCTAACCTGGGCCATGACTTGCTGATTCGAATAAGCCCTCGTTCACATCAGCATTTGGATTGTCTGGGGAGAGTCCACATGGAGACCCCCCGAACAGAATACCAAATGCAAAGCGCTGTGCAGTAAAAGCACTCAGACCCCATAGACTAAAATGGGGTCTGTGTGCTTGCTGCCAGATCTCCGCAGGGATTGTGTTGACAAGAAGTAGTTCCCAATCTACTTTCCTGTTCGCATGATTCATATACAAAAGTGGATGAACTAACCTTAAGACTTTAATTTACAACTATCTAAAATTAAGCCATGATTGTCCAGTGAAGAAAATGTGAGCTCTAATATGAATCCTCTATCATGCCAATAGTGAAACATCCTGAGACCATTCATGTGTGGGGTTACTTTTCAATAATAATAATCATCATCATCATCATCAGACCAGGCAGAAGATGGCAGCTTCTCTTGAATTCTGTTACTGCACCTTCCATGAGATGTAAATTGGTAGTTAATGGTGCAATGGATTTCTGTTCTTCAGGCCCCACATAGTGTCCTGCAGCAAAAAAAAGTGCTGCGTAATAAAACTGTGACGGCATTGTATCCAGTAGTGCTTTTCACAGAAAGTTCACAGAGGTTTCCTCTGCAGACTTTCTGCTTCGATGATACTTCTAGGTAAACCACCAGCATTTCTGTATGTATAATTGTCATGCTGCAATTTCCACCGGTTTTGCAAATTGCAAGGTGTCCAGTGTGCATATTTCACCACACTGTGGGGATGGAATTCGATGGGAACGCCCCCTCCCTCTGCTCACAGTGCTCGTCCATAGGCAGTGCTGTGGAGAAGGACGTTCCTGATAGATTGTCAGGAACACCTTTCTGACTGTAAAGAGCTATGGTACCGGGACCGCTAGCTCTTTACCCGGGGAACAGATCAAGAAAGCCGAAAGTGCGCTGAATTCAGTGCACTGTCTGCTTTCCAGCAGTATATAGAACTGCCTGTGCCCAAAGTCATGAAATGTCCTCTTAAAAAAAAAAAAAAAAAGTGAAAAAATCTAAGCACCCAAAATGGATGTGAACTGTTCTGCAGGTGATACTGAAGGATGAATAGGATTTACTCAATCAGTAGGCCATATAATATCCGTCTGATGTTCAGCAGCTCAGTTGATCACAGGAGTACTAAAGACTACAGAAAATTATTAGAAAAAAAAAAAATACATAAAAGGAAATTGAAGACTTAAGCCCTTCGAAATCCAGGCGGTGGTTTTATGCATATACAGTTCGGTAACAATAAATCTAACATGTTGATGCACACAGTGAAAATACTTTAATTCATTTTTATTTGTATATGTCAAAATACACTTTTCTCCAAAAGATTAAGCCTGTTACTAGTTTCATGCAGATACAGAGCCTGCTCAGTACTACCAATAAAATCAATGTAGCACAGTAGCCAATCTGTTTCAGATAAAGAATAAATAACCTAAATATAAAATACTAAATTAGAAATATATTTCATCATTCTTCACAGACACCCAAGCTTTACCAAGTACAGTCCATAATAATTAACCTCGCATCTCCCGGCAGCCCCATCAGCTGAACAGTTGTTTTCGGTTCTGCATCCTCAAGATGCAAAACTCCTAACACCCGACATACATATTAAATGAATATAACAAAACCCCACAACTATCTTTGTACCTTTAAAAGTCAAGAATCCTGAGCTTGGCAGTAAGAGAGAGGCTATGTATCTGCATAAAACATAGAAACGAACAGGAGGACATCAAGTTTGGATACCCAAAAGAAAACAAACCCACAAAATATAGGCAGTAGATCACAATGACCTTTTTTTGTTTCGCAAATTATAGGGGTACAAATTCACATTTAATATAGTATACATTATAGTCAACAATACAATAGCTGCTGCAAGCTTTACAATTTACAGTCTTGTTTTCATTACCAAGCTTTCAGTGGATTAGATTCATGTGCCAGTATTACACTGTTCATGGGTCAGTGAAAATATAAAAGCTAACAAAAATAAAAATAACAAGAAAGCATCATCAACTCACTTAGCCGTATACACATACATATTTATAATATTGGTTACTTTCTGCAAAAAAGGCCACTGAAATGTAGAAAACGGATAGATATGACGGTGGTATTAAATTACATGCCTTCTGACATGGCAACAGTGCATTTACACAACAGAGTGCATGTTAGGAATACAAGCATAGTGACTTCACTCTGGATAGCACAAATGATACTGACAGTACTCAAAGAAACATGAAATGTAGTGAAATAATAATATACGTTTAATAGTTGTGACTTAAAAAGAAAATAACTAAATCAGATTTTTTTTCTTTTTTTTTTCTTCTTTTTTTACAGCTATAATTGAAGTCACACCTCTGTAAAACAGACAAGATACCGTAAAATGACCGAACTTTATTAAGATCACTATTCAAGAACAATCTTTAACCTGGAGTAACAGACGTTGCAGAGAGGCCAAGTTGAGCATGCCACACAGTGGTATGGAAACACAATAAGGATTCTCCATATATATGTATATATAGATATAGAGTAGCATATCTATATATAGTTATATATACACAAGCACACAAATATATACACACGCACTCAGTACCTGCTAAAATGAGTGAAAGCTACAGTACTGAAAAGCTCATTGAAGCCTTCTTATAAAAAGCCATGGAGAGAGGGGCAACAGATTACTAGTTTTCCACTGAGAAAATGGATATTAGACAAATGAGGAATTCAACTGCCCCCGTCTAGTATAGGAGTAGTCAAATATAAGCCATACAAAAAAGAAATGGTGCCTTGGTGCTGCAGTTCTTGGTGCTTGTAAACCAATAAATCAATTTTTGGACTGTCATTTGCTGAAATACATGTTCCGCCATGCCTTGCCAGTTCAGGCTTGAGAAAGCCACTAGCAATATCTGCAAGAAGCAGCCTATAAACAGTGCATATAGAAAACTGCTGGCACACTCAGTTAAAACCTCAAAGTTTATAAAAAAAAAAAAAGTGAAAAGGAAGGATCTCATGTGTGGCACAACATAAACTGTGTAGTAACTGTCTTTTGTAATAGCAGAAAGCTTTTGGATTGCAAAAGGCTTATGTACAACTAAGGCTTACTGGTTAAATACAGGAGGCATCTGGCCTTGAACACTTTCCTTGCACGATGTAACTGTAAACAAGAATTCATAGTCATTTTCTCTCCTCAGCAGCCACACTTTAATACAAAACAAACATTTTTGTACAAAATTAAGAAAAAAAAAAAATCAAAAAGGAAAAAAATCAAAAATAAAAAAAAATAAATGAGGGAGTTTGGCAGGATATTTGAAAGTTGCAGTCGCCAAGTAGTTTCCCCCGCATATCCAGTGACTGCCACGCTCTGGTCCACTGGAGTAACGTGTGTGCAATGCCGGTAAATTGCTGCTGCCGCCATATAAACCATTTATTTGGAAAGCTTGCTTATAACTCGGATTAAGGCTCCATTTTCATCTTTTAGTCGCTGGTTGTCTGCTTTCAGGTCGGGTAACATCTGCAAGGAAAAACATTAGAGACTATAAATGTGTGCCTGGAAATTGACATTAAATCTTCTATGGTAGCAATACTTGAATGTAAGCCTATTTAGGGGTCTTGTGATTTTGCTGGATGTTCCTCCAGAGAGCATAGGATACCTTTATAAAAACTGCTGCTTGGTAGGTGCCCTGGAGAGCTTTCTAAACATACAAGAGTGGCACTTGTAGTAACATTTCTTTGCAAAATAAATTTTAAGATTGCAAAAAACACTCCTGAAAATGTTGTTTCTTTAAGTGATTTTGAATTTATGGCTGAAGTTAATATATCTGGCAGAATATGTACATAAGGCACCAGAGGTAATAATTTAGAGAGTTTTAGCCTTAAACTAGTAACATTTCATCTCTCTCTGCATTTCGGCTTTCATAACTTTTTCTATTTTGTGTCAGTGTAGCTTTATGAGACCTTGTATTTTGTGGTCACATAAGAGTTTTTAAGACTATGTTTTTGAGAGGCGGGAACGGATCATCAATGCTGGCATCTGAATTTTATGGCATTTATCTCATAGAACAAACATACTAATTTTAATTTAGGTGCTGCTATAGATGTGGCAATATCAAGTGCCATACCGTTACAAAGGAAGTCAGGAGATAAGTTTGCTATATCTCCTTTGCACTTTGGGCCCCAAAAGTGCAACTCCACTTTAATAAGAGATCCCTCAAGATGAAGGTAAGCTACAAACACAATCTTGGGCTTACTTTCAACAATTTAAAACAAGACAAAGAGTGCAGCTCCAAAATTATCATGGTTTAAAGGGGACTGCTTCCTCTGCAGTCTCCCTCAATGTTTCCTGCTCGGGGTAAACTTTCCAGAACTGCGGGGGTGACAGTACAGTAAAAAGCTCTCCAGGGCTTACACATTTTGGTCAGCAGTTGTGTGGAGCCCACGTTTGCTAGACACAAAACTTATCCCACTTATTTCTTAGAGATACAATGACATTATGTCAGAGGATGTCCAACAGCTAAAATCAAGGATCCAACAATGTCCCAAACCCAATTCTGTGGTCTATGATCAGCTTTACTTTTATACAAGATATGTGATAATGTCTGCGCTGCTTGACTACTGATATGATTAATCTGTAGGACATGTCAGAGGAAGCAATGTGAAGGCCATATCATGAACAATAGCAAAGTTTGTACAAGGCCTAAAATGTGCACAATCGACGTGTGTTAATACAGAGAAAAGAAATCCAAAGCCATTATTAAAAATGGAGCTTGTATCAAGCCAAGTAGTTCATGCTTCACATAACCTTGCTTGGACAAAAACATACAGCTACTCTAATATTTTGGCAATTTAGATTAAATACAGAAGATTCCCAAACTGTGGACAGAGACTTCCCTGGGAATTTGTGTAAAGACTGCTGGGGTATTGTGTGTAATAATTACACTGCGGTCCATATCTAGCCAATGATCAATTTGGTCACATGACTGTCAACAACCATATCTGGAGCAGAGCACCATGCAGCATTAAGTGGGCAGACCTGTAAGAGTACAAGGATGAATGCAAGCAGAGAAGTGCGGAGGCTGGGGGGAACTGGGAGTGTTTGGATGTGTGTGTGCACATTACTGAAGAGTTTAGTGAGAATGAGAATCTTGAGCAGATTTACATCGGGACAAGGGAGAGGGGCAACGGGCCGTTCAGAATGTAAAACATGCCATGACTGCTGGAGTTGAGGCAGAATAAAGCAGAAGATTTAACAAGGGCTTTTATTTTGCAAATGGGGCAAAGTGCAGTATGGGGTCATGAAGGTGGTGGTGGTGGTGGTGGTGGTGGGGGGTTAGGCTTGGGTCTAGAACAAAATTTTCATCCAAATGTGGGTTCCACATTTGGAGAGTTTAGGAACCACCGAAACAGAACATACTTTGGACAATCTAGGGCTGGTCATAGACCATAGATCAGCTTAAGTTATCAACAAAGATCAAAACTGACATTTTACACACTAAAATATTATTTAGAATCTCTTATGATAAAAATAAAATCTTAAAGGGGAAGGGGGTCCCACAACTAAAATACTGAGGACCTATCACTTAGAATAGGACGTCAAAATGGATTGGCAGTGATTCCACGCCTGGCAATCCCACTTACTATCTGCTTAAGTGGATAAAATGAATGGGGCTGAGCTGTAATACCAAAACACAACTGCTATACAACATATGGCACGGCTGGTGGTTTGTGCAGTGAAGAGGCTGCAGCGTTCAGCTGATCTACAGGGAGATGTGAAGGATAAGTCACCAGTATAGTGCTGGTAAACCTACATCTTATTTTTAAAACTGAGAAAGGGGATCTATGGGTTCTATTTTATTAAAAAAAATATGAAAGCTCATTTAGAGAATGCTGTGTATACTTCACACTGTATATTTACAAAGTCTGAAACAAAGATGTTTGCGAATTTGATAAGAAATAACTACACGCACTGCACTTTTCATATTTATTGTGAATGACAGCGGGAGATTTGGGAACGGACCCCTACACTACTGGAAAAATGTTTTTATAAAAATCCATAAGTAAAAATTGTGATATTCTCCTTTACTTTAAGCAACCACACAACAAAGAACACCACAAACAAAGCCCAATGCAAACTCAACTTTATAGCAATGAATGAGGGCAGAGGAAGTTTGTACCCATCTTTCTCTAATGCTGCTAGAAATATTAATTTAGCAGTTACATGCCATTTATGAAACTTAAGTGGATCAGGTAGTCCAGAAAAATGTTTGCATTTTGTCTGCAGTCAAGTCTAACATCATCCAGAAGCATTTACATATATGTGAACGATGAACGCAGTTTATAGGTGTTTTTTTTTCCCCCATAAGCTATATATTTACAGGTTGTTGACCGCTATAGTGCATTTAAAGAGGACCTTTCATGTCCTCGCTATAAAGCCAACAGCTCGCCGAATTCAACACACTGTTAGTTCTCCAGTTATGTGCCCCTGGGTGAAGAGCTATCGGTGCATTAACAGAGAGATCTTCACTGTCAGAAGGACTTTCCTGACAGTCTAACTGGGAATACCCCTCCTGACAGTGTTTGAAGCGCTGTAATGTGAGGGTGTTCCTTACCGCCCAGCCATGACTGTACTGTCAGGAGGAGGGGGGAGATGCTCACCTCTCAGCATCATGACTGGGCGGTAAGGAATGCCACGTCGCAATACAGCACTGCATACAGACTGTTAGGAGGGGCGTTCCCAGTTATACTGTTCAGGAACCCCCTTCTGACAGTGAGGAGCTATCGGTAATTGCACCGATAGCTCTTCACCCGAGGGCACAAAATGGGAAAACTGACAATGTGCTGAATTCAGCACACTGTCTGCTTTCTAGTGGTATATAAAACCGCATGTGCCCGAGGACATGAAAGGTTCTCTTTAAATAAAAGTTGCTATTGCTAAAATAACAATGAATAAAGCAACATCTTTCAATTTAATGCATCCAGGCTGAGTGGCTAAAAGAACCCAGAGGGGCACAAAATGGGGAGAAAAATTTTAAAAAAATGCAACGTGACTACCATAAAAATCACAATGACATATCTACTATGTTTACTCTCTCTACATAAGTGCTGTGGCTTCGACTATGCCGAATGTGACACACTACAGACACTAATGGCACAAAACAGACCTGACTTATAAGGGGTCTGTCAGGATTTGCCACTGTCATTTTTACATATGACAAAACTTGCAAACAGAGACTCCTAATGGAGTCGTCAATACAGATGTACGCACAGCCTAATTTTCCTCAGGCAGACGAAAAACAATAGTGCTGGGGTAAAGATTTGTGCTGGGGATCAGTATGTCAAACATTAAGCACTGCATGCAGAAAGCCACACTGTAATTAACAAGCAAATCCCCAGGCACACTTATGCACTAGTAATATATTGCAAGGCAATTGCTCAACACAGGGCACCTGCCTGGCTGGCCAAGGGTGAGGAGACTACAAGTCCACAGACTGTAGCTGTCTACAGGACTCGGAGAGCTTGCCAACAACTCTGGTCAAAGCTCTATTCTCAGCCACCAGTCGTTCATTTAACTGTCTCAAAGATTGGATCTGTTTTACTTGATGGAGGTTCTGCAAGGATCAGAACAGACATGACAGAGGTGAACATGATTGCTGTAAAATATGTAAAGATGAAAGGGAAGATATTACAAAAATTTCAAGATAAGTGTACAAGATCAACTAGGATGCCCCCTTTAACCTATACCATTTTGATAGCTTCATCAGTCGAGGGATGTTTTACAGAGATATAGAAACTGCTCATGAGTTCTGTTAAATAATGTGGATATCTGGGGGGAATTCATCTAAGTTACAGCCTAAATAAGTATAGGCTTATGAGTGTGCAAAGGATTGCCCTATCACATTATATACATACCGCAGGGCACATTACACCCAGCGCAGAGTAGATGTTTGCATAGTGACTGGTGTAAAGAAGATACCTACACATTGGTTAAAAGGACATACTGTACATGATGCCCTGAGATAGCCACACAAACAGTCTCAAAACAGATTTCTGAGTGAGGCTTATCAAAATTGTGGTGCTTTTTTAGCGTAAGCCAGTAGTGGACTGTGCAGAATGTAGACGTATAAGCACTTCCTAAGCATTTCCCACTCCTTTGGTAGCGATTCCTGGCTTTGGCTCAAAAAAACTGCAGCAAAATCTACAGCTAAAAATGAAAAGATTGTGTGGGGTCTCAGCCTGTGAGTTTTATTAGCTATGGTATATGATTGATTATTGTATATACTGGAATCTTGCATTCAATTACATAGATAACCATGTAATTTGTACTGTGTATGACTCATAATACATAGTGTATTATGAATTTATAGACGCACAGCTGCAATTTTAGCTATGCAACAGTTTTGACTCATTTATTGTAGTAAAAGATTTTGCATATCTTTTAATTATTGCATTGTGGAATAACCTGCTTTGGGATCTCCTATGTAGGCTACTAAAAAAAAGGAAGAATGCTGTTTGAAGGCACGGGGGCCACTTATAGAAAAAATGTCCCAGAGCCACGTGTATTCACAAGAAGTGTGTCACGTTTCAAGATACAACAACAAATAGCATTACTTTCTAAAAACACTTATACCCCCACACTGCCTCACATCATCTGGGTTTAAGCATACTATATTGGCATCATGTATCAAAAATATACCTCAGGGAAAGTGGTTTTGTTCACTATTAAAAAAAACCCAAAACTTTAGCTTTCACCCCTTCACACCCCACACAGAGCACTGGCAGAACTGAACTCTCAAACAGTACTGTTCATGTACAAAGTAGATCTGTAGTGGGATTTAGTTGTAACATACAGCTAATGCTCTCCCAAGTGGAAGGGGGCTTTGTAAGCTTAGGGCTCGTTCACATCTGCGCCCAGGACTCTGTTCTGCAGTTTTCTGTTTCCCGCACAAAACGGGCAGGAGACGGAAACCTGCCAACATGTTTCAATCCCATTCATTTGAATGGATTTGAAAAGTGTCCGGCCGTGAGCGCCGGTGAGCGTTTTATACGCTCCGTGGTGAAACAGAGTCAGACATGCAGTACTTTGTGTCCGGTAAACTGTTTCGCCGCGGAAACCTGAAAACGGAGTTCGGGCGCTGGTGTGAACCCGGCGTCACTGGTGTTCCACATGGTGTGACCGCAAGGTATCAATGGCTCTCCCTCGCAGCCAGAGGTGTAGAAAAATCCATCAGGTCTGCCACGTACAACAGACTATTAAATAAAAATTCATATGTTCACTCTATGGAAAGAGTATTAAGAAATATCCATGTTTTAGACTAGTCATTATATATATATATATATATATATATATATATATATATATATATATATATATATATAATTTTTTTTTTTTTTTTTTTGGCAGGAAACACTTTATTTTTTCCCTTTCTTGGTCAATAAAGTGTTTCCTGCCAAACCTTTGCAGGACTTAGAAAACGAAACATGTTCTCACACATGTTCCTAGAAAAGAACAGATAGCTTAAAATTTGTCCTTTGAATATGGCACTTACTTTAAGTTCTTCTTCCATTTCAGATATTCGTCTCTCCAGAGCTCTTCTTTCCTAATGTAAAAACACCGATATTAAACCGGCTGTAGTTCACAATTTACTAATAAAGAGAAAATAATGAAGTGCCATGCACTTGTAACACATTCTTCTGACAACACAGGCAATGTCCAGGGAATATTAAACAGCACATATTACAAAAAACAGATTCAGTTGTCCTTTTGCCTGGGTGAAGTTGCTGTGCAGCTGCTAGACACAATAGAAATTGCAAACTTGGACATTCATAGTGAACTAGGTCAGTACAGTCTGACTTTAGAAATCACTTTAAGCATGATTGAAGCCTTGTCCCAGTTTAGTGCATCAAACAGTGGTAAAGCTTTGCCACCACTATGGGTCTTTATCGGGTTCAAGGAAATATATTCTATTTTATGTTACCAATTAAAAAAAAAGTGACAATTTTCTAGTCTGCTTTTAATTTGTAAGTGTACATTTTGAAAAACACATTTTCCATACAAGCTAATCATCATTTCTATCTTGCCTAATGTGCCGCTTACAACATTTACAGATCTGTGGTAGAGCATCCACATGAACCTATAGACTGTTGACTTCAGAGAGCATTGCAAGCATGCTCTGTGACCTGTGCAAAGAGCACAGTGCAGGAACATGAGAGGTTTTCTATATACAAAAGAAGTTCAGATTATATAATGTTCCCCTTTGGAAACTGCATAACCTGTACTTTACTTCACAGATTGTAAGAAGGGCCCTCCCAATCCCATTGTGTGAACTGACTGTCTCTGTAACGTATCTGGTCTGTACTTGAACCCTACAAATTGTAAAGTGCAGTGGAATAGGTTGGCGCTGTATAAATAAAATGTATTACTATTAGAGATGAGTGAGTGCTATTTGAGACACCCATTTCGAATAGCACGCACCCATAGGAATGAATGGACAAAGCAGAGGGTTAAGCAGCCGGCAAAGTCTGCATGCCGGCTGCTTCCATTCATTCCTATGCGTGCGTGCTATTCGAAAAGGCCGTTTCGAATAGCACTCGCTCATCTCTAATTACTATCACTCAATGAATCACAATTTTGCTTCTTATTTTAATTTTTCGGTGCAGATCAACTGGAGATAAACAACTGCTAGACCCTCCATATTTCTTTGTATTGGGTGAAATTATACTTATTGCTGCATCAAAAACTTAGTGTTTTCACAGCCTGGGGCTTTAGCCTAAAGACACAAAACCTAACCAAAAGGAACACTTACCCTTTTTTCGATTTCTAAAAGTGATCTGTCTGCAAATCTTTCCTGCCTCTGTAACAAAAAAAACTTGGGTTACTTTACAAACTACAAACAAATCGAATTTGTACTTAATTCTTTAAGCAAAATCTATTTACTTTTTTACAATGGTTAGAAGTGTCATGTTGAATTAATTCTTTAGTGACAACTACCATACATGTAAGGCAAAGGTGTAAAGGGACAGTATGCCATGAGTGCTAGCTGTGTTATTTAGCTTATACAGTGGGCAGGATTGGAGGGAACGCCGATCACAGACATTTAGCCCCTCAGATACTGTGGTCAATAGCGAATGAAGCATCTGAGAAGTTAGAGGAATGTGTTAGGAAGAGGATATGGCAGGTACAGTTTTATAAAACAAAAAAAGAACAGAAACATTAAAGACTGATAGCAGAACGAACATGTAGTTCTTTTAATCTGCACTTATTTTAAAAAGTAATGTTTTTGAAAAGAAAAAAAAAATGAAAAGTTCATTTCATTTTGATATGGGCATAAGAATGATAAGGAATAGAAGTCAGAGGGGATTTAGCTCGAGCAATTAAATGAACTGTGTGTGTTTTTTTTAAACTATATGATACATACAACTCAAAAATACATATCCCAAAAGGTATCAAAAGATCTTATATAATCTATGACAAGGTAATTTTTTTTAACCTTAGTCCAAACCTGTGTTGCCTTTTCAAGTTGTAACTTAAGTTCTGTCAGCTCCAAGTTGGTGTCGTGCAGCTGCGCCTTTAATTTCTCATTTTCTGCCATAATCTGTTCATATAACTGTAAAACAACAGAAAAAAAGTTTCTTACATACAGAGTGAAATTGTAGTGTGAAGTTACAATAAAGCCTAAATATGAACTTCTTAAGTGCTCAAGTTAGTTAAGACGTGTCTGCCAAATAAAGCTTACTCTGGTTTTATATTTTAAGAATCCTTACAGAAGCCCTACTCACCTTTTTAAAGTCTGTGGAGTCATCTTTGTCTAATCTACTATGACCAGGTTTAATTCTGTCTAAGTAGCTGGACGATCCAATATTGGATTCATACCGGTCAGTGGATAAAACACCCGTACTTCCTGTTGTATACCTAAAAACCAACAAAAGCCAATTGTAACAATATATAGGAAGATCAAGCACATATCAACACTGGATACTTAAGACACATATGAAGAAGCAAACTCTTGGAGATGCAATAACAGTCAAAGGCAGAATACAGGCTGCTGCAAAACTGTTGCATGAACCACAGCAAAAAATGCTATTTTAAAGCAGCACTATGTGCCATTGACAGAAACATACTCGTGTACTCGGAAACTCACATATTAAGGTGCTACTATATAATGCGCTAAAGGGGTTTTCCCACCAAAAGAATTTATCTCCTATCCTTAGGACAAGGGGTAACTTGAAGATCTGTTTGGAGTCCAACCAATCAGAACTTCAATGATAAAAATGGGGAACTTTTGAGATGTACTTTAGCCATCTTCAGCTCTCTCAATGAAATGAATAGAGTAGTGCACATGCTGCCTGACCACTTACAACAGTCTCACTGATGCCAAAAAGAAACTGAAATCTGTTGGGTAAATGGGTTCCTATGCATAACTTTGACATTTACCATAGATGCAGTATGAACATAGCCTAAAATGTACAAAAAGTAGGGGAGATTAGAAATTACCAGCAGTGTCTTACTATTGCCAAATCACTTTCTACATAGGGCCAGCTGCTGGCTCGCCAATACTGCACTGCTCTCGAGAGGTTGAATGAAATTAGAAAAAAAAATTGAGCATTTTTCCATGATTACTGAAAGGAAGGTAAATATTTAATATAACATTAAGATTTATTTTCATGATAGAGTAAAAATAAATGCCATTCAAAAGATATAACATGCAAACAATAGCCAAAACCAATTATTGTATAAAGTGCAATCACTTACCGTGATGAGTTATCAGTCTATAGAAGGTGAGAAAAGGGGAAAAAATAATTATAAAATCAGTAAATGGAATATATTCTTGACAGTTCAGAGGTAAAGCATTAGCAGATAGAAACCTTAAATATATGAATGCATAGGGTACAGTATGATATGAGCTGGGTTGGTACACCCCATATTTTAACTAATTTCTTAAAAGAATTCTAAACTTAATAATCAAAACCGGAAAAAACTGCGGACATATTGTTTGTCAGTCTTGTAGAGAACAAAGGGGTCAATCTGCTGATATGCATCATCTTTGGTTGGAGAATGATTTGACAAAACTGGGCCTAAAGGAGTTGAGCAGCGCTTTCATTTCAACTGAATGGGTCCTAACGGAACATGTCATATTGTCTAAACATAGCTCAGTCCCATTCAAGTAAACGGGATGAACTGCAGTACCAAGCACAGCCACCTAACAAATGTATGGCACAGTGCTTGGTAAGTACAGAAGAAACTACTGTCTCTTCATACACCTGACTGACCAGCCGGCGGGCAACAAGGAGGAGGAACAGACATGGCTGAACAATTAGGACACAAGGAAACATTTCCCAATATATTTCTCAGCTTTTCTACATTTAGTGTCCCTTCCAAATCTCAGCATACATATATTACAGCCCTACAGCAAGACACAACCAGACAAGGGAAGATCAAAACATAGTTAAATGGTAGTCAAAGCCTGTAACATTTAAATCATTTAACTGGTTTGTCAAGTTCCCATAAAACTTCTTGGCAATACAGGTTTGTCTCTGGTTTCTCTTGGATCAACGTGGCTGACTAGTGACCTTTTGTCTGCTTGTTAGAATTCTTGAGCCGCTGCCAGATTCAGTGGTATGCTTTACACACCATCAGGAATACACTGCTGAAAGGAACCTGTTAAGTTTGTGTTAATCCTATTTACATAAGATACTGCAGAAAGAAGGACCATCAAAAAACCTCAAACATCCTGTCCTGTAAGCATGTTTGGCTAGGTTTATGCAAGCTTCATTACAAGCATACATATTAGGAAATGCCTCTTTGTAAGTGTTTAGCCAAAAATGAGGAAACTGAAGGGTTACATAAAGCAGAGCTCTACTGTCATTGGCTATTAAGTGAGGCACATGCAGGAGGGTGGGAACGCTGAATAATTTCACTATAAAACCTTTAGGAAACCTCCTGTATTTCACTTCTAGCAATTTATATGGACAAGTAACAAGTATGCATTAGTGAGAGTGACAACTGGCGAGAACCCCCAACTATTGTGGATATAAATTAGAAGTGGAGGCCGAATCATTACAGAATCACCACATACAAAGTGTAATTCTGAGGGTAGTTACTGGGTTCATTATGAAGCATAAAGCTATCAAAACACACAAAAAATGATATAGATAGTAGAGATGAGCGAACACTAAAATGTTCGAGGTTCGAAATTCGATTCGAACAGCCGCTCAATGTTCGTGTGTTCGAACGGGTTTCGAACCCCATTATAGTCTATGGGGAACAGATACTCGTTAAGGGGGAAACCCAAATCCGTGTCTGGAGGGTCACCAAGTCCACTATGACACCCCAGGAAATGATGCCAACACCTCTGGAATGACACTGGGACAGCAGGGGAAGCATGTCTGGGGGCATCTAACACACCAAAGACCCTCTATTACCCCAACATCACAGCCTAACAACTACACACTTTACACACTCAATACCACCTCTCTGACAGTAGGAAAACACCTTGAAACATGTGTATTTGGCACTTGCAGTGAGGAGAGCTTGTCACCAGCAGTGAATTTGGCCCTTGTAGTAAGTTGAGGTTGGCACCAACATTTGTTTTGAAAATCAGGGTGGATTGAGCCTCTAACCAGCAGAGTTTGGGCAAATTCATGGTGGAGGGAGCCTCTAAAAACCCCAGTTTGGGCAAATTCATGGTGGAGGGAGCCTCTAAAAACCCCAGTTTGGGCAAATTCATGGTGGAGGGAGCCTCTAAACACCCCAGTTTGGGCAAATTCATGGTGGAGGGAGCCTCTAAAAACCCCAGTTTGGACCAATTCATGGTGGAGGGAGCCTCTAACCAGCCCAGTTTGGGCAAATTCATGGTGGAGGGAGCCTCTAAAAAACCCAGTTTGGACCAATTCATGGTGGAGGGAGCCTCTAACCAGCCCAGTTTGGACCAATTAATGGTGGAGGGAGCCTCTAAACAGCCAAGTTTTGGGAAATTCATGGTGGAGGGAGCCTCTAACCAGCCCAGTTTGGACCAATTCATGGTGGAGGGAGCCTCTAAACAGCCCAGTTTGGGCAAATTCATGGTGGAGGGAGCCTCTAACCAGCCCAGTTTGGACCAATTAATGGTGGAGGGAGCCTCTAAACAGCCCAGTTTGGACCAATTAATGGTGGAGGGAGCCTCTAACCAGCCCAGTTTGGACCAATTAATGGTGGAGGGAGCCTCTAACCAGCCCAGTTTGGACCAATTAATGGTGGAGGGAGCCTCTAACCAGCCCAGTTTGGACCAATTAATGGTGGAGGGAGCCTCTAAACAGCCAAGTTTTGGGAAATTCATGGTGGAGGGAGCCTCTAACCAGCCCAGTTTGGACCAATTCATGGTGGAGGGAGCCTCTAAACAGCCCAGTTTGGGCAAATTCATGGTGGAGGGAGCCTCTAAAAAACCCAGTTTGGACCAATTCATGGTGGAGGGAGCCTCTAATTAGCCCAGTTTGGACCAATTAATTGTGGAGGGAGCCTCTAACCAGCCCAGTTTGGACCAATTAATGGTGGAGGGAGCCTCTAACCACCCCAGTTTGGGCAAATTCATGGTGGAGGGAGCCTCTAACCAGCCCAGTTTGGACCAATTAATGGTGGAGGGAGCCTCTAAACAGCCAAGTTTTGGGAAATTCATGGTGGAGGGAGCCTCTAACCAGCCCAGTTTGGGCAAATTCATGGTGGAGGGAGCCTCTAACCAGCCCAGTTTGGACCAATTAATGGTGGAGGGAGCCTCTAACCAGCCCAGTTTGGACCAATTAATGGTGGAGGGAGCCTCTAAACAGCCAAGTTTTGGGAAATTCATGGTGGAGGGAGCCTCTAACCAGCCCAGTTTGGACCAATTCATGGTGGAGGGAGCCACTAAACAGCCCAGTTTGGGCAAATTCATGGTGGAGGGAGCCTCTAAAAAACCCAGTTTGGACCAATTCATGGTGGAGGGAGCCTCTAATTAGCCCAGTTTGGACCAATTAATTGTGGAGGGAGCCTCTAACCAGCCCAGTTTGGACCAATTAATGGTGGAGGGAGCCTCTAAACAGCCAAGTTTTGGGAAATTCATGGTGGAGGGAGCCTCTAACCAGCCCAGTTTGGACCAATTAATGGTGGAGGGAGCCTCTAACCACCCCAGTTTGGGCAAATTCATGGTGGAGGGAGCCTCTAACCAGCCCAGTTTGGACCAATTAATGGTGGAGGGAGCCTCTAAACAGCCAAGTTTTGGGAAATTCATGGTGGAGGGAGCCTCTAACCAGCCCAGTTTGGACCAATTAATGGTGGAGGGAGCCTCTAAACAGCCAAGTTTTGGGAAATTCATGGTGGAGGGAGCCTCTAACCAGCCCAGTTTGGACCAATTCATGGTGGAGGGAGCCTCTAAACAGCCCAGTTTGGGCAAATTCATGGTGGAGGGAGCCTCTAAAAAACCCAGTTTGGACCAATTCATGGTGGAGGGAGCCTCTAATTAGCCCAGTTTGGACCAATTAATTGTGGAGGGAGCCTCTAACCAGCCCAGTTTGGACCAATTAATGGTGGAGGGAGCCTCTAAAAAACCCAGTTTGGACCAATTCATGGTGGAGGGAGCCTCTAATTAGCCCAGTTTGGACCAATTAATTGTGGAGGGAGCCTCTAACCAGCCCAGTTTGGACCAATTAATGGTGGAGGGAGCCTCTAACCAGCCCAGTTTGGACCAATTAATGGTGGAGGGAGCCTCTAAACAGCCAAGTTTTGGGAAATTCATGGTGGAGGGAGCCTCTAACCAGCCCAGTTTGGACCAATTCATGGTGGAGGGAGCCTCTAAACAGCCCAGTTTGGGCAAATTCATGGTGGAGGGAGCCTCTAAAAAACCCAGTTTGGACCAATTCATGGTGGAGGGAGCCTCTAATTAGCCCAGTTTGGACCAATTAATTGTGGAGGGAGCCTCTAACCAGCCCAGTTTGGACCAATTAATGGTGGAGGGAGCCTCTAAAAAACCCAGTTTGGACCAATTCATGGTGGAGGGAGCCTCTAATTAGCCCAGTTTGGACCAATTAATTGTGGAGGGAGCCTCTAACCAGCCCAGTTTGGACCAATTAATGGTGGAGGGAGCCTCTAACCACCCCAGTTTGGACCAATTCATGGTGGAGGGAGCCTCTAACCACCCCAGTTTGGACCAATTCATGGTGGAGGGAGCCTCTAAACAGCCCAGTTTGGGCAAATTCATGGTGGAGGGAGCCTCTAACCAGCCCAGTTTGGACCAATTAATGGTGGAGGGAGCCTCTAAACAGCCCAGTTTGGGCAAATTCATGGTGGAGGGAGCCTCTAACCAGCCCAGTTTGGACCAATTAATGGTGGAGGGAGCCTCTAAACAGCCAAGTTTTGGGAAATTCATGGTGGAGGGAGCCTCTAACCAGCCCAGTTTGGACCAATTAATGGTGGAGGGAGCCTCTAACCACCCCAGTTTGGGCAAATTCATGGTGGAGGGAGCCTCTAACCAGCCCAGTTTGGACCAATTAATGGTGGAGGGAGCCTCTAAACAGCCCAGTTTGGGCAAATTCATGGTGGAGGGAGCCTCTAAACAGCCAAGTTTTGGGAAATTCATGGTGGAGGGAGCCTCTAACCAGCCCAGTTTGGACCAATTCATGGTGGAGGGAGCCTCTAAACAGCCCAGTTTGGGCAAATTCATGGTGGAGGGAGCCTCTAAAAAACCCAGTTTGGACCAATTCATGGTGGAGGGAGCCTCTAATTAGCCCAGTTTGGACCAATTAATTGTGGAGGGAGCCTCTAACCAGCCCAGTTTGGACCAATTAATGGTGGAGGGAGCCTCTAAAAAACCCAGTTTGGACCAATTCATGGTGGAGGGAGCCTCTAATTAGCCCAGTTTGGACCAATTAATTGTGGAGGGAGCCTCTAACCAGCCCAGTTTGGACCAATTAATGGTGGAGGGAGCCTCTAACCACCCCAGTTTGGACCAATTCATGGTGGAGGGAGCCTCTAACCACCCCAGTTTGGACCAATTCATGGTGGAGGGAGCCTCTAAACAGCCCAGTTTGGGCAAATTCATGGTGGAGGGAGCCTCTAACCAGCAGAGTTGGGGGAAATCAGGGTGGAGGGAGCCTAGTATTAGCAGAATTGTGCAACGCTTATGGTGGATGAGTATGAGGATGCGGAGGAATTGGAGAGGTTGAGTACAGACATGGAGTTTCATGTTGGGGTGCTTTACACAGGTGGGCACAAAAATGACGGCTCTACCCAGTGGTGGTTCATTTTTATCAAAGTGAGCCGGTCGGCACTCTCAGCTGACAGACGGGTGCGCTTGTCAGTGATGATGCCACCGGCTGCACTGAACACCCTCTCAGATAGGACGCTGGCGGCAGGACAGGACAGCACCTCCAAGGCATATAGGGCAAGTTCAAGCCACAGGTCCAACTTCGACACCCAATACGTGTAGGGCGCAGAGGGGTCGGAGAGGACAGGGCTGTGGTCGGAAAGGTATTCCCGCAACATGCGCCTATACTTCTCACGCCTGGTGACACTAGGACCCTCCGTGGCGGCACTTTGGCGAGGGGGTGCCATCAAGGTGTCCCAGACCTTAGACAGTGTGCCCCTCGTTTGTGTGGACCGGTGAGAACTTGGTTGCCTACTGGAGGAACTGCCCTCCCTGCCGCCAACGTCACATGCTGGAAACATCTCCATCATATTCTGCACCAATTGCCTGTGGCAAGCATTGATGCGATTGGCCCTCCCCTCTACCGGAATAAAAGACGAGATGTTGTTTTTATACCGGGGGTCAAGGATAGCAAAGATCCAGTACTGGTTGTCCTCCATGATTTTGACAATACGCTTGTCGGTTGTAAAGCACCCCAACATGAACTCAGCCATGTCTGCCACAGTGTTAGTTGGCATGACTCCTCTGGCCCCACCGGAAAGTTCAATCTCCATTTCCTCCTCATCCTCCATGTCTACCCATCCGCGCTGCAACAATGGGACGATTCGAAGTTGCCCGGAAGCCTCCTGTATCACCATCACATCATCGGACAACTCTTCTTCCTCCTCCTCCTCCTCCTCCTCCTCCATTAAACGCAGTGAAGCGGACAGATGTGTGGACCTACTCTCCAGCTGTGACGGATCGGATGCTATCCCTAACTCCTCTGTGTGATCTGAGTTATCCCTGATGTCAATCAGGGATTCTCTCAGAACACACAAGAGCGGGATTGTAAGGCTCACCATCGCATCCTCAGAGCTCACCCTCCTTGTGGACTCCTCAAAGACCCGTAGGATGTCACAAAGGTCTCTCATCCATGGCCACTCATGGATGTGAAACTGAGGCAGCTGACTTTGTGGCACCCTAGGGTTTTGTAGCTGGTATTCCATCAAAGGTCTCTGCTGCTCAACCACTCTATTCAACATCTGAAACGTTGAGTTCCAGCGTGTGGGGACGTCGCACAAAAGCCGGTGTTGTGGCACATGCAGGCGTTGCTGGAGAGATTTTAAGCTAGCAGCGGCTACTGTCGACTTGCGAAAGTGGGCGCACATGCGCCGCACTTTCACCAGTAGCTCTGGAACATTGGGGTAGCTCTTTAGGAAACGTTGCACCACTAGGTTGAAGACGTGGGCCAGGCATGGAACATGTTGGAGTCCGGCAAGCTCCAGAGCTGCTACCAGGTTCCGGCCGTTATCACAAACGACCATGCCTGGGCCCAGGTGCAGCGGCTCAAACCATATTGCCGTCTCATCGAGGAGGGCATCCCTCACCTCGGAGGCAGTGTGCTGTCTGTCCCCCAAGCTGATCAGCTTCAGCACAGCCTGCTGACGTCTACCAACGCCAGTGCTGCAACGTTTCCAACTCGTAGCTGGGGTCAATCTAACAGCGGAGGAGGAGGCGGTGGCGGAGGAGGAGGCGGTGGCGGAGGAGGAGGCGGTAGAGGAGGAGGAGGAGGGGGGTGTTCTTCTCGTGTCCCTGCCAGGAATGTTAGGCGGGGAGACGAGGTACACCGGGCCAGTTTGGGAAGCAGTCCCAGCCTCAACTACATTCACCCAGTGTGCCGTCAGTGAAATGTAGCGTCCCTGTCCGCATGCACTTGTCCACGCGTCGGTGGTCAAGTGGACCTTTGTGCAAAGCGCGGAACTAAGGGCCCGCCTGATGTTGAGTGACACGTGCTGGTGCAAGGCGGGGACGGCACACCGGGAGAAGTAGTGACGGCTAGGGACGGCATAGCGAGGTGCCGCAGTTGCCATCAGGTCCAGGAAGGCGGGAGTTTCAACAAGCCGGAACGCCAACATCTCCTGGGCCAGCAGTTTAGCGATGTTGGCGTTCAAGGCTTGCGCGTGTGGGTGGTTAGCAGTGTATTTCTGCCGCCGCTCCAATGTCTGAGAGATGGTGGGTTGTTGTAAAGAAACGCCTGATGGTGCCTTTGATGGTGCAGGAGAAGGAGATAAGACAGGACCAGGGGAGGATGAGGTAGAAGTCAACAAAGTGGCGGAGGCAGATGAAGTGGTGTCCTGGCTCGTCCTCTGGAGTGCATCGCCAGCACAGTCAGCAGTGGCAGTGGCAGAGGCAGAGGCAGAGGCAGTGGCAGTGGCGTGAACGGCAGTCGGCCTTTGTCCTGCCGTTGCTGCCTGCCACTGATTCCAGTGCTTGGATTCCAAATGACGGCGCATTGAAGTGGTGGACAGGTTGCTCTTCTCAGAGCCCCTAATCAATTTCGAGAGGCAAATTGTGCAGACAACACTATATCTGTCCTCGGCGCATTCCTTGAAAAAACTCCACACCTTCGAGAAACGTGCCCTCGAGGTGGGAGTTTTTCGGGGCTGGGTACGAACTGGAACATCTTGGGAGATTCCGGGTGTGGCCTGGCTTCGCCTAAGCTGCTGACCTCTGCCTCTGCCTCTAGCTACCCTTTTTGGTGCTGCACCTGCCTCAACATCCACACTACTTTCCCCGCTTGACATCCCCCCTGTCCAGGTCGGGTCAGTGTCCTCATCATCCACCACTTCCTCTTCCAACTCCTGTCTCATCTCCTCCTCCCGCACAATGCGCCGGTCAACTGGATGCCCTGACGGCAACTGCGTCACATCATCGTCGATGAGGGTGGGTTGCTGGTCATCCACCACCAAATCGAACGGAGATGGAGGAGACTCTAGTGTTTGAGCATCTGGATACAGATGCTCCTCTGTTAGGTTCGTGGAATCGTGACGTGGAGAGGCAGGTTGAGGGACAATGAAAGGAGCGGAGAACAGCTCTGGGGAGCAGGGACAGTTTGGGTTATTGTTCTGTAAAGCTTCGGAATTTTGGGAGGAAGGAAGACAAGACTGTTGGGTAATAGGAGGAGAGGAGGCAGAGTCTGACTGGCTGCTGGACAATGTGCTGTAAGCGTTCTCTGACAGCCATTGCAAGACCTGTTCCTGGTTCTCGGGCCTACTAAGGTTTGTACCCTGCAGTTTAGTTAATGTGGCAAGCAACCCTGGCACTGTGGAGTGGCGCAATGCTTGCTGCCCCACAGGAGTAGGCACGGGACGCCCTGTGGCTTCACTGCTACCTTGCTCCCCAGAACCATTCCCCCGACCTCGCCCACGGCCTCGTCCACGTCCCTTTCCGGGAGCCTTGCGCATTTTGAATTCCTAGTTAGAAATTGGCACTGTATACCAGTAGTAAAAATTGTGGGTGCACGTAACCCCAATATATTCTTTGAATTCCCAGTCAGAAACTGGCACTATATGGCAGTAGCAAGAAATGAGGGTATTTGTATTCCCAATATACTCTTTGAATTCCCAGTCAGACAATGGCACTGTATACCAGTAGTAAAAATTGTGGGTGCACGTAACCCCAATATATTCTTTGAATTACCAGTCAGAAACTGGCACTATATGGCAGTAGCAAGAAATGAGGGTATTTATAACCCCAATATATTCTTTGAATTCCCAGTCAGACAATGGCACTGTATACCAGTAGTAAAAATTGTGGGTGCACGTAACCCCAATATATTCTTTGAATTCCCAGTCAGAAACTGGCACTATATGGCAGTAGCAAGAAATGAGGGTATTTGTATTCCCAATATACTCTTTGAATTCCCAGTCAGACAATGGCACTGTATACCAGTAGTAAAAATTGTGGGTGCACGTAACCCCAATATATTCTTTGAATTCCCAGTCAGACACTGGCACTATATGGCAGTAGCAAGAAATGAGGGTATTTGTATTCCCAATATATTCTTTGAATTCCCAGTCAGACAATGGCACTGTATACCAGTAGTAAAAATTGTGGGTGCACGTAACCCCAATATATTCTTTGAATTACCAGTCAGAAACTGGCACTATATGGCAGTAGCAAGAAATGAGGGTATTTATAACCCCAATATATTCTTTGAATTCCCAGTCAGACAATGGCACTGTATACCAGTAGTAAAAATTGTGGGTGCATGTAACCCCAATATATTCTTTGAATTCCCAGTCAGAAACTGGCACTATATGGCAGTAGCAAGAAATGAGGGTATTTATAACCCCAATATATTCTTTGAATTCCCAGTCAGACAATGGCACTGTATACCAGTAGTAAAAATTGTGGGTGCACGTAACCCCAATATATTCTTTGAATTCCCAGTCAGAAACTGGCACTATATGGCAGTAGCAAGAAATGAGGGTATTTGTATTCCCAATATACTCTTTGAATTCCCAGTCAGACAATGGCACTGTATACCAGTAGTAAAAATTGTGGGTGCACGTAACCCCAATATATTCTTTGAATTCCCAGTCAGAAACTGGCACTATATGGCAGTAGCAAGAAATGAGGGTATTTGTATTCCCAATATACTCTTTGAATTCCCAGTCAGACAATGGCACTGTATACCAGTAGTAAAAATTGTGGGTGCACGTAACCCCAATATATTCTTTGAATTCCCAGTCAGACACTGGCACTATATGGCAGTAGCAAGAAATGAGGGTATTTGTATTCCCAATATACTCTTTGAATTCCCAGTCAGACAATGGCACTGTATACCAGTAGTAAAAATTGTGGGTGCACGTAACCCCAATATATTCTTTGAATTCCCAGTCAGAAACTGGCACTATATGGCAGTAGCAAGAAATGAGGGTATTTATAACCCCAATATATTCTTTGAATTCCCAGTCAGACAATGGCACTGTATACCAGTAGTAAAAATTGTGGGTGCACGTAACCCCAATATATTCTTTGAATTCCCAGTCAGAAACTGGCACTATATGGCAGTAGCAAGAAATGAGGGTATTTGTATTCCCAATATACTCTTTGAATTCCCAGTCAGACAATGGCACTGTATACCAGTAGTAAAAATTGTGGGTGCACGTAACCCCAATATATTCTTTGAATTCCCAGTCAGAAACTGGCACTATATGGCAGTAGCAAGAAATGAGGGTATTTGTATTCCCAATATACTCTTTGAATTCCCAGTCAGACAATGGCACTGTATACCAGTAGTAAAAATTGTGGGTGCACGTAACCCCAATATATTCTTTGAATTCCCAGTCAGACACTGGCACTATATGGCAGTAGCAAGAAATGAGGGTATTTGTATTCCCAATATACTCTTTGAATTCCCAGTCAGACAATGGCACTGTATACCAGTAGTAAAAATTGTGGGTGCACGTAACCCCAATATATTCTTTGAATTACCAGTCAGAAACTGGCACTATATGGCAGTAGCAAGAAATGAGGGTATTTATAACCCCAATATATTCTTTGAATTCCCAGTCAGACAATGGCACTGTATACCAGTAGTAAAAATTGTGGGTGCACGTAACCCCAATATATTCTTTGAATTCCCAGTCAGAAACTGGCACTATATGGCAGTAGCAAGAAATGAGGGTATTTGTATTCCCAATATACTCTTTGAATTCCCAGTCAGACAATGGCACTGTATACCAGTAGTAAAAATTGTGGGTGCACGTAACCCCAATATATTCTTTGAATTCCCAGTCAGACACTGGCACTATATGGCAGTAGCAAGAAATGAGGGTATTTGTATTCCCAATATACTCTTTGAATTCCCAGTCAGACAATGGCACTGTATACCAGTAGTAAAAATTGTGGGTGCACGTAACCCCAATATATTCTTTGAATTACCAGTCAGAAACTGGCACTATATGGCAGTAGCAAGAAATGAGGGTATTTATAACCCCAATATATTCTTTGAATTCCCAGTCAGACAATGGCACTGTATACCAGTAGTAAAAATTGTGGGTGCACGTAACCCCAATATATTCTTTGAATTCCCAGTCAGAAACTGGCACTATATGGCAGTAGCAAGAAATGAGGGTATTTGTATTCCCAATATACTCTTTGAATTCCCAGTCAGACAATGGCACTGTATACCAGTAGTAAAAATTGTGGGTGCACGTAACCCCAATATATTCTTTGAATTCCCAGTCAGACACTGGCACTATATGGCAGTAGCAAGAAATGAGGGTATTTGTATTCCCAATATATTCTTTGAATTCCCAGTCAGACAATGGCACTGTATACCAGTAGTAAAAATTGTGGGTGCACGTAACCCCAATATATTCTTTGAATTACCAGTCAGAAACTGGCACTATATGGCAGTAGCAAGAAATGAGGGTATTTGTATTCCCAATATATTCTTTGAATTCCCAGTCAGACAATGGCACTGTATACCAGTAGTAAAAATTGTGGGTGTATATAGCCCCAATTCTATTGCTAGGGGACTTGCAGGGTATTTCTGGGGTGAAGGTGGGGGGGCACACCGTTGGAACGGGTATCGGGGTATATATCGGGTATACGGGAATACACTGACAGTGTATTCCATTCAGGATCCTGGGAAAGCTGGGTTGCGGCGATTGAGCCCGTCAGTGCCACGTTACACTGACAAGCTTCTCCCTGGAATTTAGCTCTTACAAGAGCTGTTGGTTGTCTTCTCCTTCCTATCCTAGCCTGTCCCTGCCTACCCAGAATCTAAGCCCTAGCTAGCTGGACGGAAACCTCCGTCCTCGGTGAATTGCAAGCTCAGAATGACGCGAAGCTGGGCGTCGCTGTTCTTTTAAATTAGAGGTCACATGTTTTCGGCAGCCAATGGGTTTTGCCTACTTTTTTCAACGTCACCGGTGTCGTAGTTCCTGTCCCACCTACCCAGCGCTGTTATTGGAGCAAAAAAGGCGCCAGGGAAGGTGGGAGGGGAATCGAGTAATGGCGCACTTTACCACGCGGTGTTCGATTCGATTCGAACATGCCGAACAGCCTAATATCCGATCGAACATGAGTTCGATAGAACACTGTTCGCTCATCTCTAATAGATAGATCTTAAAAGAATACATACCCTACTGTCCCTCTTATTCGTGCTGTCATCTGTGTCGGATTGATGGTCTTGTTCATTTTCATCACTCTGTAAATAACCATAAGTAGCATGCGTCTTTAAATGGTCACTGACTGTTTTCTGCATGAAAAAGACCTCCAAAGTTGCTGCCACTTGGTGTCTCCCTTCTAGGGAATTTGCTATTTACCAGGATGAAACTAGGGAGATCCACCCTTCGCTCCTTCAAAATCAAGACTGATGCACATAAAGTGGAGGATACAGACTCTTCACACAGCTGATCAGTGTGGGATCCTGGGTATTAGACCCTCACCAATTTGTTGAGGACATGTCATCAATTGATAAGCCTGGAAAATTCATTTAGGGTCCAGAGAGGAAATGGCTCAGAAAAATTACTTATCAATATAGAACCTAATATAGTTGTACTTTGGTAGATCTTCATTTATATTTTCTTGAATGTCATCACAGCTACAGGACTTTCTACTCTAGGCTGTAATCCATATTACCACTATATGTACAATTCAGTTCACAACTACTATTCCTACTTATGATACTTACATCTTGAGTCCAAAAAGAGACCCCTGTAGATCGCCTTTTCTCCCTTGGCCGCCGTCTTTCTCTTATAGATTTGGACTGAGATTTGTCCTCTGAATCTCTTTCATCTTCTTTTTTCTCATCTAACAAAAAATACATCTCATTTGTAAGGATAAAGAATCGAAGTACAACAATGCATTAAATAAGAACCCATCACATTTCCTGACTTGCCAAATTACTAAATCCGTATCTGTACGTCTACCACGATAGGAAGATAACGCTGGGTTCACACCAGCGTTTGATCTCCGTTCTCAGGTTTCAGTCTTCTGCATGTAGAAGTACACGGACACAGAGAACTGCATGTCCGACTATGTCGGTTTAAAAAAAAAAAACAACAAAAAAAAAACGGTTTAGCTGCCGAGCGCATAAAACGCTCACCGTCGCTCACGGCCGGAGACTTTTCAAACCCATTCAAATTAATGGGCTTGAAACATGCCGGCAGGTTTCCGTCTCCTGCCCCTGTTTTGTGCTGGAAACGGAGACCTGCAGAACGGAGTACGGGCGCAGATGTGAATGAGCCCTTAATGAGAAATATTTGGGAGAATTATTAAAACTATTCAAATGCCAGGCTTGATTCTTCCACAAAATAAACCTATAACAATGCTGCAGCATCTCAGGATGTCCCATGTGCCAGAATTAAAATTGACCACACGTATATTAAACGTGATGAGTTACCAGGCAAAGAACTCTTCAAACTATGGTTTGGATTTTTTTGTTTAAGTTGCCCCATTTTAAGATTTTTTTTTTTTTTTTTAAACCTTCCAGGTCATTATCTATAATTAAAAGTTGTACGAATCCTTCCATTTTCGTCTTGGCTACTAACAGACTGGACATTTGCCAGTTTTGAGGAAAGATTTTTTTGTGTAGCAGTCTCCTCACTTACATGATTACACCTCTATAGATAACACCAATGACAGACCATTGCATCCAATATCTGTCACACAATACCTATTCCCCGACCCTGGACAATATGTCTAGAAAACTCTCCTATAGACATCAATGAGTCAGATCCAACCTATGGCCAAGGGACTGTTTTAAAAACATACCACTAAATTGCTATTAAAAACAGAAAAGGTAGTCAGGCAAGATGGCAGCACTTAATCATGTACAGAAAATATATTTGGTGAAGCATTTCCTCTCATGTCCTCAAAAATATGCGGTTTTATATGATGCCAGAAAGCAGACAGTGAGCTGAATTCAGCACACTGTCAGGTTTCCCAGTATGTGTCCCTGGGGCTGGAGATATTGGTGCTGTCAATTTTGGCACCAATATCTACCCACTGTCAGAAGGATGTTCCTCACAGCTCAGTGACATCACTGGACGGTAAGGAACAGGCTATGGATTCAGAGCACTAGCTACTTTCTAGTAATATATGAAACCGCATATTCATGAGCGCATGAAAAGTCCTCCTAAGCAAACAACTTCTATCAATGACTGATAAATGTGAGTGTCACGTCTGGAACATGCACCAATCACTAAGAATTAAAAAAAAAAAAAAAAAAAAAAAAAACTACCCTGGTTTCTCCAGACCCAAGTGCAGCCAGTTCCTTCCAATAACAGCTGTGTTCAGGTTTATAGAAATAGCTGAACTCACCAAGTTATGTGGTTTCAATAGCTTACAAAAAAAAAAGTGATTACCACAACATAGTAGAAAAAGTGAGCCTTGCTGTCTCTTCATGTCAAGTTATGGAAACAGCGCAGCTGACTGTTCTCTATGCTGTTCCTATTCCCTTCTAGAGACACGTGCGGTTCTCAGATGGTGGATTTGCCATCAATGTGGTGGAGCAACACCTTTAAGGGTTGAAAATGACAATACTTCTGTTACGCATGTTTCAAATGATTATTGCACATCCTTGCGTTTTACCTTTTTCTGGCTCTCTTGATGAAAACCTTGATAAGTTTGAGTAAGACGAAGAGAGTCCAGTGAGGCTGCTTGGCCGGTTTAACAAACTTGAGGAATATAAGGAACCTGTGGATGATGACAGTGATGGCGTGGACGATGATACAGCAGTAGTACTTGTCGATGATGGCTTATACCTCTGAAAAATTGGGAATAAATCAAAGCATGTTTTATACAATGTCACGGCTGATTAAAAGCACAAAACACTGCTGTTTTTCTAGCAAAGTAGAAAAAAAGGTAAACTGGGATGTGATCCTTAAATCAACTACAAGGGATGAAGTCTGCAGCATTTTATTTTCTTTATAGTTGTTTGTATACAGTGCTTAGTAAACCCTCTCTGCTAGTAGTGGGCAGAATAGCTTAGCTAGGGGGATGGGGGAGAAGCTAGTAGTGGACAGGATAGCTTAGCTAGGGAGACTGGGAAGGGGCTAGTAGTGGGCAGGATAGCTTAGCTAGGTAGACAGAGAGGGGAGTGTAACGGAGTGAGAAGGAAATAGTGTGGAAGGTACACAGGAAGCTACACAGCAGGAAGCTACACAGCAGGAAGTTACACCTCGTAAACAAATGTGGAGGATGCCAGCATCTCCCAAGGACACCCAAAAATCACTCAAACAATGCTAAAGGTATAGGACTGTACTTATTAACCCCTTTTAGTATTACCTACTACTACTGATGAGGAATAACATCAAAACTTAGTACAACCCCTTTAAGGCCTGGGTCACATAGGGCATACAAGGAAATTCAGCAGTAAGCTTCCCTACAAGATGCTGGGGCAAAAACACTCAAGTTTGGGTGATTTTGCTGTGGCTTAACTGTAGGTTTCAACCTATACAGTGCAAATTGAAAGACATGGGCGAAACCGGAAGGGGTAAATGACATGCTGAGCGTTTAAAATCTGCAGGTCTATTATGAGTTAGGGGTCTCAATAGTCACGTGCAGTCTGTGGACTCAAAAAACCTAACCTTTGTACGTTAGTCTTTCCTGACTGACCTTTTGTGCTCCCCCCACTGCCTACCCAGTTTTTCAATGAATCCAGAAGTACACCTTGAATTGGTCCTTGGTCCAGAATATGTGCACTTAAACCAAAGTATACTAACCCAGCTTTAGTAAAGAGCTGGCCAGGAACAGGGAGTACAGGAACATGACAAGTATAAAGGTTATTTCTTTATATCAGTTATGTACAGCATTAGGATAGCACTATTTGGGACACCTAACCACTGGGCCAGAAGAACATGTAGGTAATTTAATGCCCAGACAGGTTCTTTTTTAGAACTTGCAGAACAAGTTACTTGTGTCCAGTGGGTATCAGATTTAGCATGAAGTTGAGATTTGCTTTTCATCTACAGTGCAGCTACTGTAGCTCATAGTAGCCACCAGGGGTTTCGCAGCATCTCAACCATTACAACCACATTGTCTTGGGCACCGGCTTAAAGACCTTTTTTGAGCCAGGTACAATTTATTAACAAATAGCAGAAAACTGGGTGATTTTTGCAATATTCCCCTCACCAACCCCCAATGCTTCTATACTGACCTTCTACTTAAATGGCTTTTCCCATGAACATAGCCATACTGTCAGGAGAGGCGTCCCTCATAGCCCAGCTAGACTTTTAGAAACACCATTCTGACAGTGGGCTGAGATCGTTGCCGTTATAATGGCAAGGATATCTCCAGCTTCGGGGCACATAATGGGAAAGCCGGCAGTGCACTGAATTCAGCGCACTGCCGGCCTTAGGGCTCATTCACACTACGTAAACGCCAGCTTATTCTGAACGTAAAACACGTTCAGAATCAGCGGCGTATAAAGCAGTTCCATTCATTTCTATGGGAGCCGGCATATGAGCGCTCCCCATAGAAATGAATGGGCTGCTTTTTTCACTACGAGCACTCCCATTGAAGTGAATGGGAAGTGCCCGCTTGTACGGCTCTGAAGGAGCAGAGCTAGCCGTACACGTGGGCACTTCCCATTCACTTCAATGGGAGTGCTCGTAGTGAAAAAAGCAGCCCATTCATTTCTATGGGGAGCGCTCGTATGTCGGCCCCAATGGAACTGCTTTATACGCCGCTGATTCTGAACGTGTTTTACGTTAATAAGCTGGCGTTTACGTAGTGTGAATGAGCCCTTATAGCGGTATATAAAACAGCATGTGCCCAAGGACATATAAGGTCCTCTTTAAACATTTTTGCAAATATAAATAGATGAACATTTTGCTGAAGTGTCTAGATTTTTTTTTTCTAACCACCTTATTGGTGACAGTCTTTTGCCTTGATAGGTTGCATCATGAATGCAAAGAATTTTCTATAGTCTGGCCATGATCAAAAACCCAGCCATGACTTCCTTACTGTGGCCAGGTTATCTTCACTTGCAAAAACACAAAAGCAAACAGGGACAGTGAATGGAAACAAGTACAACCCAGCCATACTTAGGAAATCATGGCTGGGTCTGTGCCAGACTATACTTTGAAGCCTTGGAAGTTTAGAATGTTAGTAACTTGTGCAAGCTATCAATACATCATAAGTAGACTAGTTCTAGGGAAAGTCATGTAAAAGCTTATATCCCATTTTGCGTAACAAGTACCTCTTCCATAGTGCGGGAGAACCTATAACGATAATCATCATTTTTAATCTCTGCTTCCTTCTTTTCCTCTTGTTTTTCTTTATCTTGTTTCTCTTTTTCTTCGCTTTCCTGATCTTTTGTTTGAGTAGGGCGACTTCTGCCAATTGTTTTCTCTGCTTCCTGGAGGTCTGTTAATGTTACACCCTGCAAGACACAAGATATAAAGTTAATCAGAGTTTAGGTGGGTTTAAAACGCATTATTTCAGTCTAAAACTTAACAATATACTTAAACAGGCAGATTTAGAATGAGCAAGAAGTAGTAATAACCCTCCACCCCAATACACAGAAAAGCTGCAACACAAGGCAGCTAACTCTTCACCTGCTAGACTCGCCCAACAACTACATCACATTTTCACACTGCATGGCGTTTTACAACCCATGCCAGATTCTTCTGCGTACAACGTACTTAAAACTACATATCATCCTCCTAAACAAGGTAGTGCATATATTCATCTTAGTATAATTCATCTGTGCAGAGTAGCAATATTGATTTTATTATTTAAAAAGTATTGGGCATAGGAGCTATATGCTATATATAGCTCCTGATAATAGGATGGAATACCTGGGTAGATCTTCTGGACTGTCTTGCTTGTCTTGACCTTGCTTTTCTTTGGGACTCCGACTCTTCATCCCGAACTGGAGTGAGATATGACCTGGAAATAAGACACATAAGGAACGAATATTCATTACAAAATTCGCATTAATAGATGACGAATAAAAAAAAATAAATGACATGCCATTTGCAATTTCCATACAGTCCATTAATAGTGCATGCATGGCCTATTATACTATTGCGTAGGGGGGTGTTGGATGAACATTTTGTTACATACTTTATTAGCCTATTTTACTGCCCTTTAGCAAATATAGTTATAATGGACTGAACACCCCAGGGGCCACAATCTGACCACAACTTCTAAGGTCCTAATAGTATGTGTCAATACCATGTGAAGCGCAGCATGAAATGATGTTACTATTCCCCCACTGGAAGAGAGGTTACTTAAATTGAGATCATGACATAAGGAGCAAAATAGTGAGCAAAAGCATAATTAAAGGGATAAAAAAAAAAATGCAGCAAAAACCATTTTACCGTTATGACAAGCTTTCATTACACATCACATTGGGCAATTATTTATAACTATACGATCACTACACAAATCTGTAGAGAGAACAAACAATATGGCGAGACAAGAGAAGACAGACTCATGCAACAAATGTACACACCTGCGTCTTTCCCTGACCTCCGCTGTGGAAGGAACAGTGCCAGTGGAAGTCGTGGTCATAGATGTGTAAGTAGTGGTGGGGTTTACAACAGTTGGTGCAACTGGAATGGTGACTGCTGTAGGGACAGTATCCTTGTCTTTTTCAGAGCTATCGTCTGCCCACAAACGGTTTGAGGTACTAAAACATTGCAAGTAGCAACACACAAAGGAAAGAGCAAACACACAATGAAAGCCAATACTATAAAGCACAATCACATTTGCAAGCAATTAAAAAAGTGTGCTTATACAAAGAGTATGCCATAAGAAGGCACAGTGATAGTCACAGAAGAATGGCAAGGGATCTCCAGGCTAAGACAATTTCTTGAAGATTTTCAACAAAAATCCTAAACTTAAAAATACTGCAAAATCAGAATTTTAAAAAAGCGGGTGATCCAGCTCCTATTTTAACCCCTGCAGAGACTAAAAATAACACACACTGTATTACTTACCTCTCTGCTCAAGTGCCCGATGTTCCTGCCCATTGGGTCACATGTGATTGATGCAGCCAATCAGTAGCACAGAGCTAAGCTCACTGACTGGCTGTATAGCTCACATGCAGGCAGAATGACAACAAAGAGCAGGGAAATGAACAGTATCTCTGCTGGAGCCCTGTCAAATGGAGCACAGAGTATGTAGAGTTTGTTATTTTAAGGCTCTGCATGGGTTAAAGTAGGTATCGAAACATCCCATTAAAGAGCTTATCTGGTTTAAAAAAGAAAGAAATGGATGGCTCTCTTTAATATAGATCAGTATTCAACTGGTGGGGTCTGACTCAGGCCACAAGTATGGCATCACATTAATTGTTAACCTGGCACAGCATTTAGCAGTCGCAGTGCATGGAATTGCACAGATTTTTAATTTTTTTTTTAAAGAATGAGGGGGTTGCAAGCTCCACCGCATAGGAGTTGCCAAATCCATATCACTTCCTTCTCTAGAGCCATTGGCTGAATATGACCTTCCCATCTCCTGCACGCACTCTGCATATAATACTGGTAATACTGAGAGCCCTCTGCTCCACTCCAGATACTACTCCCCAAAACTGGTCCAAATGCAAGAGGAAAAGAGATACAAATGGAGCAGACTAGTCTAGATATTACCAGTATTACGTGCAGAATGTATGCAGAATAGGCCTGAGACATGAAGCTTCAGACAATAGCCGTAGTCTATTAAGGGCTCGTTCACATCTGCACCCGGGACTCCGTTCTGCAGGTTTCCGTTTCCTGCACAAAACAGGGGAAGGAGACGGAAACCTGCCAACATGTTTCAAGCCCATTCATTTGAATGGGCTTGAAAAGTCTCCGGCCGTAAGCGCCGGTGAGCGTTTTATGCGCTCCGCAGCGAAACAGGTTTTTTTAAACCAGACACAGAGTCGGACATGCAGTACTCTGTGTCCGGTTTAAAAAAGAAAGAAAAAAACAAAAAAAACAAAACACGTTTGGCCGCGAAGCGCATAAAACGCTCACCGGCACTCACAGCTGGACTCGGCGTGACAGGTTTCTGTCTTCTGCATGCAGAAGCTGGAAACCTGAAAACTGAGATCGAACGCTGGTGTGAACCCAGCCTAAGTGATGTCATTTGATTAAGCCATTTTGTTATTTTCTGTGGTGTTAGGAAAAATTTCACAAGTGGCAGATTTGTTACAAAAATTTCTGTCATTTTTCTGATTGAATGTTGCAAAATTCCTTGCTGCCAAAACAAACTTAAGTGTTTATAGCTAATTTATAGTTGCAGAAATTTATACAACAGATCTGCCATGTGTGAAGACATCAGGGTTGCAGACTCTTCTCCCTGTATTGGGGTCGCAAGATTGACATAGACAATATTGGATGTGATGCAGAAGGAGACAAACACGGCTAGGTGCTTCACTGAACATGTGGTGAAGACATCTTATATAACCTTTGTTTTTCTTCCAATTATGGAATTTCTCAAAGTGAATGCACACAAGGGGCCATGCGGTTATATTCTAAAAAGTTGGCCTTCCATCAGGAGGATTCCGCCTAAGCGCCCGTTTACACAGTGGAAACCTTTTCCACTGTGTGAGTTCTTCATGTGGTATCCTACTCCTGATTAGGACTGAATGAATGGGCCTAATCAGGAGAGAGCTACCGCACAAGCTACCCAAGGGGTATCTATCTATAATGAGCACTTTTATTCACAGTACTAGTGACTTTTGTGTCTAGAGTTGGTGGGTGAATTGACTGAGCAGTGGGGTGGGAGCACACTCCATCGACGGTAGCTCCTGTATCAATAGAATATACTTTTCTGCCTCAGTTGGTTCCAAGCAGTATATGTCAGTTAGGGATCTATGTAAAGCATTTTAGGCAATTGAGCTGGTCCCGATAGCTATCTTGCTAGGCATTGGTTGTGAAGCAGTGGTTTGTTCATTTCACTGCCCTTACTAGGGTATCTCCCTATACCTTCTACATGGATAGCTTCATCAATCTCTTGGGTGAGGTTGGTGGGTATTGGTTTAATACTAGTTGGGCTTTTTACCCCAGGCACCGGGCCTATGACAGATAGACTATGGTCATTTGTGTATGGGTATTTGCAGGAAAAATTGTGACTGATTCAGAAACACTTAGGATATAGCATACAATGGATGTGCGCTATAATCAGTGATGCCATATGGATGAGTCGTATATTAAGGAGAACAGATTATCTGCAATATAGCAAGGTGTGGACTGAAGCATACACAATATACCACAGTTGATATGGCTATACCTATTAAGGTAGATTAAGAGACTTTAGATAAAATATGTATTGCATTTGATGCATATGATATATATGTCTATATGTTTGGTTTGAAGACTTAGTTGAAAAATAGCATTGCTGTGTTTCTTTATTGAAGTCTGTAATTATGAAGATTGCCTGGAGTTATGGCTTAAAGAGAACCTTTACCCACCTCCAGGATCAGCCCTGACATCACTGAGCACTACGCCGAAAACCTTCCCATGCTCAGTATGCGCCTGCCTGTACTACTACAGTACTGCAGGAGCATACTGAGCATGCACAGGATTTTGGCCAGGCACTCAATGATGTCAAGGCTAATGATGCACCACACCAAAATCCCGCGCATGCATCACAAAAGCAGCATACTGGGGATTTTGATGTAGCGCTCACTGACATTAATATACCAGTGGTTTACAGAGGCTGGGAGAGGTGAGACTTCCTTTAAAGCAATGTTGTACTTTGATTTAATATATAAATTTGAGATATTTAAAACAACCAGATGATTATGAGGAAATTAATAAATGAGTACCTGCTTGATAAGCCTGAAGAACCTATGGTACTCCTTGAAGTACTAATAGTGTTAGACAGACTTCGTGTTAGCCCAGAAGAGGTAATAGTTGGTGTAGACCCAGATGTAGTACTTGGAACACTGGAACTTATGAGATCGTCTTGTCTTCTACCAAAGGAGCCACTGATTGAAAAAAATACCAGAAGTTACAATTCCACACAGAGTTAAAGAAATAGATTAAATTCCCATAAAAGGTGTAACTGGGTTGGCTTGTGTGTTATTTCACCCCTTACTAACTACTGTGGCTAAAGCCAAGCTATTAATTCTGCATATTTACAGCAATTTAATCAATTGCGGTCATCAATGCAACTTACAAGGCGTTATGCATGTAGCTATTAACACAACAGCCCTCAACCTTAGACTGACCCATAAACCTTAATGCACATTATTTCAACAAGGGAAGAGAAATTAACAATTCAAAAGGTCTTCTCATCTCAGACATTTCCATCCATCTACACAGATACACTAGTAATTTCTGTTATAAGTCTCTGGAGGTGCCTCAGCACCACCCCGTTGCTTCATTGAAAAGGTGAGAGGTAGGGAAAGAGTTAACCACATAAATGGTTTCATTCCATTTAAGATGCTAGTTTATTTTTGTTTTTAAATACACATCTGGCCATTGTTTTTGAACCTGTACTGAACTCCTTATGGGGAAAAACGAGGGAAAAAAATAGTTTAAACGCTCATGTTTGTAAACAATAGTTTAGTTCTACTTGGACCTTCATGCAATAGTATGCAGTTTTCTACATTTACTACGGAATGAGTCTGCTAATTTTACTTTAGAAAAGGGTTTTGTTACCACATCTACTTCTACATACCTTCTTTGATAGCTGGTATTTAAAATTTCATTGACAGAACTGTTTTTCTTCACATCGTCCTCCCATCTTCTTCTTGTATAGGATCCACCAAGGCGTGACAGCCCAAAAGAAGATTCTCTGTGAATAAACACACAACCAGAATGGCATTGAAATTCTGTGACACTAATATAACACAAAAAATGTATTTTATGACTCATTTCCTTACGTGGATATCAACAAGTTAGATTCTGCGCACATCAGTACTGTAGTTTCTAATAACATAAATCAATGTCAAAGACTTACCAATAGGGTTCAAGTTCTGCTGATATGGTATTGTCTATAGAATGGCCTATCAAATCACAAGACCTGGAGCCCTGACTCCCTCCCCCAATTTGAATTGTGCAGCTGTCATGCATGCACACTCCACTTGAAACATGGTAGACTCTGGCCTTTTGTTCATGTGAACTTGCTACTATAGGAAACACACATTAATACTGAGGCCCCACATTGCGGAAACGCAGCTTCTTTTGTTGCAGTTTTTTTTTTTTTTAAGCCAAAGCCAAGCTTGGATTGGGAATTAGAAAGAAGTATAAGAGCTTCCAATACATTTCCCACTAGCTTCTGTGTGTTGTTGGTGTCAATGACCCGCCTATATTCAGCAAATTGCTGCAGTCTATGGTCCCTATAATGGAACCTATTATTTAGAAATAGATGTAACCCATCACTGTAATCCTGTCTGATAAAGAGATGACTACTAAGAAGTGATCTCTATAGAACACAGTGTCAGTCTAAAACAAGGTTAGGTGGTTTGACAATTGAATAGGAGCGGAAAGAGCCAGAAAGTCTCAACACAGGAGTTCCCTACTTCCAGCTCTGTACATTCTGTAGCTCAACCTGCCTCAGTTCCCAACAACAGTTGATGTCAGATATACAATCCGCTCAACAATCCAAGACTGACAACCTATCCTAAGAATAGGTCATCAATCGCTAAAGTTTTTTCTTTACTTTTATAGCACCATCATATTCTGCAGCATTTTACACAGTCAGTGATTGTCCCATATAGAGCTCACAATCTACATTCCCTATCAGTATGTTTCTTTGGATTGTGGGAAGAAGCTCAAGCAAACATGGGGAAAACAAACTATGGGTTGGGACCCAAAGCAAAAGGTATTTACTGTATATTCATAGATTTAGAAGAACTGCTAAAATTTTGATAATTAGTTAGAAAATAAAAGCTATAAATTACCTATTCTCTTTTTCTTCTATGTCAGAAGTACTAGCAAGCCGCCTTGGTATCGTTGGAGCAACATATGCTAGCCTGGTTCCTCTAGCATCTTTCTCCTAAAAACAAGCAAAAAGATTAAAAACAAAAAGGACTAGCATAAAACACCCACTTTTTCTATAAATCTTACAGTAGCAGACATAAAAAAGCCTTCAATATTAAGAAAAACTGGTCTTATTTATGGCATGAATTTTATTTTTAACGTTATTCTATTGCATATGACACAGAGAACCCAATATTCGTGCATTATTCTGCAAAACCCCAATATATTTTTGATAACCTCATACCTATATAACCACAGTTGTACATGTCATTGCATTCATTATATATCACATGTCTGAAAGTGCTGTTCTACAGCTATGAACACAGGTATAAAAGTCTTACCACATACAGATGTACCGTATGTTTTGGACTGCAAGACGCACTTTTTTTTCCCCTCAAATTTTGGAAGAATATTAGGGTGCGTGTTATAGTCTGAACGTGGACTATAGGGGTTCCCGGAGGAGCGGAAGTGAAGCATCGCCACGCTCCTGCTGGACTCCTGCAGCGGCAGGAGTGAAGCGATGCTGCGGCCCTGGCACCTGTGTCAGTGGCTAAAACCCTCCCCGGCATCCGCCGTTCTATTACAGCAGATGCTGGGTCTGTAAGAATAATGGCGGCCGCTCTGCTACAGAGCGGCCGCCATATTATTATTATTTATTACGCTTACTTATATAGCGCCATCATATTCTGCAGCTCTTTACAGATATTATCAGTCACTGTCCCATATAGGGCTCACAATTTACAGTCCCTATCAGTATGTCTTTGGTGTGTGGGAGGAAACCGGAGTACCTGGAGGAAACCCACGCAAACACGGGGAGAACATACAAACACCTTGCAGATGTTGCCCTTGGCAGGATTTGAACCTAGAACTCCAGTGCTGCAAGGCTACAGTGCTAACCACTGAGCCACCGTGCTGCCCAATGCCATAGCAACCGGGTCTCCGCTGTAACTCTACAGCGGAGTCTAACCATTTGTCTCTGACCCTTTCTGTAGTGGGGTGAAGATTGCACAATACCTATGTGAAGTGTACACTGCTGTATACCAGTCGGCAGACTATCCCTTGCCTTAGCCCTACACCTATGGAGCTATAGCATACATAAAACATTAATGTGAAGGACTCAAATTAGTGTATTGGCCCCTTCATTCTTTACACTGCTTTCATATCCCTGCTATATATACACTTGGTAACAGAATCGCAGGGTATTGAATATTTGCCCGTTAAAGAACAAAGTTACAAACCCAAAAAACACAACTATCGCAATTGTGTACAACAATGTAAGGAAACCTCAAACTCTTGATCCAGCTGACCAAAAGACATGACAACTTTTGAGCCCGACGAACTTTTGAACCCATTTGTCAATAAAGTCTTCAAAAGCAGATCAGAAAAAGCATTATACCTAAACATTCGTCTCCAGATAGACCATACCTTTTCTTTATTGTCTAGGGTAGAAGAAAGTCTAGGACTTGAAGCTGAACGCATGACCCCGGTGAAGTCCCTCTCCTTTTGACCTTCCTTGGATGCAGTAATCTCAGATAATGCACCATAACTCCCAGTCTTGCGCAGTCCTAGTCGCCAGGAAGCTGGAGATTCATCCTTCCTTTCTTCTTCCTTAGGAGAGATTTTGGTTGCGGGAGTAGGTAACTGTAAGTACAAGCATTGAACCCATGACTTACTCCTATGTATATACTGTTACTCAAAAAATCCCAACACCAAAGCAATCATTTGTGAAATTTCCAAAGGCATTTGATCAAGTTATGCAGCTTGAGCTTCAATGATAGAAGGATTGTACGTCATAGTCTTGGGGGGAGGAGACATTTGATTAAATAACCCAAGTGTGAATCTCAATGGGGTTAAAATATCACTGAAAACAAAAAGCACACAGGAAAACATGTTAATAGTAATAAAATGATGGGGGGAAAAAAACACCCATTGTTGAAACCAAATAGATTCACTATAAAAGTTAGACAAAAGTCATAGAATACAGCATATAACGCAGATACAGGATTAACATTTGTAAGTTTAAGACCATGCACAGTGATGTAAATCTGATTAAGATACAGCCTGTAACCACAGCCAAATACGCACACTATTTCCTCACCAGAGTTTTGTCACCTTTACTTGGCACAAGGACAATGCCAGTTTTGCGCAAGCCCTGTCTCCATGAATTAGGTTGTGCGGAATCCACCACTGGCATGAAAGGTGCAATGAAATCATACTGAACCCAAGATAAGCAAGATAGAATGAGAAGGAAAGCATAGCATGAGAAAATGAAAACTAGTTTATCTTTCTGATTTATATAGTTACAGAAGCTGATGTCTTGGTTTAGCGAGTCATAGAGTATCATAAAATAGAGGGGAGGGTGTGTGCGTGCGTTTGTGCGTGTGTGTAGGCAACACCCTGGACCCCCACTGATCAAAACTAGATACCACCTTTAACTTTTGATAATAAAAAAAAATAAAAAAGAAAAAAGATTGAGGTCATATTTAGATCCAGCATAAAAAGAAAAAAAAAGTTCCTCATAGTTCATTAAGAAAACCCGTTTATATGTCGTATTAGGGCACACATTTTACAGAGGGTTTCCTGTAAAGGACTGCTATCAAGTGCCAGAACAAGGAGCCACACTGTACGAGGAGCTGATGTTGTAGCATACATCAGTCCCTATTACACTGATGGCTACCCAGCTGCATGGCCTCCATGTACCGCTTCTATCCCCCTGCAGCAGTTGTCTGGCCACAGCTTTCCACAGAAAATAAACTGTTTGCTAGGACCCCTGGAGATCAATCTATTTTGAAGGGGTTTTCTGACTGTTTCCCTGGGGGCTGTTGCATACTGTTTGTGTACAGGTTATTAGTGAAGCAGCAGCAGTCACCTAAAGAAACAGAACATATGTCAAAGCTTGAGCAGAAGAAATAGAAACAGACACCAAAAAATGTTATCCAACAACCCCTTTAAGGACCAGCCAATTTGTGTTTAGGAGTTTCGGTTTTACCTTCCAAGAGCCATAATGTTTTATTTTTTCCATTCAGAGTGGTATGTTTTCAGGGGTTTAGGTTTTACTTCACCACAGCTCCTTTTAACCTCTTCCCCATCAGAGCCATTTCACAATTTTGAATTTTTGCTTTTTCACGCCCCACTCTTCAAAAGCCAGAGCTGTATGAAGGTACATTAGGGGGAATTGAGCATTCGCTGTATGCCAGTTTACAGATGATACTGAGGTACACATTTGGCACAAGGGACCTTTCTTGGGCCAAATGTGAGCCTCAAGCCCAAATACACACCTCGTTCGCTGGATTCTCAAAAGTGGAAAGTGCAGGGCAAGCCGAGGAGGGGATGCTTCTGCTAGATTTCTTAATAGTTTACAATCGCGAGATAGAATGGAAATCTATGCCAGTTCCTACCTGCTATAGATCTCCATTCTGGCGCCGGATATTCCAACAGAGTTAAGAAGAGCTCGCTGTACTTTGTAAGGCTATCATTTAATATCCCTTTTGCAACAGCAGCTTGATATAGTTGTTTGTTTGTTTGTTTTTTTCTTTTTAAATGGGGGGGGGGGGGAGAAAAAAAAAAAAGAGCCCACAAGAACAGCGTTCTATAGCACATTACAGTGATAAACATAGCTTTATGTATGTCACTTTTGGCGATTTGAAGATGCAGATATTTGAAGTCATACGCAAATGAAGTAGTTGGTGACAGAGCAGGGCTTTAGCTCATGGAGCACTACTTTGCTGCCCAAGAAAGATGGGAGATGTCTCCAACTGCAAATGGTGGTGCAGACAGGAGAGGGGTCAGGAGACAGGTAGGGGTCTCAGTGCATCAACTGCTTCATTTGAATAGACTTCAATGTTGTTTCTCTGAAAATCTACAGAAGTGACACACACAACAGAGGCAGGTTATCACTGTAATATGTTCTGTAACATGGTGGTGACAGCTGAATATGCTTGAAGCAGGTGGTAGATTCAGGAACTTCTTTGATAGATGCATAGTTATGACAGGCCTGGGAGCTTTCAAAAGGCTCCTGGCTGTCTTGGAAACGGATTGTTGTCCCCAGCATCTGAAGGTTAAAAGGGCTTGTCAAGTTTCAGCACATATATGTTATTGTTTGTATACTGAAAGGCCATTCATGGTCATGTGATGGTCACACAGGTTCATTACGGTTACCTCTCTAATCAGACATCCGTCTTGCAATGAGTTGTGCGCCTGCGAAACAATCACATAACCATGGACAGTTCTAGAAAACCGTGAGGAATTGATACAGAAATTATATTGGAAAATTGTATAACTTTTTATTATACTATTGTATTGAAGTATATTGTAAAATTGCAACTCTTCTATTACACTCAGCCTAAAAAGCAACTCTAAATTGTCAGATCTAGTGTTTTTACGTTCACAAACCGTACTACTGATGTAAAGAAAGTCTCTTGAAGGTTGGGTATGCTTTAAGTTACTTCCTATACGTCAATTTTGGAATTAACATACGGCAAACCTTACAACTATTCTGCATGTCCAAAACATGCCAATACTTATACTGGCTCATAATGTAAGTTAAATGGATGGCTGTAAGACGCCCAAATGTGGCATCCACCACTTATAGATAAAGGGTTAAAAGAAAATAGCATTGGATGCTAGTTTATGGAACGGTGCGGTCTGCCAATCATTCCCCCATACAGGTAAAAAAAAAAAAAAAAAAAAACGAAAAAGGGGTCCTACAATAAATATTAGCCAAACATACTCTTTAGGTCTCTGTGTGGATCTGTTTAACATGTATGTGCCAGGTAAACGCCTGTCAGAGCAATACAATGTGAAGTGTGCCTTAATATGCAGCAAAATAAGGATAAAAAAAAAAAAATACAATGTGGAGGTTGAAACCTAACCAAAGAAAGAAACAGACTAGGGCGGCAACAGTAAGACTAGGATCACAAGGGTGCATGTCATTGACATTAATGCAATAGTGGATTCCAATTTTCTATGCTATTACTGTACAAGGAATTGCGACAACTGTGTGCAACAAATACATTTGATGCAGCTTCAGCCATCCAGGCAAGCTCATACAACTACATGCAGTCACAACATGCAAACACTGCAAAAAAAAAAAAAAAGTCTTTCCTGTAGACCTGGCTCCAAGCTAGACAGTAAGTAACATTATCAAACCAAGTTTAAAAGGGTTTGATGCCTAGTATACTACTATCTGCCAAAACTAACTGGATCTTTAGGTGCCTAATATAAGAAACGCTAAACTCAGATTTCATTTTTTAAAGGGGTTTTTAAGTCCCATGGTTTGTATGAGGTTTCTAAAGCTGGTCACACACTTTAGAAAGCTGCCTGCTATAGTATCTTGCATGCCTTTCCTAAACACTTGGTACGCTCAGAAAGGTATGCATATGTTTGAACAGGGAGAAACCACTAGCAGACACTTCTGGCAGCGACTTATCTGCCAAATAGGATCAACATTTGTTGAGGGAGAGTTGAGAGGACCTCATACACATTTAGATGCTCATCCAGTCCAAGCAATACTAGCATGTTTGGCAGACATACAGAAAAAGTGTATTGCTAGCTTAAGGCCAGTGAGATAAGAGGTCACATTTGTAATGTGCTTTTCTCACAGGGACTCAAAGCGCAAAGATCATTGTAGAGTAGGCGAGTTAGTAGCTGCCGTACATGAACTCATCCCCACAACACGCACAAGGGTCAGTTGCTTTACGGAAACCATACAGCAGATGAAGAATTAGGATAAGGCATGTTGAATTTTAACAGTATGATCCTTTGATTTCAAGGAAAAAGCTCTGTCCTAATTAACACACTTAATACTTGGTAAAACAGAGTATGTGCACATAGGAGAATGTCAGGAACAGCTGTCTGCTGAATGGCAAAAATTAAGCTGTAGAGCAACCTTTAGAGACAGACATTAATAGAAGATTTGGGTCCGGTGACCGAGTCGCTTTCATATTATCTGACTCTTACAGATTTGCCTTTGCTTTCAACTACAGCAGTAGTCCTCTGGTCAAGCAAGAAGTCATTTAACCATATTTTATGTAGTGGTTGTGGGTCATTTATGTCAGTCAGAAATGTATCCTAAGAAACAACATATACTTGTAAAAAGATACTTTACCTTCTTTACCGGTGATGTAGGTGTGACTTGCCCAGATGGTACAGTTGAAGCAGGAGCAGGTACATTCGACATTTGAGATCTGTTGTTTGTACTATTTGCAGATTGTTTGGTTTTATCTACAAATGTAAAGAAAATAGAGAAACAGTAGAATAAACATTTAAAAACGAACAGGTTGAAAAGGAGGCACAATACACTAACTCAGAGTACCACAACATTCACTACACCATATTATATACAAGTAATGCCTTAATACTGCATCAACTGAAAACTAAATGTCTTAAAGCAGAAATCAAAAATATCCTGAATTAAATTCGAAAAATACTGCAGATGTTACAGCTCTGTCATCAGAATAGAGAAGCATCAAGCATGATGGATTTAAACACTGCAAGAGTCTATATCATATAATTTCACTAAGACCAAACGCACAAGGTCGAGGCTCTTCTAATGGGTGGGAGGGAGGGAACGGACCCTCCCCCCCCCCCCCATTTGAAGTCAATGAGGAACGGAAGGCACTTGGTAGTCATGAGAGTATATTCCTCAGCCTGCACAAGCTGTTGCGTGTACATGAAGGCTAAGGGCTTATTCATATGACGTTGTTTCACCCAAGAAATTCTGTGAGTGTGGATAGCAGATTTTCCAGACTGAGCACAGCCATGCGGAACAGTGCATTGGAATGAGTTATGATGCACGAGCTCCCAAATGGCCAATCACTACTGTACTGAAATAACTGTTAGTTCAGTACTGTAGCAAGCTCATGCATCCTAACTCAATATCATACACTAAGTTTCACTATCATGCACTGGGTGCCACTGGGATTTGATGTACATGTTGCCATGTAGGCCACAGATCCTATAAATTATGGCAATGCATGCATTGTACTTTTACATTAAGGCCCTCTGGATAACAGAATGTCATTTTTAAAACAAACTGCTTAATAAATACAAACTTTTGCACCCTAGTACGTGTATAAATATATAAAGGGATCATAATACATAATGTTTAAATCGAATACAATGTCATCAATATTTCACATATGTTCACATTTGCTTACCAGTTTCTGCCTCAGATTCAGAGTCTTCCTCCTCTTCTTCCTCACTGGAACAACTGGATTCATCTTTCTTTCCTTCATCTTCCTCGTCCACCTTTTCTTGCTCTAGTGCTTCGATGCTTGAAATGGTCTTCTCATGCTCAATAATTAAGGTCTCTTTGCTTAAAGAAAAAAAAATTGGAGGGGAAAAAAGTTTATTGTTACACCAATGTAACTATATAATGGTATGCATTAAAAAATAGAATTAAAAAGGTAGTGAGGTAGAATTTAAACCCCCTTTGACAGCTAAGTGAAGTGACCAAAACAGTTCTCAGCTACACTTGATTAAAAAGTTAAGGGGCTCCTAACACATTGGAAGTGAAGGGGAATTTGAGGTTGTCCATTCCATTTGCACCCCGTCTCTGCTTTTACTCACTGATCAGCCTCAGAAAAATGGGGCTAATCAGCAGAGACCACCGCTAAGCAGCAGGCCAGGACCGCACTGGGAGGACATTGAAGTACCCGGGATAAGCGAGTATGATTATTTACTTCACCCCCCACCCTTTCCTGCAGTCCAATTGTAAAATAAAATTTTAGCCTGGACAACCTCTTTAACCACTTCCGGACCGCCCATAGACTATATACGTCCGGGAAGTGGTTGCCTAGTTCTGCCAGGACGTACCTGTACGTCCATCAGAACACTGCAGCTGCACGGAGATCGTGTAGCTGCTTTCACTAGGAGCCGGCTGTAACTTCAGCCGGAGCTCCCAGAGAGAAGACAGGGCAGATTTATTACCTCCCCTGCCTTCTCGATCGCTGTGTATACAGCGCTCAATGAGCGCTGTGTACACAGCTATGGACGCAGCCATAATTCAGCTGCCCTCTGACCCAGCGGACACGTGATCCACCGGGAGCAGCTTCTTACAAGAGCTGCTGGGTCCTACAGGAGCCAGATCAGCTCAGTAAGCTGTGTATACAGCATGCAGGAGGTTGGATTTCTCCTGTATCTGAGGTTAAATGTAGCAGCCCCAGTTATAGGAGAAATCAGCCTCAAGTACAAAAAAAAAAGTGATCAGATGTCCCCAAAGGTCTCTTATCACCTTATGGGGACACAATCTGAAAAAAAAAATAAATAAATAAAAATAAATATATAGTAAAAAAAAGTTTAAAAAAATGTAAATAAAATAAAAAATAAATAAGACGCTAATAAAACGCCGTTATTAAAGGTTATAGCCCTACCCCGATGACACCATACAAAATAAAAATTACCGTAACGGAGAGGAAAAACTATATTATAAAGTTTTTCAGTGACACTTTGTATTATTAAATTAAAAAAAAAAAATTGAAAACCAGACACAATTTCCCTCCTATTTTGTTTATATTTTCTCAGATATAAAAAAAAATTAAAACACATTCGAAAATAAAGATGACATAAAAATAAAGCCCTATGTGTCCCCGAAAAAAGACGCAAAAATTAGTTGACTGAGACATACGGGAAAAATGTTACAGCCCTCAAAACCGCACATGCAAAATAAACCTAAAATGTGTCTGGTCCTGGACCACAAATTGGCCTGGTACTGAAGTGGTTAAGCACATCTCCACTTGTCAGCTCATCTCAAAAATCAGGTTCTCTGAAAATCTGTGTGCAAAATTTCAGGGTAAAACTTAGCTCTTGCAATGCAGGAAACTGTGATGCCTGTGCTTAGGGCAGCATGAATCTAACGGACAAGACTGCCTTTAACAGGACACAGAATAACATTCAATTACAGCTGATTTACACAGCCATAGTCTGGCAGAAACATACAGTCCATGTGCCGGCTTTATTGTGGGTCTGACTGCAACCCTTGTGAGCTGAACTTACTGATATATAATGCAGTAAAGTTTCAGAACTACCGAAACTCGACTGACCTTCAAGTGAGTAACGCCACTGAAATTCTGAAGCGCATAACATTATAAATTCAGTATAACAGTATCGTCCATGCTCAGTTCAAAAGGAATCAGGTTTGGCCCAAGAAAAAGGTCTGACACTGACAAATATGGCCATGTGAAAGGGCCCATGTTCTGATCTTAACACAAAATGTTGTCTGGTGAAAATTATACATCAATTGCGGTTTTAAAAGCTATAAGGGTACACTTAGATTTTTAAAAACACCATTTCTTTCCCATCTTAGCTTGGCAAAAGGATCTTTAACCACGGCGATAATAACTTTCTTTTTTTAACAAATGACAGAATAAATGTCTGCCTTAGTTCACAGCATATTTCTTTAAAGACATAAAACCAACTATGCTACATGTATAAATATTTTAGTTTAGACTGTCAAGACGTTCAAGGAATTCAGGCATTCCTAACACTAATTTCTGAAAATACTTACTTCTTCAGTGATTTCAGGGACTGATTGTTCTCTGTAGTCGATGACTCAATTAAAGGAGATTTCTCTTGCTTTTCACTAAGCAGCTGGAAGGGAATATTAATAGAAGATATTCTATTGAAATATTTTTTTCATAAATCAAGAAGTTAATGCCAAGATTTATCCTTGGAGAAACATCACAGAAAACGAGCTTTACATCCATTACCCAAACAACCACTTTCTCTTATCATTCATGGTACTGAGTGCAAAAAAGTCTAACCAAAGATCAGCTGATCTTTTTCCATGCCTATAATCCTAACAAACCAAATAGCTACAGGCATAGCTGACAGAAGAGGTTTTTCAACTGAATCATCAAATGACAGCTATCTTAAAGGGGCTGTCCTGTTATAAGCACTTCTCCCCTGTTCTGTGGATAGGGTATAAGCGCCGGAACGGAAGAGGGGCCAATCGCCATATACTGCAGAGATCAGGAGGATGAGTGAGTAAGTCCCCCTTAAAGGGGTTGTTCCATAACAAGGATCCTATCTATACTGCTAGTTTATGTGGATTTAAGACTTTTTCTAAATACATGTGTTTCTATGACCACGGGCCCCAAACCATGGGCCTATCAGCACTTCCAATGGTTTTGCAGGCAAATAGCTTACTTCTATGAGCAGGTCTATGCTGCATCTGTGAGAACAGTATGATCAGAAATACAAAGGGAAAGACCTACACACATTAGATGGCCTGTCAGTCCCAGTACATTCATGTAACATGTAGAACCACCTTAAAAGAGCAGGACAGCAACAGGAAAATATGATAATAACAAAAAACTGAAGTTAGCATTACACCAACCAGATTTTGTTTCTTCTGAAGTTCTTCCAAATATCCTAAAATATCTTCATCAGCGACATCAAACGCAGTTTGACCCTGCAAAAAATTATAATTCAAAATGAGTTATTTTTAGATTGGTGTGTGTTTGACTGTCAGGTCCTACCTCTCTGTGCCAGCGTGAACTGCTGTGCTCACTTGTCATACTATTAATAGTGCCAGCTGCGAGTACAGAGGTGGTTGTCTGATAAATTTGATACACGATAGCTCATTCAAATGGAGGGACAAAAAAAAAACCAAACATATTACTGAGCCTTTCTTTAAGTAAATGTTGATAAGCAGATTTCCACAAGAAAGAACATAACTGTAGGTCTTTCCTACAGGTGACACTGCTATGCCAAATATATTTGGGTTCACAGACAACCCCATTCCATACACCAATTCAGTGCGTCAGTAAAACAAAACACTTTCTGGTGTACATTGGACTAGTAAAGAATTCTACTGTTAAGAGTAGAAACATAGATATTACAGTAGCATTCCTGTTCATATGAATTACCTACCACTTTGTTGACCGTATCCATATCACAAAGATGTTCTACAAGGATCCTACAAGCTTCTTCTTTACCCCAGTGAGCTGCAGCATGAAGTGGCGTCCAACCATCATAATCTTTAACATTAATATCATAACCCGCTTGAATTAAAAGCCTGCAAACAAATTAGAAGCCATTACTCACACAGCTAAGAAACACAATTTCTATTGTTTGACGCCACAGGAGACAGAATAGCAAAAAAATAAAATAAATAAACGTTTTGGCTAAATCAGACATTTTCCTACAGACTTCCAATATCATTCATCCAAGCCCAAAATTACAGCTCTAGAATTTTAAACACATTTGCACGTATGGCACACACTGACTTTCCTCATTGGAGGCTACCTGTAATCAAATTATAAAAAAAAAAAAAAAAAAAAAAAAAAAAAAAGTCACTATATAAAAAAAAACCAAAAACCTTGCACTAGCATATGACTCTGGCCAGGGGATTAAATGAAAGTGTTTTCTACATACATTAATGTAATATAATATATGGTACTACACCGTTAATCCCCGATATAAAAATAAAATTTATTTTAACATGAATGTGCTTTCAAAATACATATGAAAATAAAAGCCACCACCACTAATAGTGAATTACTATGAATGCTTACTTTAAAACTTCAGTGTAACCTTTTGCTGCTGCTACATGCAGAGCTGTGCCACCAGATTTCGTATGCCGCACATCATTTATCTGCCCACTGTTCAGCCACTGTCTTGCATCTCTAAGCATAATCCGCTCTTCCTCTTTCCTAGCAGCTTCAACATCAATACCTGCTCAAGAGACAAAAACACCCCAACAAAACGTTCAATACATTAAACAGAATACAAATCGTCACAAAATACATTTATTTTCTCAGAGCATCTTTTCTCATAAATCTGCTGAGTCACGCCTCCTATTTCTCCTGAAATAAAATTATACAATATATACACACACACACACATATATATATATATATATATATATATATATATGATTTTTTTTTTACACACTGCCATTCCCAACAACAGTGACAACAGGGCAGTATCATTCCCTTTGCCAATGTGCTGTGCCCCTACACAATAAGACCCTGTTAGTAAGCATTGTTGCGGTGTACAGAGATCTCCTCTCAACCGGTAACTCCCATCTGCCATTTAAGTGACAAATTTCTAGGAGGAATAAAAGGAATATTAGAACTCTTCTAAAAGTTATCAGAAAGGATGCTCCAGTATTGTTATAATATGGAGACGTAGTTACGAACATACATGACAAGTAAGGACTGGCATGTGACCAGCTCACCCCAATCTAGACATAAAAGGAAAAGAGGAGTGTTAAGTTCTGCTTAACGTCTTTTCAGTTTCGTCATATTGCACAGCATACTGAACACATTTCCTCTAGTGTTTTATGACCTTGTAATAGATGTTCCAGAAACACAAACATTAAATCTACTCTGATGTCACCGCAGATCCTTTGGGATTTATTCGCTGTTGAGAAATCCATGACTGAAGGAGCAAAGGAGTCAAGTTAAACATGATGTACACTCTATAAAGAAAATGTAAATGGATTTTCCCACAAAAGCAAATAGCCAGAGATGACAGAAGGTAAGATGTAAGGCTAGGCGATTACGATCTAGATCATGACAAAACATTTTACCTCAACTACGATTAATTAAAAGTTATTTTGGGATACTCACTTTTCACAAGCCATGCCCCCAATTTATATGCCATTGAATTTTCTTTCAGTTTACATATCAGCACCAATCCTGATCGAGTGACATATACTTAGCCAATGGCAGCATGAGGCAGTATGGCATGGATGCTAAATAACTGATATGAGCAAGTTCACAACGAGTAGTTGACGCTGGGTTCACACTAGCGCCCGGACTCTGTTTTAAGGTTTCCGTCTTCTGCATGCAGAAGACTAAAAGCTGTCAGACTGGGTCCGGCCGTGAGCGCTGGTGAGTGTTTTATGCTCTCCGCCGCGAAACCGTTTTTTTTTTTTTTTTAAAACCGGACACAGAGTACTGCATGTCCGACTCTGTGTCCAGTGTAAAAAAAAAAAATCGGTTTCGCGGCAGAGAGCATAAAACGCTCACCGGCGCTCATGGCCGGACGTCTTTCAATGGGTATGGGGGCGTTCACACTACCGTCGGTGTCCGACATGTAGTGTCCGCTCCAAATCTGTCACGGACACTAGCTGTGTCCGCTCCACCTGTCATTTAGTTCAATGGGCATCGGGTGCGTTCTTTTGCACTCCGTGCCCGTCCTTTCCTGTCTGCAGGTGAAAATGTCCGACTTCTCAAGTGGACAGAAAAACCCTGCATGCAGGGTTCCTCTGTCCGCTTGAGAAGTCGGACATCTTCTCCTGCGGACAGGAAAGGATGGGCACGGAGTGCAAAAGAACGCACCCGATGCCCATTGAACTAAATGACAGGTGGAGCGGACACAGCTAGTGTCCGCTCCTAGTGTCCGTGACAGATTTTGAGCGGACATTAGGAGCGGACACTACATGTCGGACACCGACGGTAGTGTGAACGCTCCCTATGAAAGAGTTCTGCAGCTTTCCGTCTCCTGCTCTGTTTTGTGCAGGAAACGGAAACCTGTATGAACGGAGTCCGGGCGCAGATGTGAACGAGCCCTGAGTGAACTTTCAATTTCAGTTATTTTGTGACTAAATGCCCAGTCCTGGTGAGATACATGGCAGTCTATTGGAGCAGCTAACATGTCAAAGAAAGCCAAAGTCCAACACTACATCTTTCATAAGGGATCAGGGATGGCCTAGGCAAATGGACGTTAACAGCCAACATCCAACAATTAACACCTATCATAGTCTGGTCTAACAGTGCTTAGAGCTCCAGTTATATTGTACTTATTCCAGATCTCAGGTATAGACATGGGCAATAAAATTCTGACTGCCTACAGCCTTCACTAGGAGGAGGTTAAAGCATATCACTTCAAATGAAAGAGGTGGTTTAGATTTAATACTGTTCAAAACCATTTGGTTGAGACCATATGCTGTGGAAAAGCTGCATAAGAGCAATTTTATATTAAGAACATGCCCTGACAGGTCAAAAGACATCATATGATTACATACATAGCCTATTTATGGAGAGCAGGTGGACTATGCCTCGTTTCCTCATTGCCACCCACATTATGGGGAAATTAGGAAGCAGTTTATACAACAAAAAAGGTTTCAATTTCAAGCCTGGAAATATAAAAGGCCAAACCTGATTTGTTGCTATGAAAAACAGTTTCAGAATATATGAGAGACCCGTCTAGATTAGTTTTGTTAATGTTTAGGAATGGAGAACGATGTCTTACAAGAAGCAAGTTATTTATTAAGCATTCAAGGAGTCCAGCAACTCCACAGAAAGCCCAATAAGAGCAAAGCAAGAACAAAAAGCAGTAAATCGCGTTCATTCAAACTTTGGTCCAGAATAAACAATCTAAGGGTGCATTCACACTACGTTTCCTGAAGCTTATTCTGAACGTAAATCACGTTCAGAATAAGCGGCGTATAAAGCAGCTCCATTCATTTCTATGGGAGCCGGCATACGAGCGCTCCCCATAGAAATGAATGGGCTGCTTCTTTCACTCCGTGCAGTCCCATTGAAGTGAATGGGGAGTGCCGGCGTATACGGCTAGCTCTGCTCATGCCGTGCCGTACACACCGGCACTTCCCATTCACTTCAATGGGACTGCTCGCAGTGAAAGAAGCAGCCCATTCATTTCTATGGGGAGCGCTCGTATGCCGGCTCCCATAGAAATGAATGGAGCTGCTTTAAACGCCGCTTATTCTGAACGTGTTTTACATTCAGAATAAGCTAGCGTTTACTCAGTGTGAATGCACTCTTAGAGGTTTTTATGCACATTTCATTGCCTTGTCATATGCACACGAGGCTTCGGTAAGTCTATAAACATAGTGAAACTCTACACATCTTGCTTAGAAACTTGGTACTGGTACCTTGACGGTTAACTTCATTCTGAAGCAGTTCTTCCATGGCCTCTTCCTCAGCAATGTCTAATGGAGTGTCACCTTCACTATTCACTGCCCCCACATTGGCTCCTTGACTAATTAAATATCTGCAAGACAGACAGAAGCACTTACAGAAAAGCAGCAAATAGATTTTACTATTGTAGATCTAAATATCTTAAACCATAATAAGAATCTGTTCAAAAACTCTTCTCATGGACATGTGTTAGGAATTACTAAGAAATATAAGGGCGGGATCACACAAACTCTTTACAGCACTTTTCCTTGTTTTGTTTTTTATATGTTGAAGTTAGATCTTAGCTGTATGACAATAAGCAAACATGTTTCTTGGGTGCATTTTTTTTTTCTATAGAAAATAAAAACAAATTGGGGAAAAAAAAAAAAAGGTGTAATCACAAAAAATAAAACTAAATCCCAAAGAGTGTAATGTGTAAAAAAAATAAATTATACATACATACAAGACACCCACCTATGTAGCGAATGGGGATCCCATTTGGCAGTGCCATTGCCTCCTATACCAGGGAATGTAAGAAGTCATGCACAATCATCAGCATCCATCTCTCTAGATCAGGGGTCCTCAAACTTTTTAAACAGTGGGCCGGAGGCAGAGCAGGTCGCACAGACATCGGGAGCAGTGCCCTCCAATAGGTAAAGTGAAGTGCGCTCCATGGCCTGGCCCGAGCTCCCCAGGAGCTTCATTATAAATGCACGCCTGCCAGCGTTGACGGCGGGGCCAGACAGAAGTGCTTGGCGGGCCGCATGTGGCCCGCGGGCTGCAGTTTGAGGACCCCTGCTCTAGATAGACTAGGAGACCTTTATTTTCACATTGGTATTGTTTAAGAATTCTGATTTGCATCTAAAGAAATGCTTATAGCATATCCTGTGCATATACTATAAAATGTCCAAGGTGGGACATGACTGTATAGAAATACAGTGAAGGAAAAATTTGATCCCTTGCTGATTTTGTAAGCTTGCCCACTGACAAAAGATATGAACAGTCTATAATTTTAAGGGTGGGTTAATTTTTAACAGAGAATATCAAAAATAAAATTCAGAAAATCACATTGTATAAATTTTATAAATGTATTTGCATTTTGCATAGAGGAAATGGCAAACGACTTAATACTTGTTGGCAAACCCTTGTTGGAGCGCACAGCAGTCAGATGTTCTTTGTAGTTGATGATGAGGTTTACACACGTCAGGAAAAATTTTGGTCCACTCCTGTTTGCAGATCATCTCTAAGTCATTAAAATTTTGAGGCTGTTGCTTGGCAACTCGGAGCTTCAGCTCCCTCCGTAAGTTTTCTATGGGATTAAGATTTGGGGACTGGCTAGGCCATTCCATGACCTTAATGTGCTTCTTTTTCAGCCACTCCTTTCTTGCTTTGGGTGTATGTTTTGGCGCATTGTCCTGCTGGAGGACCCAGCCACAACCCATTTTTAATGTCCTGGAGGAGGGAAGAAGGTCGTCGCTCAAAATTTTACGGTACATGGCTCCATCCATTCTTCCATTAATGCTGTGAAGTAGTCCTGTGCTCTTAGCAGAGAAACACCCCCAAAACATAAAGTTTCCACCTCCATGCTCACCAGTGGGGACGGTGTTCTTTGGGTCATAGGCAGCATTTCTCTTCCTCCAAACATGGCAAGTTGAGTTAATGCCAAAGAGCTCAATTTTTGTCTCATCTGACCACAGCACCTTCTCCCAATGACTCTCAGAATCATCCGGGTGTTCATTTGGCAAACTTCTTGAGCAGGGGGACCTTGCGGGACCTGCAGGATTTTACTCCATTATGGCGTAAGGCGTTACCAATGATTTTCTTTGTGACTGTGGTTCCAGCCGCCTTGAAATCGTTAACAAGTTCCTCCCTTGAAGTTTTAGGCTGCTCTATCACCTTTCTCATGATCAAGGATTCCCCACGAGATGAGATTTTGCTTGGAGCCCCAGATCGATGTCGACTGACAGTCATTTTGTTTTCTTCCATTTTCTTACTATTGCACTAACAGTTGTCTCCTTCTCACCCAGCGTCTTATTTATGGTTTTGTAGCCCATTCCAGCCTTGTGCAGGTCTATGATCTTGCCTCCTATATACTTCGAAAGCTCTTTGGTCTCGCTCATGTTGTAGAGGTTAGAGTCTGACTGATTCAATGAGTCTGTGGATAACCATCTTTAACGCAGGAAAACAAGTTGAATAGGAACATCTAACTGGTCTGTAGGAGCCAGAACTTTTAATGGTTGGTAGGGGGATCAAATTATTTCTCTATGCAAAATGCCAATTTATAAAATGTGATTTTCTGGATTTTATTTTTGATATTCCCTCACTGTTAAAATTAACCTACCCTTAAAGTTATAGACTGTTCATGTCTTTGTGAGTGGGCAAACTTACAAAGTCAGCAAGGGATCAAATACTTCTTTCCTTCACTGTATGACCATAAAAAACAGATTAGTCATTATATCCATGACTGAAACGCAACCACATTTGGCTGACTTCTTTAAAGACGTTCTGCCATGTATGTGCATGTAGATATTCCTGCTAGATACTATTCCCTCTCAGAACACCCACCTAATGTGTCTAATACAAGAGGACTCAGAATTCGACTAGAAGGCTTGGATCTTCTTTTAGACAGACAATAAGACCTAACACTAGACATGCGCCTCCAAGCACAAGTAAAAGTGGCCCGGTGCCAACTAAGTGTAAAATAAGACCTTGCAGTCCTAAGGATGCACCAAATATATCATAGTGGCACACACTGATGTAGTACAGTCCCCTTTCTGGAGGAAAATAATGTAAACAAAACAGACTGATGGGCCACTCGTTTTAACTCTGTATTATGGCACATCTGCCTATACCAGAAATGCTGCAGGTTTTCTATGCAAATCTACACACCGATAATCTGCAGTGGAATACAGTAGCAGTGAAGTAGATGGGATTATAACAAATCTCATCCCCATGCTACAAAAAAGTTCTGCACAGGAAGAGATCATGTCAATTTCTACTGCAAAATTCACATCTTTCAGTATAGAAGGGTGAAATCCACTGCAAGTTTCAGAATGTGCAAAATCTGCTGTCGTATTTCTGGTGAATTTTTCATCTGAATGTGGAGCGGCCTCATTCTGCACAATTACCTCTGCCCCGGTAAGTGCAGCGCATCTTAGTAATATGGTTTAGCTCCCATTCTGATACAGTTATTGGAGTGTAACTTACTCTGCTATGTCAACATATCCACAGGAAGAAGCAGCGTGCAGCGGTATCCAGCCTTCATTATCTGGTTGATTAATACTGGCTCCATTCTCCACAAGAAACTTGACCATCTCGAGGTTATCATCAATGCAAGCCTGCAGAAAGACAAAAGAGTAAAGTCGTGTCACCCAAAGCCATTCCATGTTCCCTAGCAATATATAAAACTGGAAACCGTTCACAGATGTTTGTGATTCTTATAGTAGGGAAGAAAAAAGCATCAATTTTAGCAAAGTAGTTACACAACCACAGTTAATCTTACTGATCAACAAAGGGATTTTCTACATCATTTACCTATCCATAGTAAGATTAACGGGGCCCAATCAAGAAAGGGGGCCCTTGAGTCTCCTGTGTGAAGGGGGGGGGGGGGGTAGCATGCATGTGTGAGCACTACTCTCTCTGGGACTGAAAGATCAAATCAGTCCATTAGAAGTGAATGGAGAAGATTTCACATTTAAGCTGCAGGGACCCTCTTTCATTGGCTCAATGCACTTTTCCATTAACTGACTGCATATTTAACATGTGGCCATGTTCTTCATAAAGCAGGCAATTTGAATAAGCAAAGCTGCAGTGTAAAGCATGGTGCAACTTTAGTGTCAGAGCAGAAAAATTTCAACCTTATAAACGCTGTCAAAATTGTAGAAGAATAGTTAAACTGTAAAAGCCCACAAAGAATCCCAAAGGCACCATGCCACAGACCCCATATTTGCAGCACAATTCAGGCAATCCTGCTAAGTCAGCAGTGGAGATGCCCCGTGAGAACCCAGCCTATATAGTCAGAAACCGATTCAGTCACTGAAAGTGCTATAACATAGTAACTAGATGGGAATGTAGGGGGGTGAAGCTTCATGTGAGACCAGAGGAGGAGGAAGGAGCATCTCAGAGACAGATTGTAGCTTTTAACTTCAAATGAGGAAGAGCGCACTTCCTCCAGCGTGCAAACTGAAAATGAAGATATACAAAAACCATTACAAAAAATAACAAAAAAACCCAAGAGGCACAAAGAAACCTCAAACTCTTGTCTTGGTCCCATGCATCCAATACAGACACCAGAGGATATGCCAGCCACAAAGACTTTCCATCAGACCTTGCCGCAGTTGGAGATAGAGGAGCGTCAGCAGGTATGAACAAACTAAAAGAAGGAGGCACTAAAAGACTTCCACCCTAAAGGAATAGGACAAAGAGTACTAGCCTGCCCCCCTTCCTTAGCCCACATGTAGACAAAGATACAGGAGAAAGCTTCCCATCTTAGCACAGGAAACCTAACTAAGGTATGGAGTGGGGTGTGGACAAATTTGTGTCTTCTCTGGTTTCCTGCTCCAAGATGAGAGGCACTTCTTGCAGGGGTGCCGGCATTGGGGCAAAACAAACAACTTTTAGGGGGGCAGAGTTGGTTTCTGCCCAGAAAGTTTTAAGAGTACATGGTTTTAGTGGCACATGCCAAGTATCTAGTGTGCATGGATCTTGGTCAACCTCTAAGACAGTTATTTCTCAGATGCAACCAAACATTACTAACTCTGCAAATAACTTTAGAGAGGACCTTTCACCACCTCAAACTCCTCCAGCTCTTTGTATCCTCCAATAGGTACCACTAAGGAACAGCTGGAGAAGTCTTTTCTGTTAGTTTCAGCAAAATGATGCTCTCGACTGTCAAGTAGTCAAGACCCCCACCTGACAGCAGACAACTGCTCAGGAGGTTAGAGAAAAAAAAATTCCTAATGCACTAGAATCAGTGGAGCTGAGCCTATCGAAGGGTGCATAGAATTGGAATTGGTAGAGGTGGTGAAAGATACTCTTCAAAGTGCACCTAGAAACAGCCGACAACCCAAATCTGCACTGAAAAATATGGAGAGAAAAAAAAAAAAAAGGTCAAAGTACCTAAAGAAGTCAAACATGTATACTGTAGAACCTCAAAAGACATTTGATGTCAATGATTAAAAAGCCCAACATAGCATATTTTATGCTTAGTATTACATCAGCAGATCATATAGATTCAGACCGAGACTAAAGAGCCCCTTCACACTACGGATACGCTGACTGATTCTGAACGTTAAAACACGTTCAGAATCAGCGCGTATAAAGCAGATCCCATTCATTTCAATGGGAGCCGGCATACGAGCGCTCCCCATTGAAATGAATGGGCTGCTTTTTTCTCTACGAGAGCTCCCATTGAAGAGAATGGGAAGCGCTCGCGTGTACGGCTTGGAATGAGCTGAGCTAGCCGTACACGTGCAAGGTGCTCAGCAGGACATAGAATGCACTCTCCCCTTCTGACAGTCTCCCCTTCCCCCCTCCTATTTTATTTAGCTTACTTATATAGCACCATATTTCACTGTGCTTTACAGACATTCAATATACTGTCCATATATGGCTCACAATCTAAATTCCCTATCAGTAAGTCTTTGCATGATGCTCATTGGTGCTAGAAAGGCTAGCAGTATATTGACTCTGCTACCTCCATTCCTGAGACCTCTATCCAAGATGGACTTACAGCACACAAGTTCAGTCTATGGTCTTTTAAAAAGTGTCCCCACTGAAAAGTCTGCTAAAAAAATTAAAATAAATAAAAGTGGTCTTGTTACACAACACTTTTACATATGAAGCGAGTAGTGTTCGATCGAGTAGGTGTTCGATCGAATACTACGGTATTCAAAATACTCATACTCGATCGAACACGACTAGCTGTTCGAAGTTTAAGGTTCGATGCAGAACCAGCGTTGATTGGCAGAATGCTATACATTCTGCCAATCAACGCTGGTTCTTCTCTTACCTTTCCGAAGTCTTCTCCGTGCAGCGTCCCCACGTCTTCTTCCGGGTGGAATTCACTCTGCCTAGGCATCCGGCCTAGGCAGAGCAGACTGCGCATGCACGGGCATGCCCTCGCATGCACAGTCGGCTCTGCTCAGGCGTCTGGCCGGGCAGAGCCAACCGCGCATGCGCAGTCGGCTGTGCCTAGGCAGAGTGAATTCCAGCCGGAAGACGCCGCGGGGGCGCTGCGCCGGGAGAAGACTTCAAGGGGAATGCAGCCCGACCGTCACTCGTGGACTTGGTAAGTATAATTGTATCGAATGTTGCCTACCCCTGAAACGAGCATTTCCCCCCATAGACTATAATGGGGTTCGAAATCCGTTCGAACAGCCGAACAGTGTGCGGCTTTCGATCCTCGGACATTTTAGTGTTCACTCATCTCTAGTCCTGTCTACCCATTCCCTGAAGTGGTCGAGAGATACAAAACCCACTGAACTAACTTTTGACTACTGTTTTTGTAACTCCCGTAGGTGAAACTGGAGTTACAGAAACAGCGTAGCTTGCTCTATGACTCTGTTTCAGTAAATATTTTATCACTGTGGGAGCTGGTTTTTTTTGTAACTCCCAATGTTGTGGACTGAAGAACAAGCCCCATATTTTATATCTGCCAAGTTTGGCAAAGATAAGAATAGCTTTTTAAGTGAGATGATAACATAGCTAGAATCAGGTTGCTATGGGCGTAACAGATCCTGCAGTAGGGCCTGTGTAAATGCAGTTTATATGTTACACGTTCACCACATTACATGAACACAGTAATGTCAATCATTTTTTTTACCACATCAGATATTTAGGGCACACATGAATTACAGGACATACTCTACAATCTTCATATAGTAATGGCTTGCTATAACCAAAGACGTATATACAAAGAATCTGGCTTGACAACATTCCAGTAATCTGTAAACTTACTGAGCGTCAACAGAAGCAAGTTAGGTAAAACTGCTGTTAGTCACACTGAAGAATATTCCTTCCGGAGATCCAGATACTGTATGTATATACCATCTAAGAACATGACAAGGGACATCAGCTATACCAGATACACACACAGTAGGTCTGGTCATGTTTCTATATAACAAAGTCCATCACACTCTCCTTTCAGGATTATTTTAACTTTATTGCTACATCAAAAGAAGGCAGGTGGATATATTGAAGCAAACAAAAACAAACAAAAAAAAAGGACCAATAATATTAAGCTGGATGTTTTGGTCCCCTTGGTCCCTTTCCAGAATTTGTAGTATGACCAAGTTTTCAGCTATGAGTAAGACGTGTGACTCGGCGTTGGAAGTTTAGACGTATTTTTTCTGCTCTGCCACACTACAGAAATGTTGAGCAAGTTACAAGGGGACTAAAGGTTCAGCTTAATACAATATTGGCTTTTTCTTATGACATTGCTTGAATATATATTGCCTGGCTTCATCTAATTATGTACCAAAGTTAAAATATTCAAAGGAAAGTGTATTGGATTGTTATTTTAGGTAAACAGCTTTATTTCAAGTATGTAGCAAGTAACAGGTGTGGGCAATCTAAAAGTTACACCTAAAATCAGACAAAAAGAAGAGGAGTTGCCTCAATCTTTGCATGGAGTGTCTGCATGTGCCACACGGAGCACGGAATACAGAAAAGGAGAACCATCTGAGGACCAAAATTGTGGCAAAATATCAATAACCTCAAGGTCCATCTCCAGAGATCTTGATGTTCCTTTGTCCACGAAGTGCAACAATCAAGAAGTTTACATCCCATAGCACTATAGTTAAACTCCCGTTTACGGCTGTGAACAGAATAGAAAAATTGATGAAGGGTTGAAAACACAGGATAGTCCGAATGATGGATAAGCAGTCCCACTCAAGTTTCGAAGAAATTCAAGTTGTCTTTCAGGCTCAAGGTACAGCTGAACCTTGATGGTGTGGACCATCACCTGTCCAACTGGATCCTAGAGCTATGATTAAGAGACCAGGTTGGTCTCGAAACGCGTCAGCCATTATTATGCGTTACTGACAGCGGTTTTTATATTGTCTTGTTCGACTATCTTTCGTATGTGTTTTTTCTATCTACATGGAGTGTTTTTTGTGAATTTTTAAAGAAGAAAATATGAATAAAATCATTGGATTTTAAAATTTACTGAACAAGTGTCGCAGATCCTTCTATGTTTCACCACGATTTGGAATATAAATCTTTTGGATCCTCAGTCCCGGAGGCGTTTCGGATGGTGCACCTTGTTCATCAGGAAAGAGTGAGCGATATTGGACTTTTCTTTTTTTGATATTGAAAATTGGATCCTAGAGTACCTGACAAACCGCCCTCAATATGTGAGAGCCCAGGACGGTGTGTCTGACACTGTGATCTGTAGTACGGGGGCACCACAAGGTACAGTACTTGCCCCATTTCTCTTCACATTGTACACTGCGTCCATCAACAAGCCAGCGAAAATAAACTTTCATGCATCATGCAAAGTGTGATAACTGATGCCAGCATTTTCATTATCACTACTGAGCACACTGAAATTTTGCACACTACTCATTTTTAGCGCAGCATATGACCAGCTTGTTATGTACTGTGCTGCATCTGTAGTCACCTGCCAAGTACTCTAAGTTCTGGAAGTCTGGTATGCATTTGAGAAGGTCATTTTTGGACTATAATAGACACCCGACATAGTCAATTGTTCTAGGCATACTCTATGAGCTGTGGAGACACTAGATTACTATGGTCCATGTGACTGCTGAAAAAAAGTTTCCCTGAATTGATGTTAAAATTATCAGCTGCCCAAGGAAAATGGTGATGGTTTAAATCAGATGTGTTGTGGATCCAGTAGGTGGCGCTACTGGGAGCGTTATTGGAGGGGTTGACATAACAGTTAACACACCGGAGTCTGTGCATTTTGGGGTGTTGCATTGTTGATGTAGAGGATAACTATGCCTCTCCTAAATACAAGCCTAACCTGCCTGATTTCACATGGATACAGCAGACGGTGCCACATAGTAATAGTCACGTGAGGCAGCGCCACCTACAGGATTCACAGCATACCACCTACCCAGGTAAAATGGCTGGCTCATAATCATGTACAGTCACATACAATCAGAAAAAAAACTTTAGGAAAAAAGGTTTCTGTATGTGGTTTGAATTAGAGCACAATATCTAAGTGATTTTCTAAGTCTGAATGTAGCTGGCCACATGCAGCTTGGAGTACATGCTAGGAAAGAGTTTCTGCTGCATGTTACAAAGCAAACGAGCAGCTCATTTGACCAAACTTGGTCAGATAATTGTGCCTTATTTGGCAATATTCCACTTCAAAACAGATAAAACATTCTTTTCACTAGTTTGTGGTGGAGAAAGATACTCTGACAAATGTAAGCACTATGCACTAGGCCTGGATAAACTCTACAAGTCAAGTGCCATACTTGCTTAGAAAAGTGCTCTTAGAATAAGGGTGAATTCACACTGAGTAAACGCTAGCTTATTCTGAACGTAAAACACGTTCAGAATAAGCGGCGTCTAAAGCAGCTCCATTCATTTCTATGGGAGCGGGGATACGAGCGCTCCCCATAGAAATGAATGGGCTGCTTCTTTCACTCCGTGCAGTCCCATTGAAGTGAATGGGGAGTGCCGGCGTATACGGCAAGCTCTGCTCATGCCGGAGCGTACACGCCGGCACTCCCCATTCACTTCAATGGGACTGCACGGAGTGAAAGAAGCAGCCCATTCATTTCTATGGGGAGCGCTCGTATCCCCGCTCCCATAGAAATGAATGGAGCTGCTTTAGACGCCGCTTATTCTGAACGTGTTTTACGTTCAGAATAAGCTAGCGTTTACTCAGTGTGAATGCACCCTAACACCCATTTTATAGAAGGGGGGAATGTTGCATTTATGGACTCTCTCTAATGACTCAGTGACCCGATCAGACACCTGGGACCTAGAAAAAAACCCAGGACTGTCTGTTCAATAATATTGCTGTTAAGGCCCATTAGTGCTTTAAAAATTATAAGGTTACAAAGTATGGGGGAAAAAAAACAAAAAAAAAAAAAAAAACACTCCCATGTAAGACAAGGGCTCATACTGCTACTTAAAATTAAAGTTATACAAAAACAAGATGTGCAAAAAGATAAATATATTTTAAAAAGCCATAACCTTAGGATGCTGAGTTTTGTAGGTTTTTTTTGTAGGGTTAATCAATTTTAATTAGATAGCCTTATCTGTATCACCATTTTACCAGTGTTTTCACAATACAAATAACATTAATAAAAAGACAGAAAATAACTTGTATCGGCTTTAAACAGTGATTATTAGTGAGGTTTTTGTGCTGTCGTTTTGGACCTTTATGGTACTTCCATAGATAATGCTGATAAATTTCAAGTTTAGAAAAAATCTGCCATTGTAAAACAGACACCCAAAATGGGGACGTTATTACTGAGGAGTTGCCCCTAGCCTTCAACAGCTAAGGATGGAAGCCATAAATCGAAATGCTGCAAGTAGAAAACACACAGGTCAGCTTGTGCTGCAGATTTTAGTAGTACTATGTGAAATAAATTTGATAAAAATCTGAAGCAGCAAGAGAGCAGAAAACAATGAGCAATACCAATGGCAAGTTAAATATTTATAGAGTCAAACCAAATATATATATATAACCCTATAGAAACATTGTCCCAGCTTGTGATGGAAAGTCACTGGCATTAAACATCACGTGTAAAGTTCCTAGAGACTGGACTGCGGTTACAGACATTAGAGAGCCGGCTGTGGAATGAAAAAGGATCCCAAACTGCTGGAAAACTAGCAAAGTCCAGACACATTGCCACAAAAGGAATTCCATCATTAGCACTAAGCACACTGGTATATTATCAGCTACCACAAGAGCCAGGGTGTTGCAGACAGACGGCTGGATGGATGACATCATTGTATGGAGGCTTTATAAACTTAGCTCTGACTATAGAAGGATTGGGCTTCCCTATAGCCAAAAGAAAAGGGAATGTGGAGAGTACAGATAAAGCGACCTATCCGTGTACTTAGTCTACCCAACCAAATTAGGGGAAAAAATAAAAAGGATAGTTGTAACGTAGTGGGAAATACGGCTGCGGAAATGGCCTGAAATATGCAGCAAAATGAAATAGCCCCAAACTTTGCACAAAACAACAGTATAAAAGGAATGCAAAGATAGAGTACAAAGTTTCTTATCAAGAAAAAGGTATTCTCCACTTACATCTTTTCCTCCTTCACCCCTTTTCTGCTGAATGGACTTTGAAACACACTGAAATCCTTGCTTAGTCTGCTGAAGTTTATAAGGAGTCATTGCTAAGAAGTCTATGGAAGGGGGGAGCAGTGAGTGGAAGATAGGTCCAAGACGTGGGACACAAGAGATAAATAGAAAGCTTTCTATCTCACTCCAAGTGCTTTATTCACATTAAGACAGGTCAATACTACCCTAAAAAGTACTTAATCCTGCCACCACATCTGAATGAGTTAGAGCAGATTCTTCTCTACTTTCTGTATGCAGCGTCTAGGAGTTTGAGAACATGCAGAGTTTGGAGTTTTACGGTGTTGGAATATGTGAAAAAATCAATTTCTATCTGCCCTTCACTGACTGCCATTGTTTCCTATGGGAATAATTCCATCTCTGGCATATTAACTGATGCCGCAGCAGATCAAACTACTAAAGTTAGACATGATTTCTACAAAAAGTTCAATTATTGTTTTACATTTTAATCTGTAGAACAAGACAGAAGCTTTGCAGCTAGTGAGAGTTCCAGAGTAAATGGATATACCTTAAAGAGGACCTTTCACCACTTTTGGGCACATGCAGTGTTATATACTGCTGGAAAGCTGACAGTGCGCTGAGTTCAGCACACTGTCGGCTTTCCCGATCTGTGCCCGGTGTAAAGAGCTTACGGTCCGGTACCGTAGCTCTTCTATGGTCAGAAGGGCGTTTCTGACAGTTAGCCAGGAACGTCCTTCTGCCTCGCGGCGCCTATCGCGCTGTACTGTGGAGCGGGGAGGAACTCCCCCCTCCCTCTCCTGATAATACTCGTCTATGGACGAGCTGTGTGAGCAGAGGGAGGGGGCGGTCCTCCCGGCTCCACAGCACAGCGCGATAGGCGCCGCGAGGCAGAAGGACGTCTCTGGCTAATGGTCAGAAACGCCCTTCTGACCATAGAGCACTACGGTACCGGCACCGTAAGCTCTTTACACCGGGCACAGATCGGGAAAGCCGACAGTGTGCTGAACTCAGCGCACTGCCAGCTTTCCAGCAGTATATAACACTGCATGTGCCCAAAAGTGGTGAAAGGTCCTCTTTAAGACGTTTTACAAACCTGGAATTGAACCACTTCCCAACAGAGGAATTTTTCAGTTTTTGTTTTTGACTCCCTTCCTTGCAAACCCCATAACTATTATTTTTCCATTGATATGACTGCTTAAAGAGGACCTTTCATCAGATCGGGCACAGGCAGTTCTATACACTGCTGGAAAGCTGACAATGCGCTGAATTCAGCGCACTGTTGGCTTTCCCGATCTGTGCCCGGTGTAAAGCGCTATCGATCCCGGTACCGTAGTGCTTTACAGTCAGAAGGGCGTTTCTGACACTTAGCCAGGGACGCCCTTCTGCCCAGCAACGCCTATCGCGCTGTGCTCTAAGACTGGGGAGGAACTCGTTTTTAAAGGCTATTCACGCATATGTGGGGCTCTATCAGAATGATTTTGCTGATAGAGCCCCTTTAATGTCATTGTTATGTACTTACTAGTAAGTTACTGGGTAAGACCATCACTGAAAAAGACTTTGGTGGACAGTAAGCTTACCCTCAGCAACCAGTACCAGGCAGAGGCTGCCAAGGCAATAAAATTATCAGATATGTAAAAAAAAACAAAAAAAAAAACTTGATGCTCATGACAAGAAAATAGTTCTGCTTCTATAGAAATCACTAGTATGGCCACACAGATAATGTGGACAATTTTAAGCATCAGTGTACCAAGAGGACGCAACCATATTAGAGTGTGCAGAAGGGTGACCAAGACAATTAGGGGAATGGGAGGATTGGTGTATACAGACAGATTAAGGCCCCGTTCACACAGGGCTACGGACCGTGTATTTTGGGCCCTGATTTTGACGCGGGAAGCTGCGTCAGAATAGGACCAAAGTGAGCCTGCTGCGGCTTCCCGCTCCGGAGTAGGCCCTAGCCCGGAGGGTGCTGCTGCGAGGCGGACGCCACTGCTGAATCAGTCACAGAATCTGCCTGAAGAAAGGGCAGCTCGTTTATTTTTTCCACTAGCAGGAATAAACCGCTAGCGGAAAAAAGAACGCTAACGGTCTGCATAGACCCCTATTGTGAGGGGGTGGATTTTGAGGAGGACTCAGCGCCAAAATCCGCTCCCTCTTGCCCAGCAGTAGCCTCTGGTGCAGGCAGAACACACACATGACTGGTGCAGCGTCCAGTTGTTTGACCAGACACTGATGTCCTATCCTGTGAAAAGGTTGTAGCGATAATGAGAAGAAAAAAAAAAAAAAAAGTTATTGAGTCCCTTTAACTTAAGGGGCTATTACTATGCAAAATTGGTGTGGCTTTCCTACGAAGAAAAGGATACTTCCTCACCTGGAGCAAGCAATGTAATAATGGTAACCGTCTGAGATCCTTACTGGTTGTTCATTGATGTGACAATTTTTGCCTCAGGCCATTACATAATTTTGTGATGATGACACATGCATGTGATAAGAGTGATTGAATACTGGAGAACGGAAGTGTGGAAATCCTTTCATCTAAGGGTGCAGCATTTCCTTTCTCCCCCAGATGATGTTTAGCTAAACCACCACTGTGTAACTGCACCTCACCAATAATGTATGGCTGACATTGAGGCAAATAACTGGAAGGGGCTACTGTAAATTCTGGAAAAGGGACCTGCCAGGACAACAACGATCTCAGATACAGAAGCAGTGACTGCAGTGTACACCTCAGATGTTGGCCGTACATATTAGATTTTAGACTGCCATTGGTCGCCGACTGTTCATACAGATAACCTAATTCTGACCCGCACATATTTCGAAAGACAGTCTAACTTTTTACAGACTGCACCCCCATAGCCCTGCGAACTCTATCAGTATTGGGCCAAGTTGGAAGCATATAGCTTTGGAATACTAAGTATACACTCCAGGGAGTCCCATACATCTGGGAGAGTTACCGATCACAGCGCAACTTGAGTTTTTCAGGATTCATTAAAATGTAAGGGGTACGTAGTAGCCAACTACAGGACAACCAAACTGCCCTTTATAAGCTAGAGAGATAAAACATTAGGTCAGGCTTAAAGTGCGAGAGGAGATTTTTTTTTTAAATAAATTATTTTTCCTTTACAGTGTCCAGTGGATGAAGAAGTTACCATGCAGCTTTTATTTTTCTCACAGACCCAAAGTGGTTGAACTGACATTTCTTCACTACAGTAGATAAATGTGGAGAAACAGGAGAGACAGGTTTCATATGTTCAATCCCATCAGCTCACTTTATGCTAATGTTCAACCCAACACCACAATTGTACAAGTATGTTAGAATGAAGGAAATAAGTTGTAGAAACTAAAAATAGTGTCAGCAAGAGCACAAACTTTGGCACATTTAGGTTTCTTACATACTCTGTATTGCGAGGTCTTGAAACTTTGGTATGTGGCATCGTTTTCAGCCGTAGCCATAGTGCGGGCACCGCAATTTCGCGCATACGCAGTACGTTCGGCAATCTTCGCCGAACAGAGCGTACTGCGCAGGCGTGCGACAGGACGCTGAAGAAGCAAGGGGAGGATACGCAAGACCATAGAGGCGGCGCTGCGGTCGGTTTTCGAGCTGCAATGGGGACGCCCCCATCGCTGCGAGAGAACTCATTAGCATACCGGTACAAACCAGTATTTTGAACGAACGGCGCGGCGGAGAGCACTTCTAAAGGTAGGAGACGAATAGCCTTTCTAAAGGCTATTCCGACGTGTTAACTAGAAAAAAATGTGTTTTAGTGGTAGGATCCCTTTAAATGTAAAACATGATACACCTAGAGAGCACAGTGCTTAAAAATAAATTTAAAAAGCAAAGAATACCACAAAAGTCCATTGTTTGCAGAAATTTCTCCAAAAATAGGCCCTAATCTACCTCTCATTGTTTTCCATGGAAGGCAGCAATGACCACTTTAACAGAGTGTTTTGCTGGTGGGGTTGATCCATGTCTGATCACAACAGAAAACCCCAGTGGATGGCCTTGTACTAACCAGTCCCATTGTATGAGGTTAATCACATGCGCAAACCCAAGCCAGACATCAGAGGTTCTCCCTCGGCATTTTTGCAGCAGGGTTTTTTTTTTTTCTCCCACACAAGTCTCAAAATACACTCCAAATTCCTCCATGTGAACATACCTCAACACAAACACACGAAAAATAACCACATAAAATACTGTGGATCCATACTAAATTTCTAACCATGGACTTAAGACATCCTGCTATACTTCTGTATGCGACTACTTACGCAAGAACAGATGGAAATTTTCATGCTATTGGGTGCTTTACATATCTATAGTATGCTGCTGCATATGGTTGTTAATGTTGCCCAAAACTGATTGTAGTGTGTTGCAAGTTTACTTTCATAGGAATTCAGTCACTAGCTTTAATACATTAGAGAATCCTTACTGCTTGTCACTGCAGCTGTCAGTTTTTTGTGAAGAAGTCAGTGTCAGTCTATAGAAACATGGAGGTATGAAATATCAACTACACAGACATGTTCCTTCCTCTCCCTCAACGGAAAATGTAAGTTGGTAAGGACGGCCACATTCTTAAAGAGGGCCTTTCATGGATTTGGGCACATGCAGTTTTATATACAGCAGGAAAGCAGACAGTGCGCTGAATTTAGCACACTGTCAGCTTTCCTGATCTGTGCCCCGGGTGAAGAGTTATCTGTGCCAATACCGTAGCTCACAGTGCTCATCCATAGACAAGTATTATCAGAAGGGGAGGGGGCGTTCCTCCCTGCTCACACTGTACAGCGCTATTGGCGTGGCTGTGGAGAAAGATGTTCCTGACAGACTGTCGGAAACGCCCTTCTGACTGTGAAGAGCTATGGTACCGGGACCGATAGCTCTTCACCCAGGGCACAGATTGGGAAAGCCAACCCGACAGTGTGCTGAATTCCCCGCACTGTTGGCTTTCCAGCAGTATATAACACCGCATGTGCACAAATCCATGAAAGGTCCTCTTTAATGAATTAGAAGAACGCTACTGCTGTCAGCCATTTAAGAAGGAGTCAGAGCAAGAATGAGAGTCCGGCTGTGGAAAAATAAATGAATCTGAGGTTTAGCCTGCCAACTCCACACCCCTACTAAAAGGCTCGGTTCACAACTGTGTTCAGGGATTCTACTCCCCTCTCTGCATAGAAAATGCAGAGAGAAAAGTCTTGCAAGCAGCGGACTCCCTCAATGGAAACCCGAATGCATATGTGAACCAGGCCTAACCTGCACTAAAATAGTAGTTCTTTGATCTAAATACTAAAGGCCTCTGTACTGGTTTGTACTAGGTCTTCTACACAGGAAGTTTCCCAACATGATTACACCAGTTCCACAAAGTGTTAATCTTTAGACCACATAAGGGAAACATTTTGTCCTAATGTTACTAAGCTTTGCAGTACAGGTTTAGCCCTCATGAGAAAATCCAATACAATTTATAAGATAGAAATGGGGTTTTTTCCCTTCAATTAAGACTAATAGAAATGTGCTAAGAATGAGGCTGAGCTGCAATACCTGACCAAGTCCATGTTAACATGGTTAAAACTTCTTCAGCCGGGAAACCTATTTATTGTATCGTGTAACTACTACATACAATGCAGTCTAAACTAGAGAAATCTCAGAAATTGAAGGAAAGCAATCGCCATGACTGCTGCTCCCACCTTTAACAACTACTGTGGGAGGTTCATGAAGAGCGTCTGCTGCACATAGCAACCAATCCCTGAACAGAACACTTCTTCAGGCCTATCATTGTATCAGGCCGGCCCCAATTTTTCGCTGAACAGAACACGGTCTGTGATTGGTTGCTATGGGCAGCCATGACAGTTTCCATGAAGCTTCCCATAAGAAAGTAGTATACCGACTATGACAAATCTGGATCTGCCACTTATTTATTAAACCGTGCCATAACATTAGGAACAAGTTGGCAGGCCGACAACTTCCCTCCATAGATGTAAAAAAAACCTTACTATCATTGCCAGAGACATGATAAGAACAAACCTATACTAAACCAAGAAATATGATCCCCATGGTAAAGTCTATGATATTAAACAGCAATGGTTTCCCTGGTCACAAGCACTACAGCATGGTGCAGAAGATCAGCTCAAGGAGGAAGGAACCACAGGCTTGTGAAATAAGGCTAAGAAAACTTTTTTTTCCCCTTTTTTAGACGGACAGATGAAAATTGCAGCCCTATTAGAATACACAAACAGTACACAGAGCAAACATATGTTCATACTAGAATGACATACACATAGGATAGAAGTCGCTGAACTACGTATTCTGAGAGAATGACCAATTCTGTACATCACTGTCCTGCACTTCTATCACACAGCGCTGCTCCAACAACCTGCCACATAGTAACAGAACCAGACTCTACAGATACCTGCTGGTGGGGCATCATTGGGCCGAATCAAACTGATGAGCTAAGGCCTCATGCACACAGTCATGTTTGGGTCATATACTAAACTTTATTATGGATTCATAATAAAAAGCAAACGGCCCTAATAGTTTCTAGTACCATGTACATGGCTGTAATTGTACAGATGCATGCAGTGGAAGCAGGACAGGCACAGAATATGGAGCAGGTCCCATTTCTGTCCTCTTTACAGTTTGGGCTCCTCTATTGATAAGGTGTGTGGACTTCATACAGTTGGGATCCATGTGCCTGTTGTATACAAACCTGACCACCACTATGGTGCCTAAGGTCTCCTACAGGTGGAATATTAAGTTTCCAGCAACTTGGGACTGGTTATATTGTATAATGCATCATGTAGTCTTTGCATTTGTTTTTCTGGTTTATAGTATTCAGTTGTTAATAAGCTAAAAAAGCCCAAGTACAGACTTACACTGGTCTGCCCAGAAAAATAGACAAATATATATTCTATATAAAGAAAAAAAAAAGGAAACACATTGGCCTGTGACCCTGACGAATTTTGGCACATAAGTAGCTCATTCTGAACAGACTTGAAGAATAGTTATAAACTACTATTGACCTTTAAGTGAAGCCTTCAGCTGTCACTGACAGCTGAGCTAGTCTCCACCTGCCCCAGAAAGGTGGACTGTTATTAAAGGGTTAAGCAATGCAAATTTACTTGACTATGGACAGGCTGCAGGCCCCGCATGCACATAGGTGCACAATCACACAGGAGATTCAGGGCAAGTAGCCAAAATTCTTGACATTTTTCACATACTACAGCTAAAAGCAGCTGTCCTAGCATAGCCTTATTTTACCAGTGTCATCTCAATAGTATCTCACCATCAAATCCACCAGAAGATCACACAACAACCCTAAGCAGTAAGTTTACAAAGATTTTCCAAGAGAACAAAATTCTGTCCAAAAGGACATTTCCCACTGTTTTAGAACCAAAGTATACACATTATGTCATGGTGGAAACATATTGTAACCAAAGGATTAATCACTTCTCCAAAGACCGAAAGGTGAAGACGAGTAAAGTAAAGGTTACTGGTGTGATAGAGACCCATCCACAGAGAAGGCTAATATCAACAGAGGGCATGTATCTATGAAAAAGTGGATATGCCAAACTCTCAGGTGTGATCAATCGTTGTCATCAGCGATATCTGAAAACTTGTTCATGCCAAGAGACGTGACAGAAGATTACACCAGAAAAGACCAAGTTACTCAGACTGCCCTTTTAGGGCTAGTTCACACAGGGCAAGAGGGAGCGGATTTTGACGCGGAATCCGCCTCAAAATCTGCCCCCTCACAATAGAGGTCTATGTAGACCGCTAGTATTCTTCTTTCTGCCAGCGGTTTGTTGCCACTAGCGGGAAAAAAAGTGAGCTGCCCTTTCTTAAGGCAGATTCCGCAGCTGATTCGCCTTGCGACAGCACCCTCCAGACTAGGCCTATTCATTTGGGCCTAATCCGGAGCGGAAAGCCGCGACGGAATGTGCACATGCAGAAGCCCCATGTGAACTAGCCCTAATAGTAAATAAGTAACACACAGAAATATTTTGATTTGAACTGCATTGTACAAGGTGATTTGTACCTAATAGAGATCGAATAATAAAAAGTCCAGCAACCACTTCATATCAATAAAATCACAAGAACAGGAGAAGTGCCATAGCTTATGCATTCCTTAGGACAAGTTCACACAGAGAAACTCAGAACTGATTTTGACTCAAACTGATCTTCGCTTTCCGCCATATGTATAGCCCCTTGGTGTCCCAGCACTTTCTTCATTGCTATGCACTCATATTAAGTGGGCTGACCTGTTTGCTTAACTAAAAGATTGAGGTAAACTGAAACATTTGGCTCCATGACCTTGTATTTGTCAGTGTGTTAGCCATTTTTTTTTTCACGGGTAGCACACTGATCCATTATTTTCTATGATCTCATACACATGTCTATGTATTATTACAAGTGTACGAGGCTGTGAGCCTGGTGCAAAACTCAAGACAGGTCCTATAGTTGTTCGCTCTGAAGACTGGGATTCCTGAATTAAATGAATGGGTCCGCAAAGGCAGACATATCATCCATGTGCAGTTATACCACTGGCCCAGCACATTTGTATACATGTAGCCTTATTCTATATCCAGGTAGAAGCTCTGTATCCTGGTCTTTCCTATAATCTTCCATCTTTTCACCTCATTGTTTCCAGATTGAATGGTTTTCTAGTGACTGCAGCACCCTAGTGATAATAAAGGACTATATGTTGTGTGTATACACAATGTACAAAAGTGTGCAAAAAGTGTATTTTGGATTTTTTATTGTGCAATTTCCTCTATATCAAGAGGTTCTATCAGAGGAAGCACCTGCCATTTTTGTTTCTAGATCTGCTTTACATGCCAAATGAAAGATAGGTAAGTATCCATCAAGAGAAGTCAGGAAAGGATAGACTATAGATCAAGGGAGAGCTTTATCAGATGGGTTATTGTAACTTATTCCATGGATTGCCAGTTATTAAATGCACCATAATGTTAGATCAGACAATGCTTATTCAGTAACTAAAACTTAATAGCAACAGGCTGTGAACATATGGGTGCTTCATGGCCAGGGGCGCTGCAATTGGACACACATGGTTGTGTGCTACCTCAGTTCTAATAAAAACAAGTCATAGATGCTCCTAGGAAACTGATGACAGATTCACTTTAAGGGAGTGTCACCAGAACCCCTTGTGAATCTGTGCCTGTTAGGCTGGTCTTACACGACCGTAGTTTAAGACCGCAAATGGTCCGCAATTGAGGGTTTTAAATTGCAGACACATTATATTCAATGCGGCCTCTTACACCACCGGATATTTTATCTGTGGTGTGCCGGGCCACAACCGAGGTCCGCACTTTATAGAACATGTCCGTACTTTATAGAACATGTCCGTAATAGCTGTAATTCACGGCACTGCACGGACTCGCCCATAGAACTCTATGGGCGAGTGCGGCAGTTTACGGGCATCTGCGGAGTCTATGTTGCTGATCAGCAACTTGCGGAGCGTAAAAGCATTACGGTTGTGTAAGACCAGCCTTAGTTGTAGAGATTGTGGTTTTTGATAATATTTAAATGAACTCTACAGAGCAATAAGGTGTTGTCTCTTGCCTCTTAGGAGCAACTGAGACGCCCTTACTGCCCCAAAGAGCTCAGTTGCATATTGACTAAAACAGCAATCTCTCCAACCAATTGAGGCTCAGACTCAGAAGGGGAAAACCATCATTAGAGGCACCAGTTCATTAGAGGAAAGTGTTTAGTTCAGGTGATCCTAACCTACGTACCTGCAAGGCTGGGTTCTGGTGACAGACACTCTTTAATGTAATGATGTAAATGTACTACTCTAAAGTTCCTTTGTTTTTTGTTAGTGACCTGACTATCAGAACCCCCTATGAGTCGACCTGCCTGCAAGTTATGCACCAGGTTACGCTGGGTTCACACCAGCGTTTCAGCACTCCGTATTAGGTTTCCGTCTTCTGCCGGCAGAAGACGGAAACCTGTCATGCAGAGTCCGGCCGTGAGCGCTGGTGAGCGTTTTATGCTCTCGGCAGCAAAACCGTTTTTTTTTTTTTTTTTTAAACTGGACACAGAGTACTGCATGTCTGACTCTGTGTCCGGTTAAAAAAACCGGTTTCGCCGCAGAGAGCATAAAACACTCACCGGCGCTCACGGCCGGACATTTTTCAAGCCCATTCAAATGAATGGGTTTGAAAGATGCCGGCAGGTTTCCGTCTCCTGCCCCAGTTTTGTGCAGGAAACAGAAACCTGCAGAACGGAGTCCTGGGCGCAGATGTGAACAAGCCCTTAGTAAACCACAGTTCTAAATGCCACCAACATAGGAACATACTCCTACAATCCAAAAGCAAAGAGTACCTTACCTCTACTGCGTGAAAAAAAAATAAATAAATGTACACACCAAGATATGTTGATGTATGGAGATTATATATATATATATATATATATATATATATATATATATATATATATATATATATATATAAAACCAGCCAGATCAATTGAATTTGTATATTGAAAAGTTATGCAGCTTTCTGTTCTCATATAATAATGATACATTTTATTTATATAGCAACATATTCTGCAGCTCTGTGTCCCCGATGCTGTGGGGTCTCCCACCCTGATCCAGACCTTCTCAGGAGTCTTGTTTTGCCAGAAGTCCCCACCATATGTGACGACTGAGGACATTCAGCCTAAATAAAGTGTCATGTCCTGTAGGGGGCATTCACACAGAGGAAGATGGCGCTGATTCTGGCACGATAACTCGTGACAGAATCAGCGCTTGAAAAAAAAAAAAAAAAAAAAAAAAAGACTTCCATTGACTTCAATGGGTTCCATTTTCTACATGGAACCCATTGAAATCAATGGGAGGCTTTTTGTCCAATTGAGTTCAATGGGTTCCGCGTGGTGAACTGAACCCATTGAAGTCAATGGGAGTCTTTTTTTCAGCGCTGATTCAGTCGCAAGTTATCGTGCCAGAATCAGCGCCAACTTCCTACGTGTGAATGCCCCCTTACTGTAGCCACTGTTTGGCCTCAGTGATCACATGTGGTGGGGAATTCTGGCAACACAAGACTCCCGAGAAGGAGGACTGGCTCACTGGGGGAGACACCACAGCATCGGGGACTGGGGAGTATGTTTGGTATTTCTCTTTTTTTAAAAAAAAAAAAAATCTTACCAGATCTCCGTGCAAAAAAAGTGGTTATCCTTGACAACCCCTTTAAACTTCATTAAAACACAGGAAGATTTTGGCAAGAAACAAACAATGTAACACTAGGCTCACAGTACCGTTAAGTAATGTCCATGGCTCTCATCCAAAAGATTCACTGAACTCACCCCCATGTAAAGTTAAAAACAAAAAGAAAAAAAGCAAGATATTCCGTCATATTTTTTACTTTTTCTGACAGAAGAGAACTGCGTGCTGGAATTTTTCTTCTGTTGTAAAAGTAAACAAATATAATGGAAGACAGCATCTGTCATGTTGTTTACATTAGAGTCAATGGGAACAGACACATATTTGGGGGGAGGGCGGGTTTATCCGTGTCCAGTACTCCCCTACCGCTAATGTCCACTGTGGTCATACTACGGAGGATGAGAGCAACGGACTCAAATCACTGTAGTGTGAACATAGCCCAAAACTACTGTATTGTAAAGAGCCTTTACAACAAGTGCATACTGTATTAGTCAAATCAGAACAAAGACTCTATATAGCTGTATCTAACCTACACAAACAAAACTGTGTTCTAATTGAAAAACTTCCGGATGAAAGCAAAGCAAATACAATACTCTAGCCCTTTGCTGCAGCTTAATATAGCAGTGCCCTCCATGTTTGATAGAATAGCAAGGAATGTCATTTTAGCGCTTCGTAAGCAAACATGCAGCAAGCTACAGACATGTGGCAGGCTGCCCATAGTGACAGCTTCCATCAATTTTGAGACAACTTTTCTTTGGCGTGGAGCTGGATAAAGCCAAAGCTACAGGCAACCATATGACATGATCTGAAGACAGGAAGCCAAGCCAGTCACTCCTGCTGCAAAAGCGTTGTCATATCATTGGTGTGCAGCTGCCAGAATGCTTATCCCCAAACATGGCCTGCTCTTCTGGGTAAATTCCTGGTAGGGGCAAGTAAATCCTCTTTGCCCACCTATACATTACATCACAAAATTATTTAATTTCACTTACTTATAGGTTTCACAGACATTGCCATCAAACATTGTCCCATATTCATCTGAATTCCCTATCAGTATGTCTAAGAGGAAACACCACACTAACATGGGAAGAATGTAAAGTCCTGTATTATTATCCCTGCATATACATGGGGACACTCCTTTACACCTGCCCCCTGTCCAATAAATAATTAGCAAACAAATGAGTCACAATAGCATTAAATAACAAAAAGCAGCAATAATCCCCTGCCAGTCTCTGCTTACTGGGGTCCAGCCATGTAGAAGGTTGACATGTGATCACTGGAGTCCAGTGAACAAGGGACTGGTAAGGTTAAAGTGACGATTATTGTTAGTCATATATATATATATATATATATATATATATATATATATATATATATATATATATATGTGTGTGTGTGTGTGTGTGTGTAAGTAAACCTATTAAACACAGTTTGGCACCACACAGTTCACCCCCCATCTGCTTACTATGGTCTCCCAACAACTTTCGGAATTCACTGTGGAAAGGTTAGTGACGGTTCCAGTAGTTTCTTCAGTTTTTCAGGAAATTTACAATCCATAAAAAGCAGTGAACTATGTAATATCATGTAACTGCACTATAATATTATAATCAGAAAGTGACCGTGTGTTAGTAAGCAGCAAAATGTACAATAAGGCTGGTCTTACACGACCGTAATGCCTTTGCGGTCCACAAGTTGCTGATCATCAACTTACACTCCGCAGATGTCCGTGAGCTGCCGCACTCGCCCATAGAGTTCTATGGGCGAGTCCGTGCAGTGCCGTGAATTGCGGCCATTACGGACATGCTCTAAAAAGTGCGGACCTTGGTTGCAGCCTGGCACAACACGGATAAAATATCCGGTGGTGTAAGAGGCTGCACTGAGTATAATGTGTCCGCAAATGGTCCACAATTGAAAACCCTCAATTGCGGACTTAAACTACGGTCGTGTAAGACCAGCCTAATACGGAAAATGAAGAGAAATTTGAGGCCAACATCTGTCTTGAATACCTCTTCATTTTCCCCGTGGCAGATGCAGATCACTGTTATTCCACCGCGGCTTCTCACCGCCAAAATGAATGAGCCCAGTCAGTGGGAATTCTCGAGTCTGATTCTGTGGCAAGATTGAGCAGGACGCTTACTTTTGGGGAACAATCCACTGCCAAATGAGGAGCAGATTTCGCCATGGCTTAACACCTCATGCTCATGACTGTATTTATTTTCCATGGACAGTATAAAGACCCATCCACACAGATTAATTTTTTATGTATCAATGTAGGATCAAGGCACAAAAGATGGAGCAAATCCTATTCCTGTCCATTTTTGCAACTTGGTCTCATTTATTATATTTATAGAGTCCATGATAAACAAATAGATCACAGCATCTGTGTGCCAAGATCTGTTTGCTGTTCTCACATGGCAATTTCACACAATGATTTTAGAGCGCTATTCATGTCAGAGGGAGGCAGCAAACCTTATTTCATGCCCAGTTCTTTCTCCAAAAGAAACTGTCATTTGAAGAAATCTCACAGCACTGCAGAGCAGCAATATGGCTTTTCTTTTTGCAGTTTCAGTGCTGAAAACAGCAATAAAACTGTGGCTGCTGACTACTTGTAGATTGCCACTATAGGCCTACTATACAGTGGAATCCAGGGATCGAACAGACACTGTAAAACCCACTTTCCAATTCTGAAAAAGAATAAAGTGGGAAAAGGAAGGAGAATGTCAAATGTGAAGTCCTATTTCTGCAGAGCACTATTACTGGGAATGTAAACACACAGAAGACCCTGCAGCTAAACGCTACACATTTAGATGTACAGTAAAACACTATATTGACCTTGACTGAAATCTCAGATTCCTTCCATTTGTGCAAGTCCAATCCTAGCTAAGCAGCTGTACACAAAGCTGTGTGGTGCAACCCGAGCCTGCCCAGTGCTGAGCACCTCATGCGTTATCTCCCATTGCTAACCTGCCCTTATTTGGCCAACACAGAGATTCCGATCTGCCGGCCACAAACATACACAAAGCCATCATACTAAGGAAACTCCACCACCAACACTTTCTACCAACTGCTAATAGACATTTCAGGCCATTTCATTGTGGTTAGGCAGTGTTACCTCATGTGAATTCTACATGGTGAGCTTATGTGATCTTTTAGTCTTGCAGTCTAAAATTGTCACATATGAACCTTTCGGCTGAGCTGACAATTCTATTTCACTGTTTCTTAGTTACATGAGTTTCTTCCTTCTCTAGGGTGATAGCAGGAAACAGTACAGTGTTCACAGGGACTGTCATCAATACTCCTGAATGGCAGGACTGAATACGAAGCAGAAAAGATATCACTGCATGAGAAGACAAGTCTATCATACATATCTATAGGAAAGCTGGGTGATAAACCCAGTGTGAGCCATCACCAAGCTTCCCCACAAAAAAAAAAAATATACCTAAGAAACTGGGGAAAAGAAACCTGTACAAGAACACACTCAAAGCGTCCCATAATAGTAGAGATGTCCATGTACCTACTAGCAATTCTTTTTAGTGAGCTGTCAACACCAAGAAGCTGACAAAGACTCCAGCAGGGATCTGTGCAGGCATCTCCAGATCTACAATGGTCAGTGACCTCCACTCAGCAGCTGGCACTGGGTACAAGGATAGTGCCACCAATATGCCATGCAGCCTCTGATCTATGAAAACTGTTCAGCTCTTACTGCTGACAAGTGATGGGGAACCAATGTGACTTTCATAAGATTGTTACAGCTGTACCTGTTACAGGTCATATATCAGACAGCCGGTGACCTGGGCAGTCACAAGCACGAGGGTAAACACAGCACACCTCTAGGAGGGCTGACAAGTCACCAGCCCAGGTAAGTCACAGGATACATTCCCCACACCTCCAGACATAAGCAGGCTCAGTATGGGGCCTACACCAGGCCAGGTCCCTGCTACACTGTGGGGGGGCCGGCAGTATCGGGGAGGAGGTGGTGCACCCCAGGGCAGGCAGTGACGGGTACCTGGTGCAGAGCTGTGAGCCCGTCCACATTGGCGTAGTTGATGTCAGCCCCCCGGTCCAGTAACTTGAGCACCTCCTCGCTGTCACCGCTGGAGCAGGCGGCCAGGAACACGGCGCCATCGTCGAACTTCACCTTGGTCTTCTTCCGTTTGATGACGTGCGGCTCTAGGTCAGTCTCTGAGCCGATCCAGCGCTTGAGCTGCTCATTCCTCTTCTGTTTAGCGTCCGCCATCTTCATTCCCTCCCCCCTCCCAGCCCCGGGTCCTTTCCTTCCTGACTGGATGCCGCTCTCCTTCTCTACTCTTCTGCGAGGTTTTCCAACAGGAGGGCTCCGAGGGCGCTCTCCACAGCAGCCCCCGAGTCTTGGCCGAGTCCGGGGCCCACACCCAACTCCTCTCTCACTGACACACAGACGTCTGCAGGCCCCGACCGGCTGCGCACACACAACGCGCGCCCGCAACGCTAATTTGCATATTCTCGCGAGAGAAGCCGATGTCAGGACATATAGCTCCTGGCAGAACTGCTCACCGCCACCGCCTTCGAAGAGAGGAAGGGCTGACGGTGCATACGGGGGCTGCCATTGGCTGCTGTTTCGCTGACGTCATCGCTACCTTGTTTGGATGTGGATGAGTTGTTACTTGTAGTAAGAGGCAGAGGTTGCGCTGCGGGCGGGCGGCCAGCTGATCCTCTGATAGGAGAGCCCTCGTCACTGCCTTGTCACATACAAGCTGCTAGCGCTTGGTGGGCTGGTCCTACTAGTGTGATACAATGTCTACTTCTAGGGTGCACGGGCAGTTAGAGAGCGCCACATTACACATATGGTTGTCTATGTCGTAGTCAGTACAGTTTAGTAAAGGTGCTGCTGTATACGACTGTGTGCACAGAGACAGATTCAGTTCCTATTTAACAGGAAGTATATTGCAGCTTGCAGCTCTATTCTTCCAAAACAATAGATATCATGACTGAACCTAGGGGAGTGCAATGTAAGGGTATATTCACACCACTGTGTCTGATGCTAGGCTCACACTAGCGGTTCAGTCTCTGTACCAGACTCCGTCCCAAGTCCCGCTTAAAATCGGTGGAGAAAAAAGTCCTGCAAGGAGAACCCCCCAAACGGAATACCAAATGCAGATGTGAACCAGGCCGTAACACAGCTCATTCACAAAATGGCGGTTAGAATGGATCCAGTGAGATAAAGAGCTTGTCCAGTAAATACAGCGTTATTTCCTGGAGGCCATGGAAGGTGAAAAATCAAAAAACACCTGCCTGTCATTTTCCGTCAGTCAGTTTATTAGGCTGTGCTTTCGGTCTAAATGACACCAGGCATTAGGAGTAAGTGTAACAGGGCACCCAAGTCTGAGAGTGCAGGAGACCCCGTATTCCGTAGATGTAGAAAGATAATTGTGGCATAACAAGGCCCATCTGTCTAAGCCCAGGGGTCTCCAGGAAAAAAAAGTGACCCACAATGATTGCATGAAGACAGGTCCGCTATCAAAAGAGATACCATATAAGGTGATTATTTTACTAGGTCAACTCCTAACACAGGACAACTTCACTGAATGCAACTTCTAAGGTGTGCCAAAATGTAAGGCTTAAAGGGGTTGTCCCATCACAAGGATCCTATCTATACTGTTTGCTAATGTGAATGTAAGACTTTTCCTAAATACATTGCTTCAGCAAAACTGCTTTGTTTGTCCACTATCTTACTTTATTCATTTTTTTGGGACACATCCCTTGACTTATCTGGTCATAAGTCAAGTGATGTATCTGCTGCTCTGAGGGAGGAGGGGCTATGTGCACAGGAGCGAGCCTGGAGGGGGGGGTAGTTTACCCTTTGGGGAAAAGGGGCCGCCAATACAGACCCGGCATCCGCTGTAATAGAGAGGCGGATGCCGGGGAGGGTTAGACGCCAGCACAGATGCCAGCAACATTGCTATGCTTCTGCCCTGCATGAAGCCAGTAGCGGCAGGAGCGATGCTTCTATTTCGGGGGCGGAGGAGCGGAGTAACAGGATCGGGATGGACAACCTGATCACAGCCTACTACAGACTTCACGGAAGGAAGATCAGAGCCTTCCCCACCTTACGGGGCGCCACCAGGATCCTCATCTACTCGGATCCATAACTCTCCCAGCTGCTGGCGGTTCAAATTCCAGGTTACTTAGACAGTCTGTGGGACTAACTCACCAGAGTACGGGTGACCTCAACCAGGTCATCCCAAACCAGGGTGCTTTCCACTATCTTACCAAAAGATGAGGTCTCCCCGAGGTGGATCTGATGGCCACCTCAAACAGCGCCGCAATAGAGGAACGCTGCTCCCCAGTCCGGGAAGACAATCGTCTGGCGCTGTATGCCCTGTCAATACCTGGGAGGTTCAAACGGAAGAGCATTTACCCTCCTCTATGGAGGATTCAGAAGGTATTGACGAAACTCAGGCAGGACCAGAGCTTGGCAAGGAGCACGCCATTCTGGTCAAAAAGGGCATGGTTCACTGTCTTCACTCCCATGGGGCGGAGGAACACCTGGAGGCTTCCACCAGTGCAAAATCTGGTAATCCGGAACAGTCGGCCCTATCAAGGCCTGAACAGATTCAACCTCACTGCCTGGAGGTCAGCCAGCCTTTAGCTGGAGAAAGAGGATTATCCCAGGGAGTGCTAAGAACTTTGGGGCACTCAAGAGCGGCGTCAACTAACCAGAGCTACCAGAGGGTCGCCCGAATTTTCCAGAACTGGTGTTCAAGTAACCAGCGCGACCCTAATAGGAATGCAGTCTTGGAGTTCCTACAAGATGGCCTGGAGAAGGGGCTAGCACCTGCTACCTTGAAAGTCCAAGTCTCAGCTCTGTCCGCTCTCCTGGAGACCAGGTTAGCACTAGATCCTCTGATTAAGCAATTTTTAAGAGTGGCTACTAGACTTCGTCCTCAAGTGCAGCCGCCTGTCCCTAGTTGGGACCTGGCCGCAGTTTTACATGGGCTCTGTGCGCCCCCCTTCGAGCCCCTATCTGAGGTGGACTTGAAGTACATAGCATACAAGATAACTTTCCTGTTGGCAATAACCTCCGCCAAGAGAGTCGGTGAACTTCAGGCCTTAGCGGCCTCTGATCCATTCATAACCTTCTTTCCAGACAGAGTACAACTGAGGTTCGTCCCAGGATTCTTGCCAAAGGTACCCACTCCTCAAAATATCAACCAGGCAATTGTCTTACCAGCCTTTTTTCCCTCTCCCACCTCGGAGTGGGAGGAGAGGATGCACAAGTTGGACCTGGTGAGAGCTTTACAGATTTATCTAGAGCAGGGGTAGGCAACCTTTTTTGTTCGGCGTGCCGATTTAAATTAAAAAATCAAAGATGAGGTCCTCGGAGTGCCGAGCAATAATTGTAAAGCTGACGACACCTACACTAAAGTCATATAGCACAAACCACAACATAGGGGTGCTGTCATACTGCGCTCCCAGCCACATGCGCTTACCACTATTTGCCTGGGTACACATGTGCTTTTCCTTTAGAAGCAATGTAAGTACATGTGTAACCCACAATTAGTGGTAATGTATGTGACTGGGAGCAGTGTAAGGTCATACCTGTAAAGCTCTGACACACAATGTACCTGTATGCTCCATCCAGTCCTTGGCCGTTAGTAACTTCAGTTTTCTGTAAGGGAGCGTTCACACTACCGTCGGTGTCCGCTGCTAATGTCCGTTCAAAATCTTGCACGGACATTAGCATCGGACACTAGCTGTGTCTGTGACATTTTGCATTGATTTAAATGGACATCGGGTGCGTTCTTTTACTGTCTGTGGGTGTCCTTAAGTGTCCGTTCTCAAAGATGTCCGACTTTTCAAGCGGACAGCAAAACCCGACATGTAGGTTTTTCTGTCCGCTTGAAAAGTCGGACATCTTTGGGAACGGACACTTAAGGACACCCACGAACAGTAAACGAACGCACCCAATGTCCATTTAAATCAATGCAAAATGTCACAGACACAGCTAGTGTCCGCTGCTAATGTCCACACAAGATTTTGAACAGACATTAGCAGCGGACATTGTCTGACGGACACAGACGGTAGTGTGAACGCTCCCTAAGTGAAACGCAGATTAATTTGTCACTTTTAGTTCCTGGCGGTGCAGTAACAGCAAAACCCCAGCCAGGAATTAATGGGTGTCACACTTTCAACAAAGTGGCCGCACTGGTGCTCAGGAACTGGATTTGGCTTTAATTGCATCTAGTTACAGTGTCACCACCCAATAGAATCACACTAAGGCTGAGGCCCCACATTACAAAAATGCAGCTTTTTTATTGCAGATTTAGCTGCGTTTTTTTTTTTTACGTCAAAGCCAAGAATGGCTAGAAAACGAATGGGAAATATATAGGAAGCTTCTTATATGTCTCCCTCCTGCTCAATCTACTCCTGGCTTCGGCTAAAAAAAAAAACCTGCAAAATCTGCAACGAAAAAAAGCTGTTTCTGCAACGTGGGGCTTTAGCCTAAGGCCCCCGCGTTGTTGGAACACAGCTTTATTTGTTAGATATTTTGCTGTGTTTTTCTGAGCCTGAGCCAGGAGTAGATTAAGCAGAAGGGAAACGTATAAGAAGCTTCCTATATATTTCCCATTCCTTCTGTAGCCATTTTTAGCTTTGGTTGAAATAAACCGCATGAAAATCTGCAACAAAAATGCTGCATTTCTGCAATGTGGGGCCTCAGCCTTACGCCTCCTGCATACAAATGGCATGGATGTGGTTTTCACTGACCTATATGTTAAAAATGAATTGACAGGGCTGCAAATTCAGACAGATATAGGTGATGTATAGGACAGATATAGGGTACGTATAGGACAGATATAGGGGATGTATAGGGCAGATATAGGGGATGTATAGGACAGATATAGGGGATGTATAGGGCAGATATAGGGGATGTATAGGACACATATAGGGGATGTATAGGACAGATATAGGGGATGTATAGGGCAGATATAGGGGATGTATAGGGCAGATATAGGGGACGTATAGGACAGATATAGGGGATGTATAGGACACATATAGGGGATGTATAGGACAGATATAGGGGATGTATAGGACACATATAGGACCTGCTCAATAGTTTTCAGCTCTTCAATTTGGCCCAGATACACAGCCACAAAAATAATGGCTGTATATATGGGTCAATTGAAATATATAGGTCTGTACTTTTATCCACAGTTGTAGATAGAGTCTGGTCATGTGCATTACAGGTTAACTCAATGTGCCTCATATTAATAGCAGTTAACCCCATCATGTCCTTCACATTAACCCCCTGTGTGCTTTACATAAGGGACACTGATATGTGAGACATATGGAGGTAATAAGTGAATATCTTCATTATATAGGTCCTTTATTAGTACCTCCATATGTCTCACACATCAGTAACCCTTATGTGAGCCACACAGGGTTAATGTGAGGGACATGATGGGGTTAACTGCTATTAATGTGAGGCACATGGAGTTACTAACACTAAAGTAATAACCCCAAATGCCTGACATTAATGAGAATAGTTAGTAACACACGTACCTGGTGTTTTTACTTTCACTTTGCTCCCGGAGCTTCCTCTCTCTCCTCAGGGCTGCAGATGGCAGGAGCTCCTCCTCACATGTAGCAGCAGGTCCAGGGAGCCCTTATCCTGTGCAGTGAGAGGCTCACCTCTGATTGGTGGGCAGGGAGAGAAGGGGGCGTGTCCTCAGCTCTATAGCAGAGCACTGAAGGGACGCGCTCTCTCTCTCAATTTCTATGAAAGTTGCAGGCTGGCTGCCATGCCAGCAAAATATGCCTCGCGTGCCAGTCTTGGCACGCGTGCCAGGGGTTGCCGACCCCTGATCTAGAGCATACTGCGTCCTTTCGGAAATCGGAGAATTTGCTGATCAACGTGTTTGGCCACACTAAAGGTACCAAAGCATCCAAACCAACTCTATCAAGATGGACAAGAAAATGAAAAATAAAAACCCGGGATATCTATAGAGCGCTACTGTGTGACAGTAAAACAGAAGCCAATTGCATGCAAAAATAAAACCAAATAATTGAGTCTTTATTGATTCCAATTGACAGTAGAAAAACAGGCAAAATGTAGGCTACGCGTTTCGACGCCGAACGGGCGTCTTCCTCAGGCCACTAAAACAATAGTAGTAAAAAAAACACAGATCAGCAGATTGCCAAAACTTAAAAATATTACAAATATAGAAACAGTCTATGGCATGTTCAAAGCAGGAAACAAGTTGTAATGTCACAAACATGTTATATACAAAGTTAAAAACTGAGACAGTAGTCTTATCTTATATTTAGTCAATCAAAGGTTCACATGTAGGGTAAATCTGTAATAAGTTATATCAGAGGATGTTACTCACAGATGTCCTGAACTGTCAGAGCATAGGAATCAGCAGGTTAGCTGATTCCTGTGCTCTGACAGTTCAGGACATCTGTGAGTAACATCCTCTGATATAACTTATTATAGATTTACCCTACATGTGAACCTTTGATTGACTAAATATAAGATAAGACTACTGTCTCAGTTTTTAACTTTGTATATAACATGTTTGTGACATTACAACTTGTTTCCTGCTTTGAACATGCCATAGACTGTTTCTATATTTGTAATATTTTTAAGTTTTGGCAATCTGCTGATCTGTGTATTTTCTACTACTATTGTTTTAGTGGCCTGAGGAAGATGCCCGTTCGGCGTCGAAACGCGTAGCCTACATTTTGCCTATTTTTCTACTGTCAATTGGAATCAATAAAGACTCAATTATTTGGTTTTATTTTTGCATGCAATTGGCTTCTGTTTTACTGTCACACAGTAGCGCTCTATAGATATCCCGGGTTTTTATTTTTCATTTTCTTGTTCATTAACCTCCACCACCTCACTGGTTGGTGTCCGGGTAAGAGCTGCAACTGTTTATCTTCAGCCCCCTTCTGGGTTTTTTTATATACGGGCGCCAGGTAACTTTTTTTCTTCTTGTGGATTCTATCAAGATGGATTAGAGAAGCCATTATCTGCTCCTTACGTGCTCAGGATCTCCCAGTGCCAGACCTTATCCGTCCCCATGCTACCCGAGCGGTAGCAACATCGTGGGCCGAGAGACGTTCTCTTTCTTTGGAGCAGATATGTGCAGCAGCTTCTTGGAGTTCTCAGCTAACTTTCGCCAAACATTATAGACTTGAGTGGCGAACAAGGGAGTCCATAGCATTTGGACACTCGGTACTGGCGTCAGCTTGCCAGGATCACCCGCCCTATGGTAAAGCGATACTTGCTAAATCCCCAGTTATGCTGCTGTTGGGCGTAGGGAGAACGAAAGATTGTGAATGACAATCTGTTTTCCCTTAGCCCAAACAGCAGCACAAGGCTCCCTCCCTATGCTGTATTTGTACTATTACATGTACTATGTCATATTACTTCTGTAAATATACGTCAAACTTTACTTGTTACTAACACAAAGGGGAGTTGGTCTTCCGGCCTCTTATAGGGGTCAAAGCTGTTAGGTAATTAAATATTCCACCTGTCCTAACAGCTTATAGGGGCAGGAATACCCCAGTTGTGCTGCTGTTTGGGCTAAGGGAAAACAGATTGTCATTCACAATCTTTCGTTCCCTGGCAAAGAAAGAACATTTCAACCTCCACCTCATAAAGGGATGGGAGTGCCCCAATAAAGAAACATAGAGGGGTTATATGGAATGAGTCAGGGCCCTATCATTCTAAAAACCATTGATACCAAGAAAAAGTTTGTCACATCTTTGGAGTCTGTTAACACCTGGTTGGTTGCCATCCCATATTATTTTAAGCTCCAAAGTATCAGAAGTGGAATACATATTGTAAAGTTTTTCTGCCTTTTTTTTTGTTCCTCCATGTTATTTTACAGCTGCTTTGCTGGTCAATGTCACCTTTGCTTTTTTTATATATACAGTACAGACCAAAACTTTGGACACACCTCATTCAAAGAGTTTTCTGTATTTTCATGACTATGAAAATTGTAGATTCACACTGAAGGCATCAAAACTATGAATTAGCACATGTGGAATTATATACTTAACAAAAAAGTGTGAGACAACTGAAAATATGTCTTATATTCTAGGTTCTTCAAAGTAGCCACCTTTTGCTTTGATTCCTGCTTTGCACACTCTTGGTATTCTCTTGATGAGCTTCAAGAGGTAGTCACCTGAAATGGTCTTTCAACAGTCTTGAAGGAGCTCCCAGAGATGCTTAGCACTTGTTGGCCCTTTTACCTTCACTCTGCGGTCCAGCTCACCCCAAACCATCTCGATTGGGTTCAGGTTTGGTGACTGTGGAGACCAGGTCATTTGGCTTAGCACCCCATCACTCTCCTTCTTGGTCAAATAGCCCTTACACAGCCTGGAGGTATGTTTGGGGTCATTGTCCTGTTGAAAAATAAATGATGGTCCAACTAAACGCAAACTGGATGGAATCGCATGCCGCTGCAAGATGCTGTGGTAGCCATGCTGGTTCAGTATGCCTTCAATTTAGAATACATCCAAAACCGTGTCACCAGCAAAGCTGGATCCTCCCCTTCTCTGTCGTCTTCCTCCTGCGTCACCTCCGACACCTGTGCAGTTGGCTCTGCCAGTGAGACACCAGCAGAGCCGAGTGCGAATGCCTGCCGGCAGCCATTTTTGGGAGGCCGCTCCTGCATTGAACTACAAGAGCGGCCTCCCAAAAATGGCCGCCGGCCGGCATGTGCAGTCGGCTCTACTAGTGTCTCACTGGCAGAACCAACTGCCCAGGCGTCGGAGGTGACGCAGGAGGAAGACGACAGAGAAGGGGACGATCCAGACAAAGATAGAGGCGTCGCAAGTTCGTGTTCTCGAGCAGCAGTGGGGATGCCCCCATTGCATTTTCAGCGCTGGGGCCTGCTGCCCATAATAATGGGGGTTATCCACTTTCTAATATTGGTGGCCTATCCTAGGTGAGTGAGCCTTGCTACTGATTCGCCATACAAACTGTAGTGGCGTGGGATGTAGTCATTACCAGAAATTGTGTTGTCCCGCAGCTAATCTGCAGAGATCCAGTGTGTGAGACCCTAACAGATCAAATATTGATTAGATTTTAATTAATGTGCCAATGAGTCAATTGTGGCACTGGTGGTGGGTCCTCAATTTTCTGGAATCACTGCTTTTGCCACTCAGACCCCTGCTATCTCCATACGCCCCCCCCCACCCCAATCCCATATAGTGAGTGTTGATCCTCTGATTGCTATGACATCACCCATTCTACTTGAGCAAGAAAAGCAGTGCTGCTTTAGGGCTAGTTCACACGTAGTTATTTGGTCCGGATTTTAATGCGGGAAGCCCCGTCAGAATCCGGACCAAAATGCACCTGCCACGGTTAGCTGCGACTGTCGCGGCTTCCGACAGTCGCGCCTTTCCGCTTCGGACTAGGCCCAAATGAATAGGTCTAGTCCAGAGGGATTGTCTTTTTTTTTTTTTTTTTTAAAGCGCGAATGCAGTCCCCCACTATCACAAATTATGCAGTCGAGTTTCCCGCATTTGGGGAAATCGCAGAGGTCACACACCCGGAGTGCAATGGATGAGCCTCACCCTGGGAGAACCACCTTAGTGATCATGGTATCTCCCCTGCCAGGTAAGTATTCAGAGGGATTGTCTTGACGCGGACGCTGCAGCGGTTTCCACGTTAAGATAGGTCAGGTTGCTCCTTTTTTCCGCGAGTGGTAAAATACCGCTCATGGAAAAAGGAAATTACCGACTCCCTTTGAATACAATTTGAGGCGTTGTTTTAAACCCGGATTTTGACGCAGATTTCACGTCAAAATACGGACCAAATAACTCCACAGTGCCATACCTGAGCAGGTTAGAAGTCTATGTGTATGAAACTTTACAGACCAGGTTGAATATTCAGTTGATTCAAAAAGACAGTTTGAGAAAGCTCACACTGAATAGATGGAAAAGACAAAAGTGTTCACATCTGCCTCAAGTTACTATGATGTGTAAACAAGTACGAGGTTTGAATGCCAAGAGCTTAAATGATGCTGACAAACAATTCCACTGCTTTTCTTGGTGCTTAGTCACTAAACAGGGAGATCGCCACTAGGAAGAAATTTCAGGCATGCAGGTATGATATTTACAATGAAATGAAAGAGCAAGGTATAGCTTTATGAACCACCACATAAAATATACCACTATCCTACTATAAATGATATAATGTATGAATGGGGCCCCATTACAGATTTTGCACAGGGGCTCAGAAGCTTCAAGTTACACCTCTGTAAAGAACATATACCTTTGCAAATGGGTTTTCCGGAGGCATAGTATTGATGACTTATCTTTAGAATAGGTCATCAATATTAGATCAGTGGGGATCCTGCATCCACAGCGATTAGCTATATGAAGCAGCCAATTGCCAATTCTCCTGTACAGGCCTATGATGTCATGTTGCTGAGCTGCAATCAGAATCAGCTAGTGTCAGAGCTCAGAATCACATCCCTTACCTGCTCCCACCTGACACTGCCCTTCTGACACTACAAGGACTAAATAGCACATCAGCATTGATTGTTTTGGAACAGTATGGACTAGAGACAAAAATCCAACTGTATCAGAATCGGTATAGTTGTACCTATTAATTGATGTTAAGAGTTGGGTTTGGAAGTGGTGAAAGGTCCTCTTTCATAAAGAGTGCAGGAGGGAGGGGAAGGACTTTCTTCACACAGCTTTATCAGCTTCTACACTGCACAGACATTTCTCCAAGGTCATACTGAGTATATTTATTTCTGAATACAAAAAACAAAAAGGAAATGCTTGGCACTCACCAAAAGTTGCGTAAAAAGTTGTAAACTTTATTGAAGAACGTCCATACAAAGTTAAAAGCGGGAGGAGGCACGCTGAAGAACCAAGCGACAGCTGTTTCGTATACAAAATATACTTTTTCAAGCGTGCCTCCTCCCGCTTTTAACTTTGTATGGACGTTCTTCAATAAAGTTTACAACTTTTTACGCAACTTTTGGTGAGTGCCAAGCATTTCCTTTTTGTTTTTTCATATTGTACTTTGTTCTGGACTTAGAGCACCACCACATTTAGCGTTTTTTTGTCTCCCGTACAGATGTATATCTCTATTTGAGTAGTGCCACCTATATCTACGTGTTTGTTGGATTTCTGAATAGATGCTGGTGTTATTGCTAATGGGATGTTAGTCATAGACTGCAAGCACCTCTCTTTACTGTGGTCCTATTTCTTTTTCTGCGTCAGGAATCTTTTTAGCTGCATCATCCCCTTGTTTGCAATCCAGTCTCCCTGCATCTCCTATATTATGTTGGACTTTTCTCAGCTATGTTGGTCTGAATTACATATGAAGAAACCAATTACTACCAGTAGTAATTTTAATGGATAAGAGAAGGGTGCAGGCTGCTCTGTATTGTATTGTACACATCCCTTGCCTTAGAAACACAAAATGTGCTGCAGCCATAATGGGGTTATTAAAACAGAAAAAACTGATAGGCCCCCATGTATGAAGGATTCTACACCTAGAGAACATACTGTCCAACACATATCCAACACATACTTAACTTTTGATGCAAACTCAGATACCCTTTAACCACTTAAGTACTGGGCCAATTTCTGGTCCAGGACCAGACACAGTTTAGGTTTTTTGTATGCATGTGTTACTCAACTAATTTCTGCGTCTTTTTTCGGTGACACATAGGGAATTATTTTTATGTTGTTTTTACTTTTGCATGTGTTTAATTTTTTTATATATCTGGGAAAATCTAAACAAAATAGGAGAGAAATCGTGTGTTTTTCACTTTTAATTTTTTTTTAATAACACAAAGTGCTACTAAAAACGTTCTAAAATAGTTTTTTCTCTCCATTACAGTAATTTTTATTATGTATGGTGTCATCGGGAGTGCAGCTATAACCTTTATCAACGGTGTTTTATTGGCGTATTATTTAATTTTTAATTATTTTATTTACTTTTTTTTTTTTACTTTTCTCTTTTTTTTTTTTTTTTTTTTTTTTACCTTGTGTTCCCATAAGGTCACAATAGACCTTTGGGGACATCTTATCACAGTTTTTTGGGGTTTTTTTTGTGGGGAGGCTGATTTCCCCTGTGACAGGGGCTGGTACATTTAGCCCCAGTTGCAGGAGGAATTCAGCCTCCTGCGTGTTAGCTTAGGACGCTGATCCCGGTGGACCGCAGGTCAGAGGGAAGCGAAACATGGCAGTGCCCATAGCGCTCATCCCTGCCTTCTCTCTGGGAGCTTCGGCTGAAGTTACACAAAATCGTGCAGCTGCTGAGTTCCGCTTGGACTTACTGGTACATCCTTGTAGAAGTAGACAAAAACCTTCCAGATGTATATAGTCTATGGGTGGTCCGGAAGTGGCTAACTTTTATTGAAACACCTAATAAAGTGTAAAGAATAAAGAGCTAATTTTTATATTGACAAAAACAGCAATATCTGAGCAACAGAGGCACCGATGTACAAGGAGACAACATAGTTTGATTCAGAGGACCTTAACATGATATGGTGGGTTCTAACAGGCTCCCTTTAGTTTCAAAGATATTTATTAAATCATAGTAACAACAGAAAACATTGTGAACAGCATAACAAACAAAATACAGGTATAAGTTGATAAAAGGATGTCAGTGAATGTCAAAAACAACACATATCCAAAACTAGCACATATATAATATAGGGGGGACAAGGAAGGGGTAAAAATATAAAAATCAACCTCGGTCAGGGGAGAAAGTAGGAAATGTAGCGCTATAGCGCACTTGGGCAAAGAAAAGAGAGACCTAAGGAGTCACCTGAGGGGAGGGGTAACAGGCCTTTAAATGGATTGTATGGTTTAGATAATTCCTATTAGTGAGAAGAGTCCCTCAACATTAAGGGTCTCCCTACTGAAACCTTGAATAATCAATTATAATCTCTGAGAAAGCCTGGTAGTAAATGTCTGATTTTTAGCAGTGCCACCACTGGTAAAACTAAGAATTACACAATGGGATTTTTGTGTATTGTAGGACAGAGCATGTCATTCACAGTGAGACATGCTCTTTGTAAATACTCTCCACTACACCGAAAAGATAAGGTTTTGAACAGAAAAACCTCCTATTATGGATCCTATTGTTATGCAGATTTTTTTGTTTACTTTTAATAAATGCTGATAAGCCAATCAATGCTCATTCTGCATCATCCTATTACAGAAGCCAATGCAAAAATGTCCACTCAGCATACACTTTCCTGTTTGGTGGCAGCACAGCTCTTATTACACAGAGCAATGTGGTGCAAAAAAGGTTTGTTTTTTTCCAATGCCAAAAGCATGCAAGCACTCGGTGAGTGAGCAAACGTTTTCATTGAGTGATCAGCATAACTATTGGATATGGCTATTATTGGATACGTATGTTCTTAGGACAACCAGTTGCTGTTGATAGCACTGAGTATCTGTGCGTATAATAGGGTACTTACTGTAGTACAGAATACTCTAAGATGGTATATGAAAATGAGCCTTCTAAACTAGACAGTCCCTGTAGTATACAGTATATTTCACAACCTAGGCTTTATTTATATGTCTGTAGAATACATGCTTCTCTTTAAAGATTTGTGCTCTGAAAGTAAACATAGAAGCTCTAAGCCCAAATGGAATAGCTTGTCCCATAAGCATCTCTCATTCTGTTCATATGGTCATTTTTTCATTTGTCCTGTAAGTACTTATTTTTAGAAATACTTTAAGATCCATGAAAACTAGATCCTATTTTCTTCTCTATCATTCTGTCTATTCCAATTTAAATATGGCTCCTTAGCTCTCCTGAAAGACCTATTTTGTCCAGTTTTTATGTTAAAAATTAGCCCTTTTTAGCATAAGAATAAAATCCTGATTTTCATGAAAAGAAAAGCTGCATGGCAGAATAAGAAAGGCATCTTTGGAAAGTGTAGAAGCAATCCTACAATGTACTGGTATTAGTTTGATATTTTTTTTTTCCTGCTGACTGAATCCCTTTAAGAAGAACTGCTGTCTTCAAGTTCCTCCACAGCACCACCACAGGAGAAATGAAGCATTACAGTGTCAGTCTCTAATACATGACTGTGCTTGGTCCTCCAGAGCAGGGGTCCCCAACCACCATTCTGCAGACCAGTTACGGGCCGCAGGGCATGTTGCATCGATCCGCGTGCCAGCGGCGAGGAGTCAGCAGCTACACAACACTGACACTTGGTTGTTGCTCATAGGGATAAGGTGAGCAAAGTGCAGGGTTGAGCCAGGACCTGCTGTATGTCCGGGATTCTAGTACTATGCAGGACATGCAGCTGGTCTTGGCTCCACCCCGCACTCGCCTATCAAACTTTGGGCAACTACATTACACGTCACTTGTCCCTGTGACATGTAATGTAGCTGTCGTGAAGTTAATAGCAGCATTAGGAGTGATATCCATCATCAGTATCCATCTTCATAACAGTGTCTGTCAACAGTAGCCATCTTCATAACCTGCAGTGTCCGTCAGTTTGCACTTTCTCTTGTATTTTCATATGTACATGATTCTAATATATAAATAAGAAAAAAAAAAAATAAGCATATAGCTCACCACCTCCAATTAGCTTGTAAAGTCCATTTAAGATTTCCTGGGTGCACGATCCTGGCACTTGATGAGAGAAGCATATAGAAAAGATAGGTGGATCCGCTCGACCAGGTAAGTTAAAAATTAACTTTTAATCCAACATAGACACATCCAACACGAACACTTACATGATTACATGATTCTAATATACACGCCCATGCTTAACCCCGCCCCAACCACACCCCATCCCGCCCCCACCAGACCATAGAAAAATTGTCTTGCTGAAACTGGTCCCTGGTGGAAAAAAGGTTGGGGACCACTGCTCCAGAGCAATGGATGCTCTCTGTACCCTCTCCAGATAATAGATAACAGACATTTATTAAAGAGAAGGGGTTGCACTTATGTAGAAGTTATAAAAATAGCTGATCTGGCAACTTTGGCTATTTCCATAATTCTTCTACTAGTGAATAGAAACAAGTGCACTGGTGTGGCCACTCTCCAATTATAGATCAGATCCCATTCTTAAGATACATCTGGGTCCCAGAGGTGCAACCTGTATCCATAAGGCATTTATAGCATATCCTAAGATTTTACAGTAGTCACAAATACTGAGATGGAAATGCCTACTTAATTCAGAATGACACTATAGGATATTTCAAAATGGACTTTATAAATCAAACAACCTCTTGGCTACCTGGAAACTGAACTTCATTAGTCATAGAGCAGATTCAGGAAGTAATTTGAGGATCTCACGGGTTACCCTCAGGGAAGATCTTCTATCGTAGCATGGTTTAAATGTTTGGAATGCTAGTCTTGTTCTGCATGTAAGCAAAGCAAGCCACATCACCAGAATATCATTTTTGTCATTTGTCTCACTGTTTGCATGTCTACTTATCTGCACAATAATCAATTATCTTCCTTACTGTAACTTTTTTCCTGTCCATTTTTCATTTGTGTCTCTTAGTTTGCTATGTATAATTTATATAGAAGATCAAAGACTTACAATATATACTTAGATATTGTGCCTACAGCACTGGATACTGCTGGAATGTGAAATTCACTACTGCTTTGTTGGGGGTTTTTTCTATAAAAAAAAAAAAAAAAAATCCCCAAATACTGAAAGGTATTTAAATACAGGGACTGTGTACTTTATATCAGGGTCTGGGGTTGCTAGGTGGGGTGGCATAGACACACAAGTCCAGTTTCTTTAGTCCAAAAAAAGGTAGAGTTTTATTTTCACTCAAAAATACAGTGCAGCAACAAAAGGAAACAATACAAAAATAAATACCTGCCTGGCTAGGCTCTAACTAAACATAAGAATAGGTTACCTCACCTAGAATAACAGAAATCAATAGCCAGTAGAATCATTCAGGACACAGCTCCAAAAATATGACCTCTTTGTTGGCTCTCCAGCCAAGTTCTGCCTAAAGTCTGCTACTGGAGCTGACTTCTTAAGCTCCCTTGATGAGCAGACTCTCTGCAGCTGAGTTGCTGCCGGAACATCCCCAAAGTGTGGACTGGAGGGGGGTGGAATGACAGGTCCCACTACCAACCTACCTGCCATTCCTAAAAATCCAGTCCAGTAACTGGAACGTTGAAATATTCCTCAGCAGACAATAGTTATCTGCTGAGAAACATTCTTTTTGGAGTTTTCTCATCTCACCCACCTGAGTAGTCTGGGTGAGATGTACACCCCCTCCATTATCTGACCAGCCATCGGCTTACACTTACAAAACCTTATGTAAGATCTAAAGTAATACTAAAAAAGTATTTTCATTTTCTTTAAAAAAAAACCCAAAACACTCATATGCTATGAAAGTAGATGAATTAGTACCTCTTTTCATAGCCATCTTTCCTTTGCATCTCCTCTTGGTCAATAAATGACCCTAGGGGGGCTTGTGTATAGGAGCTTGTGAGACTTCTGTGCATTGATCTCTGACCCAGAGATACAAAAGAGAGGAGAGAAAGAATTAGTTACCTGGCTCCCACAATGAGAAAACAACTTTTCATATATCCAAGGCCATAACTAAAGGAACACGGCCCTGGTGCAAAAGCTCAGCTTGGGCATCCCTGCGCAACCTCTGCTCATAACCGTCCACTGCGTCCCATCCTTTTTTTAAGCAGCATGTAGGTTCCCCTTTCCTCCTCTATATGGGCCCATTCTGCCATGACAACTTGTTCACAATATGTTTGTACACAAGCTTCCCATCATTCCCATCTTGTCAGTACCCCACCTATAGTAATAATGCCCTCATTTTGTTGTGCTCAAATTTACCCCAAAGAATCTGTACTTGTCTATATGCTGCTAACCAGATGCTGTTTTTGTCATAAAATGGTTAATTTTCTCTTTCTGACAGGGGAAGGCTGTGTATCATAAATCTTCTAACTTCAGCTTACCAGAGGGTAGGAAGCAATCAGCTCAGTTGTCTGTGTAGTGGCCAGACCAGGTAACTGCAAATCAGTGTCCATTTGCTTGAATGGAAGCTAAACTGCAATGACACAATTTAGCCATATAAAAACTTGAGAGCCTTCAGTAGTTGATACCCTTTTCAATGGCTAACTAATAATGATGACCAATTACATGTTTTCGGGATATCTCAGATCCCTTCCTCAGGTACTATACCTGAGGAGGGATATGAGATATCCCGAAAGCTTGTAATCTGTCATCATCATTATTAGTTAGCCATTGAAAAAGGTATCAACTACTGAAGACTCTCAAGTTTTTATATTTCATATCCACTGGCTAACACAGTACAAAAATATTTTTTCAATTTAGCCACTAAGCAGAGAACACAACTGTCGGCTTCCTGCTACATTCTTTGTGTAACAGGTTCTGAGAATAATGTGAGCCACGAATCTGATATTGATGACCCTTAAAGAATTGTAATATTGATGACCTATCAACATCAGACCGGTGGGGTCCAACACATGGCACCAACACTGATCACCTGATAGACGCAGTTTCACTGTCTGTAGTGGCTGAGCTGAGCTCAGCTGCCACTAACCTGTCTCACCACTGCACAGTGTACATAGCTGTCTACTTCAGGCTTTATAAAAAGTATTTTTGCTGGCGCTGGAACTGCCACATCAGCTGAAAGTAGAGGTGCCTGATGTTGGACTCCAACTAATCTAACAATGATGACCTATCCCAAGGTGATCAGTATCACAAAATCCTGGAAAACCCTTTAAATTGGTTGGTGACGAATACACGAATACACTTTCGTCATATTTCAAAGCCCAGCTTTAAATGTATTAATTAGAGATGAGCGAACAGTAAAATATTCGATATTCGTTTCGAATAGCCGCTCAATATTCGACTATACGAACGAATATCGAACCCTATTATAGTCTATGGGAGACTATAGGAGGGTCACCAAGTCCACTATGACACCCCAGGAAATGATGACAACACCTCTAAAATGAAACTGGGAAAGCAGGGGAAGCATGCCTGGGGGCATCTAACAAGCCCAAGTCACAGTTTTACCCCACCATCACAGCCTATCAACTACACACTTTCTACACTCAAAAAAACCTCTATCAAAGTGGGAAAATACCTGGAAACCTTCTTTACTCCCCAGTTGGATGGACAGAAACCCAAATTTTACTCTAATGAAACCTTAACAAGAACCCCTTGGGAGGGGATACAATTTTTTACTGCGTATGCCGCGTGGTATTCGATTGGGAACGAATACTTCAAACAGCCTGATATTCGATCGAACGGTGTTCGCTCATCTCTAGTATTAATCTATTAGTGACCAGACCATACACTAGTGATTCTCAACCCCTTAACAGTAGGTTTTGGAAGTTTTTGCTAGTCGATTGGACCTTTTTTTGTTCAGCAAATGATTGTGTTCAATAACAGCCTCCAACCCTTAAAATCTGTCTTGGACTTGATCTGACTTGTTGGATTTTTTTCGGTCATTGATTGTGAAAAGTTGTTGACTCTTTCCAGCAGTCTGTGTTCTGCATGACATAGCTCTTTCAATAGCAAATTGTGCAACTGTGTATCCTGCTGCAACAGCCACTCTTTGTACCATATTCTTTTCTTTTGCTTCTCACTCCTTATGTCATCTTCTGGCACTGAAATGAAAATGAAATGAAATGAAAATGCAGCTCTCTGACTCAGAAAATGTATATTGTAATAAACGTGTACTCTTGAATTAGTGTGATCTGTGCTCATGAATGAATAAGTGCTTTCAAAATTGAACATTAAGCACATTTTCTGTGTGTATGAAGCTGTCATTTTGGCTATGACTGGCCTTGGCTCTCCTTAGATAGACAAGGTTAGGGGTGTACATACCTTCTATGTGGCCATACCCGCTCAAGAGCCAGGCACAGGCGAGCATTGTGTGTGTTTATTTTAAGCAGATGTGTGGGGTCTCAGCACCTGTCCCAACTCCCACCCCGAAATCAAAATTTTTCTAACACTGCACTATGACTTCTTAGATGTTTCTGAGATGATCGATACACTTTATCACATCATTTGTCATAACTCAGGAGTATGAGAAAACCATAGTCAAATGTTGATTTCACAACAAATTGTTACACAACTGTCACTGTCATCCATCTGTAATCTAATATACACTGCTCAAAAAAATAAAGGGAAAACTCAAATAACACATCCTAGATCTGAATGAATGAATGAATGAATGAATGAAATATTATCAATGAATACTTTGTTTTGTACAAAGTTGGCAGATGCTTTAGTCCAGGTTTGGGAGGAGATCCCTCAGGAGACCATCCGCAACCTCATCAGGAGCATGCTCAGGCATTGTAGGGAGGTCATACAGGCACGTGGAAGCCACGCACACTACTGAGCCTCATTTTGACATGTTTTAAGGACATAACATCAAAGTTGGATCAGCCTGTAGTGTGTTTTTCCACTTTAATTTTGGGGGTGACTCCAAATCCAGGCCTCCATTGGTTAATAAATTTGATTTCCATTGATGATTTTTGTGTGATTTTGTTGTCATCACATTCAACATTGAATTGATACAGAAAGTATATTGGGAAATTGTATATCTTTATATTGTACATTTGTTTGTCAATATTGGTCTGAAAGTGGTCAATCCCTTTAAGGCCGGGGCCTCATGGGGCAGAAATGCTGTAGGAAAAATCGCAGCATTTTACATTAATGACAAAGTGGATGGGATTCTAGTGAATCTTATGCTTACTTTGCAGTAAAAACCGCAGTGCAGACACTCCACGATTTCCAATACTGGTGCGGTTTTGGAAATCACAGTATGTCAATTATACCTACGGAAACCCCTACGGTTTCCCCATATATATAATTGTAACAGAAAGTCCACAGAGGAAAACTCCATGAGCTTTCTGTCTAAAGCATTGTGGGAAGAACTTTGATGCTTTGCCGCTGCGTTTTTTTCTGTAGCGCTTTATTGCTGCTGGACGTCCTGTGGGGCCTTAGCCTACAAGAGTTTCTTATATCAAGAGTACAAGAGAAAAATGTAGCTCCTAACCAAACTCCTGTAGTCTATCTAGATCCATGAAGTCAGAGGCTTTATAACTGGTTGTGTTCTATTATACCATGATAAGCAGCTTGATAATAAACTCTGAAAACGTTAGCCAGTGACTGTGGCTTTTTATGTTTTTTCTGAATTGCGTCATCTCTTTGATAGCTGTATTGACTTTACATGAATTTAACATGAATCTGTCAGGTCTCCTATTCTATCTTGTCTGAGAATATTATAGGATAGAAGATGAGATGCTAACGCATGGATATATAGTTTATCTGATTTTTTTCCTTTCTAAACCAGAAATAAGGATATTTGCCACATCCAATCTTGTTCCCCAATAACAGGCCAATGCCAATTGCATTACTCATAAAGAAAAGATAAGGAAAAACAAGAGAAAGGACCTCCCTGGGTAAAAAAAAGACTTGGCATCAGATAAGGGACATGAATTTTGCTATTGAGCCGGAGTGAATTTTAAAGCTGTAGAAGCCTCCCACATAACTGTATAAAGAGATTAACATTTTCAGTACCTTGTGTTTTTCTAGTCATCTTTAATGTTAGTCTTCATGGCTTTGACAGAAAAACAGTTAATTTTCAGTCATGCAGAAATGATTTTGCTATAAATCAAAGCATTTCCATGGCAACCATGATTCATTTCAGGCAGAGAACAAGCATTCGCCATGAGTATGTTTCTCTTATTTTTCAGGCAGATTAAAATAAAAGATTATTTTGATTGGAATGTCATCTCAGACATGAATGCCGACTCTCCGCTGAGCTAATAACATTTACCAGCAGGTCTTTAATTGTACAATATGTTGTCATCCGAACATTATCATCAGGTTTAGTCTGAGTCATACTTCTTTTGTAATTTCAATGAGCAGCCTTGCAAGAAGTCATAGGCTGAGTGTGCAGCAGCATAGCCTTCAGGAGCACAAGAAATTGCTTGGAACTTTGTTGCAAATGAATGGTTGCTCCAAATAGCAAAAAAAAAAAAAAAAAACCTTTTTATTTGGGAGAAGACATTTTTATTTATTTTTTTTAATCTAAAAATGACTCTATGAAATGCTCTTTTTTCTTCTAATTGATTTTCAGAGTTATGTTTTTATTCCTTCTCTGTTCTTCAAAAGTGACAACTATTTACTGCCTGTTCATACAGAGACACTAAAAGGGTAGTGGTCCATACTTCAGCCACCCTAAGCGGAGCCTCGAGGAGACAGACTGACAGTGAGCTCACAATTAAAACAACCAACTATGGGACTGCAGCATTTGTATTTTATGTATTTATTTATATTTTCTGAATGTTTATTATATATTGTTTGTTCCCTTTAAATTTTGGAGTCAATTGAACTATTGCTCTTATAGGACTTTTATAGGGTGTGATACATTGAAAGTGTGTAACTAGATACAGCTGAAACTTGTCACTGCAGGTTACTTGAACTAAGAAGTGATGTCCAAACTGCATTCCAGAAGAAGCCCAAACTGGTGAAACCTTAGGTTAGGCCTTATTTACATATCTGTAGATCATGTATATGTGCCAGTCAAATTTATTGAGGACAGCATATGTGCATATTAATATCACTGTGTTCACTCAGACGTCTTTATTTCTTTTACGCTGTCCACCAAAAGAAACAACAAAAAAAGCCCAGTACAGAAGCATATCCTTTTTTCCTCTACTTATCAGGGATGCAACAAACCAGTGAAAGTCTATGAAATGATGAGATCCAACAAACATGAAAAGTAGATCAACCACAGACAGCATACCACCCACCATTTGGAAGGATGGGGTGCTGTCCATGATTGTCACGGACTTCACCCACCTGCAGAATGAGGCTGTAGGCTGCTGGTCTTGTATCCTGTATGTGATTTTTATGAAAAGCACTTTATACATTCTAACCCAGTTAACATGTTGGGATAATTTCTTTGATTTTAATTATTTGTACAGTTTACAGATGAGTTAAAAGTGCATTGGGGGTACATACTGGGGCAGCTGAGCATGATGGCAAGATATTGCTCTTGCTCAATACCCCTCCCAGCAACACTGACATAGTTGGAGTTTTCCCCTGTCAAGAGAAAGATCTTGTGGTGATGTCCACCCCAGAACATGCCTCCAATACACTCTTAACTAAAGTCCTTATTTATGTAACAGTGAAAGCACCTGATGCCCTTTTTGCATTGTCTGTCATATGGCCATTATAATAACACATTGATTTGAATGTGTCTGTTTCTTTTACTGACCGTTGCCCATGGCATTTAGAAAAGCTGACATGCTTTTTATTAGGGAAAAAGGCCGATGGACATGCGTAGTCGGTGCTTTTTGAAGAAGAGAAGAGGAGCGTGAGAAAAGAGGAGGAAGGCGGAGAAGAAGACAGAGGCTGTCGCTGGACAGTTTTCAAGCAGCAGTGGGGACTCCAAAAGCACTGGACTCCCCCAGTGCTGCAAGAAAACTCCTTTGCCTAAGGAAGAAAGAAGCTATTTCTAAGGCTACATTCAGACGACTGAGGTGTATGGAGTAGGCTTGAGTGATCAGGATCGGAAAAGATCTGATTCCGATCATCGATCGAGTAAATTTGATGATCGTGATGGGGATCGGATGGAAAATGATCGGAAATCGGATTTTAAAATCGATCCTGAAATCTCAAGATCAGCTCGATAAACATAAAAAAAACTAGGGTTGAGTGATCAGGATCAGAAAATATTGGATTCCGATCAGCGATCAAGTAAATTTCATGATTGGGATCGGATGGAAAATGATCGGAAATTGGATTTTAAAATCGATCCTGAAATCTCAAGATCGGCTCAACCCTAGTGTGGAGGCATCCATGAAAACAGACAATAATAGGAGTGCATTGGAGATGGTCCATTACAACCATTGCCTTATGACGTCCATTGGCCATTAATCACTATCAAGTGAATGTAGCCTTAATTCAATGTACCATGTAATGTATGGGTGATCTGTGAAAATGACTGCCCTTCGGGTACAAGACATCCATTTTTCATGGCTGTTTTGCACCTTGGTCGTTTCAATGGAGCCTTAAGCTCTGTTCACACAAACTTTCAGTGATGTAATTCTCATTTTTTTTCATAAAAGCCTTGTCATGGCTGTCTCGCCCAACAGCCATGTCAGCGTAGCTTAATATTGCAGGTTTTCACTACAACTCTCACATTTATCAAGTCTCAAAGTAGTAGCAGACCCACCACAATTATCATTTACATCAGACTGTGTTTGACGTGGTGAAATGAACTGCAGCAGTAGATCAGCAGTAGGAAACTCCATGTGTACCTGGCCTAAAGGTATCTGTTATGTAGTCATTCATGGCAGCCAGCAGATATGATTTTAATAAGTTTTTTTTTTTAAATTTGTGGCTATAATTATATTCTCAAACATACACTACTGCAATGCTCCCCCAAGCCAAAATGCAAAAGAAGGAAAATTTCTGGGGAAATATATGCTGTAGGCCACCAAGTAATGAGTTGTTTCTTAAATATTCCTATCCTCATTTTCAGAACCACAGTCATAATTTTTCAGAATTCAGTGGGATATTGAACTACTATATCTGTTTTCATGTATAAGCTGTATTAACTGATGGTGATAGAAAATAAGAGGCTTTAACATCAGAGAACATAGTGAAAAGGAGATTGCACTTTAAGGCAGAGGTCCCACATTGCGGAAACACTGCTTTTTTTGTTGCAGATTTTGCTGCAAATTTTTGAGCCAAAGCCAGGAGTGGATTGAGTAGAAAGGAGAAGTATAAGAACTTACTATATATCTCCCTTTCCTTTTGTAGCAATTTTTGACTTTGGCTCAAAAAATGCAACAAAATCTGCAACAGAAAAAGCAGCGTTTTTACAATGTGGGGCCTCAGCCTAAGGGCTCGTTCACATCTGCGCCCAGTCTCCATTCATACAGGTTTCTGTTTCCGGCACAAAACTGAGCAGGAGACGGAAACCTGCAGGACTCTTTCAATCCCATTCATTTGAATGGGTTTGAAAGATGTCTGGCCGTGAGCGCCGGTGAGCGTTTTATGATCTCCGCCGTGAAACCGTTTTTTTTAAATCGGACACAGAGTCGGACATGCAATACTCTGTGTCCAATTTTTAAAAAATGGTTTCGCAGTGGAGAGTATAAAATGCTCACTGGCGCTCACAGCCGGACCCGGTCTGACAGCTTTCCGTCTTCTGCATGCAGAAGACGGAAAGCTGAGAACAGACTCCGGGCGCTAGTGTGAACCTAGCGTAATAGCTGTTTCATGTGTCATTTATTAGGACAATATTTGCATCGCATTGCTTTTTAGTCAACATTATTTAGAAGACTAACAAAGTGGTTGGTAGGAGATGTGAAATAGATAATGTTAAAGGAGAAATAGATAATGTTAAAGGATGGGCTGTCCTATAACATTGAGAATATCTCAAAATGCCAATGCTACAGCAGCAATGCAGCAGGACTTGAACATTTCCATAACAATTGTTCTATGTCATGCAAGAGGACAGATTAGTTCACTGCTAGATCAATACTCAGTAACCTCTTAAAAATCTTGTATTTGTAGAAATGGCGCAGGCACTGTAGGAGACACATACTGAACAGAGCCATATATGACTCGGTCTTTATGATTAAAAGGTCTGATTATAGTGATGGTACTGTTCAAGAGAGATGTTTGGGACAGATTCTTAAAGAATGATGTGGTTACAAGTAGTTACTTCTCTCCAGGGAATGTAAGGGTCTACATTGCTTTACACCCACTCTTGTCTCAAGCTGCTAAGTAGCTGTTCAGTGACAGATATACAGTTTGAAAAACCGAGAATAAATTATATCGTAAAGATTTGGAAAAAAAAAAAAAAAAAAGACAGGAAAATGTTGCTTAGCTACGAAGCAGTGTAGTGGATGTACTGGAAAATTACAATTTCATGACATAATAATCCCTCTTATTACTGTATTCAAGTCATTGTAAATTAAATACACCCTAAGACTTTAGAAACAATATATTAAGATGTGACTCATTTTAATGCTGAGGTCTAGGTAGAAATTTTGGAAAACATTTATTTATTTGGAAGACACTTTATATTTATACGTCTAGTTTAGGCCCAGTTCACAACTGCGTTTGGGTCATTCCATTTCCCTCCCGGCATAAAAAATGCAGAGAGAAAAGCATTTTTCGTGCAGAAACCATAAGGATCCCATTATAGTAAATTGGGTCCATAGATTTCTTAAGGTAACCGCCTTTTTATGTGGATTAGGTTTCCAGTCAGGGGCTCCCCAAGCGGACTCCCTGAATGGAAACCCGTGCACAGATGTGAACCAGGCCTTAGATATAGGACGTGGTGAGACATTCTCAAAGATATATCCTATCCTATTAATATTATAAAAAAGTTTGTGAGTTTTTGGTTCTGTGTGTTTGGATGTTTGTATGTTTGTTCATCAATCACGCAAAACCCGCTCGACCGATTTGGCTGAAAGTTTCCACAAACATAGTTAATACACCCGATTGCGCAATAGGCTACTTTTCGTCACAATAGCACACATACGTTTGTGCCAGGACCCCCACAAAACCCAAACTCACACCACCATCTCTGCAATCTCACACACTTTGGACCATACCAAGTCCCAAAATTCATATTGCCCTCTACAGCTTAGCCCCTAACCCCTAACCCCACACAATCACATATACATATACTTTGCCACTCACCTTAACGATACTCCAGGAGGCTCTCTTTAACGCTCCGGAGCAGCCATGTTTGCCGACCCCCACGCTCTGACAATCCACGACACCGCCCACCCATGTCAATAACCCTAGGCAGTCTAATAAATGCAAAAACAAAAACAAAAAAAAGGGGAAAAAAAATAAAATGAAAAATAAAAAGTATTACAAATTCAAATCACCCCCCTTTCCCTAGAACACATATAAAAGTAGTTAAATACGGTGAAACACATACATGTTAGGTATCCCTGTGTCCGAAATCGCCCGCTCTACAAAGCTATACAAATATTTTGCCTGGATGCTTAACGCCGTAGCGGCAAACATACTGAAAAGTCCAAAACCGCTGTTTTTTCACTATTTTCATTATCATACAAATATCAATCAAAAGTGATCAAACCAATAGCATTTCCCGAAAATGCAACAACTACAAACTACACCCGGCCCTGCAAAGAAACACATCCCCTGACACAGACAAGTAAAAAAGTGACTGCTGTCAGAATATGGCAACTTTTACAAACAAAAAAATGTCAACACACTACTGGCAGAAAATACCAAATCATAGAATGTCGTATATCGAAGTATATTAACTTCAAATACCTCTGTCCCAAAGACACTATGTACAGTTTCTCACAACACCGTATAGTAGCTGAAATACAAATTTGCTTCAACACAAAAGTCTCACGTATTCTCTGGATTACAGCAAAAACAAGATACAAAGTTACATTTCATATCACATACCTTATACACAGTACGAAAACCTAGCTAGTACCAGCTAGTACTATATAGGTATGAGAATGAGACTATACATATATACACTTACTGCAAAATACGGCATTTATATCTCAGGGGATCTGTATATGATTCAAGGCGTGGTCTTATTAGGCACCAGGCTTTGCATAAGAGTGGGTAATAACACTTCCCCTGCTGCCTTATAAAAAGGCTTTCAAAGGTAACTCTTGGTGATATATCATTGACTGCTAGACATGCCTGTATAACGCATTCAAAGACATTTTGCCCAGTTGAAAGACTTGACATGGAAGAGGTGCATAAGTGAACTGAGAGAAGTGGAAAGCTAAGTTCACATGGTGGTAAAGGTTTCTGCCGTGGGATTGTTCCACGTGGGTAGCCGCAATGGGATGCTGATGCAGTGCAACGGCATCCAACTCCTGATTAGGCTCGAATGAATGGGCCTAATCAAGGGTGAGTCTCAAGCCGTGGACATCGTGGCTGACTCAGCTGCGGAATCCACGGAAAGATAGGGCATGCTGCTTCTTTTCCCACTAGCTGAAAAACAATTGCTAGCAGGAAAAAAAAAAAAAAAAAGACTCCCATTGAAATGAATGGGAGGCATTTTTGTAGGAGGATTTTGAGGTGGACTCCACGTCAAAATCCGCCTGCAAAAAACTCTGTGTGAACATACCTGGATAAGGCACACCATCTAGTCCATACTGTGTTGTACTAATACAACGCAGCAGACCTTAGCATTTGCACTTGTGTTGTATGCACGTTCTCTCCTATACCTTGCCACAGAATTGTCACTACCTGTCTTCTACGTGCAAAGAAATGCCTTTCTGCTTTTTCGTCAAGGGATCTCTTAAAGGGAGTCTGTCAGAAGTAAACCTATCCACAGCTATCCTTCTAGAGGTGATCCTACAGTCTCCAAATACACTCACCGGCCACTTTATTAGGTACACCATGCTAGTAACGGGTTGGACCCCCTTTTGCCTTCAGAACTGCCTCAATTCTTCATGGCATAGATTAAACAAGGTGCTGGAAGCATTCCTCAGAGATTTTGGTCCATATTGACATGATGGCATCACACAGTTGCCGCAGATTTGTCGGCTGCACATCCATGATGCGAATCTCCCGTTCCACCACATCCCAAAGATGCTCTATTGGATTGAGATCTGGTGACTGTGGAGGCCATTGGAGTACAGTGAACTCATTGTCATGTTCAAGAAACCAGTCTGAGATGATTCCAGCTTTATGACATGGCGCATTATCCTGCTGAAAGTAGCCATCAGATGTTGGGTACATTGTGGTCATAAAGGGATGGACATGGTCAGCAACAATACTCAGGTAGGCTTTGGCGTTGCAACGATGCTCAATTGGTACCAAGGGGCCCAAAGAGTGCCAAGAAAATATTCCCCACACCATGACACCACCACCACCAGCCTGAACCGTTGATACAAGGCAGGATGGATCCATGCTTTCATGTTGTTGACGCCAAATTCTGACCCTACCATCCGAATGTCGCAGCAGAAATCGAGACTCATCAGACCAGGCAACGTTTTTCCAATCTTCAATTGTCCAATTTCGATGAGCTTGTGCAAATTGTAGCCTCAGTTTCCTGTTCTTAGCTGAAAGGAGTGGCACCCGGTGTGGTCTTCTGCTGCTGTAGCCCATCTGCCTCAAAGTTCGACGTACTGTGCATTCGGAGATGCTCTTCTGGCTACCTTGGTTGTTACGGGTGGCTATTTGAGTCACTGTTGCCTTTCTATCAGCTCGAACCAGTCTGGCCATTCTCCTCTGACCTCTGGCATCAACAACGCATTTCCGCCCACAGAACTGCCGCTCACTGGATGTTTTTTCTTTTTCGGACCATTCTCTGTAAACCCTAGAGATGGTTGTGCGTGAAAATCCCAGTAGATCAGCAGTTTCTGAAATACTCAGACCAGCCCTTCTGGCACCAACAACCATGCCACGTTCAAAGGCACTCAAAGCACCTTTCTTCCCCATACTGATGCTCGGTTTGAACTGCAGGAGATTGTCTTGACCATGTCTACATGCCTAAATGCACTGAGTTGCCGCCATGTGATTGGCTGATTAGAAATTAAGTGTTAACGAGCAGTTGGACAGGTGTACCTAATAAAGTGGCCGGTGAGTGTATACTTCTGTTGTCAACTTTGGAGTCCCATTTTCTTGGTAATCACCATTTTATTCATATTAAAATGTGATTTGGGGCTTGTATTAGCTTACCTGGGCTTTGGTCTCAGCTCCAGATTTCAGGACAAAGCACTTCTCCCCTCATTTCCATATGAATATACATGTGAATTGCATGAAAATTGGTTTCCAGTGCTTGAACCATTAAATTTTTTCCACTAGAGCAGGGGTCTCAAACTTGCGTCCCGCGGGCCAACTGCGGCCCTCGGGACGATAGTTTGCGGCCCCCGGGCAGCTCCCTGTATGTCCCACTATGTCCTTTAGTGTTTTACTTAAACTTTGCTCCGATCACTCCCCCGCTCTTATAACAGCAATAGAAAGTGATGGGTGATCGGTGGAAAGCTAGTACTACTGAAGTTTAAAACTCAAGGACCTGTGTGTGACGTCAGACGTCACGTGACTAGGGAGGCGTGTCTTAGTGTGTTGGCTGGAAGATGAAGAGATGTAGTACTGAGAGGAATGTGAGATGGAGTGTGTGTGTCAGTAACCTAGGGGCAGAGATGGAAGGGGGACATGAAACTGGGGCCACAGATGGAAGGGGAACATGAAACTGGGGGCAGAGATGAGGGGGAGCATGAAAATGGGGCAGAGGGGGGACATGAAAATGGGGGCAGATGAAGGGGGGATATGAAATTGGGGCAGATGGAAGGGAACATGAAACTGGGGGAAGATGGAGGGGGCAGATGAAACTGGGGCAGATGGAGGGACGACATGAAACTGGGGAGGGGGGACATAAAATGGGGCAAATGAAGGGGGATATCAAACTGGGGGAGAAATGGTGGGGGAAGATGAAACTGGGGGTAGATGAAGGGGGTCACTTAAACTGGGGATAACTGGAGGGGGCAATCAACCGTGGGAGTAGCTGGAGGGGACCTGTCTTCCTCTAGTTGTCCCCAGTTTATTGTCAACGTCCAGCTATCCCTACGGTTTAATCTTCTTCTAGCCTCCCGAGTTTAATGTCCCCCTCTAGTTGCCCCCAGTTTAATGTCCCACTTCAGCTGCCATTAATTTATTGCCCCCCTCCAACTACACCCACTGTTTAATGTCCCCTTCCAGATGCCCAAGTTTCATGTCCCCTCTAGTTTCCCCCAGTTTAAACTGGGGCACCAGGAGAGGGACTTAATACTGTGGGGCAGTTGGAAGGGAACATTATAATGTGGGGACATATAATGTATGGGTGACTGTAGGAGGATTATACTGTGTGGGGGCACATGGAAAATGAATAAGAATGAGCGGAGACATCATAAAATTGGGCAGAGCTAAATTTGCTGCGGCGAGCATAGCTTGTGGAAAACCTGATGCTGCCCAGCCTCACCCAGACTCTACCTTCAGCAGCTCCCGCGTAAATTGAGTTTGAGACCCCTGCACTAGAGCGATTTCCTTGACATCTCTAACAGAACCCCTCAGTGGTTGGAGGCTGAACTACTTTCTTATACTCTATCTATAAATTCAGATCTTTAAATTTGTCCTATATTTTAAAGGGATTGTCCAGAATCTGTAAAATATGGCTGCTATGCTATGCTATGTTTTTTTCGACTCTGCACAGTCCCTTGAAATAGTACCTAGTAAATAATGTTTTGAAACCCTACAAATAAAGTGCACAAATGGTTCCATAACTGTTCTATTTTCCCAACAGAAATATGTGTTTGTTCCCTGCAGCGGTTATGATAAGTTCTTTTCATTTAGCAAATGAATATGAGAATTAGTTGAGTAGTAGAAAGCCCCAACATATATTATATTCAGTGTTTCTGGCACTGTAGAGGCTCAGCATTTTAGGAAAGGAACAGGTGATGACAGATGAAAGTATGCCTTGTAGATAAATGAGGCCCAACAAATGTGTCTCTAGGCAAACAATGATTAGAGTCGAGGAACTATGTGTAGTATGCAATATGGGTGTCAATCTAAGGTTACAATACGAAATCCAATGACTATACAGTGGTACATTAAATTAGGCTTTTGCCAGTCTCCACTGGGCACCGGGGTCCACTTAGTTCCTGCACTATGTGCTTGACAAAAAAATGTAGGGTTTAGTAGCCAGAATGGTGTGATAGACCTTATCATTATGAAACAGATTGCCCACCTCACCCCCACCAGCTACAAATTGTATTTTACAGCCACATTGACACATTGCTACTTACTCATTGTGTAATTATATACCTTGCTGGATATATGTCAGCTGGCAGTAAGAGTAAGGATGAGTTCAGATGGGGTTTTTTGGTCAGGATTTTGAGGTGGAATCCACCTCGAAATCCTGACCAAAGAACGCCTGCCATTGAAATCAATGGTTTTCTTTCTCCGCAAGCGATTTGTTGCCGCTCCTGGAAAAAGAAGTGACATGCTCTTTCTTCAGGCGGTTTCTGCAGCCGGACGTCTGCCTGAAGACACTCCCTCCCGACTAGGCCCATTTATTTGGGCCTAATCCGGAGTGCAGTGCATCGGCATCCAGTCGCGGTTACCCGTTTTTTGGTCCGGAATCTGAGGCGGCCTCTGCCTCAAATTCCAGACTGTAAAACCACGAATGAACTCAGCCTAACTATCTGTGAAGATGGATTAATGAGAATAAGTATATTAATGCAGCAATACATTGTATTTCTGTTATATTCCTGACTTTTTTTCTCCATCGAAATGAATGCAAACACTAAGCCAAAAGAGTTTGCATTGCTTGTTCTTGGGATGGATATATAATGTCATGTGAAGGAATAGTGGATAATCACAAAAAACATGTATAAATATCTTTGATATGTACAAACTAAAACTGTATTTCATTGTTAATTGCTTAATTTTCTAACAAAGGTACATACAGGGTGATTTTTTTTTGTTTTACATGCTTTCCACTGTATGTCATCTATTGTATGTTTGTCATAAAATGCCAATGTATTGTTTGATGATGCATACTTAATATTGAAAATCTGACATTTCAGGGACAATTGGTCTGACTCATTGACATTGTGAAATATAAATAGATAAGAGCTTAACCAGTCTGACTTATCATGGTCTTGTGTGAGTTATTTTTACTATTTGCTGCACCAGTCATGGGATGAAATGCAAACACAGCATTCACCGCAGCATTTCCCTTCTTTCTGGTTCCTGCTTCTAATTTATGATACTATTAGGGTGAATTCACATGCAGCAGAATTATTGCAGAAATGTCTTCAACTGTTGTTAGAGTGGGATGCCGTGGGCCCACAGGTCCACATATAAAATTAATTCTGGTGTCATAAAATAAATAAATATATATATATATATATACAGCTACATGCAAATATTACCAGTCATAAATTCCTAAAATGTCGCCAGCATAAATTTTATTTTTCATGAGGAGCCTGACTCTTGCCTTGACTAGAGCCTCCTTAACTTTCGAGCCAGGGATATGTGCTCATGGGGCAGCAGAGAGATGATTGGTGATTGGGGCCCCTGTAGTGTGTCAGGGTCTGGGGTTGCTAGGTGGGGTGGCATAGACACACAAGTCCAGTTTCTTTGGTCCAAAACAAAGGTAGAGTTTATTTTCACTTAAAAATACAGTGCAGCAACAAAAGGAAACAATACAAAATAAATACCTACCCGGCTAGACTCCAACTAAACATAGAATAGGTTACCTCACCTAAAATAACAGAAATCAAAAGCCAGTAGAATCATTCAGGACACAGCTCCAAAAATATGACCTCTCTGTTGGCTCTCCAGCCAAGCTCTGTGCAAAGACTGCTGCTGGAGCAACCTCTTAAGCTCCGTTGTTGAGCAGACTCTCTGCAGCTGAGTCGCTGCCGGAACATCCCCAAAGTGTGGACTGGAGGGGGGTGGAATGACAGGTCCCACTGCCAACCTACCTGCCATTCCTAAAAATCCAGCCCAGTAACTGGAACTCTGAAATAACCCTCAGCAGACAATAGTTATCTGCTGAGAAACATTCTTTCTGGAGTTTTCTCATCTCACCCACCTTAGTAGTCTGGGTGAGATGTACACCCCCTCCATTACCTTACCACCCATCGACTTACAAGTGTTATTGAGAATTTGGAACTCGGGGGAGGAAGAATACTGGCTGGTTTGACTCTGCACTTAAATATTAGCTCGGCCACCCAATGTGTAGTGTAGACAGTACATAAAAACAAACTGGGTAGATTTTTAAATAGTCTACCTAGTATATTATACTGACAAATAACCTATTGAGATGCTATATGATGTACAGTGTGTGCTCTGCGCCATACCAGGTTGAGCTGGTTCAGCGTCCCTTAGGGGAAATCACCTGTTAACCTGTAGGCCAGTCTGAGCGTGTCTGCAACTGATCCATGTATTACAATTGAGCTTGCAAGAGATCAAAGTTCTAACAGCCTAAGAAAAACAATTAAAATGGATTAAATTGATTTTTAGTCGCAGAAATGCCTGCAACAAGCATGCCACTTGTGGATATACCACTGGAGCAGAGGGTACCCCAATATTTTACTCAGTCAACTTTGATCTATACAGTAGTCATCATGACATCAGTAATACTATGAACCCTCTATGTAGAAGATGATATCAGAGTCAGGGCATGTAAGGTCAGCCACTATGGGCAACTTGCCACTAAATCAAAGGACCTTTTATTACAGTGATTCTGGCAGATAGTCAGCAGTCATGGTTGGCTAAATAACTGGTGTCATCATTGGGCATCTGGTATCCTGATATTTCATCTATATCTTACTGTGGTTTATTTCTACACATTTTTTTGCACAAATATTCACATGCTGTTGTAATGCTTTCAATAAAACCTAACGGGTTCAAACTGTACTTTTATGTTATTTGTGTGTTTTCCCAAATGTAGAATAGTTAGCGTTTATACTGCTGTTATATGTTACAAGTGAATATTATTCTCTTTATATGATTAAAGAATTCATAATTTTCGACAACTGTATCCTAGAGATGAACTTGACAGTTAGTCCGTTACATAAACTCTGCAGATTTTTTTAAGCAAATTCTGGAAAACATGAATCATTTGTGACAGATGCTTGGATGAAATGTTAGGTGCAGAGTTTATAACATGGAGATAACAGTCTGTTCCTCTGGCATACTGTCAAGGTGGTAATTAGAATGACATTACTTCTTATACATGATACATCAATTGCGAAAAGTATGTGAAATAAAGATAAAATGAATAGTCTATTATAATACCAAACTTTTTGTGTATAAATATGGCAATCCAATGAATTACTTTTTCAGTGTGTTCTTTCGCCTTTATGTTTGATCAATAAGTTTATTAACCAACATTTGAATTACTGTCTGTCTCTTTTTTAGCTGTTTGATTGGAGGGGACAGTATTATTTCCATTAAGGGTGAATTCACACTGAGTAAACGCTAGCTTATTCTGAACGTAAAACACGTTCAGAATAAGCGGCGTCTAAAGCAGCTCCATTCATTTCTATGGGAGCGGGGATACGAGCGCTCCCCATAGAAATGAATGGGCTGCTTCTTTCACTCCGTGCAGTCCCATTGAAGTGAATGGGAAGTGCCGGCGTATACGGCAAGCTCTGCTCATGCCGGAGCGTACACGCCGGCACTCCCCATTAACTTCAATGGGACAGCTCGGAGTGAAAGAAGCATCCCATTCATTTCTATGGGGAGCGCTCGTATGCCGGCTCCCATAGAAATGAATGGAGCTGCTTTAGACACCGCTTATTCTGAACGTGTTTTACGTTCAGAATAAGCTAGCGTTTACTCAGTGTGAATGCACCCTAACATGCAATTCTTTCACATAGCATTGTAAACAGAAAGGCACATGACAAATATCAAAAGAATGGGCCAATTAGAAAAATACAGACATAACTGCTAAGCCACTCCTCTCATATGGCCCAGGTGTTATGTTCACATGGTGCAGTACTGCATGTTGTTGTGCTGATGATGTTCCAGTGGTGTGGCCCAGAGCCTGAAGGTGTACTGTGTATTTGACTACATTTTGCTAATGCAGCTTGCTGCTAATTTCAGTATGTTCGCTACATCTCATGTGTTTGGGCTTGCTTGATGGATTCACAAATTCACAAATAAAATATGAACTAATTTTACAACTAAATAAGTAAAAATGTGTGTTACAAATTCTAATTGTGTGACGCTAAGTTCACACCTGCGTTCAGGTTTCCCCAAACGGACACCTAATCCACTTAGAAAAGTGGTTAACCGCAGACCCCATAGACTGTACTGGAGTCCACCAGGTTTCTGCTCGGTTTCCGCTCAAAAAGGATGAAAAATCCGGAGAGAAAAGCACTGCTTTAAGTGCGTTTGGGGATGGATATCCAGAACGGAGTTCAATCGCTGGTGTGAACCCAGCCTAACATTGTAGTCTAAGCATTATTATTTATTCTATGACCTTTCCAACATAGATTCATTGTATTGCCTCTGAGTAGTTTCGATACAGTTTGGAGGATTATGTCATTTAGATTCTTGTTTATGGAAATGGATTTTTTCACATGAGTCACACAGTCAAATGGAAATGGAGGTCATACTAGGTTCATTTAAAAGATTTCATCAGATAAATGAGCCAATAGATCAAGATAAGAGGCTTTTATACAGTGATCTTCAACAATAACTGTTGTATTCTAAGATCATAGGGGGTACAATCTAACAAAGAGAGATGCTACCTAGAATAAAGGAGAAGCCATCTCAGTTTCTGCTGCTACCAAGTTGAAATCTGAAGAGTGCTGGAGTGAGATGTTTAAATTACCAGCAGTTGCCCTGTTCAATTTTCTGAATTTCGCCTCATGAACAGAAGGAACTATAAGGGTATACCAGGTAACATTTGTTAAATGAGGGTTGTAATAGATGCCTAACTGTCATCTGTTGCTCAAGCGGTACACTGGTTTTAACCCTTTGAATTTGAACACCCTGTGGATCTGAACTCATACCTGTAGGACCTGTAGACAGCTTACCCAGGCAGGACAACAGGCCTAGCATGACACCAAATGAATAGATAAAATGAGGTAATTGGATAAGCCAAGGTCAGGACAAGCAGAGTTTGTTCAATCTGATATGAAGTCAGTGGGTTAGGGGAAGCAGAACAGGATCACAGTCAGGTAAACAAGTCAAAGTGAAACACAGGTAGTCAAGAAATATAGCAACAGAAAAAAACAACAACTTCAAAGCACCTAGGAATTTTGGAACCTTTTGCTCAGGTACCCTCTTGTAAGGTAAGGTATATTAAATAGCACACAGGTACTGAACACTGATCTATAGGTCCAAAAGGATAGTAGTGTAGAGGAAAGGTTCAATAGAAGGTTATCTATCAATGGAAGAGATGACCAGAGATCTCTCAAGTTGAATTATGTGTATATTGTGACTAGCATCTACAGATAGATGTAGAACATTATCCTCAGTGCCAGAGTCCAGAAAAGCTTCTTCTGTGAAGTGGAGGTTTCCAAAGCAGAGTCACTGGAAAAGTCAAAACTCAGGATACTCTCTCCCACAAGCCCTAGACACTGGAGTTTTCCAGCTTGACTAGACAATACTGAACATTGTGGACTTAGCCACCACAGTATAGACAATAGTTATTGCTGCCACTGCCTACAGTAACTCATCTGGAGACATTTTTAACCTGTCCACCAGCATAGGTTTCCATGAAGAAACTGATAGAGCTCTAGCCACCTTTGGAAAGGAACCTTCTGTCATTAATAGATTTTCTTTGACGCTCTAGGATGTGTAGGTCAATTTTGGTAGTCAATCCAATTACATCATCCATTGTTGTGGGTAGATCACACCCTTTCAGCTTGTCTTTGATGCAACATGCCAGATCCTCCCAAAATGCTGCTACTGAGGTCTTGTTATTCCAGGAAATTTCTTAGGTAAGAATGTCAACCTGAATGGATTACTAACAATCAAAGTACCCTGGCAGACGCACAGCAGAGCAGATGCAGGAGAAAAGGTTCAGCTGGGTTCTTCAAAATCTCATTGGAATGTGGGCAAGAACTCCTGCAGGTTGCACATCACAGGATCTGTGTACTCCAAAAACAGTGTGTCCCAAGCTAAAGCCTCTCCAGAAAGTAAAGACACTAGGAGGATGGTGCCCTTGGCATGTTCTGTCTGAAACTGGTAGAGTTAAGTTGCCATTCAAAGTGAATTGTACGCTGATTGAGGAAGCCATGACAGGTCTTGGGATCTCTCTCATAGCAAGGCTATAAAAGGCAGATGTAGGCTGATGCCACTGGTATGTGAATGTAACTGTAGCTGAGGTACTTGAGCTATGGGTAGAGGTGGAGTAAGTGCAGGTGTAGCCAGACTGTCCAGAAGTGCAGGAATAGTGTTTATGTACTGGAGCAATGGATTCTGTGGCCTTTCTGTCTGGTAAGCTTCTGCAGGTCTTGTATCTCAAGGTTGTAGGTACCAGCAGGTTTCATGGCCTATGGACCACCATGTCACTGAATGAATTTGGCTTGGAGCTACTCCTGAGGGTATTGTGTGATTCCCTGTTGTTTACTCTTTAATCCCTGGACTTATTCAAGGAACCACAAGTTTGCCACTTCTAGGTATAGTCTCCATTTATTGACAGCTGATCCAAAGGGATCAACAGACATTAGTGTGTGATACCAAAGGGATAGGCAAAGACGAGGTAACTAGAACCAAGAACTTGGCGAGCGATTAAGGGGAGATTTTTGGCAGCCTTTTCTGACCAGTGGTGCTTATGGAGCCACGGTAAGTGGGAGAGAGCAAAGAGTCCTCTCTAGGGCAACCCAAAATTTGGAGTGGGCAGAATGATGCCAATACAATATGCGCGCAGTGACCGCAACCAAGTACTAATGTGTACAATCAGGACCCGAATAAGATATGTTTGGCAATTCTAGGGGGCTTTTGGGGGGATATAAATCTGGATAAAGGTCTTTTGGATTGTGGTGAGAAATTCCGTGGGTAGAACAATGGGGGATCGTTTGAAAGAGATAAAGAAGCCTAGGAAGTATGTTTATTTTCAAAAGGTTTATGTGGCCAAGCCATGAAAAGCCTCTCATATCCCATCGATTAAGGTTAGATTGGAGTGTACAAAATATGGGAAGGAAATTTAAAGAGGACCTTTCATCATATTGGGCACAGGCAGTTTTATATACTGCTGGAAAGCTGACAGTGCGCTGAATTCAGCACACTGTCGGCTTTCCCGATCTGTGCCCGGGGTAAAGCGCTATCGGTCCCTTACCGTAGAGCTTCACAGTCAGAAGGGCGTTTCTGACACTTAGCCAGGGATGCCCTTCTGCCCAGCAGCGCCTATCGTGCTGTACTGTGGAGCGGGGAGGAACTCCCCCCTCCCGCTCCTGATAATACTCGTCTATGGACGAGCTGAGGGAGGGGGCGTTCCTCCCCGCTCACATTGTACAGCGCAATAGGCGCTGCTGGGCAGAAGGGCATCCCTGGCTAACTGTCAGAAACGCCCTTCTGACACTAAAGCGCTACGGTAACGGGACCGATTTACACCGGGCACAGATCGGGAAAGCCGATAGTGCGCTGAATTCAGCGCACTGTCAGCTTTCCAGCAGTATATAAAACTGCCTGTGCTCGATATGATGAAAGGTCCTCTTTAATGAGTAGGTATCTAGAAGAGAGTTTGGGAGATACAGGCCTAGACTGAAAATGCTACAGATTTATCACAGTGTTTGATGCAGAACAATAAATCTTAGACTTACTTTATATCTCCAGTTAATTGTCTTAGTGTAACTTCAGAAAAGGGCACCAACATTTTGCATATTAAGTCACGCATTTTAAGCCACATCCATGATTATTGAGCCATGGCCTTTGATTACTGAGGCACAAAAAGTGTCTAAAAACTAAAACACCTAACAAATAATGAGGTATGTATGCCAAAGTCCACCCGAATTCTGGCACATTCAGCTTAGTAATCCTCCCCCATTGTGCTTCACATCTAACCATGGAATAACATTTGGCGCACTGCATCAGATAATATAGCTCAGCTGTAAATATATATTTAAAAAGTCATCACTGCAAAATGCGGGACCTATTTTCATCTAAAATAAAAAATTACAAGGTGGACAATGACGTGTAGTGTAAGCTGAATAACTATCTGTTAAGTTTTCTTAATAAATGAAAAGCATCTTTGTAATGAATAAGTATTACAGTTATGCTATTAGTACTTATTAATGTCAGGAGCAGGGCTGGACTCTCCACAACACTGTGCAGAGGTTTCCAGTCCTCTCCTGCTTGCACTCCTGCGTCCCCTGCTTCCAAGTCTCAGAAGGCAGGTCGTAACCTCTGCAGGACGTTAGGTTTTCTGCCTAGCGGCGGAGCCTATTTAAGGAGGGCTCTGGCTCCGGACCGCCGCTGGCTATTCAGTTGTACTTGCTAGTCCTGGCAGTAAGCGTTCTCTTGTTCTGTTTGCCTGTGCTCTCTCTCTTTTGCCTTGACCTCTGACCCTGTCGTGATTTTGTACTGTGCCTGTTCCTGTTTATGACCCCTGCTTGCCTTTAGACCTCTGCTTCCTTAATACTGATTTTGTACTGCTCCACCGCTCCTGTTAACGACTTGACTTGCCTGACATTCCCCTTGGATTTCCCACTGTACTGCATTGCCCTTTTGTTGACGACCTGCACCGTATGACTACGATTTGACTCTCTGCTCCCATCTTCTGACCACCTGTCACAGCCTTCTGGATCCTTGGACCTACACCGCTAACTCAAACATCCGCTAGTAAGAGATCTCAGTGTCTGGTTTACTGTGATTTGTGGTGCGCTGTGCGCTTGGCGTTTTCCCGACTTGTACCGCTCTGCCCAGCAGTGCAGCCAAGTCCATCCCCACCATCTGGGGCTCTGGTGAACACCATTGTGGGGTTGGAGTGGGTGCGGTTTCAAGTTAACTATTTTGATCAGTGTATCTAGTACTGGTTCTCACTATTGGCTGAGATATGTATCTGTTATCCTAACAATTAGGTCATGAATCCAATTAGAACAAAGCCAGGATAAGATCTGTTTTCCTGCTTGTTGATAGTTTCAAGTATAGATTTCTTTCTTATACAACATTATGAAAATGTATAAAATAATGGTGTTAGGATTCTATATTACACCTTAGTTAGTTCCATTCTAGGCACATTTAGTGACACGTTGGTATTCAGGTTATTTCATACATTAGCCTGGAGATTCCATTTTGGGTTGCTGACCTGTCCCTGTTTTATTTGGCTTCTCCTTTTGGGCGCACATGATAATACAATGTAGAAATAGAATGTCACAGGCCACATGACTGTGCCACAAAGAGAACACAGTTTTATGATATGAACATGGAATGCCTTTAGGACAGTGTCATTCTCTCCCGACCTTTCTTGCTCACAGAAGGTCATAGTGTTGCTGTGCATTGAAATGTTTATATTCGTGTGAATAATAATGTGGCACAGTTTTAGAAGATCACTCAGTAGTTTACAGCTTGATGTATGAAAAGCTCTTCTTATTGTAGGATATAAAATGATCTATACCTACAGAATGTAAATTGGAGTTCATAATTTTATCTACAAACGTCCCAGCTTGTTAAATGCATAAAGGTTGTATATACCCATTTGCTTTCAAGTAACAGAGATTTACACATAGACCTTTTGGGGGCCAAATTATCATCTAAGCATATTTGGTAACAGGACTTAAAATGTGCCAAGATTTAGGATTTAAAGGTTGTTAGTATACATTTAAAAGGGGCTGTTAGCAAATGATTGGTATGTTCGCATAGAACTGAAATGATACAGAATTTTTCCAGAAAAATGGTGCATTTATTGTTGCAGATTTGCTTCAGATAACAATCTTGTATTACAGTGGGTGAAATCAAGATTAAAAATTCATAGCTTAAGTTGAAATGTATACCAAGGGGTTGTAGACACTACCGTTTTTAATGTCTGTTGCTGTCTTGACATCAGCAGACATTAAACTGTTGCAGAGAATGGACACATTTTGATTCTGTGTACGTTCCCATTGACATTAATGTTATCAATATGATGGAAGCTATTTTATAAAGTTCTGCATGCACAATTTTATCTTCCGTTACAAAAACCTCGTTGACCACCTTTTTGAAGGCCGTCCCTATATATTAATGCATGGTGTGAGAAGGTGACTGACATATGTGGGGTCAGTCCAGTGCGGGTCTTGAGTAGACCTCATCCCTAGGTGTGGGTCCTGGGCTCATTACTGGGCCATAAAAGGTTTCAGAGCCTACACTTCAGGGCAGATCCTAGGAGTGAGAGGAAGCACCTGAGTCTGTCCTGAAATACTGAGAGACTGTTGAGATTGTACTGTGCTATTTTGTTTGTTTGTGTGGCTGGTAGGAAGCCACACATATAGTTAGCGTTATATTGTTTAGTTAGTGCTCAGACGAGCAGCGTTTTGTTTGCCTGAAGTTAAAGCAGTATTTTATTTTTCTTATTCTGTGCCTGAAGTGAAGGTTTATTTATTTATATTTATTTCAAATAAACCTGTTTACACCAGATATTGTGCCCCTGTCTCTGACAGGTTGGGCCCGCACCATTGCTGCTACCGAGCTACCTTCCCAACAATGGTTTTCAAAGAAACCTAAGGGCATAATCTGGGAACAATAGGCAAGCCAGAATAGCTCCATCAAAAGAAATTGGGACCCATCCACAGACAGTTGTCTTAAGGTTTTTGCCTCTCATCAGTGCAGGGCACTATACTATCTGGTGGTGTCAGAGGTCTTGACGTGGGTCAGAATGGGTACTATGTCTCATTAGGAGGAGACGGTACTGGACTTATAAAACATGTATGCACTATAAAGAATTCTGGATAAGGAATATACAAATAAGAGGAACTTGCTCCTAGTATCACCTTTTGAAAGGTAGCTCTCTATAGTTTAATGCTTGTTTTCCAAATTGAAATCTTCCCTATATCCCATTTTAAAGTTTTCTGCTTTCTGCTTGTAAATTAAATGTGAAAGCTGCAAATCTTAATGTGAGAAAATCAAAATGAATGGAGCATATGGAGATATGAATAGTAAAGTTATTTTGAGCATGTATGAATTGAAAGATGTTGTTTCACAACAGTTGGTCAGATATCAACTTAGTTCACTAAAAGGACAAAATGTTAAAGTATTGTCCAGTGGCTTCTTCTGTATCAGATATGAGTAGAACTAAAAGTGATATTTTACTCACCATGTACTGCCACAGTTGACCATTTGCTCCTTTCTGTGTCATGTATAAGCAGCTATAAGGTCTGATGGGCTCTTTCGTGGATTCCATTATTTCAATGGAAAGAATATTGCTGTATTCTGGGATATAGGATTTGAGGGTTTATTTGTAATTGAGGATATATTCCTACACATTTTAAGGAAACTTGCACTGGAAATGCAGAGCAGTTTCCAGCTTCAATATGTCATTTTTACTATTTAGCTCAGATGATGAGCTAATGGGCAAATAAATACAATGTGGATAGCTGTGGTAGTATGGAAAAATGCATCACTGACTGTTCCAAAGAAAGCAAAGGGCAATGGAACCACTTCACTGCCTTTCTTTTCATGCTTCGAGTGCATAACTAAAAATGTTTAAGTCACTTGGAAAAAACAAAAGACAATCTGGTGTCTTGGACTTGTTCCTGGAAATAATGATATCATAGTCAAGTTGTCTTCCTTCTGCTGGCTCTGGAAAAATATCAGACAAGGGAAGGATAAGTGTTCCTTCTACAAGCATGACATTCTGTGTGTTTGATACAGAATATGATGTATGCAAATTCCTGATTGCTATTATTTCACAATGCCATCTACACAATTCAATTACGTCTTCTCATGAGCCTTAGCAGGGCTTACAGTTTAGCACACACTCAAAACCATTGAAAATGTCATTATATTATTAAACTGTGTGAAATGACAAAAATACTAATAGGTGGCTTTGTGATATGGCTAGATCCTGGATGCCGATGCCATGCATTTGGTCCCTTGAGCAGATTGTAACCCTTGTCCACAAGCAGCAGAGCAAACCACTGTGATGCTATTCTGCACTAATATACTGCAAAAATACCATGAAAATGACTTATCTATAATACATGCGGATAACTGCTGAGTCAGCACAATTAATAGGAACGCATGCCTCCAGTCCGCAGTGTACACATGTAATCTAAGTAATGTGTTTACACTATGATCAGTGGTGCAGATGTTAGTAAATATGTGAATAACCTTTTGCTGATGCTATACTATAATACTATGCACATTCGATATACTGCTTGGGAACCTGTCAGAATTTTAAAGAGGTATGTTTAACCACTTCAGTACCGGGCCAATTTGTGGTCCAGGACCAGACACATTTTAGGTTTATTATGTATGTGCGGTTTTGAGGTCTGTAAAATTTTTCTCATATGTCTTAGTCAACTAATTTTTGCGTCTTTTTTCGGGGACACATAGGGCTTTATTTTTATGTTATTTTTATTTTCAAATGTGTTTTAATTTTTTTTTATATCCAGGAAAATATAAACAAAATAGGAGGGAAATTGTGTCTGGTTTTCAATTTATAATTGTTTTTCAAAGTGTCACTGAAAAACTTTATAATATAGTTTTTCCTCTCTGTTACGGTAATTTTTATTTTGTATGGTGTCGTCGGGGGTGGGGCTATAACCTTTAATAACGGCGTTTTATTAGCGTATTATTTATTTATTTTTTTATTATTATTTTATTTACATTTTTTTTTAAAACTTTTTTATTATGTTTTTATTTTATTTTTTTCCCAGATTGTGTCCCCATAAGGTGATAAGAGACCTTTGGGGACATCTGATCACTTTTTTTTTGTACTGGAGGCTGATTTCTCCTATAACTGAGGCTGCTACATTTAATCTCAGTTACAGGAGAAATCCAACCTCTTGCACACTGCTACATGGTATACAGAGCTGATCTGAGTCCTGTAGGACCCAGAAGCTCTGGCAGGACACTGCTCCCGGCAGATCACATGTCTGCCGGGTCAGAGGGCAGCTGATTTATGGCTGCGTCCATAGCTGTGTATACAGCGCTCATTGAGTTACAGCCGGCTCCTAGTGAAAGCAGCTGAACGATCTTGTGCAGCTGCTGTGTTCTGGCTTGGACGTACAGGTACGTCCTGGCAGAACTAGACAACCACTATCCGGACGGACGGATGGGCGGTCCGGAAGTGGTTAAAGAGGACCTCTTCACCACCTCCTCCAGGTTCAGTTCTTTGAATCATTTCATAGGTTCTGCTTCCCTGATTCTGGCATATTTGATTTTTTTTCCTCTGGTTCCCACCCTTCCTGAGCAATCAGTGCAGTTTAGTTTTTGTGCCATACATGCTATTTAAGTAGCGTGTCAGACACTAAAACTAACTGCACTGATTGCGGGGGAGCAGTGAGCTAGAGAAATCATTCCAACTGCGCTGGAATCAACATATGCTAGACTGGGGTAGGTGGAGATGGTGAGACATTATCTATAAACTGTTCTCTGTGTAGTGGCCATGCTGAGTTACTGCAGTTCAGCACGCATTCAGTTGTATAAGAGCTGAGCTGCAGTTATTCTGTACATTCACTACACAGAGCAGTTATTTGCTTCCGAATCTGTTCTCCATATTACCCCGCTTATCTGATAATGATGACCTATTCTATGCATAGGTCAGCAATATCATTTTCCCAGAAAACTCCTTTAGGCCGGGGGCTCACAGGCTGGAAACAACGCGATTTGCCTGGGCGTTTTACAGTACTCGCAAAATGGATGGGATTCATGCGAATCCCATCCCTACTTTGTGGAAGAAATCACAGCGCGGACACGCTGCGATTTCCAAAACCGCCACGGTTTTGAAAATCGCAGCATGTCAATTATATCTACAGAAATGCCGGCGGCTTCCCTGTAGATATAATTGTAACAAAAAGTCCGCGGAGGAAAACTCTGTGAACTTGCTGTTCAAAGTGCTGCGGAAAGAACCGCGATGTGTTCATGCTGCGTTTTTTCCTTAAGGCTAAAGCCCCACGTTGCGGAAACACAGCTTTTTTTGTGGCAGATGACATGTAAATTATATATTGTAGGTGTAGTTCATTATTGTTCAACTTACTGTGATTTTTCTTCATACCATCTCTTGTGACAATAACACCTACATCGCCGGGGTACTGTGTGCTCTGCAACCAACAACTACTTCTACCACCATTGTCCACACCATGTCTATAATCCTTACACCAAGGCCACTATAAAGTATTTACACACTGTAAAATACACAAATAAAATAAACATATGAAACGCATTGAACTATTCTGTATACTGTAGATTAGGCTCTGTTTACTCTATAGTGGAGGTATATGGTTATAGAAAAAAAAGTGCCCTTCAAAAACAGGCAAACTTTTGCTTTTGTACATTGTACAGAGTAGAGTAAGTTTACCCTGTATGTGGCTGCCATATCACTACAGCACTAGCTCTATTATTATCTGTGGTTAATTGACAAAGTTTCAAACGTATACAATACATCCACACACTGTATACATTATATAACTACATAAACTCTCATCTGTGTATACTGTACCATGTGCCCTGTACTTTGTTGGTAGATGGCTGATATAAAACTTTGAGTACTTGGGCCAGGGGCTTTATTAAAGTTTGATTGCCCCTATCATATAGTGTTATTGTATGTCCTGTGTTGGTTAGAAGTGGGAGGGAGATATTGGACTGGGGCTGTTCTGAGGAGGTAGTGTGGCAAATGGGAAGGGAAAGCAATTAGTGAATAGAGAAAAAAAAAATCTTGCTGAGTGGCTAGGATAGTAAAGAAGCATTTCAATGGTTTTTTTTTCTATTTTCTAGCCAGTTAGAAGGGTATGTTGTAAATTGTAGCAAAGGTATTGTTATTGTCAGCATCTGTGAGTTATTCACTCCCTTTTGGTCCTCAGTTGTGTCATGTGATCAGTACCCTAACTTATCACTAACAGAGTATCTTATGTGTGGATGGAAAGTCCCTTTCTCTATCCATTCCAGATTCACAACAAGGCCGTCGTAGAAATGAATAGAGAACTAACTTACTAAAATACTATGTAATTTAGAGAGCCAGACTGTCACATGACACAGCTGAGGACTAGATATGAGCGAATGGCATTCGATCAAATTGATATTCGAATCGAATACCACGAGGCAAACACATCTCTGGTGTAGCAGAGCTCAGCGCACGGCCAGCTCTGCTACATCTCTGGTGTAGCAGAGCTCAGCGCACCCTCAGCTCTGTTACATCTCGGGTGTAGCAGAGCTCAGCGCACAATCAGCTCTGCTACATCTCCGGTGTAGCAGAGCTGTGCACTCAACACTGCTACATCTGAGATCAGACCAGAATGGAGACTGCTGTGGACTGATCTTAGACTCCGCCTCCTCCGGCAGAACCAGCGTTGATTGGGCGAATGCTGTACTCTGTATGCATTCGGGCCAATCAACACTGGTCAATGCATTCCTATGGGAAAAAGTCAGCTCCCGCATATCGCAAGCTGACAGGAATCCCGACGAGACAGTGGCATAATACAGGTACTTGGGCTTGTTAGATGCCCCCAGGCATGCTTCCCCTGCTGTCCCAGTTGCATTCCAGGGCATCATTTCCTGGGGTGTCATAGTGGACTTGGTGACTCTCCTGAGTAGAAGTGTGGCTTCAACTACTGAAACAAAGCATTTTTCCCCATAGACTATAATGGGGTTCGATATTCGTTCAAATAGTCAAATATTGAGGGGCTATTCGAAACGAATATCGAATCTCGAATATTTCACTGTTCGCTCATTTCTACTGAGGACCAGAAGTGAGTGGTTAACTCACAATTTCAGCCTCCAATAACAAGATTACATTCACTGCAACTGACGTCATAACACTTTCTAATGGGCCAGAGAATATATTTTTTGAGAGTGTCCTTCACAGATCAAACACCTCTAAGATTGCCCTGCATATACTGTATATACAACTAAGATAACCTGACAAGTCAACAATACACATCTTGGAATGGGGTACAGTCAAACAATGTGATCAGGGACTGGGGTCAACAAACAACTAAAATCACAGACCTAGACATCAGATACCAGTGAGAACAAACATTCAACAATAGAGACTAGGGGCAATAAACAAAGCAAAAACCAAATGGGACACACAGCTATTTCATCAAATAGATTTGGACCTATTCAATAAAACCATATGACAAGGTTACAGAAAGTCTCTATGGAGAGGTTAAGCCATGTACAGGGACAGCACTGGCATTAAGGGTGGGGGTGATGAAATAGAAGAAATGACCCTATTTCGAATTTTCACTGGGTATGAACACATCAAAGCCATTCATGTTCTAAAATATGTGAAAGTACATAATATACTATGAATACGTGGTCCCAAAGAAAATATTGCCCTGCAGCCATTGTAAATATAATGTAATAATGCACTGCCTATATCCACTCACACAATCTTCTGACCTACCCTTTGAACTACAGCCTGGGAAAGTTTTACTGGCTACTGTACAAGTTTAGTCAGTGAAGTTTTAGAGGAATGGCAGGCAGCTCCTACCAAGGCTGACTGCCAGAAGTTCCTGGAGGACCGAGCTAAGACCTAGAGAGAAACAAGGTGATCCTTGCCAGGGCATGTGTAGTTGCTAATCATGAATATTTTCACATAGATATGACAATTGATATAAATAGCTCTATTTATTAGTATAGATATCAATATATATATATATATATATATATATATTGTAAATATTTATGCTGTTATTGTTACATAATATTGAATTCAGAATTTTATGATACAGAAATATAATTAGGAAGAAACACGTCAACCATAACAGCCAATGGCCAATTGTCACAAGAACAGAGGAACATGGGAAGAATATGCAAATCTGACTTCCATGATGTAATTAGGATACCAGTGCCTCAAGTATGCACACCAATAGAGGGCGCCCACTGAGGATGTGAAAGTCTATCTTCCATGATGTAATTAGGAAGACAGAGTCTCAGTCAAACAAATCTATAGAGGGCGCTCCCTTTAACATCATGCCGACCTTCTCAGAGGCCTTTGTTTGCAATGATGTTTGCAATGATGTTGGGATTATACCAGATACAGTCTTCTCTGGTTATAACATCATTGCAAACAAAGGCCTCTGAGAAGGTCGGCATGATGTTAAAGGGAGCACCCTCTATAGCAGACCTGGGCAAAGTCCGGCCCCCGGGCCATATCCGGCCCTCTGACTGATTCAGTCCGGCCCGCACAGCTCTGTCTAGGGAGGCGTGTCTAGGGGGGCGTGTCTAGGGGGCGTGTCTTAGTGCCGGCCGAAGATGGAGATGTGGAGCGTGTCATAAAGTAGTGAGAGATGTAAGGTGAGCTGCAGGGGGGAGAGAGAGAGAGAGAGTGTGTGTCTGTATGTGTGTGTGTCTATATGTGTGTGTGTCTGTATGTGTGTGTGTCTATATGTGTGTGTGTCTATATGTGTGTGTGTGTCTATATGTGTGTCTGTCTGTCTATGTGTCTGTCTATATGTGTGTGTGTGTCTATATGTGTCTATCTGTATGTGTGTGTCTCAGCAACCTAGAGGCAGAGATGGAAGGGGAATGTTATACTAGGGCAGAGATGGCAGATGGAGGGAGGGGGGGGGGACATGAAATGGGGAAAATAAAGGGGGATATGAAACTGAGGGAGAAATGGAGGGAGGGGGGGGGACATGAAACTGGGGGTTGATGAAGAGGGCACTTAGACTGGGGGGGACATTAAACCATGGAGGTAGCTGGAGGGGGACCTGTCTGCCTCTAGTTGCCCCCAGTTTAATGTCACCCTCCAGCTACCCCTACGGTTTAATGTCTGCTTCCCGATTTTAATGTCCCCCTCTAGTTGCCCCCAGTTTCATGTCCCGCTCCAGCTGTCAATTTATTGCCCTCCTCCAACTACCCCCACTGTTTAATGTCCCCTCTAGTTTCCACCAGTTTATACTGAGGCACCAGGAGGGGGACTTAATACTGTGGGGCAGTTGGAAGGGAACATTACAATGTGGAGACATATAATGTACGGGTGACTGTAGGAGGATTATACTGTGTGGAGGCACATGGAAAGATGATGGGGAATGGGCGGAGTCAACGTAGAAGTGGGTGGAGCTAAATTTGCCGTGACGCGGCCCTCTAGCATAGTTTCAATTTCTTATGCGGCCCCATGGGAAAATTAATTGCCCACCCCTGCTCTATAGGATTGTTTGACTGAGACTCTGTCTTACTAATTACATCATGGAAGATAGACTTGCACAGTCTCAGTCAGCGCCCTCTATTGGTGTGCATACTTGAGGCAGTGGCATCCTAATTACATCATGGAAGTCAGATTTGCATATTCTTCCCATGTTCCTTTGCACAGTGGAGCGCTCATGGCTTAATAAGACTCCACACACCTAAATGGTGGTTCTCTTCTTATGGAGTGACGATATCCCCTCAAGAACAGAGGACTGAAAGTTCCCTTGTTCTCCATACGGATAGAGCGATGGTGCACTTATGTGACCATTCAATGTTATGGGACTGGCCATGTATGTGTGTCACTGCTCCATTTACGTGAAGCAAAGAGGTGAATTTTTGGGCCCCTGATCTCTGTGGTCCCAGTGGTCAGATCTCCAGCAATCGGACACTGAGTATCCCTTTAACTCTTTCCCAATATAATAGAAATAATATGGTGAATCAACATTCAACGTCTTTAAACAAGATGGCCGCTCAGGAGCTGTGAGGCCACCATAGCTGCCGCATCTCTGCTGTAGCAAGACAGGGAGTAAAAAAAACTAAAACTGAAAAATGACTGCACAAGGAAGGGGATAAAGATCATCTATGAGTATTTCAGTTTTTTTTAACCCCTTCCCGCCGATGGCATTTTTTTATTTTCGTTTTTGACTCCCCTCCTTCTAAACCCTATAACTTTTTTATTTCTCCGCTCCCAGAGCCATATTAGGTCCTAATTTTTGCGGGACAAATTTTTCTTCATGATGCTACCATTAATTATTCTATATAATGTACTGGGAAGCAGGGAAAAAATTCAGAATGGGGTGGATTTGAAGAAAAAATGCATTTCTGCGACTTTCTTACGGGCTTTGGTTTTACGGCGCTCACTGTGCAGCCAAAATGACATGTCCCCTATATTCTGTGTTTCGGTACGGTTCCAGGGATACCAAATTTATATGGTTTTATTTACATTTTGACCCCTAAAAAAAATTCCAAAACGGTGTTAAAAATTTTTTTTTCTAAAAGACGCCATATTCCGACGGCCGTAACTTTTTTATACGTAAGTGTACGGGGATGCATAGGGCGTCTTTTTTTGCGGGGTCGGGTGTACTTTTTAGTTCTACCATTTTCGGGAAATGTTATTGCTTTGATCACTTTTTATTCAAATTTTTATCAGAATCAAAACAGTGAAAAAACGGCGGTTTGGCACTTTCGACTATTTTTCCCGCTACGGCGTTTACCGAACAGGAAAAATATTTTTATAGATTTGTAGAGCGGGCGATTTCGGACGCGGGGATACCTAACATGTTATGTTTCACAGTTTTTAACTACTTTTATATGTGTTCTAGGGAAAGGGGGGTGATTTGAACTTTTAATTCTTTTTATATTTTTTTATATTTTTTTTAACTTTTTTAATTTTTTTTTTTTGCATTTATTAGACCCCCTAGGGGTGTTGAACCCCAGGGGTCTGATCACTAATGCAATGCATTACAATGCTAATGCATTGCAATGCATTGCAAAAAAGCATCCTTTCTTTTGCAGGCTGCATAGACCAGCCTGCAAAAGAGAGGCTTTGCAGACAAGCCTGGGAGCCTGTACAAGGCTCCCGGCTGTCATGGCAACGGGACGTCAGCCCTGGAGCATGCTCCAGGAGCCGGCGATCCCGGCCAAAATGGCAGCGCCCATGCGCCGCCGGGAAAATGGCGCCTCCGGCGCCTTTGCCCGCGGTGCCGGAGGGGTTAATGCCTCCGATCGGTCCGGGGACCGATCGGAGGTATTAGAGCCGGTTGTCTACTGCTTAAAGCAGTAGACACCCGGCGGCTATGGCGGCTGCCCGGCTCCCGGGCGGTCGCCATAGTTACAGACCCGACATGCGCCGTACTATTACGGCGCATGTCGGGAAGGGGTTAATGGTTATTTATTATATTTTATGTCCTGTTTGAGTCTTTTTCAGGAATTTTCTTTACTGTGGAGTAAAAGAGTGTAAGGGACTAAAGCCCCTTGTTGCGAAAACACAGCTTTTTTTTGCACCAATTTCAACCAGGGCATAAAACATGCCTCTTTTTTCATATGTGCAACAGGTTGAAAAATCACAGTGACAAATCGCCTTTCATGTTATATCTTTAAAAAAACACTAAGTCTAGGTTCACATCTGCATTCGGGTTTCCATTGAGGGGATCCGCTGAACGGAAACCTAATCTGCATAAAAAAGTGGTTACCTTAGGAAACCTACAGACCCTATAGACTATAATGGGTCCATGTGGTTTCCACCCAATAAGGGCAAAAATGCGCTTTTCTCTCCTGATTTTACATGCAGAGAGGGGAATGGAATCCCCCAACGTAATGCCAGCACTGGTGTGAACCGAGTGTAAAAAGCGCTACAGCTTTATCTATGACCCTATAGTTTCTTTCTATATATCCCTACATAGTTTGTCACTGCCCGATCAGTGCTGTCAGGGACAAGGTGAATGGCACAAAAACACTTTGGCTCAAATAAACACAGCAAAATCGGCAACAAAAAAACGACGTTTCTGTAGTGTGGGGCCTTAGTTGTAATAACATTAAGGAAAGTCCCAAAGCTTCCATAAAGTTTCATGTTGTCTGTTGTGTACTGTCATGTAACATATTATATTGTGTTCTCACACTTGTCTTGCATTTTGTCTTACTGTGCACCTGAAACATAAAGTAATCTTTCCAACACTCATCCAAGAGACAAACGTGAATTTAACATGGTTGTATTTGAGCAATGACTGACTTCAGCTTGCTTTAAATAGAAAGGGGACTGACCAAAATAGATTTTATCCCACTCACTTTTTAAAATAATGTGCCATCTGGCAGGAGATAAAACTTGTCCATCGACTGTCAGCTCCTTCAGGTTATCGCTGGCTTCCACACATCTATTCTGGGAACTGTAGTGTAACCCATTCTGTCCCACTGGTCACTTCATATTTATGGCAGAACATTGAGACAGCAGGTTGTACAACAAATAAAACGACATAACATAACACAACACGATCTTTAACACACAACACTGGAGTTTCTTGATTCTTGGGATTGGCCATGTTCTATGGACTCATAAAGTTATAGATCATTACATGCAAAAATATGGAACCTGCTAATGGCTGTTTGGCATGCTGGGAGTTATTGTAATACAACAGCAGGAGGTCTTATAGGTACAGATCACAAACCACATCGGGGAGCTGGTAAGTATGGAGCAGTTCCCACTCAGATGGACCTGGCCTTTCCATCTATTTCGGGTAGATAAAACTTTCCAGAGATAACAACCATGATAACAGATAAGACCTGGTTCATATCTGCTTTCGGTATTCCGTTTGGGGAGTTCACATGGGGACTCCCCCCTAATGGAATACCAAATGCATTGACAAGCGGTGAGCTTATGAAAGCACATGGACCCCATAGACCAGTGGTTCTCAACCTTTCTAATGCCGCGACCCCGCAATACAGTTCCTCATGTTGCGATGACCCTAAACCAAAAAATAATTTTGGAGGCTACTTCAAAACTGTAATTTTGCTACAGTTATGATTCAGAATGTACCTGGTATGCATTATGTATTCTCATTGCTACAAATCAAACATAAATTAACCCCCCCCACTGTATTATGTACTCTTCAGTACGCCCCCCCCACCCCACTGTATTATATGCACCTCAGTACACCCCACTATATTATATGCTCTTCAGTACGCCCCCCCCACCCCACTGTATTATATGCTCTTCAGTACGACCCCCCACCTCACTGTATTATATGCACCTCAGTATGACCCCCCACCCCACTGTATTATATGCTCCTCAATACGGCCCCACAGCTCACTGTATTATATACTCCTAAGTATCACCCCCCACACTGTATTATATGCTCCTCAGTACGCCCTCCCACCCCACTGTATTATATGCTCCTCAGTACGGCCTCACAGCCCACTGTATTATATACTCCTAAGTATCACCCCCCCACTGTATTATATACTCCTCAGTACCTACACCCCCCCCCACTGTATTATATGCTCCTCAATACCTCCCCCCACACACACTGTATTATATACTCTTCGGTACCACCTCCCTCACTGTATTATATGCTCCTCAGTACAAAACACACACACTCTATCATACATACCCTTGAAGACCCGCCGCCGCTGTGCGTCCTCCTCCTTCAGACTGCAGGAGCGATGACGTCATCGCGCCTGCGTCGAGGGCAGAGGTAACTCTCTATAGTCAGTGTAGGCCACGGTCGCGCGGCCTAAACTGACAACTTTCAGTTGTATGTGCATTTGCACATACAACTGAAATCAGTGATCCGCTCACTAACAGGGAATCGGGTTCCCTGTTAGAGAGCGATCCAGACGACGGATAAATGTCCTCGGCGGGCCGCAGTTTGAGGACCCCTGGGCTAAAGCCATTGGAAATATGTATTTTCCGATGGCTTTAGGCGACCCCTGTGTTTTGGTCGTTCGACCTCCACTTCGGTTGCGACCCACAGGTTGAGAACCGCTGCCATAGACTATAATGGGGTCCAGGTGGTTTCTGCACGGAACATGCGGAGAGAAAAGTACTTCATGAACTACTTTCCTCTCCACACGACTCGTGTGGACACTGCACGGAAAACACAGACCCCATGCAGACTCCCCGAACAGAATACAGAACACAGATTTGAACCAGGCCTAAGTGTAAAGATGCAACAGATTTATTATGCAGGATCAGCCACTTCAGTAAATCTGGTGCAGGGGTGAACCTACCCCTTTTGCCGCCCGAGGCGAACTACAGAAAGCCCCCCCCCCCCCTGGGAGGAGGGGGCGGAGTGAAGGGGGGTGGCCGAGCGAATGGGGGCGTGGCAGAGCGAAGGGGGTGGGGCTTAGCACCGTTTGCAGGCACGGAGATGACCTGCTCTCGCCTGAGTGTGAGGGGAGGCTGCTCCAGTGGCCTCCCCAAACCACCGCTCGGTGCTAAGCCAGTCCAGGACAGCTTGTCCTGGACTGGCTTAGGTAATCAAAAATGCCGCCCTCCTTGGGGTCCTGACATAGTGCCGCCTGAAGCGCTCGCTTCAGGTCGCCTCATGGGAGGTGCGGCGCTGATCTGGTGCTTTTTAAGACTGTCAAAATGTACACTTATTTACTATCCAGGGTCACGCATGTCGAATGACAATGAAGAAATATTATTTCCTTGGTATGATGATTAAAACTAGCAACCATTCACTTCTAGGTGCAGCTACTCTAGGTTCTGATGCTGGCTAGTGCCAGGAACTTTCATACCAGGTTGAGTGGCCCAGGCAGTCATTTTATCTAGCTGGCCTAAATGAACAGCCTACCTAGAATTTGGGGGTCTGGGACTGAATATACATCTGGAGTATATGAGTGCAAATTGTTTTAAACTGTCCTGCGGCACAGAATAATACCGCCATGTGAACCTAGTCTTTTCCTGCACTGCAGAAGGATAGGTTAATAAACAATACATAAATGCAATTTAATGTGACTATTCCAATAAATAGATCAATATTAATTCTGAGAGTCTTAATCTTCTTAGATCATCATGCCAATGAAGAAGAGAGCTCATACTCCTGAAATGAGTTTGCTAATTTCCAAGGATCATTCATGTGGCCATGTAACAGATTCAACACAGAAATGTGAAAAAAAAAATAGATTTCATACCTGTGATATGGACCAGTGGTTTAGTATCCCAAATATGTGCTGTGGTTAGGTCACTGAGACCCTTACACCCATTTTAAGAGCATGTTGCTTGTCACAAGATGGTCACTTATTCTATTTACCATTAGAACCAATTAGTGTTTTTTTTTGTCTTGCTGGGACATTTCATGAGTGACAAGGCCTCAGTAACATGGCTGTGAAAGAAACTTATTGTACGAGATGATTAAAATCTCATTTTATGAAACATTCTTCAGACTTCTAGGGTAGCACGGTTTATTTGCAGTTGTCACTTTGATATGCTTTGCCTTAGTGCTGATACGTTGGTATAATAAATGATAACTCTAATATATGGTCTGCATAGACGGGAAATTTACTCTGGCCTGGGTGCTGACAACAAATCAAAGAGCCGCGCCACCAGTGTACTGGTGTGAACATGAAATGTGTGCTAGGTGAAGATGACCGGCCAGCTGCTAGAAGAGACTGCCGATACAATGATCTCTCACATTCAGATTCCTTTTTTCTTTTATGCTTTGTGAGTCTGCAGTTTTAACACTTGATATTAAACCTGGCCAATTTCAAGTACACAAAGTTGATTTGAGAGGTTAAAAAGGGAAAAACAAGGCTTAGAAGTACAATCTTTGCACTTTATTGCTAATATATATGCTGGTTCCCCGTAGCCTCGATGATTGTCTCTTCAGCGCCCAGCTAGCAAGGCCAAAAATATCAATCCTATTGCCTTACAGCGATACAAAATTTATATAATTTTAACCCCTTCCTACTGCAAGCATATTTCTATTTTTGTTTTGTCGATTTTCAATCTCTTGGTGATTGTTGACTGCTAAACATGCCTCTATGACGCATTCAAATACATGTTACCCAGTTGATAGAAGGGACACATCACTGGACTGAGAGAAGCATGCTGGTCATTTTGATAAATTGCCTGACATCTAGGCTATTGTAACCTAGTTGTTAGGAGATGTTGGGAGCAGAGGTTATGTGAGGGCATGTACACTTGGTGAACAAGATTTTTATGGCCCAAACAGACCACCAATAGAGAGGGTCATTTGATCTGCTGACAAGCATGAGCAGCTCTTAGTTTCCTTATTCCTCATTCAGACACAGGTGGGACCTTCATTGAACACCCCTGTATAGGCCAAGACCATTTCCGAAAGCTTAACAGAAGAAAATTTGGAGTTACCGCACTGATTATGGGACCTGATAGCAACAACCAGTCACCATCTTCATTATTTTGCACTGGTGCCGTGAACAAGAAACCTGGACTTCTACAGAATGGAACTGTATAATATTTAGTGACAATCAGGTTCATATATGGAGGCCTTGTGGTGAGCGCTACAGTCTTTGCTGTGGAACAACCCTCTTCCCCAACTGCTGATGTGACGCTCTAAGCACCCATCACATATGACAATCGGTCACTCCTAGTAGTGATACAAGCGGCCTGCGCTGAGCGACGTACGCAGGGCATCCAGTGAAGCTTCCAAGATCAAGGAAGCAAAGGAAGTGTTAAAAACGGTCAGGGACAATCCTGGGAAACCCTTGCTATGTTGAACCCTGCTGAAAAATGGCAGTTGGGAGTCCTGGCATGAGAGGCAAAACATATTGCTGAACTGAGATTGTCCCTTGTATCACTAGTGGAGTAGAATTACTGCTGTATGCAATTGCTTTTTGGTGGATCTAAGGATCTTCTCTACCGGTGGTCTTCCTGGGCCATCTGGAGCCTATTCATGGTCTCTGTGTTCTTTCATTTCATCATGGCTACCACTATCTCCTATCTTATCGACACGACCACCCTGCTTTATTCAGTCCAACGATACACCCAAAATCTGTCAACTGAACAAAATGTTGATTGCATCATATAGGCATGACTAGCACTTAATAACCCCTCACTAAGAGGTATACTACCCAAAAATAGCCTCAGAGTCCTTTTATATCTTCCCAAGACATCTATCCAGTTTTGCAGCAATCTGACATTTGAATCTGGGTGCATTTCCTTATAGCTTTTACGCAGATCTATTTGTCTCCATGGTGAAAAAAAAAAAAAAAAGTCATGTGGTGTGATCCTTTAGCTATATTGCCATGTATCTGTTTGCTACTTAAGTACCACACATAATTTGGTCACAAATAATAATAGAATAAAGCATGTACGACTGCAGGATCAGGCAACACTAAGGCTTGTCTGTAGTCTGTTACAACGAAAAAACAAATCTTCAAAGGAGATATTGCAAATTTAATTGCTTTTTTATATATATATATATATATATATATATATATATATATTTTAGATACGTTCAAAAAAGGTGAACTGTCCCTTTAAGATGTGTAAACTGTAATCATCACCTACCATAGTTGTGGACACCAAAATACCGTATTTTTCGGACTATAAGACGAACTGGACTATAAGACGCACCTAGGTTTTAGAGGAGGAAAATAAGGAAAAAAAATTTTGAAGCAAAAAAAATGGTAAAATATTTAATATATGGGAGTTGTAGTTTTGCAACAGCTGCAAGGCCACATTGACAGGTGACCCTGCAGCTGTGCGGGGATGCATAGAGTGTTTTTTTTGCGGGGCCAGCTGTACTTTTTAGTTATACCATTTTGGGGAATATCTATTGCTTAGATCACCTTGTATTGAAAAAAACCCCGGTGGTTTATGATATATGATTTTCTACTTTTATATATATATTCTAGGGACAGGAGGTGATTTAGAACTTTTATTTATATTTTTAAAGCTTTTTTTTTTTTTTTTACTATTTTATTCCCTCCCGGGGGCTTGAACCTGCGGTCACTTGATTGCAAGTCCCATAGACGGCAATACAACTGTATTGCCGTCTATGGGACATTCTGTCTATTAGTATTACGGCTGGTCATAGACCCAGCTGCAATACTAATATATAGCAGTGACAGGCCTGGGAGCCTCATTAGTCACCCGAACAGGTCGGCTCCTGCGATATCGCCGCGCAGGAGCCGGCCTGCAACTTCACAGGTATGGGGCCGGTGGGGACCGGCCCCGGGGGAAAAGGGGCCACCGATACTGACCTGGCATCCGCTCTACTAGAGAGGCGGAAGCCGGCAAGTGATAGACGCCGGCACAGGTGCCGGGGCCTGCGACATCGCTACACTCCTCTGCCCTGCATGAAGCCAGCGGGGGGACGGAGGAGCGGAATAGCATCGCCCCTGCCGGCTTCATGCAGGGCAGAGGAGCGCATCGATGTCTCAGGCCCCGGCACCTGCATCTATCCCTTGCCGGCATCCGCCTCTCTATTACAGCGGGTGCCAGGCGTCACATTCGGACTATAAGACGCACCCTTCTTTTCCCCCCAAATTTTGGGGAAAAAAAGTGCGTCTTATAGTCCGAAAAATACGGTAGGTAGTAACAAACGTTGGACAACATTGTTACTAAATTACTTTTTCTTAATATTTTGATGTTTTATTATGTTTATTAAGCAAAATAATAAGCCTGTGTTTCCATTTATGGAATATTTTATTTTCTGTATGTAACTAATACATTTGTGTACAAATAAGGCAATACTAGGACTTTTTCTTTTGTAGTTAAGCCAAACTGAGTAGAAGGTTTCTCCTTATACCTGGTAAGTCAATAGACATGTTATATTACATTCCATGTTAAAGGGAATCTACCCCCTTCCTTAAACATACTCAAATGTCACCTTTGTATTACAGATACGCATCATAGCTTTGTCATATGTCACTTTTGTAAATTTGGAGAAAATTAGGTAGTTGGTGCACTGGAGCCTGGCTTTCAGTTCCCTGTAACACTGCTCTTGCCTACCATCTCCTGTCTGCAATGTGACCCCCAGTCACACAGAAGCTGTGATCGCCATTAATCATGGCATCCAGGGGTGGAAGGGAAGCGTTGAACCAGATTATTATACAGCCGAGATCTAGAAGTAATGCCTCAGGCACAGCCATACCATTGCAGTACTACTGTACACACTCAGCGTGGTGCAATAATATGGCACAGAGCAGGAAGGGGTTAAATAAAAATTCTCAAGATACTCATCATAAATCAGTAAAATACTATAACAACAATAATAATCTACAGAGAGTTTCCAGCATCAGTAACAAAAATTATATAAAACATTTAAAATATCTCGTATGACATATTCTAGCTATTAAATACTGCCACATCCTGGGGAGCATGAAAACGACAGTCACACATTGAATAGGTAAAGTAGGTAATATATTCCCAAACCCTTCAATTTGCATGGAGGATAAAGGGTATGCTCACATGCACCAGAGTCATTGCAGATAACTGTCTTTGGAGAAATCATTACTCTACAATGTCGATATCCTCTCATAAAGCCTTCACGGGACAAATCTTCTTACGTGTTAATAGAATGCATAGTTATCCAGAAAAGTGTTGGAAGTAAGGATATTTTGCCAATACACATGAAAATATGATATTGAACACATATTTTCTAAGTAAATAATGTATGTTGAGTTGTTATTGACATGATAGGTGTAACAACCCATCCGGTCCACAAAAGGTAAAAAAAGCAAATCATAGATGTCCATAAATTAAGTTATTATGTGTGATAATGAGAAATGACACAGGGAAAAAGTATTGAACACATGAAGAAAAAGGTAAAATCCAAGGAAAGTTCTGACACCTACTGAAATGTATCAGGAATTAGAAAGCAATCCTGACACTTGGTGATAAATAATATCAGCGGGTTCAACGAATGGCCAATAAAAGGAGTCTCAATACTAAAGTGCCACATAAGTAGCATCTCATGATGGGTAAAACCAGTGAGCTGTCTCAAGACCTTATTGTTGCAAAACACTCTGATGCCATTGGTTGCAGAAGAATTTCTAAACTACTGAAGGTTCCCGTGAGCGCTGTTAGAGCCATAATACAGAAGTGGAAAGAATATAATTTCACCATAAACCAGCCTCGACCAGAGGCTGCTGGCAAGTTTTAAGACAGAGGAGTGATAAGAATTATCAGAAGACTTGTCCAAGAGACACTGTAAATGGAAGCCACAAGGCTAATGTGAATGGACCCTAAATCAATAGACTTGCTGTAAACGAAATAAAAACACGATTCCAGCGTCTCCAGATTTTCTTATAAAAATTAACTTTTATTCATCCATTAAAAAAGGCTTCAGAGCATACCGTAGGTTGCAAATATACACGTACAGAAAGGTTTTGCTACGTGTTTCGGAACACTAACTTGGTTCCTTCATCATAGTGTTCCGAAACGCGTAGCAAAACCTTTCTGTACGTGTATATTTGCAACCTACGGTATGCTCTGAAGCCTTTTTTAATGGATGAATAAAAGTTAATTTTTATAAGAAAATCTGGAGACGCTGGAATCGTGTTTTTTTTCGTTTATCCAAGCATTGGTGGAGTCGAGTCCGTCCACATCTGAGCAGCCCAGGATTAGGATTGATACAACGAGGGGTGAGCTGGACTTTGTTTGTTTACAAGACTTGCTGTAAGGCTGGTCTTACACGGCCGTCATGATTTTATGGTCCGCAAGTTGCTGATCAGCAAGACTAGTTGCTCATCATCAACATAGACTCCGCAGACACCCATAAACTGCCGCACTCGCCCATAGAGTTCTATGGGCGAGTCTGTGCAGTGTCGCATTTCACGGCCATTTTCTATAAATTGTGGACCACGGTTGCGGCCCAGCATCACCACAGATCAAATATCCGGTGGTGTAAGAGGCCACATTGAATATAATGTGTCCGCAAATGGACCGCAATTGAAAATACTGAATTGCGGACTTACATTAGGGCCGTGTAAGACCAGCCTAATACTAGTTTTTTATGCTGAGACTTTAGAGTCACTTGGCCATCTCCCACACTTGCTTCTACCTCCCTATCACAGCCGCATAGGATAGGGCAGATTAATATGAAAACTGCCAAGAAGAAAAATCTGCAATTTTGCCACAATAAAATGCGCCCTTGGTTGAAAATAAAAACCAACGACATAAGGCCTTCAACAACTTTATTTAAATTTATATAAATAAATTAATCATGCACATCTTAAATGTAAACCCAAGTGAACGTAAAGTGCAGACAAACCTGTAACCTCCGTCATGCAGAAGGTTAACATTTGACATTAAAAAATGAAAAACAAAGCAGCTTTAAAATACCAGGATATAAATCACATCAGCTTTAATATTGAGCTAGGAAGCAAAGCCATACCCTCAAGTCTCCTGGTCTTATACATTTATTTGTATTCTTAATGCTAATGTATAAATAAAATAATTTACCAAAATGTGCACTCACAGAGTGAACTTTTATTTACAATACACAATTTAAAACCTATTGTATTTTTATTACATTGGTTCAAGTGAAGAACGTTACTTTTTTTTGTTGTTGTTTTTTTTTTTTTTTTTTTTACTCTTTTTGTTAATTATTTTTTTTCTCTGCCGGGACAGTAAAGAAATTTCTCAGGTAGTCGATATGTAAAGCATGTCCCACCATTTACATAGTCCTGTCATAGGCAGTGTACAAAACAACGATACATTCTTCAAACAATATCACAGGTAAAGCAGCAAATAAACAACTTTTCTTACAAAATGTTCAATGTTTTCTAGTTTTCTTTTTTTTTGGCATCCTGGACCCTTGAATGCAGTTAGCCAACATTAAATCCAAGGCTTGTTTGCAATACACACAGTACAGGTTCGGATAATTGAACATGCAAATGTCAGTTTTCCTATTTTTAGAACGATTTACCCTTTTGAGATGAGTTGTAAGGCCATGGTGACTTTTAAAGGGAACACACGAAATTCCACAGACCTACCTTGGATAAAGTCAAACATTGTAAAAATTCATAGGAACTAAAAAGATCGTCATCATTAAAGATTATTCCACAGTCATTGTCAGCGGCGCAGAGCGCCATTATAGATGGTCTTTTTTACATTTACAGTGTCACGAGAGCGTCATGCTCCTTAAAAGAAAAATGGGTAAAACAACACAAAGTTAAACGCTTGACTGACAGAAGATCAGAAAATGTACCAGTTCTAAGCAAATATAACAGGAATTCAACAAGTGACAAGGGAAACTTACATTCAGTCCAAACTCATTTTTGACACAGCATTGTGAACTCCAAAATCCTTTACACAGCTTTAAATATATTGAAAACTAGATCATAAAAGGCTAAAACACCTTTGCTATCCCCATGTCATTTTTTTTTTAGATGGTAAGTGGTTTACACTGATTCCAGAGCGAGTCAAAGACATTAAGTAAATACATACTGGAAATAACTGAACTATAGATCAAGCATAACTAAATAAAAACTTCAAAAAGGCTCTAGTTCTGCCTTGGAAATGAAGCGAAAGAAAAAAATCTCTAAAAATAAACACTAGAGTAACTGATAACACAGTATCTGTTGCTCTTTCTACCCTCAAGGGCTCAGCAGATGACATGCCTTACACTTAACATCCAGCACTGCGAGCCTTGGAGGATTTAAGAGATGTCATGTAACAGCAGAAATAGCAAGAGCAGCAAAAAATGACAATTTTTCTATCTCCTTAACTATGAGGAGCTTGCTGAAACAAGTCTACATGGAGCAGTGATTGTTCATAGTTTTCATTGCACCGTCCTGTCATAGAACACTGCAATAAAAAAAAAAAAAAGTTAAAAAAAAAAAAACACAAAAAGTTTACATTCTGCCAGCTGAAATTCACCTTCTTTAATTTGGTAAAGAAAAAATAGTGGCTACTTCATCTTATGAAAGGTGATTGCCATTCCTGGATGTGATGACAGGCCCTTTCAGTTTAGTTGGTATGCATACAGTTCTCATTCTCTATGTCGTTCTCATTCTCATTCGTCTCCTCATCGCTCTCCAGTGGGGCACCAGTGGCAGCTGAAGCACCTTGCTTGATTTCTCTGTCTAGAGGGAAGAAGCCAGTTCCGCTAATAGTGTCTTGCCGTTGATAAAAAAGAACATATGCTGCTTTGGACTGTGCAAAAATAAAAAAATAATAATAAAAAAAAAAAAAAAAAAGTAAATTATCATGTTAAATCATGTAGAACATTTTCAATTAGAGCCATCAAAAAACACTTCTATGCTAGATACTGCTGTTAACGGGGTTGTCCCATCTCAAGGATCCTATCTATACTGCTAGCTTATGTGGATTTAAGACTTTTCCTAAATATATTGCTTCATCAAAACTGCTTTGTTTGGCTGCTGTCTGAGATTATTCACTTAATGGTTTATACTGTGTTCCCATAACCACAGACCTGAGGATGGTCTTATCTCTCCGCCCAGGACAAGTGACTTAGCTCCCTGCTCTCAGGGAGGAGAGCTGAGTGCTCGGGACTCGGGAGCAGCTTGTATTTCTGAGCTGTTTATCTCCCGCTCTTCCAGATATCTGGTCTGCTAATTGAATTTTGCTGATAAGGGCTGAGACAGGGAATCTGTTACCTCTGTATGTAACACAGACCTAAGACCAGAGTTTATTGCAAGCTGACTCTTGGTCCTGTACCATGTAAGTTTGGGATTCTCATCACCTATCAAATCCAGCTCTGCTACATCAGCTTCATATTGTTCATCTTTCAGTGATACTGTGCTAATTTATTTACAACCATCCCTCATTACTGGCTGCAAACATGTACTGCTATAAAGAGAAATAGCAGAGCTGGCTTTGTCTGGGAGACAGCAAATGAAACCCCGCCCACCAATTTACAGAGAAAACCAGGAACTGAACAAAGCATACAGCATGCAAGTTGGTGAACAGGAGAGTTGGGAATACCATTTAAGTATTTATTATTGTTGTTTTTTTTTCCAGAACATCCTCCTGATGTTGTTTATTGGAGGGAAGGAGCAGCTAAATTGTAATCCATCAATTGTTGGAATGGAACATGGATATGTCTGCACAGTAACAAACATGAAACCATTATGTACACACAGGATAACTAAAATATATTTCAAATGAAATTAGAAGGGTGCGTCTTATAGTCCAAATGTGGCCGCAATACAGAACCGGCATCCGCTGTAATAGGCGGATGTCGGGGAGGGTTAGACGCCAGCACATGTGCTGGGGCCTGAGACATCGCTATGCTCCTGCCCTGCATGAAGCCAGCAGCGGCAGGAGCGATGCTGCTATTCCACTCCTCCGCCCCTCCCCGCAATAACTGCATCGCTCCTGCCGCTGCTGGCTTCATGCAGGGCAGGAACATAGCGATGTCTCAGGCCCTGGCACATGTGCCGGCGTCTAACCCTCCTGGATGCCGCGTTTACCCCCCCCCCGGTCCCCACCGGCCTCATACCTGTATAGTTGCAGGCCAGCTCCTGTGTGGCGATATCGCAGGAGCCAACCTGTTCGGGTGACATCTGGGAGCCTAATGAAGGCTCCCAAGTCTTTCATTGCTATATTACCATTGCGGCTAGTCTATTACCAGCCGTAATAGTAATATACAGAATGTCCCATAGACGACAATACAGTTGTATTGCCGTCTATGGGACTTGCAATCAAATGACCGCAGGTTCAAGCCCCCTAGGAACTAATAAAATAGTTTAACCCCTTCCCGACATGCGCCGTAATAGTACGGCGCACGTCGGGTCTGTAACTATGGCGACCGCCCGGGAGTCGGGCGGCCGCCATAGCCGCCGGGTGTCTACTGCTTTAAGCAGTAGACAACCTGCTCTAATGCCTCCGATCGGTCCCCGGCGCATGGGCGCCGCCATTTTGCCAGTGATCACCGGGTCCTGGAGCATGCTCCAGGGCCGACGTCATGTTGGCATGACAACCGGGAGCCTTTACAAGGCTCCCAGGCTTGTCTGCAAATTCTCTCTTTTGCAGGCTGGTCTATGCAGCCTGCAAAAGAAAGGATGATTTTTTGCAATGCATTGCAATGTATTAGCATTGTAATGCATTGCATTAGTGATCAGACCCCCTGGGGTTCAACACCCCTAGGGGGTCTAATAAATGCAAAAAAAAATAGTTTAAAAAAAGTAAAAAAAAATATAAAAAAAAATAAAAAGTATTAAAAATTCAAATCACCCCCCTTTCCCTAGAACACATATAATAGTAGTTAAAAACTGTGAAACACATACATGTTAGGTATCCCCGTGTCCGAAATCGCCCGCTCTACAAATCTATAAAAATATTTTTCCTGTTCGGTAAACGCCGTAGCAGGAAAAATAGTCAAAAGTGCCAAACCGCCGTTTTTTCACTGTTTTGATTCTGATAAAAATTTGAATAAAAAGTGATTAAAGCAATAACATTTCCCGAAAATGGTAGAACTAAAAAGTACACCTGGCCCCGCAAAAAATGACGCCCTATGCATCCCCGTACACTGACGTATAAAAAAGTTACGGCTGTCGGAATATGGCGACTTTTAGAAAAATAATTTTTTAACACAGTTTTGGATTTTTTTTTAAGGGGTCAAAATGTAATTAAAACCATATAAATTTGGTATCCCTGGAACCGTACCGAAACACAGAATACAGGGGACATGTCATTTTGGCTGCACAGTGAACACCGTAAAACCAAAGCCTGTAAGAATGTCGCAGAAATGCATTTTTTCTTCAAATCCACCCCATTCTGAATTTTTTCCCTGCTTCCCAGTACATTATATAGAATAATTAATGGTGGCATCATGAAGAAAAATTTGTCCCGCAAAAATTAAGACCTCATATGGTTCTGGGAGCGGAGAAATAAAAAAGTTATGGGGTTTAGAAGGAGGGGAGTCAAAAACGAAAAACGAAAATCAAAAAATGCCATCAGCGGGAAAGAGTTAAAAAAAAAAAAAAAACTTTAAAAATATATAATAAAAAAATGAAATAAATAAGAGTTCTACATCACCTCCTTTCCCTAGAATACAATGTGGCCTTGCAGCTGTTGCAAAACTACAACTCCCATATATTAAATATTTTACCATTTTTTTGCTTAAAATTTTTTCCCCCCATTTTTCTCCTCTAAAACCTAGGTGCGTCTTATAGTCCGGTATATCTTGCATGATACGTTATATCTTGCATGATTTCTGGATTTTCACACCACATTAGCAGTGTCCATCATAGCTTTTCAGGAAAAGACCTCAAATGTGATGGATATACAAATGTATTTATTTTATTGAAGGTATCTGTATGGAACAGTGGAGTCTACAACTGCACTATTACATATAGTATAAAATGGAAACCCCGACATATCCTGATCTAGACTCAAAGAAGCTTTCCAGTACATATGGTAAATGTACTGCAGACAAAATATGAAAAAAAATATTAAAATGATAGATAATCCACTTAACCATTCTGTAATTCCTCATGCGTGATTTGTCTGAGCATGAGAAATTACCAATACATTTATTATGTCACGAATCTTATAAAATAAAACTCATCAGATCCAGAGTCAAAAGGTGAAGCTGAAAACTACAGACCAGTTCTGGTCCTGTCAGACTAATAAAGTCAGCTGTTATGAGGATGTAAGTTCCAAACTGTACATGAGGGAGCCTGAAGATATAGTGAATATAAATCCTTCCTTCCCCCCATCCCAATAAGTAGACCTTTCAAAGATTTGAAAAACGGTATCAAATTAAAGGTTGCCATATACCATGAGTATACTAGGACTAGGGGAAATAAGTGTAATGGGCTAAGAACTGCCTCCCAGGATGTAGTCATGGCTGTTATCTTGTACAAGTTCAACAGGGGCTATGTCGACTTTCTTGAAATTAAAATGATCACAGGTTAGGAGATGTAGAATTTTTTGGATCTTTACATCTGTCTGTTCATACTTCACAAAATGAAGACGAATTTGAGGCGAAAATCTAACTCCGATTCCTCTTCATTTTCTCTCCCAGTCTCCCCATGGCATTCTGCCATGACTTTCTGCTGTAGATTAGGCTCAGATGAATGGGCCAAATCATTAGGATGCTCTCATATGGAGTAAATGGCATCTGCATTTTTTTTCTTTAACTTTTAACAACAGGGGTTAGAGGTTGGACTTTATGAACTTGTATCTTTAACTGAACGCATCAACTATGTTACTTGACTGCAGAAATCACATTGTACATAGAGAATACTCACCACTATCTGATCTTCAGAGGCAGTGGAAACACTACTGTCATCAAAATAATACCATTTCCCATCATCTTTATTTTTTGCAAAGGCTGTGTCTAAGAGAAAAGCCAAAATGAAGATCCATTAAACATCCCATTCCCATGCCTGTTCTTTTTTAGATTACATGGATAATGTTCCTCCATAGGGAGAAACCACCTATTAGGCGTGTGGAGACTTATACAGCCATATGGTCTCCACACACCTAATAGGTGGTTTCTCCCTAAGGAGGAACATTATCCACGTAATCTGGTCTCTCAGTTTCTCACTTCTACCAAGTCAGTTCTCTCTAGGCTGCGCTGACGAGGTCCAACCAGACCGAAATGGCCGTCTGCAGCTGAGAAATTGACTTGGTAAAAATCCCACATTATGTAGTAAAGGCTTCTGGAAAAGTCTGGCATGATGTTCAGGGTGCTTCCTATAGAGGGCAGCATAACAGAGGCACCGTCTCCCTATTTACATCTTGGGAGACAGATTTGCATATTCCTCCCATGTTCTTTTTTAGTGGAAGAGGATATTTTCCCATCATTCATAGAGTACTGAATGTGGTCGCTGTGTTGTGATGGTGGCTGTCACCATGTGGCATTAAATGGTTAGTGGACTTATTCACATTGATCAATATGTATACTAAGAACAGCTACACTGTGGGTTCTCAAAGGACTCATGACATTTATAAATGAACATCTCAAAAAATCATGGAATGCTGTTTCAAATGCCAGATGGTATTCTACAATGCCATATAGAATAACATCTAGGCACAAGGAATACCTCGGGCAGAGGTCCTCAAACTTTTTTAACAGGGGACCAGTTCGCTGCCCTCAGACCACTGGAGTGCCGAAATATAGTTTAAAAAAAATATTTAAGAATATACGCTCCACAGCAGCCCCCCCACAGTAGAGATGAGCGAACACTGTTCGGATCAGCCAATCCGAACAGCACGCTCCCATAGAAATGAATGGAAGCACCTGTGACGCTGACTTTGCCGGCGGCTAGCCGGCGTCACAGGTGCTTCCATTCATTTCTATGGGAGCGTGCTGTTCGGATTGGCTGATCCGAACAGTGTTCGCTTATCTCTACCCCACAGTATTATATGCTCCTCAGTATGCCCCCACAACTGTATTATATGCTCCTCAATATGATATTTGACTTTGCACATACAACTGAAAGCAGTGATTGCTCACTAATGGGGAATCCTGTACCAGACAACAGCGCGCCCTGGGCCGAAAAAACGCCCTCAGTGGGCCCGCGGGATGTAGTTTGAGGACCTCTGACCTAGGGCTATGTAATAAAGAGCCCACAAAGACTCTATGTACCTGTATCCAACTTTTGAGCAAAGCAGCAAGTGATGCACTGCAAGCAAACCTTTACTTATTTTTTATAAGCTCCATAAAACATACCAATATATTCCATGATATTTATCTGTAGAACACACTCCATTGTATTAACATTGAAATTGCAAAAAGAAGCAGTAAGTGTCTTGGAATTGCTGTGTCTTGCTGTGCACCATGATAGCCTTTGAGACCAGTGGTGTGATTTCAACTGAACACCTGTAGTTGGATGACTGGCTAATAGCCCAACGTTACACAAACACATTCTGATGGTTTGCTGTCCTAGGATTGGGACATGACCTCCGATTTCGCTTCCAGTACAGGATGGGTCAATATGACACCTCTGCTCACCTCTTAGGGTCATTCCAGTTCATTGTTGTTCTCCCAACCAGTAGGACCCACAACGTTGAACAGCGCTGACATCTTTACCTAATGAGGGTTCTGCGCCTCTCAGTTTGCAATAAGTGGTAACAGCGAGGAACAGAAGACATCGCACAATAATCCCACACCACTTGATCTGATATTTGAGGTTCCATGTGACTACCTTTGCTTCCAATCTGGCTTTTAGATCTCTCCTGTAAACCACAGATTGGTGCTTGGTGTTTAGCGATACCAGCTAATTCCTTGATTTGCATGACTTTACAGCTTGTCCTTCTTGGTATTGCAATTTCAATGTTCAGAAGTGTATTAATAAGAGGAAAAGAAAAGTCTGTGACTTACAATGACCACCTCCCATCCCTCCGTAGTGGTTTGACACAGCAATTAAGTTGTAGCAACAAGGCCCAGCATTTGGATTGATGAGGAATTTTGACATATCCAAATCACTGTTGAGAAAAAAACCCCAATAGGAATACAATAAAATACACCTCAAAAATATTTCACACAACATACATTAGGAAACACAAAAGATATTATTTAGGACAGCTAGTGAAAACAGCCAGCACAGTTGCAGAAGTTGGGGGAGATTATATTAACCATTAAAGGGAACCTGTCCCCAGGAAAATACAACCTACTACAAACCTACAGGCAGAATATTATAGAGCAGGAGGAGCAGTGAAGATTGATGTATAGCTTACGCTAGGTTCACACGTGTGTTTGGGTCCACTTGGGGACCCCATGAATGGGAACCTAGTCTGCTTAAAAAGAGGTTACCCGCAGATCCCATAGGCTATAATGAAATGCACCAGGTTTCCACTCAAGAAGGGTGAAAAAGGCAGAGAAAAGCACTGCTCTATAACACGCTAAGTGGATGTGCCTGGATTTTCATGGTGACAAGTTCTCTTTAACAGATAGTGAAACGTGAACTGAATGTTCCTTATAGTTATTAGGAAACTACATCCTAACAGAACATTTCCATATCACTTACCTTACAGGAAAATCAACTAATGTATCCAGTTTATCCCTCATGTATCTGCTATATGAAAAACGTTTCAAGTGCACCACAAGAACTGGAGGCAACGACCAGAGGTCTAATTTTTTGGTTGCTTGCTGATGTTCCTTGCAATTTGGGCAATACCTGTAAAATAAAACACACAATTCAAGTTCTTCCATAATAGTCTATAATAATATAAGGTTATTAATGATGACTGAACATCATCCCTAACTGTTGGCTATGAAACTGGCCCAATGTAGTAGACTGTGATATATACACATCCTTTCTAATGCTAGGATACCAAATAGAGATTACATCTAAATCATCCAGCTAAATTGGGACGTTGACTAAACTCTAGATCAAGGGTAAGTAACCTTTTTGGTATTGATTTTGGAAAAAAAAAAAAAAGGATACTCAGGCTCGGTTCACATCTAAGGAAACCCACGGACTCCATAAACTGTAATGGGGTCCGTGTGGTTTCTGCACAAAAAAATGAGGAGAGAAAAGTGTTGCTTGCAGGACTTTTCTCTCCGCATATTTCATGCGGATAGGGGAACGGAATGGCCCAAACGCAGATGCCATTCCGTTCCCCTATCCGCATGAAATATGCGGCGAGAAAAGTCCTGCAAGCAACACTTTTCTCTCCTCATTTTTCGTGCGGAAACCACGCGGACCCCATTACAGTTTATGGGCTTCAGTGTGCCATGCAATCATTGTAAAAATGCTGACCCTCTACATCAGGGGTCTCAAACTTGCGGCCCGCGGGCCAACTGCGACCCTCGGGACGAAAGTTTGCGGCCCCCGCGCAGCTCCCTGCATGTCCCGCTATAGTCATCTTTCGGCCGGCACACTAAGACACGCCTCCAATAGTCAGGTGACATCTGACGTCACACACAGGTCCTTGAGTCTTAAACTGCAGCAGTACTAGCTTTTCACTGATCACCTATCTGTTATAACAGCAATAAAAGCGATGGGTGATCAGTGGAAAGCTAGTACTGCTGAAGTTTAAGACTCAAGGACCTGTGTGTGATGTCAGACGTCACCTGACTATTGGAGGCGTGTCTTAGTGTGCCGGCCGAAAGATGAAGAGATGTAGTACTGAGAGGAATGCGAGATGGAGAGTGTGTGTGTCAGTAACCTAGGGGCAGAGATGGAGGGGGGGACATGAACCTGGGGTCACAGATGGAAGGGGGACATGAAAATGGGGGCAGATGAAGGGGGTATCTGAAATTGGGGCAGATGGAGGGGAATATGAAACTGGGGGCAGATGGATTGGGCACATGAAACTGGGGCAGATGGAGGGACGACATAAAACTGGGAACAGATGGAGGGGGGGACATACAATGGGGCAAATGAAGGGGGATATCAAACTGGGGGAGAAATGGTGGGGGGAGATGAAACTGAGGGTAGATGAAGGGGGGCACTTAAACTGGGGACAACTGGAGGGGGCATTAAACCGTGGGAGTAGCTGGAGGGGGAGCTGTCTTCCTCTAGTTGTCCCCAGTTTATTGCCACCGTCCACCTACCCCTACAGTTTAATGTCTGCTTCTAGCCTCCTGAGTTTAATGTCCCCCTCTAGTTGCCCCCAGTTTAAACTAGGGCACCAGGAGAGGGACCTAATACTGTGGGGCAGTTGGAAGGGAACATTATAATGTGGGGACATATAGTGTACGGGTGACTGTAGGATTATACTGTGTGGTGGCACATGAAAAATGAATAAGAATGGGTGGAGTCATCATAAATTTGGGTGGGGCTAAATTTGCTGCGGCGAGCATAGCTTGTGGAAAACCTGATGTGGCCCAGGCTCATCCAGACTCTACCTCCAGCGGCTCCCATGTAAATTGAGTTTGAGACCCCTGCTCTATATGAAAGTCATATAACACACACCATATCAGTAACCGATTAGTTAAACTTACATTTCAGTGTGATCCTTGTCATTGACTTTTTATTTTATAGCAAAGATGATCCTTATCAGGTGGACCTTTGGTTGAACATGGGGCTAAGAGTACTCTGCAGTAAGCCTGCTGTGTGGGGGACAGAGGATGCCCCTCAAACAGCCCAGTCTTTTTAAGCCTGGGGTGCCGATGGTTGCTGAACCCTACACAGAGGAAATCAAGAGTGGACTATGAAACACCAGTCTTGACAAATCTCCCCCAGACTGTTCATTCTACTAACAGAGTACACACTGTATTTTTTGTGAAAGTCCTGAAATAGTCCCCTGTCTTGCTCTCATCTTTACAAGCAAAATGATGCATTTTTATGGCTATGTATATCTCAACAGGATTCCACCACATTCCTGCACGTGCATAATAAGAACCACAGGCTGGGGATTCACTGATCTTCACCAGTCCAGAAAGCCTAAGCCTAGAAAGTTCATCTGAGTACCTTTAAAAGCAATGGTTGATTACGCAAATGTATTCAGATGGCAGTACACTACATTGCGAGGTTGCCAATAGTGCAGAGTCATGCGTATAACAACCACAAACAAAGATGTAAAAAGCAACACAGGAATAAGTTAATATCATTCACAGTCTATCCATCGCCAAATATTGCTTAATTAATCCTCAGTGCTCAACTAATGTTCCCTCGGATAATTTATTAATACATTAAAGCTGCCATTCAGTGTCTAAATAATACAACATGCCTTCAGTGCTCACTGTGATCTGACTGGGTCAGACACCCTGTTCTGGCAGCCTCTAGGTCAGTGGTTCTTAACCTTGTTTGAGGTACCGGACCCACCAGTTTCATATGCACATTTACCGAACCCTTCTTTAGTGATGAATCAAATATGATTTTTTTCCAAATTCAAGACATAGGTATATGTTTTTTTACGGCAAAAACAAATTTCTCCGGCAACTCTCCGATGATAAAATATAACTTTTAATCAGAAAACATCATAAAATGACAAAAAATTTGATGTCGATCACAAAATAAAGAAAAGAAATGTAAACCCCCTAAAAAACGCAGACGCGTTGCGGAACCATCGTTCCTTCCTCAGTGCATGCTCTGAATAGAATGACCTGGGTTAATATAGGTTTCTCACCCATCTCAATTTCCGGTGTTAGGGAACCACCCTAGTCATCTTTGTAAATTATTCATCACCTGGACCTGAAGCTCCACTAGTTATAACATATACATATATACCTAAATATATCTATTTTACTCCTGAACCCTAATTTATTATAAGGATACAAAAGAAGAACATTCAACTTTCTCTACATGTCATCCAAAAGAATTTTTTAACCCATCAAGATTGTCAATGGATAAGTATGAATTCACACTGCCTGCGTTTAAAGAAAAAAACCAAAAAAAAAACCTGATTCTAATCCTAGGACATATTTAATGGTGTATGCATCTCATCCAAAGAATCACTTCAACCAGATAAATGGGTAAGTATGAGTGAATTTACTTCTGGTTGAAGTGACTCTTTGGATGATATGTAGACACTACTAAATATGTTTCAGGATTATAATCAGTTTTTTTTTTTTTTTTTTTTTTATAAATGCAGGCAGGGTGAATTCACTCATACTTACCCATTTACCTGGTTGAAATGATTCTTTGGATGATATGCATACACCATTAAATATGTCCTAGGATTAGAATCAGTTTTGTTTTTTTTTGTTTTTTTTTAATTTCTTCTCTAAACGCAGGCAGTGTGAATTCATACTTATCCATTTACAATCTTGATGGGTTAAAAAATTCTTTTGGATGACATGTAGAGAAGGTTGAATATTCTTCTTTTGTATCCTTATAATAAATTAGGGTTCAGGAGTAAAATAGATATATTTAGGTATATATGAATATGTAATAACTAGTGGAGCTTCAGGTCCAGGTGACGAATAATTTACAAAGATGACTAGGGTGGTTCCCTAACACCGGAAATTGAGATGGGTGAGAAACCTATATTAACCCAGGTCATTCTATTCAGAGCATGCACTGAGGAAGGAACGATGGTTCCGCAACGTGTCTGCGTTTTTTAGGGGGTTTACATTTCTTTTCTTTATTTTGTGATCGACATCAAATTTTTTGTCATTTTATGATGTTTTCTGATTAAAAGTTATATTTTATCATCGGAGAGTTGCCGGAGAAATTTGTTTTTGCCGTGGAGATATTACACTCAAGGAATAGAGTGTGTTGCTGTGCACCCCGAAGAATTTAACCATTGAAAAGCCGATGTCTGAAATCAACCTGTGGGGGAGCTGAACCTTTTTTTGATATGTTTTTTTTACTGGTACACAAAATGAACCGTACATAGGGCCTAGGGTTCGATTGAACCCTGGTTAAGAACCACTTCTCTAGGTGCAACGTCTCCCTTATTCAAGTAATAAGAGTAAAGTTGTAATTCCCTGGAACCACCGCTATACAGTACGGTAGAAAGGACTGCTGCACGGCTCCTATTACTTGAGTAGGAGAGGTGCTGCACACATTGCCCATCTACTAGCACACAGCCGAGTGTCAGACAGTTAACATACTGATGACCTATCCTCTGGAAAGGTTATCAGTATAAAAAATGGAGTCAGTCAACCCCTTTAATGCCACAATACACCTGCAGTAGAGGTAGTCCAGTTACACATGGTACAAGTAAAGTACAGGAAATGGCATAATGGAATGGGTGTCTAACCCTGAGACCCCATATATAGCAGAATGTTTGACCACTGACAGGTTCACCATGCATGTGCATGGCAATCCCTATCGAAATGGTGCAGAGTGGTAGAAACACTTGATAAACACTAAAGTCTATATTTATTTCAAACATTTTACAGCACATCGTTCATACAATATCTGTGAGGTAAGACTACAACTGTAAGACATTTATGGCATATATTGTGGATATGCAACCAATTTCTCTGTCATGGGCATTCCCTAGTACAGGTCATATAGGCCCTTCTCTTTTTTCATTGTACCTGCTCAGCTTCGGCTCAGCTCAGCTCTCCCCATCCCTTCTTCCCCTTTCACTGTGTAGTCAGCATAACCATGTTCACACTTCTCTCTGCATACTAGTGGCACTTCTGAACCTTGTGTATGGGTTAACCATCACAACACTGTATGTCGGGTAATAATGGTCTGTGTGTATGCACAGTGATGGCGTGCCAAGCTGTATAAGGTGTCCTATGTCTCCTTAGTGAGACTACACACTGAAAGGCAGAGTCTAACAGACCATGTGCTTTCTACTAGGAAAGGAAAATACAAATACGTTTTCCTGAGTTGTACAAAGCATAGCATGCCTAGCACAGGCTTGTTTAAAGAAGAGAATGGGGAAGTTCCTATCTGTCTAAGGTCTTCTTGGATGGATTTGCTGAGATCATAGATAACTTACAGTATATAGAAACCATTTTTATTAAAACATGTACGCAACAGGTAAAAAAAAAGTTGACAAAAGGTGTCCAAGGCCTTTAAAGGGGCTGTCCCGTTTCAGACAAATATTGTTTGTATAATAAAGAGTTACACAATGTTCCAATATACGGTTTTGTTTGAATCAATTCCTCATTTTATAGATCTCTACTTAGTCATTCATTGTGCTTACTTCTAGAGAATAAGAATCACACCATGGTCATGTGATGGACACATGCACCTGGAATGTATATCACGTGACCATGGACTGTGCGTCACGTGACCATGAACTGATTTTTATCCACTGGAAGTAAGTACAATGAATGACAGCAAGCAAGGATCTAGAAAACCACAAGGAACTGATCCAAAAAGTATATATGGGAAAATTGTAGACTGTTTCACTATACAAACAATAACATTTGACTCAATATCTGAAACTAGACAACCCCTTTAACTACTCTACACAACAGTACTATAAAACCATCTTTACAAAGTCCATTAGACAGGGGTGAAAAAAAGTTTCAAACACATCTCTATAATGTCGCAGTCATCATTTTGTCCATAATGAGGTCACCAATTCTTTCCCTGAGAAGTCCTTATGTTATTCTAGCAATGCTTTTAGACACAGGATGCTGGACATAGTCAGACATCTTGTGACCTTCCTCTAGCATGGGACACATAACCATTATACTAATTAGAAACTTCAAAGACACATTGTTTGAGGCAAGGAAAATCTACTCAAAAAATGAAGGAAAAAAAAAGAAAAATGTTGCATGAAATCTGCCAAAGAATATAGAACATGATGTAATGCTGCCGAGCACAGACGGCTGGTGCCTCTCCCAACAGGCGCTGCTGCCAAGTTACCCTTTCAACACGTACGGCAGGTGTAAGCTACCACCCACAAATCTCATGTCCTAGAGTCTGATATATTCTATACTGCTGCTCCAAGTTGACAACATTGTCTGTTCTTTCTCTTGGTTACAGATATATCAGTGCTGGTAGTTTTGCTACCTCTGTCCTGTTAGAGGGCCGGCACAGTATCATGGCTGAGCAGTAAAGAACGACACCCTTTACAGTACAAGTCTATAGAAGAATAACATTAGGGAACATTTCTTGCCGCCCCGCAATAAGGCTAAACTGTGAGGCTAGCACAATTGACAGGGTCAGGAAATCAGTATCCAAATCTAATGGCACTAATATCTCTAGAACATACCTGCAAAACTGACAGTGCGCTGAGCTCAATGCACTGTTATTTTTATAGCATTATAGGTCACATCCTAGAGGACATGAAAGATCCTCCTTAAAGGGAATCTGTTGCTAGAATCCAGCATATCCACCAAGCCCAGCAAATTGGTATTTAGTAGTTTTTGTCAATATGCAAATAAGCTCTTGGAAGCAATGGCGGTATTATAACTACTTGAAAGAGGTAAGCAGAAACCTTGTTGCTCCAAACAGCTCATTAGCACAGTGATAAAAAGAGCAACAGAGGTGGTCTGATCACATATACAATGCATTGCAAAATATTGGCTTATTACAGGCAGCATCGAGCAGCCTGCAATAGAAGTGCATTGTGAACAAACCTGTAAGCCTTCAATAGGCTCCAAGCTGACATGAAAATGGATCGCCTTTCACGGTTATGCCGTTTAGGCTTAGGCCCGGTTCACATCTGCGTTCGGTATTCCATTCGGGAAGTCTGCTTGGGGACCTCCTGAACGCATTAAAAAGCGGTTAGCAAGGAAACCACACGGACCTCATGGACTATAACGGGGTCCGTGTGTTTTCCCCATGAATCTTGCGGAGAGAAGAGAACTGCAAGCAGCACGTTTCTCTCCATATGATTCGTGCGGACCCCGCGTGGAAAACACCCGGCCCCCATTATAGTCTATGGGGTCCGTGTAGTTTCTTAGCTAATCGCTTTTTAAATGCGTTCTTTATTCTCTTAGGCGGGACTCCACGTTCAGAATACCAAATACCGATGTGAACCAGGCCTTAGGAGGGCAGTGTCAGACAGAAACGGAGGCATGAGGTCTACTATGTCTGCTCCTGCTGACATTGCTCACATGACAGTACAGAGCCTAAATATCATATCAGGCACCAAAACTAACAGTAATTTGTTACTCAAGAATGGGGAGGCTAGAGAAAAAAAAAACTGTGTTGGAATCAGCAGAGCAGCACCTTTCAACAGATACTAACAACTGGAGTTGGTGAAAGGTCCTCTTTAAGATGCATTAGACAATGTATCACTTAAACATGCCATATGCATAAGATGATGATCAGCCAATGATCGTATTTCAAGGTAACCTGTCAGTTCTCCAGAGCTTGCCCGTTTGTTTTAGTGAACACTTGTATTCTCCATGAAATAAGAATTCTGGAGCAATATATCCTATAACTCTGCCATTTTCTGTTAATTGCTGAACAACATTGGCCAGTTTGACGGACTTATCTTCCCATGTATAGGCAGAAGGAAACTTGAGGTGCAATATGGAACCCACACATTAGGAGAGAATGGCCATATTGCAAATTTGAAAATTCCTACAAATCCCATGCAGTTTTTTTTTTCCACTAGATGGGTTTTTGAAAGCAACATTTTTAGCATTATTCAGTTATTTTTTGTTTTCTTCCGGTCATGGGGTTATGTAGTCTTATTTGCAGCACATTAATAAAATTTGCTTGATAATTAAAATGACTAGTCTTCCTTACAGACTTCTACACTTATTAAACTTACCACGGATCCTCAGCACCTAACTTTTCCTTTGTGGTAAACAGTTCAATGCAATCTTTTAATTTCATGAAGGACTTTTTCTGGGGAGTAAAATCAACACTTTCATGCTTTTCAAAGTCCTGAAAAATATAAAAATGATTGTTTTGTTTTTTGTTTTTTACCTTGCAGGCATCAAGAGAAATTATGCAGACACAAACACATTATATATTTAAACATATATTAAAATATACATTATTACTGCTCATAAAAGTAACTGCCCTATCCCTGGGAATCTTACTGAAAGTCCTAAACAATGAGAATAAAACGATAAGCTCAGTTCCAAAAAGGTGTAAAGGGAGCACATTTTTTTTTGCTTTTACCCCATAAGCTTAAATTGAGAATTTTGAACTCTATTTTAAGCACCATAGTGGCCCTTGCCACAGTATTATGCCTCATTGTGGACACCTATGAACAAATATTTTATCTTTTCAGACCCCAGAGTATAATAATCGGAGACCCATGGGGAGATACAAACACAAAAAAACCACTGCTACTTTCCTCTCCCTGGCTCTGGCGTACTCCGCACTGATATCAGCCATTTTCAATGAGGTAGAGGACGTCACGAGAGCAGGGGCTTGTGTCACGATGCATAAGGACACAAACTCCAGCCTATGTCACATCTGGGTCGTCACCAAGTAGGCCTGAAGCTTTCCGAAGCCAGAAGAGATAAGTAACCTTGTTTTTTATGTCCCACACTGCAGGTCAGACAATTTCTTAGTTTATACCGAAACGGTGACATTTTTTAAATTATGCCGGAACAGAGTTCCGGTGCGTTCCAGTCTAATGTAAGCCCTCTTTCTTGGACTTGCACATCCCTTTTTACAGAAGTGAGTAAAGCAGTGAAGACCAAGGCAGGCATAAGCTATATAGAAAATCTATGCCAGTTCCTGACTAGTGGCGTAGATTTCCATTTTGGTATACAGAAGTGCACCTGTATTATTAAGAGTCCAGCGCTTACGCGGGTCCTTCAGTGATCAGGACGAGAAACAAAGTCCTCAAACTAAAATAGTTGTTGAAAACAATGGCATTTTAGTGTGAATACTTTTTGAAGTGATTTTTGGGATGTTAAAAAACAAACAAAAAAAACCCCCTAAACAAACAAACAAAAAAAAAACCAAACACTCAGTGTGAATGTACCTTAGCAGCTATTGAAACAATTTGGATGTCACACTGGTAAAATTGGATTTACTGTCCAATTCTTGAAGGAATGTGGTTTTTAACCTACTAGACTATGCAGCAGAACTCCACGAGGAATTCTTAAAAGAATATCTTCCACTATTTCTGCAGTTATAACCCCATATATTGCAGTACTATTTTAGGAGCAATATACAATAGATGGGGACAGAAAATCTTAGAAAACCATTTTTGACCACATCAACCATTTTCAATTTAACGTTTAGATGTAAAATATTCTAGAGGGCAAGAAGCTACCACAACAATTGTCTGTACTGTACTATACTGGACAAATGCTTACCTCTGCTGCATTTTCGTCAAAGTACTTCTTCTTCATTTTGGGATCCCAGTCCAAGGCAAGGTAGGAGCTTTCTATAAGATAACATTATAGACTATGAGCCTTTTCTTTTACACAGTTAATTCTATAGTTGTAGTGCAGTTTTTACAAATAAAGTAACCAGTAGTGATGCATGTAATTGGCCGAACACCAAGGGGTTAAATGCATCGAATATTCGAAGCGTTTAACCCCTTGGTGCTCGGCTGATTACACACATTCCTATCCGGCGAGGTATTCGATCGAATACTACTCGCTCATCACTAGTAACCACATATCACACGCTTACTATATAGCAACAAACTTACCATCTAGCCTGAGTTGTCTGTCATCAAATCTGATATATCGTGTATCATCTTTGATGTAACTGATGTCAGCGTTGCCCAAATTAGTAAATTGGAATGTAAACAAGCGTTTTTTCTGCCCAGTGACTGATTGTCCTTTGCAGGTTTCTTCGCACAATCCATTTTCCGAGTCATTATCTCCACCAACAGAGTCCTCGGACTGACTGTTCTCATTCTCTGAAGGAAGCTCCTGATCCTGGCTAGACTCATCATCAGGTTCATCAGTTTCCATTTCACCTTAGAAAGCAGTCACAGTTTATCACACTATCCATAAAATGCCACTTTGTACTGAGTACACTATAAAACTCCTTTAAAAGGAAAAAGCTGGCACTGTGTTCAGTTCACGCTCAAGATCTATTTTCCCCCACAAATCACAATGGCTATTCAGTATTGTTTTTTAGTTTAAATTACACTGGTTAAGGGTAAAATGCTACTAAATATATTAAAGGCAATTAATGTTGATCACTTTGTATCATGTAAATATCAGACAAATGTGTGAACACGAGGCTCTCCTAATACGTAATTTGGATGGAAAGCTAGGAGTAGTATCCTTTATATAGAGCTCTGTTTGTCATATCGGCTTATAAATCTGTATACCAACCTGATATAAGCCAAAAGGACACTCTTTTGGCCTCTGTTGGGTGAATGGCACAATACTGATCGCTTATACACCGGGGGCTTCTTCCGGTGTATGTCATAAACATCATGTGAATAGAGCCTAGGTGACCAATTAAGTCATTATTTTTTATGTGAAATCTTTCCCTTTATTTTACACTACTTACTTGGGGAACCCTCTTCATGGATACCATTTGGGCCATTCCCATTTATTGTATGTTCTTTATTACAGTGTAAAGGGCCATCATTTTCTTCACTGTCATTTGTGATTTTTACATAACGGCTACACCAAGCAGAAAAGAAAAAGAGAAGTCACACACAGAAAGTAGTAGGCTGCCATTTTTACATAGACCAACTACAGAACAGCACAACAAGTTGGATTGTAAGAAAATGCTTAATGGGGTTATCCAATACATCTTTAGATCTTTAGTAGAGATGCTAAACAGGCCATGAACATTTAAAAAAAAAAAAATTAAAAAATTACTCATCTCTCCCCAGCACTGGCAGGTCCCCTGGTTGCCGTCAGCAGCATAATATGCCGTCAGCATTTGTATTAGGTCACCCCTGTAGCCAGTCCTAGGCCTCAGCAGTCATCCAGCACATGCAACCAAAATGCTTGTAACAGTGAAGGCTGACCTGCCAGAGCTGGAGAGGGCGGAAAAGTTTAGGAAAGTTTTTTTTTTTTTTTTTTAAAAATGTTCATGACCGCCTCAAAAGCAGTATTATAGAAAACATGTTGGATCAGGGCTGGGCGAATAATCAAATTAATTTGCCTAGTAGATTCTGATATTTAACAGAATTGCCTAATTCAATTTTTCCAACATTAAACACAACTTTACAGTGGATGACGGGCTTTAAACATGGCACCAGCGTCAGGAGCTGTGAGCTGAGTGGGTGCCATAACTGTGAGGTCTCTGCCGTTTCACACAGCAGAAACCAGGCACCAGTGTTATGATCAGAGACATCTCTGGCACCTGAGGGGTTAGGTGTCTGTGATCAGAGTCAGATTTGCTTTCTCACCCCCCACCAACATATCAAAATGGCTCCCACACTTTAAGATCTTGCGGTGGCAACAGGGAACCTTCTGGAGGCTGTTATGCCTTCTGTATTATATAACTATTGAGCCCTGCCTGTAGCAGGCACCAATAGTTATACAAGAATTTTACCACAGTCATATTGCAGTCTATGGTAGAAGTAATCTAATGATTACTGTTTCAAGCTCCTAGAGGGAGCCTGAAAAAAAAAAATTAAAGTCAAATCAGCATCCCTCTTTGCTATTACGCATATAAAAATAAATAAAAACACCTTAGGGATCCCTGTGTCACTAAATTCTCAACTAGAAAAATATAAATGATTTTATCCCATACGGTGATTTATGCCTTAGCGGCAAAGAAGAAAAAAAAAACAAAAAACCTGAATTACAGTTTAACACACCAGTTCAGCTCTCAAGGAAAAAAACACCCCAAAAACAAACTTAAAATGGCTGTGCTAATAAGGGGTTAAAATGGTTAACTGCAAGATGAAGCATTACTACATGGCACCATTTAAAAGGGTTATTCATTTGAGGACACATCCCTATCCACAGGACAGGTGTTGTGTCTGATGGCTAGAGACACAAATACCACCCATATCCATATTGAGATTTTCCATTTTTGGCAAAATAGCCCAGCCCTATGTTGGGTAACCCCTTTAAACACAAGGTGAAATTTATTTGAAGTTCCAGCTTTCAAACACCTACCACATCCTTGCTAAAAGCAAGTTATACAGCTTATCTTCAGTGATGTTTCTAGGCACGGTTAAAAGAAAAGGTTGGCCAAACAACGTTGATCCATGGTGATGGCTGTAACTGGTGTGACGGAACTTCTCTCGCAAATATATAGGAATTATAACTTGCTCTGTATCTTCTGTCCTGTTGATGGATGTTTCAAATCTAAGAACAGAAAGTATATAGGGTAATCAACCGGAGTGTTGCAGTATAGAGGGGATGCAATTCATCATGGCTACAGAGTATGTTACAATGACCAGCCACACTCTAATGAGCAAAAAAACAAAACAAAAGAACCCCTAATAAAGAGACAAAAAAGGTGAAACTGTAAATATGGGGAAAAGGGAAAGTAATTCATGCAAGTACCCCCTGTCCCCAATGTGGGCCTGTCAAGGAAGTTTAACTCAAGGATCAATCAGAGAAGGGGACAGTTTAGTTATAGCATTATAGAGGTGCAATTGTTTGCCTATTGTAGCAGGTAAATAAGGAGATGCACAATCTTTTGTGTTATTGTTATTATAGTTCCTGAAAAAAGTGAATTATTGAGGGAAAAATAAAATGTAAGGAAAAAAAAAATCATTATTTCCATTCACCTAAAGATGCAAAGAAGATCTAGTGCTTCAAAAGCAGTAGAAGGTAAAACACTGTATTTAGTAGTGAAGATAAAAACATTCCAGCCAATTATGTGTTTCAAGTACACAGGCTCTTAGTCATAGCATGCAAGCTTGAAACGCATTAGTGACTGAAATGGTTTTATCTTGAGTGCCGGATTTTCTCAGCTCTTTGAACCAACAGAGGATCTTCCACTTTCATGTTGGAATACTACAGCTGAAGGGTGAGGTGAATACTGGCTGTTCGCTTACAATACTGATTCCTGTTTTTAACTCTGTTAGTCTAAGGTCACACGGTGTAAAAGTAACAAGTAAAACACCCAACATCAGTTCATTGCTCTGGCTGGCCTGCAGATATCCCCTATGTTTTAATCTTTGCATGGCAAAGGCTGAAATCTTCAGATAAAACTGAGCAATAATTGACAAGCCACAGCCCAAGTCATGCCACAATCATATGTACACTGCTGCACCTAGGTAAACAATAGAGGGAATGCACTGATGAAATGTGATGGCCTATCCTATTAAGTGTGTGTATTTATAGTCAGAAATGTTACAATTCCAGGAAAAGACAGAACATGATTAGAGATGAGCGAACAGTGTTCTATCGAACACATGTTCGATCGGATATCAGGGTGTTCGCCATGTTCGAATCGAATCGAACACCACGTGGTAAAGTGCGCCAAAATTCGATTCCCCTCCCACCTTCCCTGGCGCCTTTTTTGCACCAATAACAGCGCAGGGGAGGTGGGACAGGAACTACGACACTGGGGGCATTGAAAAAAATTGGAAAAAGTCATTGGCTGCCGAAATCAGGTGACCTCCATTTTAGACGAATAGTGGATTTCAAATCCGGGTCATATGAGAATGTGAACTTTGTGACTATGAGACAGGGATAGCTGTACAGGCAGGGATAGCTAGGGATAACCTTTATTTAGGGGGGAATGTTATTAAAAATAACTTTTTGGGGCTCTATCGGGTGTGTAATTGTGATTTTTGTGAGATAAACTTTTTCCCATAGGGATGCATTGGCCAGCGCTGATTGGCCGAATTCCGTACTCTGGCCAATCAGTGCTGGCCAATGCATTCTATTAGCTTGATGAAGCAGAGTGTGCACAAGGGTTCAAGCGCACCCTCGGCTCTGATGTAGCAGAGCCGAGGCTGCACAAGGGTTCAAGCGCACCCTCGGCTCTGATGTAGGAGAGCCGAGGGTGCACTTGAACCCTTGTGCACCCTCAGCTCTGCTACATCAGAGCCGAGGGTGCGCTTGAACCCTTGTGCACACTCTGCTTCATCAAGCTAATAGAATGCATTGGCCAGCGCTGATTGGCCAATGTATTCTATTAGCCTGATGAAGTAGAGCTGAATGTGTGTGCTAAGCACACACATTCAGCTCTACTTCATCGGGCTAATAGAATGCATTGGCCAGCGCTGATTGGCCAGAGTACGGAACTCGACCAATCAGCGCTGGCTCTGCTGGAGGAGGCGGAGTCTAAGATCGCTCCACACCAGTCTCCATTCAGGTCCGACCTTAGACTCCGCCTCCTCCGGCAGAGCCAGCGCTGATTGGCCGAAGGCTGGCCAATGCATTCCTATGCGAATGCAGAGACTTAGCAGTGCTGAGTCAGTTTTGCTCAACTACACATCTGATGCACACTCGGCACTACTACATCAGATGTAGCAATCTGATGTAGCAGAGCCGAGGGTGCACTAGAACCCCTGTGCAAACTCAGTTCACGCTAATAGAATGCATTGGCCAGCGCTGATTGGCCAATGCATTCTATTAGCCCGATGAAGTAGAGCTGAATGTGTGTGCTAAGCACACACATTCAGCACTGCTTCATCAAGCCAATACAATGCATTAGCCAGTGCTGATTGGCCAGAGTACGGAATTCGGCCAATCAGCGCTGGCTCTGCTGGAGGAGGCGGAGTCTAAGGTCGCTCCACACCAGTCTCCATTCAGGTCCGACCTTAGACTCCGCCTCCTCCGGCAGAGCCAGCGCTGATTGGCCGAAGGCTGGCCAATGCATTCCTATGCGAATGCATACTTAGCAGTGCTGAGTCAGTTTTGCTCAACTACACATCTGATGCACACTCGGCACTGCTACATCAGATGTAGCAATCTGATGTAGCAGAGCCGAGGGTGCACTAGAACCCCTGTGCAAACTCAGTTCACGCTAATAGAATGCATTGGCCAGCGCTGATTGGCCAATGCATTCTATTAGCCCGATGAAGTAGAGCTGAATGTGTGTGCTAAGCACACACATTCAGCACTGCTTCATCAAGCCAATACAATGCATTAGCCAGTGCTGATTGGCCAGAGTACGGAATTCGGCCAATCAGCGCTGGCTCTGCTGGAGGAGGCGGAGTCTAAGGTCGGACCTGAATGGAGACTGGTGTGGAGCGATCTTAGACTCCGCCTCCTCCAGCAGAGCCAGCGCTGATTGGTCGAGTTCCGTACTCTGGCCAATCAGCGCTGGCCAATGCATTCTATTAGCCCGATGAAGTAGAGCTGAATGTGTGTGCTTAGCACACACATTCAGCTCTACTTCATCAGGCTAATAGAATACATTGGCCAATCAGCGCTGGCCAATGCATTCTATTAGCTTGATGAAGCAGAGTGTGCACAAGGGTTCAAGCGCACCCTCGGCTCTGATGTAGCAGAGCTGAGGGTGCACAAGGGTTCAAGTGCACCCTCGGCTCTCCTACATCAGAGCCGAGGGTGCGCTTGAACCCTTGTGCACACTCTGCTTCATCAAGCTAATAGAATGCATTGGCCAGCACTGATTGGCCAGAGTACGGAATTCGGCCAATCAGCGCTGGCCAATGCATTCTATTAGCCCGATGAAGTAGAGCTGAATGTGTGTGCTAAGCACACACATTCAGCACTGCTTCATCACGCCAATACAATGCATTAGCCAGTGCTGATTGGCCAGAGTACGGAATTCGGCCAATCAGCGCTGGCTCTGCTGGAGGAGGCGGAGTCTAAGATCGCTCCACACCAGTCTCCATTCAGGTCCGACCTTAGACTCCGCCTCCTCCAGCAGAGCCAGCGCTGATTGGTCGAGTTCCGTACTCTGGCCAATCAGCGCTGGCCAATGCATTCTATTAGCCCGATGAAGTAGAGCTGAATGTGTGTGCTTAGCACACACATTCAGCTCTACTTCATCGGGCTAATAGAATGCATTGGCCAGCGCTGATTGGCCGAATTCCGTACTCTGGCCAATCAGCACTGGCTAATGCATTGTATTGGCTTGATGAAGCAGTGCTGAATGTGTGTGCTTAGCACACACATTCAGCTCTACTTCATCGGGCTAATAGAATGCATTGGCCAATCAGCGCTGGCCAATGCATTCTATTAGCGTGAACTGAGTTTGCACAGGGGTTCTAGTGCACCCTCGGCTCTGCTACATCAGATTGCTACATCTGATGTAGCAGTGCCGAGTGTGCATCAGATGTGTAGTTGAGCAAAACTGACTCAGCACTGCTAAGTCTGCATTCGCATAGGAATGCATTGGCCAGCCTTCGGCCAATCAGCGCTGGCTCTGCCGGAGGAGGCGGAGTCTAAGGTCGGACCTGAATGGAGACTGGTGTGGAGCGACCTTAGACTCCGCCTCCTCCAGCAGAGCCAGCGCTGATTGGCCGAATTCCGTACTCTGGCCAATCAGCACTGGCTAATGCATTGTATTGGCTTGATGAAGCAGTGCTGAATGTGTGTGCTTAGCACACACATTCAGCTCTACTTCATCGGGCTAATAGAATGCATTGGCCAGCGCTGATTGGCCGAATTCCGTACTCTGGCCAATCAGCACTGGCTAATGCATTGTATTGGCTTGATGAAGCAGTGCTGAATGTGTGTGCTTAGCACACACATTCAGCTCTACTTCATCGGGCTAATAGAATGCATTGGCCAATCAGCGCTGGCCAATGCATTCTATTAGCGTGAACTGAGTTTGCACAGGGGTTCTAGTGCACCCTCGGCTCTGCTACATCAGATTGCTACATCTGATGTAGCAGTGCCGAGTGTGCATCAGATGTGTAGTTGAGCAAAACTGACTCAGCACTGCTAAGTCTGCATTCGCATAGGAATGCATTGGCCAGCCTTCGGCCAATCAGCGCTGGCTCTGCCGGAGGAGGCGGAGTCTAAGGTCGGACCTGAATGGAGACTGGTGTGGAGCGACCTTAGACTCCGCCTCCTCCAGCAGAGCCAGCGCTGATTGGCCGAATTCCGTACTCTGGCCAATCAGCACTGGCTAATGCATTGTATTGGCTTGATGAAGCAGTGCTGAATGTGTGTGCTTAGCACACACATTCAGCTCTACTTCATCGGGCTAATAGAATGCATTGGCCAGCGCTGATTGGCCGAATTCCGTACTCTGGCCAATCAGCACTGGCTAATGCATTGTATTGGCTTGATGAAGCAGTGCTGAATGTGTGTGCTTAGCACACACATTAAGCTCTACTTCATCGGGCTAATAGAATGCATTGGCCAATCAGCGCTGGCCAATGCATTCTATTAGCGTGAACTGAGTTTGCACAGGGGTTCTAGTGCACCCTCGGCTCTGCTACATCAGATTGCTACATCTGATGTAGCAGTGCCGAGTGTGCATCAGATGTGTAGTTGAGCAAAACTGACTCAGCACTGCTAAGTCTGCATTCGCATAGGAATGCATTGGCCAGCCTTCGGCCAATCAGCGCTGGCTCTGCCGGAGGAGGCGGAGTCTAAGGTCGGACCTGAATGGAGACTGGTGTGGAGCTATCTTAGACTCCGCCTCCTCCAGCAGAGCCAGCGCTGATTGGTCGAGTTCCGTACTCTGGCCAATCAGCACTGGCCAATGCATTTCTATGGGGAAAAGTTAGCTTGCGAAAATCGCAAACTGACAGGGATTTCCATGAAATAAAGTGACTTTTATGCCCCCAGACATGCTTCCCCTGCTGTCCCAGTGTCATTCCAGGGTGTTGGTATCATTTCCTGGGGTGTCATAGTGGACTTGGTGACCCTCCAGACACGAATTTGGGTTTCCCCCTTAACGAGTTTATGTTCCCCATAGACTATAATGGGGTTCGAAACCCATTCGAACACTCGAACAGTGAGCGGCTGTTCGAATCGAATTTCGAACCTCGAACATTTTAGTGTTCGCTCATCTCTAAACATGATGTATTTTCAGTCTGCTGGATCAGTACAACTAGATCTTATACAAGATCTGTATTGTTGTCAGGGATGGGCAAATACGATCTGAATAAAGATTACAATTATTCAGGTATTTTACCTCAATTACCATTGATGGTGATTATTTAGGTCATGCCCCTATCAAACCATACCCCTTTTACCGTACGAGTATGTTTTGATTGAACTTTGCAAGATGTGTCTAGCGAGATTGGCCTGGTTGTTTTGTTCGAACTGAACTCAGCCGGATTGGAATTGCTCTCTTCAGATCCCAGAGTATAATGACCGGAGGCCCAGGGAATGTAATCAAACCTAAAAAACAGTTTTATTTACCTCTCCTAGGCTCTGGAGCAACTCCCTGCTGTTTGTGCGTCTCCTGGCTGACATCTGGGACTGCTGAGGCCAATATTGGGTCTCAGTTGTCACATGGGTCATGTAGTGCTGTGATGGCTGCATTCATGCGTCACGGGACCTGGGTTTCTGACGTCAGTCAGTAGACTGGAGGAGAGTGAGTGACGCTGTAGCCCAGGATAGGGAAGTTACACTGTTTTTTGATTGATCAGACCCCAGAATATAGTAAGTGGAGTACCAGGGGGTAAAGACCAAAACATGTTTGGTCCAAACGAAACTTCAAACGCGTTTATAACCAAACCTAATATGAATACACACAGCATACTTATAAACTTACACATAAATATCATCACGCTCCATAATGCTACTCAAGTTTTCATCCATAGCAAATATTCTGTGAAATCTATGATTGTAAATATCTGTGACCACCATCTGAAAAGCAGAAGTAAAAATGTATAGTCAGATTCATTAGAGTATAAAAATGCACCAGGAGTTAGATCTTTAAAATACATACCTTCTCTGGTGGAATATCAGATAGTGAAGAAAGGGCTGTGCAAAGGTCCATAATATTTCCAATCTTTGGAACGATTACTTTGTACTAAAGGAGAACATGAAATGAACAAATGTAAAGATTTTTTATTTATAATAAATCCCTTAAAGGAACACTCCAAGTAAAATGTATACACCAGGGGGAATTTACATATGGACATGTGCAGGACACTGCTAGAATAATGGAATTTACTAACTCATCTACACCTGTTTTGTGGTGTATATGGGCAAAATGTGGTTCATTTTTGGGGAAATATTAAGAGGCCGCATAATTCAGGTACATCATGTGCCAGCTGAGAGAACGCCAGTCTTCATAAACTCTCCCCATTGTGTTAGGTCTAGTGCAGTGCATGACACAAGGATTTTCACCACAGAAATAAAGCACCACCACCAAAGGCTCTATAGAAAGAGCTTTGTCTGAAATTCATTTAGCACCTGAGGTTTTCAATAATTAATAATAATAATGTCAATCACAGTGGATATGTTAAGGGTTTATCTTTGATTTCTAATAGGTCATCCACATAATTTTCTACCAAGTGTCATTTGAAAAAAAACATAGATCACCATTCACTACTTCACACGTGGCAAGTTGGCAGTGGATATTGACGCGGAATCCGCCTCCAAATCTGCTGCCAAAAATGGCTCTCATTGACTTCAAAGGGAGCCACTCGCTTCTTTTTTCCACTAGCCGCGGATTCCGCAGCTAAAATCAGCCACGACGCGAGGCTCCAGCCCATTAATTTGGGCCTAATCTATCACGGAATGTCGCGATGGGATGCCAGTGCACTTCACCGGCATCCTGTCGCGGCAGCTGCGACTTAATGTGTACATGCGGAACTCCGTGTGAACTAGCCCTACTGCTCCCTAGCTTTAATTTCAATACAGTATGGTAGGAACAAAAAGCATCTGCTGTGTATGGACATATTTATAGTTTAGTGACATCTACTGACACTTCACCACTTCTGACAGGCTATGAAAATCAGCAGATCCAGCTCTAAACTACAAGAATAGCATTTTTTTTTTTCACACTGATCGAAATAAAAATACTATTAAATGTGAAAGTGCAAATCTCTGAAAAATCATTAAAGATAAAAAAAACAAACAAAACAACTGAAAGCATCACCATGAGGGTGTGTACATGGAACTATTGCGATTAACCCCTAGAAGTCTGCCTTTTTACATCACCTTATCTGTTACCGGGTGCTGCAGTCACGTTAAAGTCAAACACCTGTGATCTATAACGGCACCTCTACAAGTGTTAAGTGCTGGTATCTCCATGTTGAAGTTACTGTCCAGGAGTTACACCATGATAAGGGAAGCTTTTAGGACTTTTATCACCCTTTTCAGTGATCATAATGACAGTGAAGCTGCTTTTATTCAAATTGTGCTTAACAGGACCTGCTCCCCTGCCAGCCCTCACCATCACTAGCTCTTGGATGTTTACGCAGTCTCAGTAGGAAGCCTAGCTAGAGAGAACACAAGCAGTTTACAGCCCCCTACTATACTAAACTACTTGGTAATTTACCCGTGGACCAGGGGTCCAGAAAATAAGCCAATTTTTTGTTGAAAACTATTAAGTGTGTAGTCCCTGTGATCAGAAGAACTAGGAAAGCAAATCTTAATATGTTTATGTGCAATACTATATGTAAAAAACGATTTTGTTTTTATGTGAAGGAAGCTAAATTTACATTTTTTTTTCATATTTTATACCATTCTTCTATTTCTAGCGAAAAAAAAATATTTAACTTATTTATCAAATAAGGCTAGTTATCTCAAGCCTTATGTGCCCTGAAAAAAACATGGTAAAAATAGTTGGGATATGCAAAGCCATTAAAAAGATATAGATGTGTAAGGGCTCGTTCACATCTGCGCCCGGTCTCCGTTCTGCAGGTTTCCGTTTCCTGCACAAAACAGAGGCAGGAGACGGAAACCTGCAGGACTCTTTCTCACTCATTCATTTGAATGGGTTTGAAAGCTGTCTGGCTGTGAGCGGCGGTGAGCGTTTTATGCTCTCCGCCGCAAAACCGTTTTTTTAAATCCGGACATGAAGTACTCTGTCCGGTTTAAAAAAAGAACGGTTTAGCGGCGGAGAACATAAAACGCTGACCGCTGCTCACGGCCTGTGGTTTCCGTCTTCTTGCATGCAGAAGACGGAAACCAAAGAACGGAGACCCGAACGCAGGTGTGAACCTAGCGTAAAGCAATGCATACCAAAGTGCTAAATTTTGCCTGGGCATTGGAGCATCAATGACGCTTGGTCCTGAAAGGGTTAAAAGAACTGCATCTCATATCTTACCTGCATAGGTTTGGCAAGGGGATCCAGTCTAACAAGATATACTTCCAGTGTGCGTTCTTTTTTCATCGGAAGTGGAAGTGTTAAGTAACAAAAGGGATCAAATGTCACAGAAATTTTAGCACATTCAGGACAAACTAAGGTGGATTTAAATAAACCATGAAATATATCAACTATAATGGAGTCATTTCTTTTTATATGATTCTCCCAAGCTTCTTCAGCAACTACCTGCAATGCAAAAGCATGTAGTGTAAGAGTAAAGTTTTGTAATGTTTATATGCTATCCATATGTAGGAACAAGTCTATACATATGTTACAAGCTTATAGTGTACGTTCTAACATGTCAATTTATGGTTCTATATTTAGTGTCAATCAGTAAATGTCAAGAATAAAGTACTCAATGGGTTCCTTATTTTGTGTTGGTCATTGTAATACACAACCTACGGTAATTCATTATTCACGATACACCAGATGTGTGGCAAAATAGTCACAAGTTATGTTTTTGTGCCAGCCTTGCTATTCTACCACCACCCACACCATACTCAACATAACGTTTTTTTGCCCATCTGCTAAATAAAAGACATGTACATACACTTATTTGGTTATTGTTTCTAAAACGTCCATCACAAAGCTGTTTTTCACTCTGTAAATAAGGCCTAACTAGTTTTGGTTGATCATTTATTTAGCCAGTACTGGGCTTTATCAGAATATTTCAGGAATACTTCTTTGATAGTATAATTATCCTAGTTAGTTCCACCCTGGTATTCACCACGGTTCCGGGATTTGGATGTGAGAAGATTATCACTATTGTATATGAAGTCTGCATGTTATCTCTGCTATCTGAATACTCACATGCTGATTGATTAAATGCGAGAACAAGAACCATTTTATTTACATATTAGATAGCAGTCCTATGTTTAATGACAATAATACAAGTTCTATTTTCGAGTCTGCCTATTCAGTGTTTTTGGTGTGGATTTTAGTTTCTCAAATTTGTTTTTAGTAAATAAAAATAAAACTCAAAAATCTAAGAATTATTTTGGCAGTCTGACATTTAAAAAGTTAGAGCGGTTAAACCACCATGTGTACAACAGACCTGCCCGGAGCTTTGGGACAAGTGAAAGCACATGGCTGCTCTATAACAACTGTTCAGTAATAAAAGGTACGCGTTCTATCAATAAGCGGCTTCTATTTCCACATACGGATCTCAGTACTATTCTCACAATAAAGGAATTACGTTGAGTTCACAACAGCGCTTGTACTCCGTATTGGGATTCCGCTCCCTCTCCGCATGCGGACAGAAAAGTGCTGCACACTGTGGTTTTCTCTCCGTTTTGGTCAGAAACCAAATGGAAACTAAACGGACCTATTATAGTCTATGGGGTCCACGGGAAACAGCTTTTTATAGCAGATTAGGTTTCTGTTTGGGAAGGGGAGGGGGGAGACACTTGAACACTGATGTGAACCTAGCCTTAAGTTTAATATTTCTTAGACTCCTGTTGTTCTAACAAGCTGTTGTACAAGAAGAATTATGCGCCCTGTGTCATATTATACATTTATCACATCCTGATCTGTTCCTCTAATGCAGCAGTCTTGCGCCACACTTACATGGATAGTGGTGTATGCTTAGTGCTGCACCTGGTACCAGCACACCATTAAAAAGAAGAGAAAGATTATATTGCCTTCTGCACTGGTGCATGATGGAGATCCTGTACAATTGTTTGCTTGAATTATTAAGATACGTTTGATAAACTAAGGCTCCATTCAGATTACTTTTTAACATCTGTTTAGAAGTTTAATAGATGGAAAAAGAAAACCTCACAAACTGAAGCAAACAAATGACTATCTGCTTACTGAAACATTCATGTTAAAAAAAAAAAAAAAAAAAAAAAAAAAAGTTTGTCCATTTTCTGTAAACAGATTGCCATCTTTTTGCGAATGTGCTAAATGGATGTACAAACGTGACCTGAATGGAGCCTAAACTTGATGTCGTAGGGATTTGTAATGGAATCTATAAAAAGATAAAAAGTATACCTTGTCTGGTCTCCCATCTGCATCCTTGAGTTGGATGTAAGGCTTCTTTCGAATTCGATTTAAATCTTCATGCAAGCCATCTAATAAGAAAGCCAGTAGTTCTTGGCAATCCTGCTGTTGGTAACCAGAAAACTGAGGTGCAAATCGGCCTACCTGAGTCTGTAAGATAGACAAGGATTATTTCTGAGTATAGTCTTTCAGCTTTAAAGGGGTTATCTACTTTTTAATATTGATGACCTATGCTTAGGATAGGTCATTATTATCAGATCTGTGAGGGCCCTTCACCCAGGACCCCTGAAGTTCATATGCCCTAGGACAGCACAACTACTGGTAATGTGTACATGCCAGAAGCAGTGATGATCACTGAACCTGTGGCACGGCATTGGCTTTGGGTTCTGCAGCACGGCCTCGTTGAAGTCTATTTCATACGAGTGATTAGCATGGATCCTGGCATGTAAACATTGGAGCTGATCTGTGTGGGGTCTCTGGTGTCAGACTCTCATATCCTCAAGAGTAAGTCATCAGTATTAGAAAGTGGATAATCCTTTTAAGGTTATGCTAAATTCACAATAGAGCTGGCTGGAGACCCAAAAAATGGAGAGATGGACCCACTAAAACAGTGGGTACACACAGAGCCCGGAGAACTTCATATACCAGCAATTCACAACCAGGGCGCTGCGGCACCGAGTGATGCCATGGAGACCTCCCAGGGGTGACAACAATCCAGTGGGGAAATGGCTGCATGCCTCCTTTTACCCACATTGCCATCCTAAGCCAATATAGTTGAATAGAAGGATGCAGCAGGAAGGTTTTAGCTTTCTGCTAGATCAGTCAGGCATCAGCTAATGCTGCCTGCTGAAGACCTGTGGTATCGATCTGCAGAAGAGGAGGATCACAGAGCTCTGCTGACAGAGGATAGGCAAGGTTCACCGGGGGACATTACTAGTTGTCAGGGGGCCACTGGGGGACATTATTAGTTGTGATCAATGCACTGCTCTAATTACTGGTGTGTGATCTTGGTACCATGGTGTATTACAGTTGTTCATGCTTAGTAGTAATACAAGGGATACATACTAACATCTCAGTGATATGTGCAGGACATCCTACGTCCACACATGTTGCCTCTCATGGCAGAGCTTATAACTGGCATTTTTGCAACAGGATAATGCTCACCCACATAAAGCAAGCGTTTTCTAGCAACGTCTCTAATAGATTGGATGGATTGAACACGGCCGTGGCCTGCAGGGTACCAGATTTTTTGCAAACCCAGCATTTATGGGATATCTACAGACTCAGCTGTAAAAATTGGTGGGCAAATGTGCTGGAGGATACAAGACAGAATTTGTATGACTAAATTATAAAGACAAAAACTATGCTGGGAATTCATCAGGGCTGGTATTCTGTATGAAGTCCATAGCCAGTGGGAGACCCCCTAGCCTCTTATAATTCAGGTGCACTTACAAAGCACCAGACCTGAAATTTACACCAGTTGGGAAGTAGTATTGATTTCTTGTAAAACTTTTGGCAGTTTTAAAGCTCAAGTTATAGCAGATTTATTGGGCTTAGGGGCCGTGTGCCAATGATGTGCCAGATTAACACCCAGAAAACTGGCATATACGAGTTGGTACATTTCCCCAATGTGTGTTTGCTCTTCACACCGATTAACAGACTACTGTAAGCAGTTCATACAGTATAGTGTAACACTAGGGCATGGACTAACAATATTATTATTGTTTATATAGCATCATTAATTCAATAGTGCTGGGTTTACATATGGCACACAAAATATACAAAACAAGTACAATACTAAATAGTGACCAACTGGCACAGTGGGATAGAGGGCCCTGTCCACAAGGGAAGAGGGATAGAAACAGAAGGTGAGGGGAGAGACTGTACAGATGGTGGTGTGGTGATCGTGTTATTGGAGGTTTTAGGCCTTCCTGAATAGGGGAGTCTTCAGGGCCTTCTTGAAGCCTGCGAAAGTCAGTCTTGTGTGTCTTGGTAATAAGTTTCCAGAGTATGGGGGATGAAGGGAGGAATCTTGGAGCTCTGCAAAGAGCGGATGAGAGCAGAGCGGAGTAGGAGGTCTTTGGAGGATCGCAGGTTACGTGTGGGCATGTAGCGGGAGATCAGCCATTTGTATGTCAGCGTTAGTAACAAACTCTATTCACTGGGCAATGGGTAGCCAGTGAAGGCATAGGCAGCGGGGAGCGGCAAATGAAGAATGGTGCATTAACCACTTCCGGACCGCCCATAGACTATATACGTCCGGGAAGTGGTTGCCTAGTTCTGACAGGACGTACCTGTACGTCCATCAGAACACAGCAGCTGCACGGAGATCGTGTAGCTGCTTTCACTAGGAGCCGGCTGTAACTTCAGCCGGAGCTCCCAGAGAGAAGACAGCGCAGATTTATTACCTCCCCTGCCTTCTCAATTGCTGTGTATACAACGCTCAATGAGTGCTGTATACACGGCTATGGACGCAGCCATAATTCAGCTGCCCTCTGACCCGGCGGGGACATGATCCGTGGGGAGCAGAGTCTTACAAGAGCTGCTGGGTCCTACAGGACTCAGATCAGCTCAGTAAGCTGTGTATACAGCATGCAGGAGGCTGTATTCCTCCTGTATCTGAGGTTAAATGTAGCAGCCCCAGTTATAGGAGAAATCAGCCTCCAGTACAAAAAAATAAGTGATCAGATGTCCCCAAAGGTCTCTTATCACCTTATGGGGACACAATCTGAAAAATAAAATAAAAATATAATAAAAAAGTTTTAAAAAAATGTAAATAAAATAAAAAATAAATAATACGCTAATAAAACGCCGTTATTAAAGGTTACAGCCCCACCCCCGACGACACCATACAAAATAAAAATTACCGTAACGGAGAGGAAAAACTATATTATAAAGTTTTTCAGTGACACTTTGTGTTATTAAATTTAAAAAAAAATAAAAAATTGAAAACCAGACACAATTTCCCTCCTATTTTGTTTATATTTTCCCAGATATAAAAAAAATTAACACACATTCGAAAATAAAGATAACATAAAAATAAAGCCCTATGTGTCCCCGAAAAAAGACGCAAAAATTAGTTGACTGAGACATACGGGAAAAATGTTACAGCCCTCAAAACCGCACATACAAAATAAACCTAAAATGTGTCTGGTCCTGGACCACAAATTGGCCCGGTACTGAAGTGGTTAAGAGAGCAGCACAGTTTAAGGTGGACTGGAGGGGAGAGGCGAGAGCATTCGTAGGGAGGCCATGGAGAAGGACATTGCATTAATCTAAGCAGGAGATTATGAGGGAATGAACTAGCACCTTTGTAGTTTCAGGGGTGAGGAAGGAGCAGATTCGATGGATCTTCTTGAGTTGGAGGTGGCAGGAGGTGTTGATGGTTTGAATGTAGAGCTTGAAGGATAGGTCAGAGTCCAAGGTTATCCCAAGGCAATGGACCCATGGGACAGGGGTAAGTGTGGTTCCATTAACTATGATAGATGGGTCAGGTAGAGGGGCTGTACGAGGTGGGGCAAAGATGATGAACTCCGTTTTCTCTATGTTGACTGAGAAAACTGAAGGAGAGAAAGGAGGCTACAGCTGCTAGACACTTTGGAACTCTGGACAAAAGAGAGGTAATGTCTGGTCCAGAGAGGTATATGTGAGTGTTGTCAACATAGCAATGGTATTGAAAACCATGAGATTCTATGTTGGCCAAGGGTGTAGGAGGGGTCCTAGGATGGAGCCTTGGGGGACACCTACAGAAAGATGGTGTGGCGAAGAGGTAGTATGCAAGTGGGAAATGGTGAATGTGCGGTTGGTGAGGTATGAGGAGATGCAGAAAATGACCAGGTCTGAGATACCAAGAGATGAGAGCGTTTCTAACAAGAGGGAGTGGTCGACTGTGTCAAAAGCAGAGGAGAGGTCGAGGAGGAGGACGAAAGAGTAGTGATGCTTGGCTTTGGCAGTTAGACGATCATTAGTGACTTTGGTTAGGGCAGTTTCTGTAGAGTGACAGGGCCCGAAGCCTGACTGTAGTCTGTCAAAGAGGACATTGGATGAGAGATAGGAGGAGAGTTCAGAGTGAACGTGTTGCTCAAGCAGTTTTGAGGTGTACGGGAGCTGTGAGATAGGGTGATAGTTGGCTGGAGAGGATGGTTCCTTAAGTATAGGTGTGACGGTGGCATGTTTGAAGGTGGAAGGGACAAATTCATTGGTTAGGAATAGGTTGAAGAGATGGATTAGGGCCGGAGTAATAACTTCAGTGAGTCTGGAGATGAGATGTGACTTAATCAGGTCAAGCACACAGGAGGTAATGTGGGATTTAGACATTAGATTGGAGAGCTTTTCATCAGTGGTGGTGGAGAAACAGGTTAAAGATAAAGAGCACCGAGCAGTTGGGTAGAATGGATGTCGGTGGTGTAGAGTGAGAGTCTCTGATCGTCTCAATTTTGCTTTTAAAATAAAAGGCAAAGTCATCAGCTGAGAAAAGTGACATTGGAGGAGGCACAGGAGGACGAAGAAGGTAGTGAATAGCTGTTTGGGGTTGCGGGATAGGGCAGATACAAAAATATTCAGCCGTGGTACATTCAAAATTGACCAAATGCATTTGTCCATCTAAGAAAACTGGTAGAAAGCTTGCAACCCAGACTATAATGAAAAATTACATACAGTAGAATTATTTGGATTATAGAAAATCCAAAGGATGATGAACATTATCTCAATAGCCATTTATAAATGGTATATTAGAAAAAACAAACCTTAAATGCTCTGGGAGTTACATAGCTGTATTTCCCTGACCACATTTGTTTGATGAGTTCTGCGTAAGACTTGGCAATTTCTCCTCTCATGCCTAAAGGGTTATCCAGGTTCAACTCATCTTGATACTTATCATTAAGGAAGTACTCAGTTAGTGGTGGAGTATTGCTCAAACACTGGAAAAAGAAGAAGTATAATGATATAAATAAACATTGTCCAGTTTTATATAAATCAGTAATAATTCAGTGTATCGGCCTTTAATATTAAATAATAGAAGCATACCTTTGTGGTCACAAACTGATGAAGCAACGCAGAGATACCCCTCTTTTGCACGCATATGTAAATGTGTCTGCAAGTGAACTGCAGGAGGGCCCGATGCCTACAGACAACTGCAATGATCTCCTCTGAAATCATTGCCCATTTAATTATGATTGACATAGTTATGCTCTGCCTGCATCATGGGGGTCTGTGGGCAACTCTGGCAAATTGCACCCACTGTGGTGCACTTTCAGGGTGATCTGTATAAACATGCTTTGTCTTGTGGTCACAAGGCCATTAATAGTTTGGGAGGCCTTTTGGACCCGAAAGACTCACTTCAAAAGGAAGCAAAAATGGCAAATAGCTGCCGCAGGTCTGACTTGTCTAACCCTTGCGATCAGATTTTACTGATGGGGAAGATGTAGAAAATCATATATCCCATCTGAATAATAAGGAGTCCATGTAATATATGGAAAGGTTGGGTCTGTCACAGTTATAGTTGCAGCTAAAGAGTAGCTCTTCATTCTGGCTCGCAGAGGAAGGTCCTGACCCAACAATATAAAGGAATTATGATTTATAAATGTAACTCTAAGTCAAGTGTATTCCAAACATTCACAGTTCCATGTACTTTTAGATAACTGAAGTCCATGCACACATACATCAGTATTATATAGTCTAACTCTACAGAGCTTGTTCTTGACATTACAGTGTAAGGGTGCATGCACACTGAGTAACGCCGGGCGTGTATGAGAGCCGTACACGCCGGCATTACAGCAGACTGCCGAACACTTCCCATTCACTTCAATGGGAGCGCTCGTAACAGCGGCGTTTACGAGCGCTCCCATTGAAGTGAATGGGAAGTGTTCGGCAGCCCTGCTGTAACGCCGGCGTGTACGGCTCTCATACACGCCCGGCGTTACGTAGTGTGCATGCACCCTAACATATAGAAGACCATGCTTAGCTTCCATGAATTCCAGCCTCTATTGATTCCCTGATATCGTCCTACATTCACACACTGCAGATAGCGCATGGATTTTCAGGAAAGTACACTGCATGATACAACAGCATTTAAGTCAATGAGATTTTTGTACTCATGTACATAATTGTTAATTTTTGTTTTACATGTGAAAGTTGACGTGTGATATGGAATTTAAAAAATTGGAGCATGTCAATTCCTTGTGTATATTTTAGCCTACTGAATAGGTGAAACAGCTAAACCATGGTGAACATCTGAGACACTATTGTCCCTTTCCTTCACCTTATTACATTTAGCATCCCTATTCACAAACAGTGGATAGGTCAGCAATCCTAACGTTCAAGGTATTTCTAACCTTACCACTATTGGCAGACAACATGATCAAATGAAGAATATTTTACCTGAATTGCAGAATTCATAAAACAAGTGTTCCCCAGGTTACTTAAGCCACAAAGTCCTGGTTGCTCATTGTGTCTTCCTGGCTCAGAGTACTCATAGTTCTTGTAGGCAGCATATGAAGGTAGGCAATAGTTTGAATTTTTCACACTGGAAGAAGAAAAAAATGTATCGCTAAATGCAAATGTAATCATAGTTACAAGAAAAACTCTCCTAAAACATATATTTGTACCCAGAGACTGTGTGTTCAGGTTCACGGCTCACTTGGTTTTCTATAGGTACCTCCAACTTTAAACATTTAATATTAAAACATAGCCAGCAGCATCTGAGCATTGCACATCCAAGGCTTACTCGGTTTTGGTTTTCTTATTTGTAAGCTTTTAGCATTCGATATTGGCTATTTAATTACAGACAATACAGCGAAATTCCCAAGGCTGCTGATGCATCTCAAAGCCAATGCAATAAGAGAAAGAAAGAACTATTTATAGATGTTCAACAAGGACAGTATGATCTAATGTTCACAAGCCGAAAACAGAGAAGACCAATGAGGGATGTATAACTGTGTTCCATTTAGGTAATCTATACAGCTATGCCCAAGTGGAGAAACTTTCCAGAGTACAACTCACCTTAATCTGCAAGTCAGTAATAGGAAATTCTAAATTACATAATACTGTAAATATATGGAGTACTTCTGTATTGTCCAAACAACAGCAGACCCTGCACAACACACTATGGTATTATCACTATATTCAGAATGGACACAGAAACATGATGAAACATACAGTTATCCTATAACCATATCAGGTTGTAAGAAATAGAAAAGCTACAGCAATTCTCAGAACTAGATAGAACATGTGAATGAATGAATGAATGAACCCGAAATGTGTAGAATATTCCATCTCCAACTGTTAGCAATAGTATGTGACAGCCACAGGACCCTTGTAAGTGACAACTTCAGAGTCCATGAATTGAAAGAATAAAGAAACTGCTTTCACATTCACCATCTCCTTTTTAAGGATTCAGGGTCAGTCCTGTTCTGTAGGTGTCATGACATGTCAGTCCTCAATAATAGCTCTCTGATATGTCATTGCCTACACATCCTTGATCTCTATTAGCAGGATATCACTACTGCTAAACAAATGCAATGACACATCAGAGAGCAGCAAGGGGTTTGACAGCTATCTGAAAAGTGTGGGCCAGTTAAAGCATACCTCCAGTTATACACAACTTTCATAAATCAATAGAACAGGTTAATATATTAAACTTGTAATATACCTTATTAAATAAATGTGTTTTCTTCTCCACTTTTCAGGCAGTTACTTTTCACAAATTAGTCTATGAAGAGGGGAGGGGGATAGAAAAGACACTCAATTTCTGCTACATTGCTGTGCTCTTTAAATGCTGCTAGGTTGTAGATAAGAAGCTAACAGTGGCAGCAGCATCCTACACCATCCATTCCATCTCCACAAATCGGTGTGTGATACTGAATAGGGAGACAAATCTTATGTAAACAAGCAGTCAGACTGACGATAAGGAGCAGGAGAGCAATTTAATAATTATATTCAAATGTACTATTCATTTATGAAAAGTTGTTTATAGCTGGAGAGACACTTTAAGGCGAAGTTCACATATGACAGATTGTCCATCACAAGTCCCATTTTTATCAGGACAGTAAAAGACCTATTGCTGCATGCAACATCACCTTTCCTGTCCAAAAGACAGACACTTTATTGGATCCTGAACCCCTCCCCCCCCTTACCCTACACGGCCACGTCAGTGTTTTGCATCGGTGTTTGTAAAGGCAAGTACCTGTAGTAAAGGGTACACAAACAAGATACACTGGAAAGATCTGCGTTTTTAACCCACACTGCAAAACACTGATGTATGACTAGCGTCTAAATCAATGGGCTATTGTGGATGCAGCCAGGGTCAACGAATAAAGAAATGTGATGTCATTACCATTTAAGATGAGAATCATAATGCAGATGTGAGCAGAGCCTTAAGAAACCAAAAAGAAAATATTGCTCATTTTTATTACTATTTCTTTTGAAGATGTAGAAATATGCTTACATGCATATCATTAAAGAAATTGGCTTCTTTCATATGCATTAAACAATACACAAAACAACCTTTTGAGGAATTTCCTACAGGGAATAGAAAGATATCAATAGAAATCCCAACAAAGAAAATAAAGAATCATCATTCAACATGTAGAACTGTGTTAAATTTCAGGTTGCAGGGAAAAGGTTAAGAAATAAAATGCTGAAATATTTCATTCTTCGCTTCTTTTGAATAAAAATGCCAATTCATCATCTTTACCAAGGCAGTAAAATGACATTTTTCTTCTGTCCATTAAAACACAAATTACCCATTATGCTCAGCGTAAGAGATTCTGGCACAGACACAGATTCGATAATGAGACTTTATAATAACCCATTTATGATGCCACGCTCACTGGCAGCAAGCTTATTATTAGCACAAAGTTCTCTTAAAGACAGCCTGACAACATAAAAATTCAGTCCGGTTTGCAGTCCAGCATGCCATACAGTGGGAGGAGCTGAGCAGTGCAAAGGGGTGGGCCTTTAAATCAATCCATGGTCATGTGATGGACACAGGTGCACAGCTCATCAAGTCACAGCACAGTAATCAGACAACTGCCTGGTAATGAGCAGCACCTGTGTGTACATCACATGACCAGGGACTGAATATCACATGACCATGGACTGAATATCACATGACCATGTAGCAAACTGTTAGGAATTGATACAGAAAGTATATTAGAAATTATATCTTTTTATTATACAAACAATAACATTTTGTATCTCATTATTGGTCTGAAAGTGGCCAACCCGTTTAACATATAGTATTAGGGTAGAACAGTCAATATACCGGACTGGGTGGTATTACTCAGTGATTGACAGTCTTACCAGTTTAAGTGTACACAAAGAGTTAGCTGTCCATCACAGTGTAAGACCGCCCATTATGCTGCCAACCCAAAATGAGAGATTTAAATGAAAGAATTTCAAATATATTGACTCTTCGTCCTCAAAAGTATATATTGATCTATTCAACTCCTCCTTCTCTATAAAATGTTGCCTACAAACTGTACGGTATTTCACAGTGGGAGTTTCCTTTAACCCCTTACATGTATGGGGTATGTTGGAATTTTAGACAAAGCAATCGCTTAGCAGAATTGTCCATGATTGGAGAGAACTTCAATCATGACCATTTAACCTCTCAAATACCAAAGGAGTGGGAAGAGGGAGATAGCTACAAAAACAAAGTAAAGAAAAAAAAAAAAGGTTTTAAAGCAAGCAGGTAAATCAGTAACAACCTAATGAGAGTACCTTATAGGGGTACTTCTACACTAAATTGCAGCTCTATGTTCATGAAAATCAGCATTTTATTCTCATATACATTAGCTAAAAAGGGCTTTAGAGGAATTCCCTCTTCTGCCAGGGCTTCACTTCCTGCTCTAATCACAAAAAACTACCATTTACCAGCGCGGAGACGACGAAGAAAGGTAGGAGACGAATAGCCTTTCTTAAGGCTATTTCGACGTGGTACTTAGAAAAAATGTCGCCTGAATGATAGGATCCCTTTAAAACAAAGACTATATAAACGTGTCATCACTGTAATCGTAATGACCCGGAGATGGAGAATAAAGTTAAAGGGCTTGTCCCATCTTAAGGATCCTAGCTATACTGGTAGCTTATGTAAATTGAAGACTTTTCCTAAATATATTGCTTTAGAAAATCTGCTTTGTTCTCCTGTTATGTGAACTGATTCATCCCATTATTTACACAGTGTTGTTATAACCATGGACCTATAGGACAAGTGACATCACTCACTCACTGCTCTTGCTGGCAGGACAATCATTCAACTAATTGCAGTTTGCAGATAAAGCAAGTCTGTTATCTCTCTATGTAAACACACAGATAACACTGAGTCCACTCTGTACAATCATCTGCATATTATCTGATCTGTAGAAGTGTTGTGAGACTTCTCTGGCTGCAAGAGGGAGGGGAAGGGAGGAGAAATACAGGAAGTGAGATGAAAAGACTGCAGCCAGACTGGTGAAACACTGAGATGGGAAAACCCCTGTAATGAGTCTCTTTTACCGCAGTGTGAACGCAATAAATACAAAACCTAGAAGAAAATTGTATAACTTCATGTTTGTTCCAAGTCCGTTACATTTGGAATTTTTTTCCAGCTTCCCAATATATAATACCGAATATTTAATAGTGCCATTAGAAAGTACAATGGCAGTATTAAAATGGCTCTTTGAATGGAAAAACAAGTTATTGCTTTTAGGAAGGTAGGGAGTAAATAATGTAGCAAACAAAAAAATGTATTTAGTGGGAAGCAGTTAAGGGGATCTGATGGACTTGACATGGCGACAGACTTAGGGCACTTGTAGTTGAACTAATCCATTGAGTTCTACTGTTCTACAGAATGACAGTCCTAAACTTGCATTCAGGAAGATACAAGAGGATGCCTGGATGGGAGTTTTTAGGGACCTGTTTGGAAGATCTGCCAACATGACATTTAACCAATTCTAAGTCACTTATCATATGAATGCATTCAGTTACAGCATCTCAATAAAAGGGTCTCACAGGTAGGGCAGGGGGATTACGACCTTAAATATGCACCCATTGCTACTCCAGCATGGATGGTCCTATGCTCAATGTGTTTATATTACCACATGAATTATATAGTTTACAATCATGAGACAGCAGCAGGGGTATGCCAGCAAATACAGAACAAGAATGTAGCGAGTCATTGTCTGCAGTGGTCACATGTCGGTATTGCTGTGAATTATTGCTGCAGCAATGTAAGCAGACACTACTTTTCAGCTGGTGATTGTGCAATGGCTTGCTAGAGGCAGAAAGAGCTGCATCATTCTATGTCTGGAGACAGAACTGTTCACATGGCTACCTCATAAAGCTCATACTGCAGACTGCTGTCTGTCAGCATGAAATCTGTAGTAACACTAAAAACAGCACCTCAGAGGGATTTTTATACACTTTCCAAATAAGACTTTGCTATGCATCAATGCTGTTCCATTTTCCAGAAAAATGTTTTATGTATGTGAAAATTAGGTAAAAAGGGGCATTTCCTACACTTCCCCGAGCTTCCACTCACTGAATTTATCTACCACTAGATTGCCATCTGGCTCTGCACTCCATGCAGTCATTGACATATTTCCCCCACTGCATTTATCCTGTGCATCACTCGTGGCAGGTGCAGAATGCACTGACCTGTGCATGCCTGATTTCAGGTTACACCTGGTTATTACGAGGAATATGACCAAGGGCAGGAATTCACATGTTACACAGTCTTTGCAGCTGTAGCCTGATGTGAGTACTGCTCATGCAGAGATTGAATCACACGGTGAGCACAGTAGGGGGAGAGTTATCAATGCGTGGAGCGGAGCTAGTGGCAGTTAGGGAAAAGCTCAGGGAGGATAAGACATATCCTCAAAATACTAATCTACATAGGAAAAAAAAAGCGATTTTCTGAAAAAAACAGAACTGCATTGATGCATAAACAAGTCATATTTGGAAAGTGTATCAACAGAGCTACAAGGTACTGTGTTTAGCTTTCTTACAAAACTCATGCTGAAACTCCTTTAAATTGGAAAGATTTCTAATTTTTTACAAAATATTTTAGGTGCAACAATTTTGTTACTTATTTCCATAGTTAAATCACCTTGTAGATATTAAATACTTCATATTATGTTACATTTCAGTAACTCACAAATTTGTTCAAACTTTTGACGCTTTAATGCATCCTTTACCTGGTACTGCATCCAGAGTTTTTCCTCTAGCCCCCACCATTCCTGAGCAAAGGGGAGTGATTCACAGTTCCAATCAGAGGTGGACAGTGTCAGAGATCCTAATCACAACTACTTATTTGCTCTTTTCCAAGACCACCCACTTAGCTGTAGAGGGCCTAAGTAGCATATCAGACACCAAAACTAACTGCACTTATTGCTTGGGAACGCTAGGGGCTAAAGAAAAAATTCCAACTTCGCCAGAATCAGTACATCAGCGCCTATTAAAGGACACAAAGAATTGGAATTGGTGGAGGCGGTAAAAAGCCCTCTTTACAAATGGACAAGTATATGATTAAAACACATATGATGTCATGATTACCCCTAGTTACTGGCATTCTGAGATATATGAGAAGTATATTACTGAAAGAATAACATCTTGAGTGGCATTCTCAGGTTGAAATGACTGTCAAATGCAAGTTGTAACATGCATAAAAATCAGAGCACAGCAAAATAACAATAGACGGGACACCAACTGGGGAAATTCACGCCATTGTCAATTCTTTTGATACAGTAAAATAAAAAAAGTTCATGGACTGCACACACATGCAAAATATTGTTTCAACTTGTCAAATAACACTTATCTGCAAAAGAAAATTAAACAGGAATTTTCTTCTTTTCATTGACTGTAGAACTGAACATAGCTCGCATGCAAGTTAGTAAATGTGTAGGTTTGTTTCTCCTGTAAACAGCTACATTGCTCATGAAATACATTGCTGTAAAGCTCTACCTCTGACCAACACAGACCATTAGAAAGCCAGTACAATATACTACATTTTACACGACCTTTTTTGGCTGGTACAACTTACCTTTGGTTCATTTCTGCCTGCGTCATAAGGAACAAAACGGGTTGGCGTCTAGAAAGCAAGTTATGGGTCGCTCACACTACTGTTAGTGACCATTAGTACTGTCCGCTGTTATTGTCAGTTGCAAGATTTTACCAACAGACGCTAGCAGAACAGTCACAAATCCGTTAAAAATTCCATTGATTTGCAGTAAGATTTTATCTGGTTTCAGTTAGTGTCCGTTTACACCAAATCCCTCACACGTCCATTAATTTTCACAGACAAAAAATCCTTTGTGCAGGACTTTTTTGTCTGTGAAAAATAACAGTTTTCATGATGGACGTCAACTGTCTGTTATTTTTAACATTAAAGTCTATGGGTATTACTGTCAGGTTTTTTTTCTGCACATGCTCAAAGCAAAAAAAAAAAAAAAAAAAGAAAAAAAACAGACCGTATAAAAACGGACACTAACTGAGGTTAATGCGTTTTTTTTTTACGGATACCAACAGATCGGACATCCAACAGTAGTGTGAACCCACCCTTAGTAGCTATATAGTTTTACTGATCGTATCAATATGTTAAAGAGGTTTGCGAGCTGAAAATTGAATTTTCATACTGATTCTAAACAGGGGTGATATAAAAGCTCCAATATAGGCTGGAAACCCCCTTTAATTGTAGTATGATCTATCAAGATCCCTTCATGTTTGATTTGCCCCAAGGAAACGTGGCATGAAAAAAAGTGATCTGGTAAGTTGCTATACGCTATACCTTTATTCCAACCAACATGCCAATGGGCCCATTTAAAGGGGTTGCACATGACTTCGAAAACATGACTGCTTTGTTCTTCTCAAGAAGTGACCTCACGTCCATTGTTCACAGGACAACAATACAGCTTCATTGCACTAAAAATTAATGGGACTGAGGTGCAGATTATCCATGTAACCAACGGACATTATGTCACTTTCTGAAAAGAAGAAAGCAGCCATGTTTTCAAAGCCCTGCACAACCTTTAAAGCACATTCATAGAAGATATGACAGAGCCATTAAAAGCAGCTTCTCAACAGTGTCCAGAAGGCAACAAGAGATTGTACAATCCAAAGATACTGGCACCATCAGCATCATAAAGACAACCCCTTATTTATGCTGTATTTGAGCAGATGAATGTATTAAAGGAGAATTCCCCTTTATAATATTCAATCCTTTTGTTACTTGGAAAAAAATAAACATCATATATCACATATAGTCATCCAATAATCAGAATGGCCAACATTTAAAATTACAATTCTGCTTTGACATGGTAGGGAAATGCAATGATGGCTGCATCTTCCCCCAAAAAATAATGTTGTCATAAGGTGGATTTTCAAGAAAGAAAATTATCCCCCATATTAAAAGGGCAGGGGATAATTTACAGATCATAGGGGTCCAACCTCTTAGACCTCCAGTGGCCAGAAGTTTTGTTCTCCATTCTGAATGAAGTTGTGGATGAGCAAAGCGCATACCACTCCATTTATTTCAATGGGAATGACCAAGACAGCTGAAGTACAATGTTCTGCTAGCACTCCTACAGTCCTATGGACAGGGGATAACTTGCTTTAGTGGGAAACCCCTTTTAAGTTTAAAAAAAAAAAAAAAAGAGTTATTTTCATGATATAAGGAGTCATTGAGCTGATGTATCAGCCCTTTAAAAACATTAACATACCGTATATACTCGAGTATAAGCCGACCCGAATATAAGCCGACCCCCCTAATTTTACCACAAAAAACTGGGAAAACTTATTGACTCGAGTATAAGCCTAGGGGGAAATGCAGCAGCTACTGGAAAATTTCAAAAATTAAAATGGTCGTAGTTTTTGGGTGCAGTAGATGCTGGGGAAGGGGAGGGGGTGTTTTGGTTGTCTGTCTGCCCCTTCCCTGAGCCTGAGGACTGTTTTTTTTTTCCCCCCACTTGGAATTCAGTCTGGCTGAATATATATCTGCAGTGCTCCTATTAACCCCTTCCTGATGGAACAGGAGCACTGCAGATAACCTATATTCAGTAGACAGGGCACTGTCAGACACAGGGATACCTAATGTGTTTGTGTTTCACAGTCATTTTCTACTTTTGTATGTATTCTAGGGAAAGGAGGGATTAAGAACTTTTATTTTTTATTTTTTGCACTATTTTATGAGAGATTCTATACATTGACATTATGGCTGGTCATAAACCCCCCCCCCCCCCCCCCTAAAAAAAAAAAAAAAAAAAAAATATTTTTTTTTTTTGCTGACTCGAGTATAAGCCGAGGGGGGCTTTTTCAGCACAAAAACTGGGCTGAAAAATTCGGCTTATACTCGAGTATATATGGTAGCTTAAAAATATTTGGGAAAAATCATACTATGAGGAAGTAGTGAGCAGTAGGGCAGAGCAAAGGCAACGTAAGGGGATTGGGAAGGGAATGTTATGTTAGCACAAATTTTTAGTTTATGCACCTCTTTAATAAAAGGTAGAGCTTTACTTCAATGAAATATTTCAAGGTCAATATCTATTAAAGGGGCTCTATCACTGGGAAAAGTCATTTTTAACTAACCACATTCTTGCATAGCCTTTAGAAAGTCTATCTACCTACCTTTAGTATGTAAATTGCCTCAGTGGTTTCTGAATAAGCCCATTTTTATTCATATGCAAATGACCTTCCAGCCAGCACAGGAAGTTCCCAGCAGCATTTGTCTCTTCTATTATCTCCTATGTGCTGTCATCATCATCAGCAGAGGCCTGTGCTGTATACACCATAGGAATAGCAAAGGGGGTGCACAATGCACCATGGACCAGTCTAATTAGCATATGAATAAAAACGGACTTATTCAGAAACCACAGAGGCAATTTACATACTAAACGTAGATGTGAAATAGTCTTCCTAAAGCCTATGCAATGATTAGTTAAAAATGACTTCCCAATGATGGAGCCCCTTTTAGTAATAAGGTCACTTTCAAGAGGAAATGGTAAACCCAATATTTATCTATATCTTACAGAAAACATGACCATGCAGATGAATATATAATCCTAATCATCCGGGGCATAGAAAATATGACAGCCTTGGATTTAGTACCAAAAAGCCTAAATGAAAAAAACAAAACAAAAAACAGCTGCAGTAAAGGGAGAATTTTAAAAGGCAAAACTTAATGAGAAGGGAAAGATCAAACCCACTCAATGGAGGACAATGGGTTAAAACACTCAGGACACTGTGCTTACTTTCTGTTGTTGAAGTTGCTATAATTATTTGACAGAGATGGAGGGGAAATCTTTGGTAATGCTGAAAAATGTGATGCACCTGGTGACCTTCAAAACATGAAGACAGTGAGGAAAATGGTGAATTATGATAGAATTAGGAAACAAAAAGTCACACACAAACCCTAAGAAGTCTGTATGATCCCCAGCAGTTGTACAACATACAGAACGCACTTGTCCCCTTTTAAAACAGGATTAGCCATGCCGCTGGTTGTGACATGCTTCCATGGGCTAAACCATTCTACTGAGCAAGCACAGTAATAGAGATATGATATTTTAAACTTATGTATATGACAAAAGTAAGGGAAAGGCCCGGTTCACATCTGCGAATGGGCATCTGTTCGGGAAGTCCGCTTGGGGACCCCCTGAACAGAAACCTAATCCGCATAAAAAAGTGGTTACCTAAGGAAACCCACGGACGCTGCAAGTGCTGCTTGCAGACAAAGTTCAGCACCTCTTTGGAATACAATTCTATATTTAATTAAAATATTGTTGGTGCAACTAATGCTGCTCATTAGTATATAATTAGCATGTAATTTTTTTTTTGATTTAAGAAATATGGGCTCTGCCTTTAATACTTAAGTAGTATCCAAGGCATATAGGCCACAACACTGTGTCTGTGTATCCATCTGGTAATGCATATGAAAGCCAATGCGCACAGGGAAGCATCTGTTTGGGTGAGCTGACTTTACTTGTATTCTTTAGGATATACTCTTATTTATTTATTTTTTGTTAAACTTAAAGCTCCACAATTTTCCAAAGTACTTTTTGTATCAATTCCTCACTGTTTTCTAGATCTCTGCTTGTGTGTCCATCACATGACCATGGACTGTATATCACATGACCATGGGCAGATTTTTATCCAATGAGGGTAAGCAAAATAAATGACAGCACAGAGAGTATACTGGAAAATGATATAACTTTTCATTACACAAACATCTCTCTTAATATTGGTTTTAAACTGGACAACCCATCTAAGCCCCTTTGTGCTGCACACAAGTATCAATCAGTTATCAGACACACAAAATGCAGGAGCCAGCACGTCAACCCACCATGCAGATAGATTGGTTGTTTGGTTCAGGTGACTCTAACCTATGTTTTCCCCTTGTGAATTGTGCCTCAAGATCTTGCTGTTTTAGTCATTATGCAAATGCACTCTTTGGAGCAACTAGGGCGTTCCAGTTGCTTTAATGAAGTAAACCTCCCACTGACTGACAAAGCCAAACAAAGCATACTAAGTCACCCGACTGAGTTGCACTTGCCACTGCTAATATTCTTGGATCATACGTCAAGAATATGTGAGCAGCGAGTGAGACAGAACGCTAGTTGACACTGCCTGGTGCAGTCAGAGTAGAGAGGGGAAGAGGGTGACACAAAGTGGTGGGAGGCTCACCTCTTTGGAGCACTGGTAACGTACTGATTGCTCCAAGGAGCTAATTTGCATAGTGAAAAAAAACAGCGCTCTCTCAGTAACAGAGGCACAGATACAAAAAGAGAAAATGGTATTTGATTCAGACAACCATAATCTATCCATCAGTAGCACTGGGTTGATATGCTGTTTTCTGGTGACAGACTCCCTTTAACATGTGAAATCTTCTGCACCCACTGAAAAAGTTTTTAGTTGGGCTTAAAGGGGGTCTGCTGCAAAGGTTGGACACTAGTATGTCTGTAGTAATACTAGTCCTGTTCATCGCTCCATTCACCTTGCTGGAGAATAGTCAAAGACTCCTCTCCAGCAGTTCCAGTTGCAAAGGACTGTAAACCTTGTTTCATTGTCACCAAGTTTCCTTTAAAAGTATTTTCCAGGCTAAATAACTGATGTCTTATCCTTAGAATAGGCAATCAATTAAAATAGGCAGGGGTCCAACAACCACACCCCTGGCTGATCAGCTGTTGGAAACTACTGCAACGTTCAGGTGAGCGCTGCAGCTTTTCTTAAATACTTATTAACCACAGCCCCATACAATTGTACAGCAGCTATGCCTTGGTATACAGGGAGCAATGCAGCTGATCAAACAGCTGATCCATGGGGGTCCCAGATGTCAGACCCCCAACGATCTTCAATTGATGTCGTATCCAAAGGATAAGTTATCAATTAAGACATACTGGAAAACCCCTTTAATTAGAAAAAAGGTTAATAAAATTATGGTAGATCTCTGACAAGCCCCCCCTCTGAACCCTCCTGAATCTAAAATTTAAAAAAATCCCAAATAAATCATATAGAATTTGGGCGTAGATTAACTTCAGCTGCTTGCTATATAATGGATGGCATGCCAATTACCTTGAAAGGAGTTTTTTCAGGTGTATATGATTGATGACCTATCATTTGGATAGGCCATCAAAGATCAGTGGGAATCTGACATATAGGACCTCTATGGATCAGCTGTGTGAAAAGATGAGAACTGTAACCTCTTCACAAATCACAGCACTATTCATTACACAGTGGCTGTGCTTGGTATTGAAACTGAGCCCCACTGTCCCCATGGAACGGAGATGCAAATAGGCCACAATAATGATGATGAATGTGACATCTCACAGGGCATCACTGTCAGTTTAATCAGCTGATCGGTCGGGAGCCTAGGTATAGAACTATACAGATCTTCGATTGATGGTCTATTCAAAGGATACTCTTTCAATTTTATAAGCCTAGAAAACTCAAATAAATTTACTGATACAATTTTTTTAAACAAACATTTTATTAAGGTTTTCAAATGTTTACAATATGTAGAACAAAGATACATCGTCAGGCCTGGGATCAAGAAGTGAGCAAAAGTACTAGCAGCGGGAAGAATTATGGAGATGAGGGGGGTGAAGGGGAAGGAGAAAACCACACAGACACAGCGCCGCACCTCCCATGAGGCGACCTGAAGCGAGCGCTTCAGGCAGCGCTATGTCAGGACCCCAGGGAGGGCGGCATTTTTGATCACCTGAGCCAGTCCAGGACAAGCTGTCCCGGACTGGCTTAGCACCGAGCGGTGGTTTGGGGAGGCCACAGGAGCAGTGCTGCTCCAGCAGCCTCCCCTCACGCTCAGGCAGAGAGCAGGTCATCTCCGTGCCTGCTCTCTGCCTGCGAACGGCACTAAGCCCCGCCCCTTCATTCCACCACGCCCCTTCGCTCCGCCCCCTCCTCCCGGGGGGGGGGGGGCGGCTTTCTGTAGTTCGCCTCGGGTGGCAAAAGGGGTAGGTTCACCCCTGCACAGACAAATACCGGTCTAGTCAAAAGAGATCCAGATTCTTGGAATGTTTCTCATTTAAAGTATCAATGTTGGTCAGATAAATACTGAACAATGCTGGAAATATCATACTTATGTATGCAAGTAATATTCAAAGCAAAGCAGAGTAATATAATTTAAAATTCAATGTGAACAGATTAAACAAAACTATACAATAATAAAACAGGTAAAAACGATCCTCCCTTCCATAGATTACCACTCATAATATTTTAAAGTGTGTCTTAATATTTGCACTTTTTAAAATTTTAGTTCTGAATGGAAATCCACCTTTATTAAATTATCTATAAAGGCAAGCGCTGTTCAACTCGCACAAACACAGATAAACATTTCTAAAAAAAACAAAAAAAAACAAAACAAAAACAAAAAAACACTTACTTCGGCATTGAACCTCTTGGCCACTGACCATCTTGGTTTCTTTGTTCTATTACCAGCATCTTTGAAAGTAAAAAAAATAAATAAATAAAAAAATTAGGAACAATATTAAACCTCAGAATCACACCTCTTGCCTACTGCTGCCTGACAATGTCCAGTAGTAGAGTAGTAGTAGTAGAGAGGCTAAAGAGCACCAAAACTAAAAGCACCGATTGCTCAGGAACATAATTCCAACTGCACCAGAATCAGTGAAGCAGCACCTGATAAATGATGCAGAGCTGGACTTGGTAGAGGCGATGAAATGTCCTCTTTAACTGCACCCTGCTATTTGGTTTAAAGAGTTTGCCTCATTAAAGATACTTATTCTCTATCTACAGGATAAGCGTCTGGGGGGCTGATAACTAGTAGAATAGGGGACTGATACCTCCTCCAAGTGAATAAAGAACCAGTGTGCTTGTGTGACCAGTACTGTGGGATTTTTGAAGATTGCAGTCCGCCCATCCTTGTAGCAGTGGATGGAACGGCGCTTAGACAAGCACATCATTATTTCACTTGGAGGAGGCATGGATGACTTTCAGTCCTGCATTCTCTTGATCGTTGGGGGACCTAGTGTTCGGACCTCCAGCAATGTGACACTGTGAAAAGAGGATAAGTGTTCTTAGACAAACCCTTAAGGTCGGGGCCTAGGTGGCGTAAACGCTGCAATATGTCTGCGGCAGTAAACACTGCAATTTTTATAGTCAGAGCTAAGTGGGTGGGATTCCGGAGCATCCCATGCCCACTTTGCGGTAAAAACCACGCCGCGATCACCAAACCTGGCGTGGTTTTGGAAATCGCAGCATGTCAAAAATACCTACAGGTGGTTTCCGCATAGGCGTAATTGAAACAAAGTCTGCAGAGGAAAGAACAGCAATGCATTGCTGCTGCAGTTTTTCCTGTAGCGCTTTTTTTGCTGTAGGACGCCACATGAGGCCTTAGCTTTAAGGGGAATTTATACCTTGTAAGATGCCAGAATTTGCCTTCCCTTTAATTAAACAACAGAATATTGTCAAAATTATCATAATACATGGCAGTGCTTTCAGGTGTGTACTTTACCTGTCCTTGGTACAAGCCAGCATCTTGTATAGTGCTCTCAGGTTTATTAAGAGGCTCAAATGTATTGCTCATATATTTGTTCCACAGTCTGGTCTCTTTTTCATCTGGAATAGTGAAGATTTTTCTCATCTCCTTCTCAATCATGTCTAAATGTAGATAACATAGATATTTACAAAAGCATTATGATAAAAAATAATTGACTAATCTGTTAAGGGGTTTTCAATCGCAAGGATCATATCTGTACTACTAGCTCATGAAAGTTCAACAGTTTTCCTGAATATACAGTATATTCAGGGAGATGGAAAAACCCCTTTAAAGAGGACCTTTCATCAGATTGGGGCACATGCAGTTCTATACACTGCTGGAAAGCTGACCGTGCGCTGAATTCAGCGCACTGTCGGCTTTCCCGATCTGTGCTTGGTGTAAAGCGCTATCGGTCCCGGTACCGTAGGGCTTTACAGTCAGAAGGGCGTTTCTGACACTTAGCCAACTTAGCTCCCTTCCCTGTTGCTTCCTGATTGCGGTTCATGTTTCTCTGGTTCGGACCATCGGACTGTGTACCTGGACTTCTCTTTGGATTGCGACACTACTGAATTTATCCTCTCTAGCATTTGACTTTGGCTACGTATATCGACCTCTGCTTTCGTCACTCGCTTATGTACTTCACAGCTATCTCCGGCTTCTTCTCGAGATTAATCAATTTGTGGCACATTTTTCTGTGTTGTCAACTTTGGTCTGGTATTGCCAAGTCCATCCCCACCACTAGGAGCTCTGGTGGAAATGTCCCGAGCCTCGCTTTGGCTCATACTGGGTGTATAGCAGTTCAGTTACGGTTTTTCCACTAGTGATTGTTAGGTTCAGTTCTGCTGCTTCTCTCCATTCAGACTACTCTGGACCCTGCATCTGAGCTCCTAACACATAGATTTTAAAGTAATTTTAGACAAGTTGCTAACCCTATGGAATTGTATATTGTTCCTGTTGAGTAATCTTCTGCGAGCTATATACATACTTTCAACCTATTTAGGTGCCTCAAAGCCTGAAAAATGTGGTATTTTGGTTATTCTGCCTCCCAAAAAGCAAAAGAGTTAGAATAAATAGTAAGCAAAATGCCATGGGCTTTGTTTAAATGGGAGTGGTGAGAAACAGGTTAGATGAGCATCGCCGTTGAGTAAAAATAAATAAATAAAAAATTACCCATTGGAAAAGTTCTTTAAAAATCTCAAAACAGGTCAGTGAAAACAACTACAAAAAAAACAAAAACATACCTATTGTGTCAGCTTTACTAAATCTTCTTGTAACCACATTGTTCATATTGCCATTCTCGCATAGCTTTAATTCAGTTAGGTAAACTTCGACTTTGCAGTGCTTTACAAACATACCCTGTTCAACAACCTAAAAACAGCAAATGTCAGTGTAGAAACAAATGATGTGGAAACTACAAGTCGAAGAGGTGATAAACAGGAAATAAAAGGTTTTATATATTAAATTGTATGTCACTAAGTACAAGCTACAATACTACAAAGTCATGTGAATCTACAGAAGAGTTATTACAACATACACAAACGGAGGTCACAGGCTGAGAACATCTTGGATAATAACATAGTGACCACTTTACATGCAAGAAATTTCATCATGTTTATATTAGCTGTACTAATAATAATAGTAATACATTTTATTTATATACCGCCAACATATTCTGCAGCACTTTACCGAAAATGTACCTCATATTTACAGAAAGTTATATACGCCATTGGGTAAGTGAGGTATACACACGTCACCTCTTAGGGCCAAATATAATTTATTTACAGATACAGTGTGTCATCATTAAGACATGTAATACATACAGAATATTGTATTTATGTGAGAGGTTCCACTTTTACCATGTTTTTAAGATATTAAAGGAACCTGTGAGAACTTCCCCAAATTGTGTCCACATATGCCTTGAAAATCTTTGATGGGAATAGAGTCAGCGCAATATGAATTGCTTTTTTAGTGCTAAAGTTCCAGAAACCTTAATACAACGCAGGCAGACCCCTTTTTATGTCAAAATAGTCCAGTCAGTCGTTGTTTGGGTCAGTTGTACCCAACTGATGACTCACAGAGACACTGCTGTGAACTCCCACTTAGTTTTGTGAAATAAGGTCTCACACATCCCATATCCACCATATACTCTATTACTCTAGTGAGATTTATTTGGTGAAAAGGTTTCTTATATTTTTTCAGAGGTTGTAGGTAGACAAAGTGAAAATATAGGTTGCTAGAAGGTGAGGAAGCTATAGAAGTAATATACCAATGTTTTATCTAGTCACAAGTACTGTTAATTCCCCTAAAGGTCATTATAAATTATGTGTATGGACTAATACAATGCCTCTTAGGGATATGTCATATCACATCTCTTTGACTGCACAGGGCTTTCTCTAGCAGTGACAATGGAGGATTATGTGTTTAATGCAGGGTTCTTCTGTCCGCTTGAGAAGTCGGACATCTTCACTTGCGGACAGGGAAGGACGGGCACGGAGTGCAAAAGAACGCACCCGACGCCCATTGAAATGAATGACAGGTGTCACGGACACAGCTAGTGTCCGCTCCTAATGTCCGTGACAGATTTTGAGCGGACACTAGGAGCGGACACTACCTGTCGGTCACCGACGGTAGTGTGAACGCTCCCTTAGCGCGACAACCTTCACCTGTTACTATTTGTTCACTATTTATCAACACTGGTTGTCACAATAAGACAAGATCTCATATAGTAGAGCTGGATGTAAACAGATACTGACAATGGGGCTTGGTCTGCCAGTTCTGAAAATTACTTTGACCAACTGCGTTTCACCATAGAGATCAGAAATCTCTAAGCAGGTATTCATCTCAGCATTATCCAACACATACAGTATAATATTATAAGATCCATGCGCAGACTGAACTTTTCAGCACTTCCAAATATCTTGAATATTTTAGCATCATACTCTATAAAATGTAAACATTAGAAAAGCCTCTGTGGGATACAGCAATGAAATAGCTAAAAAACGCAAAGTCAGCGACAGGACTAGATAATCGCCAAGTGTAGCTATACAGTATTCTAAGTGCTTTACTGGCAACAGATTCAGTGTGGAACACAGACAAGTAAATGAACAACAATGATTAATATTAATCTGCAAACGTAAAATAGATTTCATGTGCGGGATATAAAAGCCTCAGAAAAATACTCAGACCTGTGACTGTGTTACATCCTATATGAATGTATCCAAAATAACTTGTGTATCCTTATAGTGCTAGTACAGAGGCAGTTACAGCACCAGGCTTCTAAACAATATTTGATTTTTTTTTTCCCTTAATATTGCAATATACTCTATTAAAATATTTGTGGCTTCCTGTTTTACTGTGTATGGGTGGGTGACCGGGCAGGCTCACTGGGTTGTCACTGTGTGTATGCTACGGCTGATACCAGTAGTACTATCCATATCCATTTCATGCTGTCAGTTATTGGGGGGCATTTACTTCCAACAAAATGGCCACACTTACTGCAGACCAAACCCTGCCCTTCTTTTAAACATCCTAGCTTCCATGAAATAGAATAAGAGGGAGGGAAAGGGAATGAGAAAAAATATGGTGGCAGCCATAGGGAAGAATACACTGCTTTGATGTGAGGCGTCATATAGAGAATTATTTATTTATTATTTCAGAAACCTAATCTCAGGACTGGTTCACATCTGTATTCGGTAATCCGTTCGGGGAGTCCGCATGGGGCCCCCCCAAAGTGGAATACCAAACGCATTGACAAGCGGTGAGCACTGAAAGTACACAGACGCCATAGACTATAATGGGATTCGTTTGTTTTCCGCTCGAGTCATGTGGAGAGGAAAGTAGTTCATGGAGTACTTTTCTCTCTCATGTTCTGTGCGGTGTCTCTACAAACTTTCTGTCTAAAGCGCTACGGGAAGAACCACGATACATTGCCACCGCGTTTTTTCCTGGAGCGCTTTTTTGCTGCGGGATGCCACGTGGGGCCTTAGAGTATTATTTTCAAACTGTCTATTACATTCACCTCCATTTCTGTAACTCGGCTACATCACCCAGCTAGCCTAACCATCATGTAGTTCACTTGGGACCTTTCAATGCTGATCTTTATACTACTCAATCAGTCTTTACAAGGTTCACATGCATAATTTATGTACTATATATCTTTTTAACTCAGAGCTGTCATCATACTTTCCTGTGTTATTTAAGAGGAGGATAGTATAGAGAGAATAGAGTACAGCAAAGAAAACAAAGAAAAAAAATCATCCCTTTGACTACAGCTATGAGTCCTAAGTATTGAGAAGAGAAGTTCTTTACCTTGATGGCTGTCATGTATCTGCAGCTATAGACAGCAGCCATTAATCACTTGTAAGAGGGGCGGCGGAAAGCAGGAGAGTGCTCCAGAATAAGAATTGCTTTGTATTATTTGAGAACCACTAAGGCCCGGTTCACATCTACGTTTGGGCCATTCCGTTCACGCGGAGAGAAAAATCCTGCAAGCAGCACTTTTCTTTCTGCATTTTTTGAGTGGAAACTACACTGACCCCATTATAGTCTATGGGGTCCACGGGTTTCTTGGGTAACCACTTTTTTTTTTAATGCAGATTAAGTTTCCGTAAGGGGGGTCCCCAAGGGAAGTCTCTTAACGGAAACCCATGCGCAGATGTGAACCGGGCCCAATTGCCATAAGACTACATGCACATGGCTATTTGTTTTGTCAGTATGTGATCTACGTTTTTAATTGAGACTACAATGATGCATTGATTTCTATGGCCCATTAAGGACCTGTGTGGGGGACCATAAGCCCGGACTCATTTACAAAAATGTATGGGTTCTGGGAAACCTACCATTATGCTTTTTCACAAGCATGTGCATATTACCTCTGGCACAATTTTTTGTGCTATCTGGATTCACAAGAGAGCTGACTGGTCTCCATGTTATGCAGGCTTCTTTAAAAAGCTTTCTTTGTCCTGCAACCTGGGACTCTCCAGATGTTGTGAAGCTACAAGTCCCATCCATGTCACAACATATACATTCCTATTTATATTATCTTGTACTGGCACTGAATACAGTTGTCAGATGAAAGGATAAGGATTAGGAATTTTTTGTCAAGCTTTTTGTTGTTGTTGTAATTTTTAGCTGAAAGTGCACTTTAATGAACAGCAAATGGAAAGTCATGTATTAAAGAGGCCCTCCAGCATGTATCTATTCTACCAATACTTCTAACTTATTTATTCCTCAAAGTCATCATCTTCCCCTAATATGGCTTTCTGGTCTCTCAATGGGTCACCAAGGGATATCAGGCAACAGAACTTTCTGTAGGACTCAAACAGCATAGTTTGTATCTCACAGGCTGTCCATGGGGAAAAAAAACCTGCTACATAATGGAGGAGATCACAGAGCAGCCTCCCTGACTGTATATTTACTGGTCTCTTCGATTATTTGGAAGAATATATAAAGAAAAGGATATTCCCACTGCGCCTCAGCAGCAGTGTTCGCACGATCCTCTAGTTAGTAAGTCCTCAGCTGATCATGGGGTTGGCAGACTGACATGCCAATTCACACAACAGACAGAAGCTATTTTTTTCTCTATAAATCTATGAGGGTCTGTAGGTTACGCTTTCACAGACTTGCTTAGAAACCAGGGACTTTGGGAAGGTCAGTCTGTCAAACATATGACAAGCCGAGGACCCGTTTGAATGTTTTCATTGAAGACGACAGAGGAGTTGGGAAAAATAGCTATTGATCAAACAGTAAGCTTTATGGCTATCTAGATCGTGAAAGATGGCCTGTGTAGGCCAGGACTTGTTTGTCACTCTGTCTAATATGAATCATGGGTGGAATTTAATATAAAAATAGCATGAACTGAAAGCCAATAACCAGGGTTCATGTGAATAAAACACTATCCTGCATCCCTATCGGGGCCTCCACTGCTGAGATATTAGCTTTTTCCTCTAATATATTAATGAACAATTTGGAGCACTGAGGATGTCACTGTTGCTCTCTTCACACCAAAGAATTACCTCCCTGCTATGTCTGATAGGGCCAGGCAGTGTACATGTCAATCACAGCAGGGAGGGAGAGACCGGGTGCATGAAAACATAACTCTTTGGCATGATGAAAGCAACTGTAATGTTCTTGTTGCACCAAACAGCTCATTAGCAATGGAGGCACCAATCGGGAAGCAGGGAAAAAGGCATTTTATTCACAGGAGCAGCAGATATCTGACTGTGCTTATAACTTCAATAGAGACTGCTGTGTTGACAGACTCCCATGAGTACCTCTAACCAGGTGTGACAAGCCCAATGACATAAATGCACCGTCACTTTCTGCATTTTGTTTACTTGTGGTTTATCTGGGGACAGGTTCTCTGTGCTGTATTTTATGCATCAATACATGTACATATGAACCTATACTAAGAGGGCTGATGTCTTTGGAATGGCTGAATGGTTCTGGATAAACAAAACACCAAATTGCTCAGGGTGACAGCATCAGCTGCTGTAGGTCATTGGGCTTTTCAGACCTGGTGACAGTTCCTCTTTAAGCCTGGATTCATGTGTAACTGCACTACAATATTTAATGATATTATATCAGTGAATCATGTCCTCAGGCACTTCTCTAGGCATGGTACAGCTCAACTGTTTTATATGGAGTTCTTCTTTAATAATGTGGAATCTAGCTAAACCAAACTTTTATAAACAGAAATATGGTAAAATATAGGTATGAATGACATACTGTACCTTGCGAGCTATGGGTTCCTGATTCTCCATAACTGTGTACCAGCTAACAAGCTTGTTCCAGCCCTCAGTAGGCAACAGAATGTAATCAAGTTCATCAATAAGATGCTCCTTGAGAGACTGTGTATCAGTATCTGTGAAAGAGACTGTCAGTATTTAAACATGAGAAACCACACCAGTAACAAATATGTACACAGTTTGGCACTTTCTCCAACAAATCGTTGCACATTAAATTTCAGTTCAATTATTTTATTACATCCGTTTATGTCATATGAGCTATGAAAAATTGAACATGATATAATCAGGCATGTGGCAGATATACAAGGCCAAGTTTGTGCAATACAGTCAAGGTTTGTTTTGAGGACAAAAATATACTACAATAAAATGAAAAAAAAAAAAGGAATGCATGTAAGGTATGTTCTTGACTTCCATTACTAGAAGGAAAGGAAAAACAAAAACACGAACAGTACAGTTCTGGAAAACTGAAACCCGCTATGTATGCACTTCTATTCTGTTACAGGAAAATAACAGTATTCAAATTTGTACATTTTTCCTGCCTGACTTAACCTGATGGACAATGAAAGTCAATGACAAAAAGGGTGCTACAGTAAAGTCCTCTGCTGGCATTCATTTTTGTAGAACATTTTAAAAGGAAAAAGAAAAAAACAAAACAAAATAACATATACAGCAGTATAGCAAATACATGGTATGTTAATATACCTGTATATTAAATATATATTACACATAAATAGCTAGACTGAGTCAAAAATGTAAGAGAATGACCTTTAAGGAGTCCAGAATTATCAATGGGACCTGGATACACATTCTGATCTCCCATCTGGTACTTGTCCCAGCTGTCAAACCCCACATATTTCTTCCACTGTTTGAACCAGCGACTGTCAATCAAGTACCTAAAAAACCAAAGAGATTGCAATGAGTAACAAACAAGTCAATAATCAGTTTAGACTGCAGAATCCAGGGAAGCAACTATTGGAGACATGTAATAGTAACAAGCAGGCTCGGTTCATGTCTTAGAATGTACTAAAACAGTAAAGCTGTATCCATCTAATGGGGGACCCCATGCACTATAACCGAGTCTGTTGGGTAGCCCTTACTTTCATCAACATTCTGCTAGAAGAAAAAGTCCTGCATACAGAATTTCCTTATCTGCGCTTTTAAGCAAACTGCATGAAGCAAACTAAACTTTTGACTCAGATATGAAGACATTTAAAAAATGATTAAGCGTGTTGAATTGAATCCTTATTCACAAGGAAGATATGCTGCTTACAGAGATGTCTGGCAGCAGCTTACTGCGCTTTCCCCATTCAAAACCCATACACATTCATCAGAAGAAATAGCGGTTAGCTGAATGAGCTTAGACAGACGAGTTTGGCCTACGGCCCCACGTTGCAGAAGTGCAGCTTATTTTGTTGCAGATTTTGTTGCAGTTTTTTGAGCCAAAGACAGGAGTGGATTGAGCAGAAGGTACAAGTATAAGTACTTTATATATATCTCCCATTCCACTTGTAGCCATTCTTAGATTTGGCTCAAAAAAACGCAACAAAACAAGCTGCTTTTCCGCAAAGCCTCTTGGAGGCCAATATGTAAAGCCATTAGATAGGGAGAGACAATTAATTGAAAGTCAGCTAAATTAATCATTAGGAACTTGCTGACATTGATTATTGGAATTATTTTGCATCCATGTCCTATGGTTTCACAATGACATTAGCTAAAAGATATTGTCGGGGGAATCATAATACCCCAGAGATATGCTGTCTGTAAAGGAAAATTAATTAACAGGCCAAGATCGGCCTCCGCCATCTTTGACCTGGAGAACCACAAGACACATGGTGGTCGTGTATCAAAATGGATTCTGCTTTAATGGTGGCTAGAACAAAGTATATATCACATGGCATAGACAGAACAGGATTGGCTAGTATAATTAGCATACATCCATTGGTGGAGAAGTTTGTAACAATAGCCCTGATGCATATCTATTGGATAAGAAACTGGAGAGAGGTCACACCCCCCTGTAGGCTAGTTTTACTCTAAAATGGAGTCAGTGACCTCATGGTAGCCGCATGGTATCAATCAAAATGGCAGCCATCAGCACATGTCTCAAATACACATCCTAGATGTCTATCTCATGGTATTCTAAAGACAATAGACATCCTTGTTGGAGACAATTATATTTACAATCAGGATTGCTGATGCATGAATAACCAAAATTCAGGGGCACAGTGTGGCATATAAATAAGGGACATGGCATGTAAAAAGGGGAGTATCCTAAAGTTATTCATTAATCTTAATAGAGGTAAAATGCTCAATTAATCGTGGTATTACCCCTTCTTCTTACTCGTGATACCCGTGTCTGGTATTTTAGTCAGTGCTAGAAAATTTCACTGTCTAACATGTAGAAATAAAAACTGCACATGTAGATATAGACACAAGTAAAAAATGACATTTAATAGCAACCGTAGACTCCCACAGTATGCGTTATCAAATTAAAGGAAACTTACTAAGACCCGGTCCACACCTGTATTCGGGGACTCCAAGAATGGAAACCTATCCACATAAAAAATGGTTACATTAGGAAACTGGCGGACCCCATAGACTATAATGGGGTCCGTGTGGTTTCTGCACAAAAAAATGCAGAGAGAAAAGTGCTCCTTGTGCATATTTCATGTGGAGAGGGGAATGGAATAGCCCAAATGCAGATGTGAACCGTGCCAGAGTATATATCTTTGTTAGAACTACACTATCAAAAAGAGGTGCAGTAGAAGATGGAGATTACAGGGGGGGGGGGGGGGTGTGGACTGATAAGTGTTTAGCTGAAATAAGGAACTGCTAAAGATTGATGATGCAAATTCTTAGTAACCAAAGAGAAAACAAAAAGCACAAAAAAAAATGCATGGTTTGACTGTACTTTGGTAAATTCCTATATTACCGGTAATCTCTGTACGCGAGAATAATAAACTGGTCAAACATACTAAGAAATTGCTCCTGTTACTTTCCATTCATTTTTATCTCCTTATAAGTCCTTTAATAGTCTTTAGTGTCCTTAAATAGGTCTCAATAAATATGACAATAATTTACTAACAGTCTTATAATGGCTTTATGACTAAGCTGTATATTTAGTGTCAGGGATGGGAACATGCAGGGCGCACCCTTGGCACTAAATGTACAGGATGACTTATACTTAGGGCAGTGACAACTCTGCATGTACGATACAAAATACTCATGACAGGGACCATCAGATCATTTATGGTAAAGGGAACCAAACATAGAAACGAAAAGTAAAAAGTAAAAACTTCCCCAGGTCACTCTGCAGCATATTTTGCATGTTCCTGAAAAAACTAATTTTGTTGAAATTCTGCAGAATTTCCTAATGAGCGTTATCATTTTTGGCTGGTGAAGTGGCAGCGCTTGACAATCTTTGTACCTTACTATTAAGGGAGCAGAGGAGGAAGACTTCTGCTCCACCAAGCTGTCTTACAGCCAGACACAGGACAGTAAGGAGGAGGAGGAAGGAGGACATGGCTCATGAGACAATCTGTCACTGGGTCTTAAATCCCAATGTCACACCTTATCTGATGGGCAATCTTGTCCTTTGTTTATTCAAATCTGTTCCCCGTTTCAAAAATATAAGCCCTTTTAGTGTTTATTCAAAGTAGGATCTATTAGCCAAGCAGTCAGTAACATGGCATGACATACATCAGAGATGTTGCCCCAAGGGACATCACATTGTTACTGCCCACTTGGCATCAACACTAAAAGGGCTTATGTCTTTGGATTGACTGAATGGATTTGGTTATCCAAAAAATTCTTAGGGCGACAGCGCCTCTAACCGATGACGTATGTCATCTTTAAGGGAGAAAGCACAGTAATATAATTTTTATAAAATTCTCCACGTGTAGTGTTTCTCAAACCAATTTCCATAGCAGGTTCTTCATATCTTTTATTGCTGATGCCACTTTTGCCATTCTGCATGACTTGGCCAAAAGCACATAAAAGTCAGTGAATTTGAAGGCTAAGCCAAGCATGCATGATAGGGCTTAGGGGTGTTAAGTGACAACTGAAACACTGTCAATCAATCTGCAGAAAAATTTTCACATTAATAAATTCCTACAATGCAAACAGTTGACTTTGCTGGAAAAAAACGCAGCTGGACAGGCACGTTTCCTCTGCTGGATGCTACAAGAAAAGCGTAGTATTACATGGCAGCCATTAAAAAGGGTACTCTGGTAATAAGTCGTCACCTATTCATGGGTTATTGGATAACTGTCTGATCAGTGGCGGTCCAACTTCTAGCACCCTTACCAGTCACAAGAACACAAGTCCTATGTGCACCATTTTGTGACACTCAATTTAATTCTAAGGAACTGCTCGGCTTCTATTCGGCAGTCCCACAGAAGAACTACCACTCCATTCATATGGGGCACACAGGGTCCCTGTTCTCATGATTGGTGGGAGCCCTAGCAGGCAGATTTTTATTCCCATCTATGAATGGGGAATAAACTTTAATTACTCGACTACCCCTTTAAGATGAACGGCCTTCTAATACAAGGTAGACTGGAGACCACTAGAATGTAAAAAGGTATTATAAAGGTAGGGTGAAGATTCTAACAAAATAATTCATTATGGGTTTCATGTTCAGTGAAGTGTTTTTTATTACAGTATACAAATTGCTGAGTTCCTTTCTCTGAGGTATTGAAAAGTCCATAAAAAGATTTAGGGGACTTCTGTTTCCAGCAACTACATACAGTCTCATGCTTGTTTGGTCAAATAGCTTTCATATAACAAGCTCATCAGATTTAGATCTTACTTTGGGTGACTCAGTACACATATCCATTACACAAAGTCTTTTGATTTTAATGGGCACCCTGCAATACTATTGTTCCCCTGTAGTGGCGCTGCATATTGGTATAGTGGTATCTAAATAAAGAAGGAGGTGCACATATGGCTATATACTGATATATTTTTGCCTCGCAGAAAGCACTTACTTCCTACAATATAGTTATGTAAGTGGTTGTCGTGAATGGCAAGCATCCTGGCTTTGAGACACGGCTCCCAAATAACAAAACTGCATAAACTATAAAGACTTTGAATGCGCAAAACATTTAACATTTCACTTTCACCAAGAACAGCGTGATACTCTTTGACTTGAGATCCCACAGAGCTGTGTCACCTTACAGCAATAAAACAAGCACGCATTCTACCTAATGAATAATATAACTGACAAAATAGCTCATTTCCATAAGTATAAATCTTTTATACAGCTTACTTTTATCAGTTTCTGAAAACTTTTAGCATATGTCATGCATACTACTGAAATGGGAAAAGGATTGGGAATAAATGCAGACTAGTTTGTAGTATTAGTACCAACAGTTAAGAAAACTAAATATCTGACCCCGGGTTTCCGTCCTATTCCCCAAGGAAACTGGACAGGGGACAGCTTCCCGGCAGTCAGTTTTAAAACCCATTCATTTGGAAGCCGTCCCCTGTGCAGTTTGGCCTGGGATTAGGACGGAAACCCGACGGACTGATACAGGGCATACAGGGACGCAAGTGTGAACGCCCCCAAGGAATACAAATAAAGAAAACCCCTTCAATATATTTTGGAAAACACCTTAAAAAAAAAACCCTTCTAATGATGAGTATCGAGTACAAATAAGACCTCACTGGTGAAACAGAGCAATAGTTGGTAGTACGAACCAATTCCTCTTTTTCACCATTGAGGTCTTATCTGTATTCCTTACCCATTATTACAAGTGGTTATTTAAGGTGTTTTCCGAAATATATTGAAGAGGTTTTCCTGGCTTATCCTTTTTAAAGGGGCTCTATCAGCAAAATTATGCTGTATGAGCCCCACATATGCATGAATAGCCTTTAAAAAGGCTATTCAGGCACCACTAATGTTATTTTAAACCCCCTGCCCGTTTTAAAATAAAACTATAAAAACATATATGTAAATCATACCTGATCGTGCACGCTGGGCGGTTGTGTCCGATCCGACGTCATCTTCGGTCCTCCTTCCTCTTCTTTCTTCTTCCAGCAACATCCTCCTGTCCTGGCTCTTCGCTGCCTTCATCTTCTTTTCTTCCGGATATGAGGACGTTTGCGAGCGTTCTGCGCATACTCACGTAGTTCTAAGGATACTTAGAACTACAACAAAAATGGCGGCGGCGCGTGCGCAGTTGCGCTCCAGCGGGAGCGTTACTGTGCACGCGCGGGATTTGAACACAACCCGCCAGAAAAACAGAAGATGAAGGCGGAGAAGATCCAGAAGAGGAGGACGTCGCTGGAAGAAGAAAGAAGAGGAAGGAGGGACCGAAGAGGACGTCGGATCATGCACGACCGCCCAGCGTGCATGTTCAGGTATCATTTACATATATGTTTTTATAGTTTTATTTTAAAACGGGTGGGGGGTTTAAAATTAGATTAGCAGTGCCTGAATAGCCTTTTTAAAGGCTATTCAGGCATACGTGGGGCTCATACAGCAAAATTTTGCTGATAGAGCCCCTTTAATGTCAAATATAAGTGACTAACATTTTTCCTTTTACTCATATAAGTCTATGTGGTATTACCATAGACAATTCTATCTACGGAAACACTGGCAGTTTCCCTATAGCTAGAATTGAAACAGAAAGTCTGCAGAGAGAACCTTTGCGAATTTTCGGTCTAAAGTGCCGTGTGAAGAACAGCGATGCTTGGGCGCCGCGGTTTTACCTGCATCGCTTTTTCTTCTGTGGGACACCACTTAGAGCCTTGACCCTAAGCAGTAGTTTCTGGATCTTTCTTGCTGAGGGGTCTACTGTGGTAGGCATGCTGCAGTGGATCTAACACTTGTGGCCTTAATCTACATTCACATGACTGTGGTGCAAAATGGCAGTGAAGAAAGGTTGTACGGAGAGATCCATTGTCCTAGGCAAATATACAGCATGACCTATATATTGACGGTCCTTTAAAGCACATCAACACATTGTGGAAAAAATAGCTGCAGAAAAGCTGGTTTGAAAAACGCATGTCAATTTTACCAGTGGAATTGTCAGTGTTTTCCTAGAGATTTAATAAATATCAAAACGAAAGCAGCACTATGTAAATACACACAATGGGAACAAGCCTTCAGTCAGTGGCAAAATGACCTGTACTTTACTTTTATAGATTTAATAAGTGAAGAAAAACTGCAGCGAAAAATGCAGCATTTTATTGCATTTTTTCCCGTAGCTTTTATTGCATTTTTTTCTTTGTGGTTTTTCGTCCCTTCTTAAATCTACAGGGGAAACACAACCATTTCTGTAAGAAAATTTAACATGATGTGTTTTTCAACAGCTGCAGAAAAAAAATGCATTGGATTGCTGCTGCGTTTTTTTTCCCATAGCTTTCTTTGCTGCATTTCACTACGTGGGGCTTTAGCCTAAAGGAGATTTCAATGGCCTAGGAAAGCTATTTCCCACTCCTATAGAATTTTAAAAATATGCAAAACAAAACTTTTTCCATAAAAAGAGTGAAGCCGTTTATCAGTCTGGCACAGAAAACACATAGCACTGTACTAAACAGGACGTTATGTTCTATTCTTGTTGTTTTTGAACTCTTCCCAATATAACAATACCAAGACAAAAAACAGAGCAACTAAGACATAGCAATAGATGTTTAAGTAAACTTTACACGTGTCAATGTTTGCATTTTGTTAGTGGGGTCTGTATTATGTTCTTATGTTTTACATTACACACTTGCCCCCTCCCTCCCTGAGAATAAAAACATGTTTCTAAAAGGAGATGTTGTTATATATGGTAACTACTGTTCTGAAGTACTGGGCTGATAAGCCCTTATCTCGTCTATAAATGACAATGGCTACATGACCAATAGCAGGACACTACATGAACAATGGCAGATGAAGCAAGCCTTCTTCCTTCAATCTGTAATACGAAGCAGTGGGTTGCCTGCAAAAAGCATGGAAAGTTGTCATAGCGGCTTTCTTTACTGGATTGCATCGACTATAGCAGCATATACCAATTAAGGTAAACAGAACTGAACAGTAATACCACGCACAGCCTATGGACAGGTGTGGCAGTGTTTCGGTCATCCCCTGCAAAACAGAAGAATCTCACATCTGGGACAGCCATGCTACAAACTAAATAACTACATACATACAGCAAATATATTCTTTATTCCAGGTACTGGACTAGGAGGAAAGGCCATTAAAAACAATACACTAACATCTACAATATATAATTTACACTAAGTTTCACAATGTCAATCTCCTGGAGCAACAGAAGCAATGATCTAACCATTATACCATGCTGTGTTCTGAAATGCTCAGACCAAGAAAAAAAGATTTCTTCCATATCTTACATACGGTACTTGTCACACTTTATTGTTTCAGATTTTGAAACAAAACTTACCATAAGACAAAACTTGATTTATCAAGGAACATTTAATTTATTGAAAGAAAAGATATCTGGCCCCTACTGGCCCTCTCTGAAAATGTAAAGTTCTACAACGTTGTCGCCACTTTCACATTGGGTGAATTTTAGCAGCCGCCTGCACCTTAACTCTATGGAACTGTAGTATATGCAGCTCTTAGGGAGCCTTTACACGGAGTTTATGCTCCGCTCATTCAGACACGTAAACACGTGTCAAAGTGACCGCTGTAAAACACAATCCCATAGACTTCAATGTGTGCCGCTCCTCCGCGCGCTAAACGTTGAAATCAATGGGAGGCTTTTAAACCCACTGATTTCAATGTGTAGCGTGCGTAAGACCGACACACATTGAAGTCTATGGGATTGTGTTATACAGCGGTCACTTTGACACGTGTTTACGTGTCTGAATGAGCGGAGCGTAAACTCTGTGTGAAAGCTCCCTTACAATCTCAGAGATTTGTCCCCCTGCAGACACAGTACTACTCTTTTTCATGGGCTAATTCCACTGTTACTAGAAAGATGGACTCTGTGTAAAGACTGTAAAGCAAAAATCACTGCTACCCAAGAGGAATATGATACTTCTTACATTAGCTGTAAACATCTTGAATAAATTGCAAGATGCCAAAACTATCATGTAAATGTCTGCTACCTCTGTATGCACTGGAGAGGCTGTCAATCATTAGTAGGATAGCCCCCTGGACTCAGAAGCACAGAAAGAGCGGAGATATACATGAATATAAGACAACTAATGGTACGTTTCTAGCAAAATTACTACATATATCAATCTGCTCAAGAAATCCTGCCTGCAGACTGGACTGCATTTTCAATATGACTTGGAAGTACTATAGTAGATTAATGAAGCTAAACGTACTGAAAACCTGTCTTAAAGGGGTTGTCCAGGATATGTGTTTGTTTTGGAATGTGCCTGGGGAAGGTGAATAAAAGAAAAAAAAAAGCAAACAAAAAAACCCCCATACTTACCGGATGTCTTCTACTGCGGTCCGAGGTCCTGCTGCTCTGGGGTCTTGTATGGACAGAAGTCCCTACTGCACGTGACCGCTAAGTCCAATGAGTGGCCGAAGGAAAGGAGGCAACACAGGTAGTGATGTCCCATGTCCTTTCCTAGGGCTGCTGCTTTGTCTCAACAGTCACGTAAGGCAGGATTTTAACTAGAAGAAGACCCCCCAGGAGCAGCAGGGAATTTTTTTAAACTTTATTTTTTAACCTTCCCCTATCTTGGACAACTCTAATTTGTGCCAAAAACTGGCCTATAGTAGCCTTACCACTTCAAAAAATACATGCTTTACAGTATTACATAACTCAACCATTGTTCTATTAAAGTACAAGTGTGGGTTAGCCTTACAACTGCTGTGAAATAGCTTATTCTATCTGTTCTTAGATCGCTCACATGGACCATTAAAACAACAGCCATGTCAACAGAACAATTAAAAGGGGTTGTGCAGGACTTTTAAAACACAGCTACTTAGTCCCAGGAAATAACTTCATGTCCGTTGGTGACATGGCAATGCTAGCGAGCAGAGAGATTACCAATCTGATTACGTTTCCAATATCATTCTCATGCACATTTGATACAAAAAAAACGCTTTCATTTGTTAATGGTAAGATATAGATGTAGCGAGTGCCACAGTCGTTACAAAGTAATGGCTATAAAAAAGGAGTAGCACACCAAATGTTCGGCGTGTTAAACACAACGTGATAGATGAAGTACTGATGTGCAGGAGTAACACGTGCTGTAGGTTAGCTGCTGTAGTGTGATGAATATGGGTTGTCTGTACTGCTGCAGTGACAGGCGCAGTAAATAAGAGGACAGTAGAGTAGATGTCTGCTAGTTTTACTAATGAAATACCAGGTATAGTTAATATAGTAACTGTGTGGTGAGTATATGCTAGCTGTAGTTATGGGGTGACAGTTTAGAATGAAAGAGGGGTCTTTGTGTCGCTGATGTAGTAGAAACATGTGTATGGTGACAGCTGAGTTGGGGGTGTAACAGATGTAGTACAGGGGTGACACGTCAGAAAGAGACATTGGGGTAGAAATAGGTTAGCTGTAATACTTTGGTGACAAGAGCAGGGGATGCTGTGAGAGCTGTACTACTGTGGTGGGAGTAATATAGATATAGGTTCCCTGTAATGCTGACATTATAGGTGTAGGGTAAGGTGACAGTGGACCAGCTGCAGCACTGGGATGGTAGTACTGTGGTCATAGGGGTAGTATTTGGCGACAGTGGGGTAGGTGTAGTACTGTGGTAATGTTAGGCGACAGTGAGGTAAGTGTAGTACTGTAGTGATAGGGGTAGTATTTGGTGACAGTGGGGCAGGTCTATTACTGTGGTGATAGGGGTAATGTTAGGTGACAGTGATGTAGGTGTAGTACTGTTAGTACTGATAGGGGTAATGTTAGGTGACAGTAAGGTAGGTGTAGTACTGTAGTGATAGGGGTAATGTTAGGTGACAGTGAGGTAGGTGTAGAACTGTAGTGATAAGGGTAACGTTAGGCGACAGTGAGGTAAGTGTTGTACTGTAGTGATAGGGGTAATGCTAGGTGACAGTGGGGCAGGTGTAGTACTGTGGCGATAGGGGTAATGTTTGGTGACAGTGGGGCAGGTCTATTACTGTGGTGATAGGGGAATGTTAGGTGACAGTGGGGCAGGTGTAGTACTGTTAGTACTAATTGGGGTAATGTTTGGTGACCGTGAGGTAGGTGTAGTACTGTAGTGATAGGGGTAACGTTAGGTGACAGTGAGGTAAGTGTTGTACTGTAGTGATAGGGGTAATGCTAGGTGACAGTGGGGCAGGTGTAGTACTGTGGTGATAGGGGTAATGTTAGGTGACAGTGGGGCAGGTGTAGTACTGTGTTAATGTTTGGTGACAGTGGGGCAGGTGTAGTACTGTAGTGATAGGGGTAATGTTTGGTGACAGTGAGGTAGGTGTAGTACTGTAGTGATAGGGGTAATGTTAGGTGACAGTGGGGCAGGTGTAGTACTGTGTTAATGTTTGGTGACAGTGAGGTAGGTGTAGTACTGTGGTGATAGGGGTAATGTTAGGTGACAGTGGGGCAGGTGTAGTACTGTGTTAATGTTTGGTGACAGTGAGGTAGGTGTAGTACTGTGGTGATAGGGGTAATGTTAGGTGACAGTGGGGCAGGTGTAGTACTGTGTTAATGTTTGGTGACAGTGGGGCAGGTGTAGTACTGTAGTGATAGGGGTAATGTTTGGTGACAGTGAGGTAGGTGTAGTACTGTGGTGATAGGGGTAATGTTAGGTGACAGTGGGGCAGGTCTATTACTGTAGTGATAGGGGTAATATTAGGTTACAGTGAGGTAGGTGTAGTACTGTGGTGATAGGGGTAATGTTAGGTGACAGTGGGGCAGGTCTATTACTGTAGTGATAGGGGTAATATTAGGTTACAGTGAGGTAGGTGTAGTACTGTAGTGATAGGTGTAGTAAATATACCGGTAGTGAGATGAGGATAGGTGTGTGCGACCCGCAGTACTGGGGTGACAGGCGCCGTGTATGGTGACAGCAGTGTAGCAGTGGACAGCTGGAGCATACATGTGACAGGTGTAACAGGCAGAGGCTGGCGGGTGGTGACAGCAGTGTGGTCCCGCAGGCCCCTCGGCCGGTACAACTGTAGGCCAGGCACCGGCATTCTCAGGCCTCAGCACTGGATGCGGATGAGTGACAATGAACAGGTGACCCCGGTGCCCGGCTGCAGCGCTCAGTGCCAGGCATGATACAGATGTTTTCACTGTCACTCACGACCCGTCTTCCACATCTACGCCCCCGACAGCGCGCCTGCCTTGATTCTACGCCCTCCTGTCGGTTCCGCCCGGGGCCCTACTAGCCTTTGCACCGCTTACCAGGTGTCCCCTCTCCGAAGAGGGGTTTTCAGCAGCGCTGACACTTCGGATCTCTGAGTCTCCAGATCAACCACTCCGCCCTCCGCCATCTTCCTGCACTGACAGCTGCGCGCTGCATCCTGGGAGTGACGTCACTGCTGGGAAGTAGGGGAAGCGTTGAGAACGGCCGTGTGCGCCCGGGAGACTGAGGAGCCAATGGCTGGGGACGAGACCTGTAACCAGGACACGGGAGGCAGCTCATGGCGAGCCAAAAATATAAGCTGGGGAAGGAGGGGACATGACTGCACTAGGCTGGCGTCTGAGAAAACTGGCCACATGACAGCCGGGGTGCCCTCAGAAGCAGCGCCATGCAGAGTATTGCTCCTGCCTCCAGTATACACAGACCCTTCCAGCAAAGTTCCTTGTAAGCCCTTGTAACTGGAGAGCAGGGCAGATGGGGCCTGGGAGTGATTCGCTCTAAGGTCTTATTCACACCAGAGATTTATTAAATTGTCTAAAAAGAAAATAGTTTTAGCCGCCCTTAGCAACCACGCAAATCTGCATTGTGATTGGTTGCTATGGCCAACTAAGACAGTTTTGCCTTTAGACTATTTGGCTATTGTAATAAGTCTTTCTTACCGGTCTTGATAACTTTGCCCCGGTCTGTGGGGTGGATGTAGTTACATAGCTTAGGTTAGTTTGGTTGTACGGACCAGGTTACCCAGCCTGAATATTGCCACCTGAGTCCGGCAGAACAGAACTAAGAGGCCCCAAAATCCTGCTTCCTTTTTTCTCCGCCGGCTTTTTCACGTTGCTAGCCGCGATGGGATACCGCTGCAGTGCATTGGCATCTCGCTCCTGATTAGGCCTGGATGAATGGGTCTGATAAGGAGGGAATCCTGAGCTGTAGCTGAGTCAGCCGCGGAATCCGCCTGAAGATAGGTCATGTTGCTTATTTTTTCTGCTAGCTGAAAAAAATCATTAGCGGAAAAAAACTGCAAATGTCTCCTATTGAAATGAATGGGAGGCGATTTTTTTCATGTAGATTTTGAGGTTGATTCTGCCTCAAAATCCGCCTGCAAAAAACTCAGTGTGAGCTGATCCTAAAAGAAATATTAACCCCTCCCCCTCTATATTTATATATTCTGAAATCCAGCTTCAGGATTTAGAATTTACAGTCCCTCATTTACTTCAATGGGATTTAAGGATCGAGCATGTCCCTTATTTACAGCACCACATTCCACCGTGTTAACATACCCTGTCAGTGAGCCAAGTGTGATAATATACTAAATAAAACTAGTACGCAGAGAAACAATAAGTATGTTCAGTATTTCTCATTTATTTAATTTCCTCAACTCACTGACATAAATACAGTTTACCGGGGGGGGGGGTATTTACTCTGAGATAGCAAGATTTCAGGTTTGGAAAAAATAACAGGTAAACTTTTTTGTTTGGTTGGATCTGCTAACTTAAAATTGATTGGCATAAATTGGGTTCACCCATGGGTAACTAGCGCACAGTCCACTTCGGGTCTAGGTTTAGGTAAATCACAATCCTGCTAGGCCATCACTTGGTGGTATAGTCCAAACAGCATCAGCATTTTAGGAAGACTTGTTCTAATGGATACAATGTTATCCACCCATTTCCAGAACATTAGGAGCCACTTAGAGGAAAGATGAGCTGAAGCTGTAGACGGTTGTCTTCATCCTGTACCTTTGTTTTTGTTTGTTCCCAATGTTTACTGATAGCATATTTACCCTTGAACAATGAGTTACTATATTATACTCCGGGGACACTTAAGTAACAGGTTTACCATTTTTGGTAAGGGTTGCTAAGCTATAATATAGAATTGTACCCTTGAGTTAATAATTTACAGAATATGATTCCAACTATTAGTATACAGTTTCAAACAAAGAATTGCTGCTGTCCCTTGTCTGGCTTAGGGCCAAGAAGATTAAACTATAGCACTGTAAAGGTTCAGGAGTCTGCCTTTAGTGTAATGGAATTTGCCGTCTAAGAGATGATAAAGTTTAAGAGTGCAGGTCTGCACTCCAATATCGAATCGACTGACATGGGATATGAACAAGTTTATGCGCAGCTTTCTTCACATGGGAGGCATGAAAAACAAGTATCTTTCCTCTCACACTTCACAGCAGTTAGACTGGGTCTGCTCCACATGATTGACGCATAGCAAATGTGGTGCCAATGTTGAAAAAAGGTCTGAAAGTGAGCCTGGAAACTACAGTCATGGCCAAAAGTTTTGAGAATGACACAAATATTATATTTTCACATGATCTGCTGCCCCTTGGTTTTTATGTGTGTTTGTCAGATGTTTTTATCACATACAGAAATATAATTGCAATCATATTATGAGTTACAAAAGCTTATATTGACAGTTAGAATGAGTGAATGCAGCAAGTCAATATTTGCAGTGTTGACCCTTCTTCAGGACCTCTGCAATTCTCCCTGGCATGCGCTAAAATAAACTTCTGGACCAAATCCTGACTGATAGCAGTCCATTCTTGCACAATCAATGCTTGCATTTTGTCAGAATTATGCTAGGTTCACACTAGCGTTCACCTGTCCGTTCTGAGCTTTCCGTCTTCTGCATGCCAGAAGTCGGAAAGCTCAGACCGGGTCCGGCCGTGAGCGGCGGTGAGCGTTTTATGCTCTCCACCGCGAAACCGGATTTTTTAATCCGGACACACAGTACTGCATGTCCGACTCTGTGTCCGGATTAAAAAACCCGGTTTCGCGGCGGAGAGCGCAAAACGCTCACTGCCGCTCACGGCCAGACAGCTTTCTCACCCAAATGAATGGGTGAGAAAGTCTCCTGCAGGTTTCCGTCTCCTGCCTCTGTTTTAGGCAGGAAACGGAAACTTGAACTACGGAGAGGAGAACGCTGATGTGAATGAGCCCTTAGTAGGTTTTTGTTTGTCCACCTGTCTCTTGATGATTGACCACAAGTTCTCAATGGGATTAAGATCTGGGGAGTTTCCAGGCCATGGACCCAAAATCTCTATGTTTTGTTCCCTGAGCCATTTAATTATCACCTTTGCTTTATGGCAAGGTGCTCCATCATGCTGGAAAAGGCATTGTTGATGGCCAAACTGCTCTTGGATGGTTGGGAGAAGTTGATCTTGGAGGACATTCTGGTACCATTCTTTATTCATGGCTGTGTTTTTAGGCAAGACTGTGAGAGAGCCGATTCCCTTGGCTGAGAAGCAACCCCACACATGAATGGTTTCAGGATGCTTTACAGTTGGCATGAGACAAGACTGGTGGTAGCGCTCGCCTCGTCTTCTCCGAATAAGCTGTTTTCCAGATGTCCCAAACAATTGAAAAGGGGATTCATCAGAGAAAATGACCAGGCCTTGCTCCAAGAGTCTCCACCTCATAGTGCGTGCAGATGCACTCACACCTGCCTGCTGCCATTCCTGAGCAAGCTCTGCACTGCTGGTAGCCCGATCCCGCAGCTGAAACACTTTTAAGAGATGGTCCTGGCGCTTGCTGGTCTTTCTTGGGCACCCTGGAGCCTTTTTGCCAACAATGGAACCTCTCTCCTTGAAGTTCTTGATGATGCGATAGATTGTTGACTAAGGTGCAATCTTTCTAGCTGCGATACTCTTCCCTGTTAGGCCATTTTTGTGCAGTGCAATGATGACTGCACGTGTTTCTTTAGAGATAACCATGGTTAGCAGAAGAGAAACAATGATGCCAAGCACCAGCCTCCTTTTAAAGTGTCCAGTGGTGTCATTCTTACTTAATCATGACAGATTGATCTCCAGCCCTGTCCTCATCAACACCTACACCTTTGTTAATGGAGCAATCACTGAAACGATGTTAGCTGGTCCTTTTAAGGCAGGGCTTCAATGATGTTGAAATGTGTTTGGGGGGATAAAGTTCATTTTCTAGGCAAATATTGACTTTGCAAGTAATTGCTGTTAAGCTGATCACTCTTTATAACATTCTGGAGTATATGCAAATTGCCATTAGAAAAACTGAAACAGTAGACTTTGTAAAAATTTATATTTGTATCATTCTCAAAACTTTTGGCCATGACTGTATAGGCCAGTAAGTTTGACCTCTGTGGTGGGTAAGAGATTTCAAGGTTTTCTAAGAGTATCTCAATGTAAATAATCTTATAACACCCATTCAGCATGATCAGACTAATCTGATCAGCTTCTACAGACGTCAGTTCTAAACTGGTGTTTTGGATTGATACATAAATAGTATCTCAGGTTGGTTTCTGGTTTCCTAATTCTGCAGGGACAAGGAACGCGCTCAAAGAAATGACACTCTGCACTCAGTCAGGGTGGACACAACTTCCCCTTTATTTACTACAAACATCATCTTATATAGCATCTTATGGAGGAGTTAACATATATGTGTTGACTTGCTGTTGGCTGAATTGTCTGAGGTTCCTCTTTCTCTCATCCTGCTTTTGCACATGACTACGGGTGTAGTTCAAGATGTAAGCGCCATCTTGCTGAGCTGACATATAGTTACGCGTCACATAGATCACAAGACAATTACAACATCAAACACTTGTTAAAGGGGCTCTATCACTGGGAAAAGTCATTTTTATCTAAACACATGCTTTCATAGCCTTTAGAGATGCTATTCCACACCTACCTTTAGTATGTAAATTGCCTCAATGGTTTCTGAATAAGTCTGTTTTTATTAATATGCTAATGAGCTTTCAGCCAATACAGGAAGTTCCCAGCAGCCTCCTCTCTCCTATTATCTCCTATGTGTGTGTGCAAACAGGAAGCTGAGTCAGCAGCAGCCTCCCATAGGAAACAACAGGAGAGGAGTGCACGCTGTATCGTGCAACAGTCTAATTAGCATATGAATAAAAACGGACTTATTCAGAAAGCACTGAGGCAATCTACATACTAAAGGCAGGTGTGAAATAGCCTTTCTAAAGGCTATGCAAGGATGTGATTAGTTAAAAATGACTTTTCCCAGTGATAGAGCCTCTTTAAGGAAAACAGACACTTGGTTAATAACAGTACTAGCCAATACAAAACAGAACTGTAAATATCGGACATGGGTAATGTGGTAGATGTACTATATCTGACTGATACTGTACCACATAAAAGGTTGGTATGCAAAGTATATGCAAAATATTGGGGATGGGGGGACACATATACAGCTCCTGAATTGACAATAAAGTGGTATCCGCAGACATGTCACCCCATTTTGGACACTAGCCCACTGATGGGATTTATTAAGTGGCGTAGCGAGCATTTTTAATCCTTGAGTGTTGCATTTATTTAGTTTTCAGAAATGAGTGCGCAGCTGATGAGAAGTTAAAAATGAAATTTTTACAGAGATTCGCCATTTCAGTGCCCGATATGTTGTGCCCAACTTCAGCAGAGATACACACTCCAAAAACTGTTAAGCGGGTATCCCGGGCACAAGAGCTTTTAGAGCGTTCATCTCATACAAGTCAGGCACAAAATATTAGGCACTGAAATGACGGATTCCTGGAAAAAATTTCACCTTTCACAATCAACTTCGTATTCATTTATAGATAATAAATTATAGCAACCCTTGGGGGTTAAAATGCTCTATGCACCTCTGAATAAATCCTTCAGGGGTGTAGTTTCCAAAATAAGGTCTCAAATCAGGGGATTCCACTTTACTGGCATTTTAATTCTGCAAAAGTTTCATGGCATCCAAAAACCAAATAACCCTTTTCCCTTCTGTGTCTGGCTGTACCCTAATATCAGTTTATACCTACATATGACATTACATACGTTATCCCGGATACACCAGTGTCATACATGTGGCATAAACAGCAGTTTGGGCACACAGCAGGGCGCAGAAGAGAAAGAGCGCGATGAGGCTTTTGGAGTACAGATTCAGATGTTTGGTATCTGGACGCCATGTTATGTTTGTAGAGCCTGTAAGGTGCCAGAAAAGTGGATTCCCCAAAGGAGTGACCCCATTTTGAAAACTGCACCCCTTAAAGAATTTATCAGGGGGTGTAGTGAGTATTAGTATCCCAGACTTGACTGCACAGTGGATGGTCAAAAGGGAATATACAGTGTTGGCCAAAAGTATTGGTGCCCCTGGAATTCTGTCAGATAATACTCATGTTCTTCCAGAAAATGATTGCAATCACAAATTCTTTGGTATTATTATTTTCATTTAATTTGTCTTCAATGGAGAACCACAAAAAGAATTGTCAAAAAGCCAAATTGGATATAATTCCATATAACACCTGTGGAGAGATCTCTTGATGGCAGTTTGGAGAAGGCACCCTTCACATCTCAGGGACCTGGAGCAGTTTGCCAAAGAAGAATGGTCTAAAATTCCAGCAGAGCCTTGTAAGAAACTCATTGATGGTTACCAGAAGCGGTTGTTCGCAGATATTTTGTCTAAAGGTTGTGCTACCAAGTATTAGGCTGAGGGTGCGAATACTTTTGTCCGGCCCATTTTTGGAGTTTTGTGTAAAATGATCAATGATTTGACTTTTTTTTTCATTCTCTTTTGTGTTTTTTCATTGCAAGCAAAATAAATGAAGATATTAATACCAAAGAGTTTGTGCTTGCAATCATTTTCTGGAGGACAATGAGTATTATCTGACAGAATTGCAGGGGTGCCAATACTTTTGGCCAACACTGTATAAGCTGTGCGGAGAACATTGCAAACACCAAATTCCGTATTATGTCCCAGTAGCTCCTATGATTGGGGAGGGTCACTTTGGGGGTCACTTCTGGTGTCTTTTCCCTCATAAGTAGAGATGAGCGAACACTAAAATGTTCGAGGTTCGAAATCCGATTCGAACAGCCGCTCACTGTTCGAGAACAGGTTTCGAACCCCATTATAGTCTATGGGGAACATATACTCGTTAAGGGGGAAACCCAAATCCGTCTCAGGAGGGTCACCAAGTCCACTATGACACCCCAGGAAATGATGCCAACACCCTGAAATGACACTGTAACAGCAGGGGAAGCATGTCTGGGGGCATAAAAGTCACTTTATTTCATGGAAATCTCTGTCAGCTTGCGATTTTCGCAAGCTAACTTTTTCCCATAGGAATGCATTGGACAGTGCTGATTGGCCAGAGTACAGAATTCGAACAATCAGCGCTGGCTCTGCTGGAGGAGTCGGAGTCTAAGATCGCTCCACACCAGTCTCCATTCAGGTCCGACCTTAGACTCCGCCTCCTCCGGCAGAGCCAGCGCTGATTGGCCGAAGGCTGGCCAATGCATTCCTATGGGTATGCAGAGACTCAGCAGTGTTGAGCCAGCTCTGCTCAACTACACGGTGTGCCGGTCATCCCTGCTGTGCGAGCTCGGCACACACTCAGCTCTGCATCACCGCTGGCGTTGGCCAGCATTGATTGGCCAGTATACAGAATCAGTATACAGAATCAGCAGAACCCTTGTGCACCCTCGGCTCTGCTACATCTGAGCCGAGGGTGCGCTAGAACCCTTGTGCACACTCGGCTCTGCTACATCAGAGCCGAGGGTGCACTAGAACCCTTGTGCACACTCGGCTCTGCTACATCAGATGTAGCAGAGCCGAGGGTGCACTAGAACCCTTGTGCACACTCAGCTCACGCTAATAGAATGCATTGGCCAGCACTGATTGGCCAATGCATTCTATTAGCCTGATGAAGCAGAGCTGAATGTGTGTGCTTAGCTCAACTACTCCACCAGCGTAGTTGAGCTAAGCACACACATTCAGCTCTACTTCATCATGCTAATAGAATGCATTGGCCAGCGCTGATTGGCCAGAGTACGGAATTCGACCAATCAGCGCTGGCTCTGCTGGAGGAGGCGGAGTCTAAGGTCGGACCAGAATGGAGACTGGTGTGGAGCGATCTTATACTCCGCCTCCTCCAGCAGAGCCAGCGCTGATTGGTCAAATTCCGTACTCTGGCCAATCAGCGCTGTCCAATGCATTCCTATGGGAAAAAGTTTATCTCACAAAAATCACAATTACACACCCGATAGAGCCCCAAAAAGTTATTTTTCATAACATTCCTACCGAAATAAAGGTTATCCCTAGCTATCCCTGCCTGTACAGCTATCCCTGTACATCAGATGTAGCAGAGCCGAGGGTGCACTAGAACCCTTGTGCACACTCGGCTCTGCTACATCAGATGTAGCAGAGCCGAGGGTGCACTAGAACCCTTGTGCATACTCGGCTCTGCTACATCAGATGTAGCAGAGCCGAGGGTGCACTAGAACCCTTGTGCACACTCGGCTCTGCTACATCAGATGTAGCAGAACCGAAGGTGCACTAGAACCCTTGAGCACACTCGGCTCTGCTACATCAGAGCCGAGGGTGCACTAGAACCCTTGTGCACACTCGGCTCTGCTACATCAGATGTAGCAGAGCCGAGGGTGCACTAGAACCCTTGTGCACACTCGGCTCTGCTACATCAGAGCCAAGGGTGCACTGGAACCCTTGTGCACACTCAGCTCACGCTAATAGAATGCATTGGCCAGCGCTGATTGGCCAATGCATTCTATTAGCCTGATGAAGCAGAGCTGAATGTGTGTGCTTAGCTCAACTACTCCACCGGCGTAGTTGAGCTAAGCACACACATTCAGTTCTACTTCATCATGCTAATAGAATGCATTGGCCAGCGCTGATTGGCCAGAGTACGGAATTCGACCAATCAGTGCTGGTTCTGCTGGAGGAGGCGGAGTCTAAGGTCGGACCAGAATGGAGACTGGTGTGGAGCGATCTTAGACTCCGCCTCCTCCAGCAGAGCCAGCGCTGATTGGTCGAATTCCGTACTCTGGCCAATCAGCGCTGTCCAATGCATTCCTATGGGAAAAAGTTTATCACACAAAAATCACAATTACACACCCGATAGAGCCCCAAAAAGTTATTTTTAATAACATTCCTACCTAAATAAAGGTTATCCCTAGCTATCCCTGCCTATACAGCTATCCCTGTCTCTTAGTCATAAAGTTCACATTCTCATATGACCCGGATTTGAAATCCACTATTCGTCTAAAATGGAGGTCACCTGATTTCGGCAGCCAATGACTTTTTCCGATTTTTTTCAATGCTCCCGTTGTCGTAGTTCCTGTCCCACCTCCCCTGCGCTGTTATTGGTGCAAAAAAAGCGCCAGGGAAGGTGGGAGGGGAATCAAAATTTTTTGGAGTTTGCCACGTGATGTTCGATTCGATTCGAACACATCGAACAGCCTGATATCCGATCGAACATGTGTTCGATAGAACACTGTTCGCTCATCTCTACTCGTAAGCTGTAAATCTGGGGTGTCCCCTGATATACGCTTGCACAGCTTATATATTCCCTTCCTGATGGAGCCAGTTGTATTCTAATGATTTGACGATTTTGGTTTTTTTGTCTTCACATTACTAGATGCTATATTTTCTTTATATTTCTGATGACGAGGCCATATAAGGGCTTGTTGTTTGCGGGATGCAATTCATTTTGTAATAACACAATTTTTGGGTGTCTACAACTTATTGAATACACTTTATTCACCCTTTTTTGCTGGATTTAAAAAAAAAAATCAATTCTGGCATTGCTTTTTACCTTCTAAATATTTTGCCATGCAGTGTACAGTATCAGTAACATGTGACCTTTATTCTGCGGGTCGGTACGATTATGGCGATACCTCATTTATATTATTTTTTTATGCGATACTAATTCTGCAGAATAAAAACACATTTGGGGACATAAATAAATGTTTTTTTGCATTGCCATATTCTGAGAGGTGTAACGTTTTTATTTTTCGGTTTACAGTGTTGGTTGAGGGCTAATTTTTTGCGGGACAATCTGTGCTTTTTATTGGTACTGTTTTCGGGTGCATATGACTTTTTGATCGCTTTTTATAGTATATTTTATAAGGTAAGATGTCGAAAAATCACTACTTCACGCAGGTTTTTTCCATTTCTTTTTTTTCCGACGTTCACCGTGTACATTAAATATTATTTCAGTTTTATTGTACAGATGGTTATGGATGCGGCAATACCAAATTTGCATTGTTTTTATTAATTTATAGGTTTTTTTTATATAATTCATTTTCTATAGAAAAAAGGGAATTTTTGGTGCTTTCTAACTTTATTTATTTTTATCATATCATGTTTGATCACGGAACTGAAGGGGTTAAAGCAGGGTCTTAGCTGTCATATACAGCTAAGATCAGCTCCAATTACGTTGGCACTGACAGGAATTCCTTCCCTGACTGCCCAACGTAATTCTACTATAGAGCAGTCAGGAAGGACCTGTCAGTGCCCACGTAATTTCACTATGGGCCGGTTGTTAAGGGGTTAATATGTGATCCGATAGAGGATTTACAGAGCAGGGTGTCCATATTTGCTGATGCTACTAAACTCTGCATGTGTCAAGACTCTCTTAATGGGCTACCAGAGACCAATGGTTTGGATCCGTAGTACAACAGCTAGTAGCCCCTCCTGCAGGCAATCCGTGTGCTGTCTCCAGCCTCCCCAGCTTTACCTGACTACTGGACTCCTGCTGACGTACCGCTAACACTGTGACAGGAGTCCAGTAGTCAGGTAAGGTTGGGGAGGCTGGAGACAGCACACAGATTGCCTGCAGGAGGGGCTGAGGTAGCAGTCTGGGAGCAGATACATAAAGACCAGGTAGAAGTCCAATGTATCTCAGGAGCTGTAGTGAAGCTACAGTGAGCTTGCAGACAGCAGAGGGAAGTTCCAAAGAACTAATGAAAATAACCAGAAAGGAGATCTCCTGGGTGCACTGCCAGTATTCAGATGCCTAAATTCAGGGCAGGCTCTTAATCAATAGAACCAGATAATGAGCCTCACGAGTAGGTTCAACACAAAAGTGTTGAAGATCTAATTTAGTGAAGATCTTAGCCTGCTGTACTCTCTCCAACAGTCCTGGAATTAATGGCAAAGTATAGCAGTTTCTAATTGTAAACTTATTAAGTTCTCGATAGTTTATGCAGGGTCGGAAAAAAAACATTTTTTTTCTTAAAGGGATATTCCCATGTACATAACCATTTTTTAATTTGTAGATAATTAAAAGTACAAATTTTTGCATATATAAGTGATTAAACATTTTGCAGAGTTTTAAAGATTTTTTCTAAATATCTTGTGGTCACAAGTTGTTGTCTTCATCAGTTACCAGGGAACACGACTATGAATGCAAGACCTTTCTAAGGTCAGAAAACCAACCATGATTTCCTTATTATGGCTGGGATATATTTACATACATGTAGTGTCCCTACCTGATAACCCAGCTACAATAAGGAAATCATGGCTATGTTTCTGATGGGCCCCAGACATAGTTACATAGTTAAATAGTAGATGAAGTTGGATAAAGACATTCGTCCATCAAGTCCAACCTATAACCCTACAATCCCTACAGTGTTGATCTAGGGGAAGGCAAACCCAGACCATAGAAAATTTCTGCATTTGTGGTTGTATCCATTGGCAACCGATCAAGACAGCAACTTGTGGCCGCTAGATATTTAGAGAAAATCTTTTAAACTCTGTCGAATTTTTTATCACTTATATTTGCAAAAAATGTTTAACTTTTAATTATCTACAAATATAGATGTGATTATGTTCATTGGAATATCTGTTTAACAAAAAATATAGGAGCCCCTGCTGGGATGAAAAGGGACAAATTAATCCTTTAGCCAAATTCTCATCGATTTACCGTATTTTTCGGACTATAAGACGCATCTAGGTTTTAGAGGAGGAAAATAGGGAAAAAAATTTTGATGCAAAAAATGGTAAAAGATTTAATATATGGGAGTTGTAGTTTTGCAACAGCTGCAAGGCCACATTGACAGGTGACCCTGCAGCTGTACGGGGATGCATAGAGCGTTTTTTTTTTTTTGTGTGGCCAGATGTACTTTTAAGTTATACCATTTTGGGAAATGTATATTGCTTAGATCACCTTTTATTTAAATCAGAGCCAAATCAGTGAAAAAAACCCGGCGGTTTGGCACTTTTGATTTTGACATTCACTGCACAGGAAAAATATTAGTAGAGCGGGCATTTTCGGACACAGGGATACTTAATGTGACTTAATGTGTATGTGTTTCACAGTAATTTTCTACTTTTATACGTATTCTAGGGAAAGGAGGTGATTTAGAACTTTTATTTATTATATTGTTTTATTATATTTTTTTTAAGTTTTTTTTTTTTTTTTTTTTTTTTTTACAATTTTATTAGCTTGAACCTGCAATCATTTGACTGCAAGTCCCATAGATGGCAATACAAGTGTATTGCCATCTATGGGTGATTCTGTACAATTACTGTTGCGGCTGGGCATAGACCAGCCGCAATAGTAATATTCCTATGACAGTCCTGGGAGCCTTCAGTTGGCTCCTGGCTGTCATAGAAACAGGTTGACTCCTGTGACCTCACTGCACAGGAGCCGACCTGTAGCTTTACAGGTATGGGGCTGGTGGGGATCGGCCCTGGGCTAATTTTAAGCTTGGGGGGGACGACTTTGATGCCTGCGATCAGAGATCGCATACATTAGCACCGGCATCTACAGCGGAGACCCAGTTGCTATGATGATCGCTCTACAGCAGAGGGGCTGCCATTATACTTACAGACCCGGCATCCACTGTAATAAAACGGCGGATGCCGGGGAGAGTTTTAGCTGCCGGCACAGGCCCTGGAGCCCACAGCATCGCCACGCTCCTGCTGCTGCAGGAAGGCAGCAGGAGCATTGCGATGCTGTTATTCCGCTCCTCTGCACCCCTATAGTCTACATTCGGACCATAAGACACACCCTCATTTTCCTCAAAAATTTTTGGGAAAAAAAGTGCGTCTTATAGTCCGAAAAATACGGTATGTTTTATGAGCTTTCAATTTTGGTCTTGCTAGTGGATAAATGCTGCTGAAAGGTATAGCCACACTTAGCCGAAGCTGTATGGGGTAATCATATGGACGATGTGGAGGAAGTTGATCTGCTTTCTTCTTATCACAGACATCAGCAAAGCTTTCATAAATAGGAGGTAGCCTCAGAACTGGAGCTGGATCTTGTGTCTCCATAGCAGCGGGTATGTTTCTTCTCTGGAATGTATCTCCTTTGTTTCCCAGTTAACAACAGGGTTCTGGGTCTGCAACCAGGGTAAACCCAAAATAATAGGAAAATGCGCAGAGGTGATCCACATAAAAGTAATTATCTTTTGATCATCAGGTTTCAAAAGAATCATCAGGAATATGGTCTATTGATCCACTGGTCCTGAGACTAGTGGAAATACATCTACCGTCTCCAACACCACAGGAGAATTCTCTTCTAAAATTTTATCCCATGCTTCTTAGCAAACGAAAAGTCTATAAAGTTTCCACTGGCTCCTGAATCTATCATGGCTGTACTAGAAACCCATTGAAGATTGATCACAATCTGAACAGAGAGAAGGCAGTGTGATTCCTTCTCTCTTCTTTCTATGTGAGGAATAACAAGAGGATATGACTCTGAAACAACGGACCCAGAGTCAGAGAAGTCACATTCAACAACTGCTGCAGTAGTGGACGATGAGGATAGTTCATAGGGAAATGACCCAGATAACCACAGTACAGGCACAAGCCTTCTCGAAGTCTGTTTACAGTCCTTACTCTGACGCCTCTGTAGGAAATCTATCTGCATAGGTTCGGGCTCCCAGGGAGGCTTGCTTAGAGGAACCATAACAGACGAGGAATGAGGAAAACTGTTCCTCCCATTCAAGGTGACCCATGTCTCTCTCTCTTGTCTGCATTCTATAATAAGAGTATCAATACGGATACAATGGTTAATAAAATTATCCAAGCTGGAGGGAGCCCCTGCTCGGGCAAGCTCATCTTTAACAGTACTGGACAAACCTTTACAAGAAAGTGGAATATGTATCAATAGTCCATCTTTGGAACTCCATAGCATAGTCTGTGATGGAATGCCTGCCCTGGCGTAAAGTTAATATAGTTGCTTCAGCAGTAGCTCACCGATTAGGAACGTCAAACATTTGACTCATAGCTGTGAGGAAATTTTATAGATTGTTTAAGAGAGGATCATCAGTCTCAATTAACGGGTTGGCCCAAGCTAAGGCTTTGTGAGTCAGAAGCATGATGATAACAATACCTTGGACAAATCAGTCAGAAACAGGTTTGCATGGGTGTCAAAATACAAGCAGCACTAATTTATGGAGTCATGGAACTTGTCACATCCACCGGCAAATCTAAAAGGTGATAACCTAGGAATAGGAATGGCAGCAGGAACGTTGCCCTCTGATGACGTTCCAGAGGGCGACGATTGGTAAAAGATGGAGGCGCCCATGGCTCCTGAGTCCTCTCCATACACCCCCTCACGCGTTATCACGTACATGTACGTGATTTTGCATGAAGTGCTTAATTAATAATGTGGCTGGTTTCCTGCCACTAGGTGTCTTCCTTCTAGATAATTTGCAGTTCAGTCCTTTGTTATCAGGGAAATACGTTCATAGATAAATTAGGTAAGCAAGGTAGAATCACAGTGAATGGAGCGGGTGGTTCTTTACTCTCTTCTGATTCTCCTGACAGAATGTACACGTCTGGAAAAATGTTGCTTTGTTTAAAGGATTGAACATTCTGCAAATCTCACAGCTTACAATATAAGAAAAATCTTTTATGTATGTGCATCTACTTCTGGCTGCTTGTGTGATTACAGATGGGATATTGTTGCCCCTTTCCTCTTCACACTGTACACTGCTGACTTTAGGTGCAATTCATCTAGCTGTTACTTGCAAATGTATTCCGATGACTCTGCAATAGTAGGCCTCATCACTGATGGGTGGAGACAACAGGGAGTATAGAGACTTAAACCGGGATTTTGTGGAATGGTGTCAGTGGAACCACCACAGGATTAATACTGTGGTGAACTTTAGTAAGCAGAGAAGTGTTCCGAATTTGGTGGACATTGGTAATAATCTATTAAAGGATTATCTTATCTTATCTCTTATTCAGACAGCAACCAGTTTTTCTAATTGTACTCATTTTTCCTGTGTTTTAGTTGTGTGGATATGTGTATTTGCCATGCATTAGCCCTGTATTTACAGTCCAGTGTTCCTGGATCACCTATATTATTGTCTCTTGGCCTTTTCTTTTGGGCTTTTGTTTCTATTGTACAGTTATTCCTGGCAGAATGGCATAACCATATCAGTAAAGGCTAGGGTAAGGGGCAAACTGCTCCTTATTGTGCATGCCTACAATAAGAGAGAAATGTAAAAATGTGTTTCAGGCATAATGTGATTATTAGCAGCAGCAAAACTGTTAGGAAACCATGCATGAAGGCTTATACAGTCATAGAAAAGGCTGCCTAGCAAGACCCTGCACATATTTCAACTTTTCATGAAAAACCTTTAACTTTTTGATATTAATATCTATATTTTAAAATATAAATGTTACATTACTAATTCTAGGTATGTCCTATAAAGCAATTGAAGAAGTATGGCTGCGCTTATTAGGAGACCTTAGAACTTCAGGAAATTCCAATTCAAGTCAAGCTCTTGTTGCGCCTGGTAGGGCGCAAAAGAAAAATATTAACCGAGTACAATGGGCAGCGTCCACCGGCGACGACTCTTAGGTCGGAGTATATGATACAAAATATATTGGGGAAGGGTTCCTCAATGTATAAACCAGCCACGCGCTGCCTTGGTGTAGACAAATATCGATACACGGATATGTAGACAAAAGTAGATTTTATTGTAAAAGATGACGTGTTTCAGGGTCACAAGCTTGTGATGATCCAACATGTGGTGACAGAGAGTCGTAGTTTCTATGTTTGTGTCTGGACAACCATGGCTCATTTTTTGCCTGCTAATCTTGCACACTGCCATTGATTTGTAGTATGGCAATGTAGAGAAAAATTCCCACACAGGAGATGTCTGCACAAAGCCACCACCAAAGGACACTTGCAACATGTTTTTTGCCATCACAATCATCACCCCTACTACACAAGCTTGTCTTAGCCGGTTTACCTCTGCCCCTGATAAATTTTGTTGCTTTGGCTATATTTGGTTCAGTTCAGCATCGCTGTCACCGTCCTCCTCTCATGTGATCATCTTCTCATCATCCTGATACAGTTGGCAGGTCCTTGCCAACATATCATCATCTTCAATCTCATTATCTCCAAATGGTATAAGGAAAATGTTTGTTTTTGTACCGTGATAGCCAGTGGGTATGAAATATAAAAAACAAAAATCTTGATAGTCTTCAGTAGGTGACACCTTTTTAATGGCTAACTCATTAATGATGACAGAATATAATGTTTCGAAGCTTCCTGCCTTCTTCTTCAGATATATCTAAAAAAATATATACGGCCTACAGAAAGTGTTTTTAGATATATCTAAAGAAGAAGCCAGGAAGCTTCGAAACGTTATAGTCTGTCATCATTATGAGTTAGCCATTAAAAAAGGTATCACCTACTGAAGACTATCAAGTTTTTTGTTTTTTATATCTCCAAGTGGGAAGTCTGTGATGTCAGAAACCGAGGCACTACTTATTATCTTTTTTGAGGGCAGCTGAGGAGGATAAAACTCATTCCTGTTCGGGTTTTCGTTGCCAAACAACAATCACCACTCCTTTTTCAGATCTTTATCCTTTCGGCTGAATTGCATGCTATTCAGCGGAAAGGATAAAGATCTGAAGAATGGGTGGTGCTTGTTGTTTGGCACCAAAACCCCGACATGCGTTATCTTTTACCAATAAATCCGTTTTTGATACCATTTGTGTATACCAAACCCTAATTCCTCTGAGGCAGTGCGCAACCTGATCTAAATTTAGGAAACTCTTTCCCTAACACCCTCTCCCACATTTGTTCGACCTCTGGAGTCGCAAACCAGTAGACGCTGTCCACCTTACTCGGTTACAGTATACCAACATGCCACAAAATACGTATGCACACAGTCACCGAAACACTATTCTGCAGAACACCTGTATAAGGTTCCTAAGAAGCGTGGCCACTCTTGGTTACCACAACCACATTGATACTATTTTATATTATAAGTAACAAAAGCATATTCTAATTTATAATATGCCACTTATCATATAATATGCCACTTATCATATAATATGCCACTTATCATATAATATGCCGCTTAAAAAAGTGCTATTATAAGTGATATAAAGAGTCTTCATTTATATAAGGGGGTTGTATTTACACTCACCGGCCACTTTATTAGGTACACCTGTCCAACTGCTCGTTAACACTTAATTTCTAATCAGCCAATCACATGGCGGCAACTCAGTGCATTTAGGCATGTAGACATGGTCAAGACAATCTCCTGCAGTTCAAACCGAGCATCAGTATGGGGAAGAAAGGTGATTTGAGTGCCTTTGAACGTGGCATGGTTGTTGGTGACAGAAGGGCTGGTCTGAGTATTTCAGAAACTGCTGATCTACTGGGATTTTCACGCACAACCATCTCTAGGGTTTACAGAGAATGGTCCGAAAAAGAAAAAACATCCAATGAGCGGCAGTTCTGTGGGCGGAAATGCGTTGTTGATGCCAGAGGTCAGAGGAGAATGACCAGACTGGTTCGAGCTGATAGAAAGGCAACAGTGACTCAAATAGCCACTCGTTACAACCAAGGTAGCCAGAAGAGCATCTCTGAACGCACAGTACGTCGAACTTTCAGGCAGATGGGCTACAGCAGCAGAAGACCACACCGGGTGCCACTCCTTTCAGCTAAGAACAGGAAACTGAGGCTACAATTTGCACAAGCTCATCGAAATTGGACAATTGAAGATTGGAAAAACGTTGCCTGGTCTGATGAGTCTCGATTTCTGCTGCGACATTCGGATGGTAGGGTCAGAATTTGGCGTCAACAACATGAAAGCATGGATCCATCCTGCCTTGTATCAACGGTTCAGGCTGGTGGTGGTGGTGTCATGGTGTGGGGAATATTTTCTTGGCACTCTTTGGGCCCCTTGGTACCAATTGAGCATCGTTGCAACGTCAAAGCCTACCTGAGTATTGTTGCTGACCATGTCCATCCCTTTATGACCACAATGTACCCAACATCTGATGGCTACTTTCAGCAGGATAATGCGCCATGTCATAAAGCTGGAATCATCTCAGACTGGTTTCTTGAACATGACAATGAGTTCACTGTACTCCAATGGCCTCCACAGTCACCAGATCTCAATCCAATAGAGCATCTTTGGGATGTGGTGGAACGGGAGATTCGCATCATGGATGTGCAGCCGACAAATCTGCGGCAACTGTGTGATGCCATCATGTCAATATGGACCAAAATCTCTGAGGAATGCTTCCAGCACCTTGTTGAATCTATGCCACGAAGAATTGAGGCAGTTCTGAAGGCAAAAGGGGGTCCAACCCGTTACTAGCATGGTGTACCTAATAAAGTGGCCGGTGAGTGTATGTCAGGGGTTAAAATATATGGGGAACAGTACTTATATCAGGGGGCATAATATAAGGGGTGAAATATTAATTACGGGGGCTTTATTGTCCACTTATTTTTATTAATGATCAATCCTCAGGATCAGTCATCAATAAGAGATCAGTGGGGCTCTTTCCCTTGGGGCCCACACTGATCAGCTGTGATCTCTTCATAGTTTACATTGCATGCTGTCTGTTTTATTGCATGCTATGTAATTACAGGCTTACCCTATAGAAGTACAGAATGAAGCTGTACACCCTTAAAATAGTCGTAAGTAGTGTTTTTGAGTTGACTTTTCTCAAAGTCATTGGGATCAGGGAATGAGTTTGGGTGGTGTCTTCATCTTTGCCACATTCATCATCATTTAAATCACTTTTTTGGCCTAATTGACCCCAGAAGTCTATTCCATCTATTACCTGGCATAGATTTTTTTCCAAGATGCAACACCCAATGCAGAAAGAACCTAAATCATTAGGAGTGTTGAGTCTCATCCTGAATCACAGGTAACATCTATGATACGCTGGTCTTTATAAATTCCTTGCATTGTATATGTATTTATTCAGTGTCTGTTTGCTAAGTATAATATATATTGATTATAGCTTATCAGTAGTAATGAGCGACCTGAACCACACAGTTCGGGTCCATGCCAAAGATAACCTGAAGTACGGGTTTGGCTCATCCCTAAAGCTGGTTCATTGAGTGCTGAGCAGCCAATCAACCAGCTTTAAGCCCACAGACATCACAGACATGTCCGGTATGGTCATGGCTGTGATTGTCACAGGTCCAGTCACCATTCCAGCTAGTTAAGCTAGGCCGAGAGAGGCTGCAGCTGGAGATGGGGACAGTCAGGGCCTTAGCTAACTATAATAATTGTCCTTTTCAGGGCAGTGCAGCGAGATAAGGAGAGCCAGATACTGTGAGGGGCAGTTAACCTAGAAATAAGAAATGGCCCTTTTCAGGGCAGTGACAGCAAACTGTGTATATCCATTCTGTCTCCTACTGCAGTAACTGCGTGTGTACCCATACCATCTCCTAGCACAGTAACAATAACTGCGTGTGTACCCACACTATCTACTAGCATGGTAATAATAACTGCGTGTGTACCCATACCATCTCCTAGCACAGTAACAATAACTGTGTGTGTACCCATACTGTCTAGTAGCATGGTAATAATAACTGCGTGTATACCCATACTGTCTCCTAGTGCAGTAACTTCATGTATACCCATACCGTCTCCTAGTACAATAATTATAACTGCATGTGTACCCATACTGTCTCCTAGCACAATAACAAAACTTTGTGTGTACCCATACCTTCTCCTAGTACAGTAACAATAACTGTGTGTAGCCATACTGTCCACGTCCACCTCCTTCTCCTCCCTCTCAACCTCTACCACCTGTTTCAAAATTATAATTTTATTTTATTTGTTTTTAATTCTTTAATTTTATTTTTTATCTTATGTTATTATTTTAAGTACTTTCCCTACCGCATTTTTTGCATTGCACTTGTCCTGTTATTACCCCCATTTTGCAGTCCTCGACCCCTTACTGTCTCAATTTTACAGCCATTATTGGATCACCTAGTTTGGGTTCCCATTGATTTCAATGGTGTTTGGGTATCCGAACCGAACTTTTGGGCAAAGTTTGGCTGAACTCATCGAACCTGAACTTTGACAGGTTCGCTCAACACTACTTACCAGTTGTGAAATATTTTTATTTGATTGCGGTTCACATTATATGATCGTAGTATATATATATTGATACGTTTATTATCTTTTTTTTTCCACTAGAGGATATTACCTTGCTACTTATACTGTAACTCTACTTTTATAGCATATGTTACTTTTTTATTCATTAAAATAAATGACTTAGTTAAAATATGTGACATGATCGACCAAAGATCACTGTGTCACACTGCGTCTCCTTCATTAATGTTAATGCATGGAGTTGCATTTTGACGTCAAGGGTGCCTTGACTTTGACTTCAAGTCGAATATTACTTGACTTTTTTGAGAATAGAAGTCATAGTTGTGCCAATGTGATGCCATTCATCAACATTACTGAAGGCAGGATTGCCTGGCCAAAATCGCATGTAGCTCTCTAGTCTTAAATGCAGACTTTTTTCCTTTTTACATACTTGTTCCATATTTGATGCTCTATTTTGGTATTATTTCTAGATTAATTAATAGTGACTTTAGTCCCTATACTATACAGCAATGAAATGACAGAAGAACTGGAAATTCCATCTCTGGCCACTGGAGGGAGACACAGTACACATTTTATTATCCATTGACTCAAGTCTTTTCCACCCAGTATAGTTCATGTTAAATGGAAGAAATTGCAGTGGAAAATTTTGCTTTGTTAAAATTGCAACATGATTTATTATGTAAAAATAGAATATATAATATTCAACCACTAGCCCTATATTTGAAGTAACAGTAGCTACCCACTTGTAGCAGTTAACAGTGTTATGCCAATATTTTGGCATCAACAGTAACTGCTGTGCTGGAAGATGTCACAGTGTTAATTTGTTAGAGCTTGATGAGTCTATATTAGGTTGCCCAATGATTAAGTCAGATGGCATTTCGTTCTCCCCCTCCCTCCCTATACGTTGAATGGGTCTGCAGTAGTATGTCAACTCCTCGACAAGCTGTTCCACCCACAATTGTTCATGTACTTCGGAGACTTTATGAAATTGTTGCAGAGAAATGCAGAAAGACTAGAAGGATACAATGTATCTATTAACTGCACGTTACTGCTCAAGGCTGTGAGGTAGTCTTGAAAGCTTGTGCCAAGACTCTCCACACCTTGCTCCTTGAGACTTGTTCCAGCACTACTACCAAAGTCACAGAGATCACAGGGAATACACTGCTGCAGGTGGGAGCTAAAGAAGCAGAAACAAAACCTGAAGGCTGAGCAGAGCTCAGGAGCTATCCAATAAGATGAGCATTGCTGCAGCAGGACTTGTGTCTGGGTGCTTGTTGTAGCTACACGTGTGGACAGGTGCTGGCTCTGCAACAAACACAGCTGTGCTACACAAACTGTTAGCACTCATCACAGGAGATTACCCAGGCTGTTTAATGGATCTTACAGTATATTGGAGGAGGATGCTGAGATAGGACTTGTTTCAGCACCCTGGACCTACAAGGAGTCTACAGCTACAGAACTGGAAGCAGGTAGGTTCATTTATAGTGATCTACTTATGGTAAAGCAAATGTGTGGTTGTGAATGAAGCCTAAAAGCTTTGTGTGTCAAGGGTTAAAGCACCTGAGCTTTGGGTCAAGTGCTCTGTGGGTTAAGTGATGCAGTGCAATTCATTTTGTGCTCTTGATGAGTCTGCTTCATTTGTATTGTTGACTGGAGGTGTTGGCTTTGGTTGGTACTGTGCAGTCAATTATTTGGGCATGATTTCACAATTAGAGCTGGAACAGTGCTGACCTCCTACAGAATGTGACACTCAAGCAGATGGAGTTCAGGGGACAGAAATTAATTAAGAGATCGAGTAGCGATTGTCATGGCTCAATTCCCTAATTTGACATTCTGCAAGTTTACAATCCTGACTTTTCTGTTCTATCTATCTATTTATAAATAATACCGGTTCATACTGTAAAGTCTGCTGCTATATATTCTGAAATATTACACAAATCACAATTTTTTGGAGTCTCTATATATGGCTTGTGTACTGATTCTGGAATGTATGCATTATATGACGGTGTAAGGAGACTCATATTAACTAAACCAGTATTACATTGGTATTCTGACCTAACTGAGTCATTAATATTATATTGATATGTATCCCTTGTCAAAAAATACATGATCACAACTTTACAACGGAAATCATATATGTGAAGGAACTTTCAGGTGTAAATTGTAATTTTTCTAAAATCATTCATATGATCCATTTTGCTATCAATATAGTTAGATGGCTGGTGTTGTACGTGTAGGAGTAGACAATAGGATTACAGAGGTTCATTGTCTGTTTCTTATTGGGACACAGAGTCTGTGTCTGTGTAGTAACTAGCATTGTCAAAGAAATAGATTTCCATATTATATTTGCCTTATGATTGTAATTTCTGGAGCATCTTCTTAAAGTGGTTGAATCCCTATTGTGTCTCGCTTGTCTGGGAGATCTTTTCTATCAGCAAATCACTATTGACAAAGTGGTAATTGTTGTTTAGCTCTTATTATCAACTTCATTGCATCACAAGTAGATGCCAAATGTAGCTCTTTCCCACTGAAGACATAGTTTATGACCTTCAGAATGCCTGTATAATAATGGGGTTCTCTGTATACCTCCTTACAATGTGTCAGGCTATCGCTAGAAACATGTAAATTCAAGGTTGTTGAAAGGAGCTGCCATTTCTTCTACTTTTCTTTATGAGGGAGTATAAAGGACATGACATTGTGTTAAATATGGTCTTTTTTCCAAGAATAAAAATAAAGACATTTTTCTAAAGGTTACTCCAGGTATAAGAATGTTTTTTCCTTGGTATTTATATGATTTATCAACACTCAATTGGTGACTTACTTTTGTGTGTTGCTAGTCTCCCCATCTAATGTATAGGGTATGCTGACATGGGGCTGCTTGAGTATATTTCAATATAGATCACACAAATGGGCCAAATTCTTCACACTTCTTTCTATTCAGGCCCTCCCCCTGGATTTCCTCCAGAGCAAAAAGCAGTACTAGCCACTAGTCTGGCTAAAAGAGTGTTCTGATATACAGTAGTAGGTCCTGTCTGTTTCTCAGACTGCACCAAGTATACACACGTTGTGACTGTTCCAAGGTCCTGGCAGCAGGCCAAGAATTGCTTAGTGAAAAACCCCACTTGGTTTTCACACAAATTACCATGGTTTCAATGCTACAGATGTACACAACCTACAATTTAGCTTAAATTTGGTCCAAAAAGATCTTTCACCACCTTCACTAACTCCATTTCTTAACATCTGGAAGTAAGCAGAGCTCCACTGATTCTGGCACAGTTGGATTTTTTTCTCTAGTCCCCACCATTCCTGGGCAATCAGTGCAGTTGTCTTTGGTGTCTGATATGCTATTTAGTCTTTGTGCTGTCAGAAGGGCGGAGTCAGGCAGGAGCAGACAGGGGGTGTGATTCTGAGATGTGACACTGGCTGCCTCTGATTGGAGTGCTGAATCACACACACCCTGTCTGACACTGCCCTTCTGATATTACAGAGAATAAATAACACATCAGGCATCAAAACTACCTGCGCTCGGAGCAGCACCTATTAACAGGTAGCAAAAGATCCTTTTTAAGGATCCAGTTCAATACGGTATGTTATGGTGAGATTCTCGCAAAAGTCAGCAACGGATTTCTATATTGAATGGACGCATAAGCAAGTATAGCATAGAACGTTGTAACTGAAAGGTGCAAAATCATGTTTAGATAAGCTGGTCATATTGTAACATGTCCAGCCAAGTGGAAGAGTAAGGAAGTTTACACGTGGTCTTTAACATGTGATTCTTAGCCACATAGCGAAAACCGTGGCACAACAACATCCCATAAATACACCCTTTAGAGCAACTCGGTGCAAGTTTTCTACCAAAGCTAGAAGTGGATCCTAAGGGTGAAATGCATTAAGAAAAGATGTACTACATTAAAGGTGCACTTTAGGAACATGTCCTCCATCACATATATGTATTGTCCTGAATAAATACATTTGCTATAAGTCAAAGAACACATTTAACACTAGCAGAATTGACTGTGTGAACTCTTCTCAGAATATGTTATGATTTTTCACGTCATCTAATTTCCATTGCATCTAGCAATGATCACTATTGGTAATGAACTTGTTATAACTGAAGATAACTTGAGTGCAGTCATTTTAGGTTGGCAGCAGAAGAAATAATGGTCTCTCATTGTAAGCTCTGGTCAGTGAGCCATTTGCATCCTGTGTATCATGTATATACACAATCACACACAATCATCATAATAATCATATCAGTTGGGTCTTCACAGAATATTAGTGTGGAGCTAATGGCCATGTTCACACACATCATGGAGTATACTTAGATTTACCCATATCACACCAAAAGAAAGATAGGCAACAAATACATTTATAAGGTTTGTGATTTTTGCTGTAAGGTAATATATTGATAATGAAATATTTATTTATTGTACTGTAGATGTTTTATCTCTACATTTTGCCTGGAAAAAATGCTTAAAAACCCAAGAGTAGCATAGAACAGCAAAGAACATGTATGATTTTCCTATGTGAGTTGCTATAAACTTTGTTTCCTTTATCATAAGATTATATGGTGTTTGTTTGCCTGCTACATTGGTGAATTTATCTCTGTTGGATGCTTCTGCTTATGCCAAGCAGGTGCTGCTTATATGGGGTGTTTTATGCAAGTCAATACACCAGCCATCTGCATAAACTGGCATACATTAAGTAAAGTAAATTGATCAATGCAGTAATATTGAAGCTGGTCATTCTGTGTCATTCTGTTGTCCTTACTGGTAACGACAGCTCTGTTTAAAGCAAAAGGTGTATTTGTTTTACCAAAATAATTGAGGGATTTCAAGGGGAATTTAAAATTAATTATAGCAATTATTTAGAATTAACATTTCTTAAATATTTAATTGATTAATGTATTAATTTTTCAATATTCTAAGTAATGGGCAGTTGGTGCTCCATGTCGAATATATACGTTATAGAGATGGCACACATAGGAGTCCCCAACAGTTTAACCCCCCTATTGACCACAGCATCTAAGCAGTTAGAAAAAAGGAAGGGGTTTCCTCTAACAGACCTTCCACCTATAATGCATGGCAGCTGTAGCTGGATCTAATAGAATCCAAAATGAGAAAGTACTGCAGCTTCTCTATCACGTGAAAACATAGGGGCAGATTTATGGGGGCTTACTTCATAGCCCTGGAGCCAGATACCCTTCATATAAGACAAGGGACAAGCTGTGTACCTGGGGGAAACGTACACCAGCTCATAAGTGAAAGCTTGCGCACAAGGTATAGTAAATCTGAGCCCATATCTTTAATTAATCGTAGTGAACAACAGAATGTTCACTCCAAACAAAAATATCTTATGTGTTTCAGGTTAGGTGAGATCCAAAATATATCAGTTGCTTTGGTGAGAGCGCACCCGCTGTTTGTAACTATGGTTAATTAACCCCTTCTACTACAGTCATTTTTCATTTTCTTTTTCCTCCCTATCTACCAGAGGCCTTAACTTTTTTATTTTCCATTCACTGAGCCAAATGAGGGCTTATTTTGTGTGGGACAAAATGTACTTTGTATTGATACCATTTAATGTTCCTTACAATGTACTGGGAAAAAAATCCAAAAAGATAAAACAACATTTACATTATTTTCATGTAGATTTTGTACTAATGGTATTCGAAGTGCAGCAAAAAGGACATGTTACCTCTTAAGATTCTCATTATGTATTTTCATATTTTATTGTTGCTATAAGGTTGCCATGCTGACATATGAAGTTTTCTCTGTCTTTGTAGTAAATCAGAACTCTGTGACGCTGAACCAATCAGCAGCTGAGGAGGGGGATTTAAAGTCTCTTCAGAATCCCTCAGGTGCCTGCTATTAGTTTGTAAGGCTTGCTACTGTGGCCCTTGTGCTTTGTTCATAACTATACATCTGCTGTTCAACTGACCACGGCTTGTTTACCAGATATTCCCTTGTTTTCTGATTTTGGCATTGACTGTGAACTCTTGGATTGACCTCAGCGTGGATACATTTACTCTTTTGATTCTGCTTTCCTAGTTTGACCTGCATTGTGAGTATATTGCTGTGGATTCTGGTTTTGATTTCAGATGGTAGAGGCATCTATTTCTTACACTAAGCTTCTGCGGTGATAACCTGGGCCTCAGATTCTGCAAAGACCAACTGACATTGTGGCTGTCAGTTGGTCTTTGACTCCATCTCCCACTGTTGTGTAGGATTTAGGTAGCTTGTTCTATTACTCTCTGGTATCAGCTGGTTTCTGCACTTTGTGAAAATTTCTCCTCGGTTATCATCATAGCATTACCTATATTCTGTGGATCAATACAATCACTGTAATACCAAATTTAGGCTAAGGTCCCACGTTGCGTAAAAGCTGCTTTTTTTAATGCAGGTTTTCTGCATTTTTATGAGGCAAAGCCAGGAATGGATTCAGCAGAAGGAAGAAGGATAAGTGATTCCTTTAAACTTCCCATTCCTTTTGTAGCCACTTCTGAGATTTTTAGCTAAAAAAAGAAACTCAGCAAAATATGCAACAAAAAAAAACAGCTTTTCGGCAATTTGAGGCCTCAGTTCCATATAGTTTTTGTGCTGTAATGCCTTTACAAGTATTCAAAACTTTTAAAAATAAAAAAGAATCTTTGAATCACCATATTTTAGCTCCTATAACATTTCTATGTACAAAGCTGTATAAAGCTAAGACCCCATGGGCCGTATCCACAGTACTGAAGTGCTGCGGGAAGAACCGCTGCATGAACGCATCGCAGTTCTTTCTGCAGCGCTTTTAAGAGAAAGTTCAGAGCTTTCCTCTGCGGACTTTCTCTTAACATTATATCTACGGGAAAGCCGCCGGCGTTTCCGTAGATATAACTGACATGCTGCGATTTGCAAAGCCGCAACGGCTTTGCAAATCACAGAGTGTCTGCGCTGCGATCTTTTCCGCAAAGTGGGGATGGGATTCGCATAAATCCCATCCACTTTGCCAGCACTGTACAACGCCACGATTTTTCCCACAGCGTTTCCGGCCTTAGGCTAATGCCCCACACTGCGGAAACGCAGCTTCTTTTGTTGCTGATTTTGTTGCGTTTTTTTTTAGCCAAAGCCAGGAGTGGATTGAGCAGAAGGGAGATGTATAAAATCTTCCTATATGTTCCCGATTCCTTTCACAGCTATTCTTGGCTTTGGCTCAAAAAACTGCAACAAAATCTGCAACAAAAAAAGCTGCGTTTCCACAACGTGGGGCCTTAGCCTTAGGGACCACGTAGTATCCTGCACCAAAAAAAGTGCTGCGGGAAAAACTGAGGCAGCAATGCATCAGGATACGGAAACCACCAGTGTTTGAATAGGTACAACTGATATGCTGCGATTTCCAAAACTACAACGGTTTTGGAAACCGCGGCGTGTTCACTTGGTGTATTTTCTTGCAATGTGGGGATGGGATTTGCTAGAAATGCTGTTGGGGGTGTTTACGCCACGTTGGACCACAGCCTAAATATTTTTCATGGCATAGCCCCTTAAGGTTAAGGCCCCATGTTGTGGAAATACAACAGGTTTTTTTTTCAGCCCAAGCTAGGAGTGATCTAAGGAGAAGGCAGAAGTATAAGTTCTTCCTATATATTTAACATTCCTTTTGTATTTGTTTGTGGGCTTGGCTCAAAAAAGCTGCAAAATCTGAAAATGTTCGTAACGTGGGACCTCAGCCTTAAAGGAATTATATAATTCAGAAAATGCATTTTTAGCTATTCATATGTCAAATGTCATATGTCATACTGCAAATGACCCCACTTTTTTTGGAAAAACAAAGAAATTGTATATGTAAATAAGGAGTTCCCCAGGTTCTCAGAGCACCACCCGCATCATACCTCAGATAATGCCCCTCCATTGCTTGTGCTCCGTATTCCCTCCTCCTCCAGACATCTTGTACTGCCCTGTCTTCTCCATTCTCGCTCCGGCTGTTGAAATCTTGGGCATGCGCAGTTCGCTATAGAACTAACAATACTGAGCAGTATTTTCAGTTCTATCACGAACTACACCAAAATGGCGCTCGGACATGCTCAATACCGCTAAGAACGGAGGGGTACTGCACTGATTTACATATAGATTTTCTTTGTTTTTACAAAAAAGTGGGGTCATTTTCAGGACTAGAGGCAGTACCTGAATAGCCTTTTTATAGGTTATTCAGGCATATGTTTAGCTAGAAATGTGTATTCTGATTGATAGAATCCCTTTAAGAAGTTGTATTTGGCCTTAAGACATATATTAAAATAAGTAAAGGTACTGTATTAGGGTGTTTATAAGAGTGTGTTTAAATCCAATAAAGCCCAACATCTGATACATGAAGTCCTTGGAGCATGTATTTGATGCCTAAGTTATGGCCTAAATTAATTTTTCCTGTGGTTGTTACTTTTCGCTTTTCAGTGTTAATTTACAACAATGTAGCAGATTTACAATGTTTCATCCCAAATGGTATAAATACCTTGTACAACATTTCTAAAAAATTATAGACCCTTTTTATGACTTGTGTGACCAAGGGGGTTTGGCTTGTCAGAAGGAAGCAAACTAATAAATAGTCTAAAGTTAGACTAGTCAGTCTGAAACGTCACTGGATTTTTCAGCGACTGTAAGAAATCTGTAGCAATTTAAAACTATGTAGTTGAATTACAGCAAAAATACATAGCGAAAATACATTGCAGTTTTGCTGTGTTTTTCTTCCCTTGGTAAATCTACAGGAAAACGCTTGCTTTTCCACAGCGAAAATTGACATACTCCTTTTTTCAAAATGCATGTAATTTTAAAAACTTAGCTTTTCCACAGCTCTTTTTCCATAATGTATGGATGGGATTAGCTAGAATCTCAATTAATTTGCTGGTAATGTAAAACACATTTTTTTCTGCAGCAAGCAAAAGCGTTGCATTTCCACACTGTGGGGCCTTAGCTTTAGATAATATTAATAAATCCGCCCAACTACGTGAACTTTCTTGCTATTTGTATGTATTAAAAGGATTCTGGTGGGGGACTTCATTAGGCAGTAGAGACAGGTGTCTGAGTGTAACCCAGTCTCTGTGTCCCTGTTTCCTGCACTGCTGCCGAAAATCTACCTGAGTGATTCCCCATACTATATAACTATTTTTCCCTGTGTCAGGGTCTGGGGTTGCTAGGTGGGGTGGCATAGACACAAAAGTCCAGATTCAAAAACAAAGGTAGAGTTTATTTTCACTCAAAAAGGTAGTGCCGCAACAAAAGGAAACAATACAAAAATAAATACCTGCCCGACTTGGCTCTAACTGAACATAGAATAGGTTACCTCACCTAGAATACCAGAAATCCAAAAGCCAGTAGAATCATTCAGGACACAGCTCCAAAAATATGACCTCTCTGCTCTCCAGCCAAGCTCTACCTCAGTGTTGCTGCTGGAGCTGAATTCTTAAGCCTCCTTGATGAGGAGATTCTCTGCAGCTGAGTCGCTGCCGGAACATCCCCAAAGTGTGGACTGGAGGGGGGTGGAATGACAGGTCCCACTACCAATCCTACCTGTCATTCCTAAAAATCCAACCCAGTACTGAGCATTTACCAAAATGCTCAGCAGACGAAAGTTGTCTGCTGAGAACAAACATTCCTGGAGTTTTCTCATCTCACCCACCTGAGTAGTCTGGGTGAGATGTACACCCCCTCCATTACCTAACCAGCCATCGGCTTACACCTGTTATAGACTGCATTAGGTCTGGTTCACATCTGTGTTCAGGTTTCCGTTCGGGGGTGGCCCACTTGAACGGAAGCCTAATTCACATAAAAAAATGGTTACCTTAGGAAAACTGCAAACCCTATACACTATAATGTGGTCCATGTGGTTTCCACCCAAGAAGGGTGAAAAAAGTGGAGGGGTTACAGAATCCTCGAACGTAGTGCAAGAGCTGGTGTGAACCCAGCGTTCAATCTTCTAATATAACTATTTCTGTTGTGTCAATGCTTGTATGCATATCAAAAATGGATACAATTTACTAAATCTGTGAAAGTAATTGAATAGCTAATTTTCTACATATCGTTTACATCATACCCTCGCCACTATTTACTTCACTTATAATGCGATTAAAATTTTAGATTAATTACATTATGCATATATTATAGAAAAACTGTTGCTTGGTGAATGCAGATTGTTTATCCCCTTATTTAATTGCAGTAGCTATTACAATAATGATCCTGTTTTCAATTATAAGCAATTTCCGTTGCTCCTTTTAATCCCTTCTGTGCCAAGGAGCCAACTTTGTATTCACTGCTACATGTCACTTAGCTTTGTAGTTTTGTATAGTGTAGTTAAAAAAATAACTTGTGCAAAATTGGAAAAAATATTCATAATTTGCTATAGTAAGTATTGGCACCAAGGTAAAACTATATTAAGTCACAATGTAACTAGATTGCTCATGCAAGCGCATTAAACGTGTGTCTGCGACACGTCATGGTTAGAATGGGAAACGTATATCAGTAGCTCCGATGACTAAAGACTTGTCAATGCGTTGTAGACTACAGAATGGAGTGTTCTTATTCTGACTGACATCAGTGATAGCGGCACACCATCGCGTACGACTGTCTTTGTTTGCATAGTACTTTATTAGTAATGCCTCATTGAATAACATTATTGTGCAGCTGTTTGTTCATTACAATACAAGAGGAAGGAAGAGCTTGTTGAGCCCTGCAGCACTGGAGTCTTTAAGTACTGAAAGCTAAAGAAATGAAATATTGGGTGATGCTATCATTCTTGTGTCAGCACATTGGTTTCTTATGATCTATGAATGCCATTTTCAAAGACAAATTACCATTGCAAGTATTAACACTGGAATCTTCAATGACATAAAAACAAAGAATGGAAAAAGAAATAGACCAATTCATGGAAATATAATTAACTTCTCTTCTACTTCATCCTTCAGTCTGGCACCAGTAAAAGGCTATAAAACTGCAGCATTTAGTTTTACACTCACATATTAATCATAAGGAAGCCTATTCTATAATTGTATTATGCTCTGGGGAGCTCATTTTACTAGTTATATGTAACTTTAATATTGCTATGTGTCAGTTCCAGTTGGTAATAGACAGGTCATGCAAGGTAGTGTTAGAAATGCAGTGCAGTCTTTATTTTCATCATTGTTTTTTAGTTTCTATGTTTGCTGTTAAGGATTTTGGCGTTTTTCAAACATCCATTTTTCGCGTTTTTGTGTTTTATCAGTGTTTTCTGGTGACAGCATGCGCAAGTTTTCATTTTATTATTGTTACTGGTTAATTTTTTTTCATGTGAAAAATGGATCAACCAGGGGCAACACGATGGCTCAGTGTTTAGCACTGCAGCCTTGCAGCGCTGGAGTCCTGGGTTTGAATCCCACCAGGAACAACATCTGCAAGGAGTTTGTACGTTCTCCCTGTGTTTGCGTGGATTTCCTCCCATTCTACAAAGATATACTGATAGGAAGAAAAAATGTAGACATATGACGATAAAAATTCCAGCTTCAACTGTGGTTCCAATTATCCAAATGTCCAAATGATACGGTACGATAAAAAATAACTTTTTTATTATCTATTTTTTTATTGTACCATATCGTTTGGACATTTGGATAATTGTAACCACAGTTGAAGCTGGAATTTTTATCGTCATATGTCTACTATTGAGCTTTGAGAATCCCATAAGGTTTCCTTGCTTCCTGAATTCGGTTCCTTACATGGATTTGGAATGGTGAGCTGGACTTTTTGTTTAGTTTAAGAAAAAATGTACATTGTGATCCCTATATGAGGCTCACCATGTGTAAAAAAAAAATAAAAAAAAAAATGCTATGAGCTAAGGCCCCATGGGACGGAAACGCTGCTGCAGTGGGAAAAATCACTGTGTTCTACAGTACAGGCATCCCATGCCCACTTTGCGGTAAAAACTGCCATGCAGACAAAACTCCAAATCACAGCATATCAATAGAGATGAGCAAGTACTAATCGAAACGGCCGTTTTGAATAGCACGCACCCATAGGAATGAATGGAAGCGGCCATTCATTCCTATGGGTGCATGATATTCAAAACGGAAGTTTCGAATAGTATTCGCTCATCTATACATGTCAATTAAACCCACAGAAACGCCGGCGGTTTCCCCATAGGTATAATTGTAAGAGAAAGTCTGCAGAGGAAAACTTTTTCTTTTTTGAGCACTGAACCCCAATGCGTTGCCGTCGCCGTTTTTCCTGCAGCAATTAGGCAAACTTTGTATTGAGTTTGATCTGTGAAACATGGATAGACCACAGATGACATTTAATACTGTCTGTTTTGTTATTTTTTGGGGTTTTTTTTACAGACCAAAATGAGCTTCTCCGTTTTTATCTTTACTGATTCCGGATCGGTAAATAACAACACACATGTGAATAATTCTATTGAAATGTGTCCATGTCCTGTACAGTAAGTAAATAATACAGACAGAACTTCGCCATAAAAAACAGATGTGTAAATACAGCCTTAATGTACAGGCTTGTCTTCTAAGTATTAGGTTTACACCAACCCAGCAGTGAAGACATCAAAGCAGCTGTGAAGTAATAAAGGATAAATTCTGTTTACAGCTTCATTTCAGTAAGCTATGCAATCACGAGTCATACAGAATCACATCATCAGCGACTTCTATTTCTTTATAACACTGCTGACTTGGCATGTCAGTAAATATAGTCATTTTTATTTCAAATTATTTTTTGCAGAAAATACATACTGAGGATGCACACATTACAACAGTTATTGTTAAAAAGGATGTGTTATCTCTCTTGACATGCCTGTTTTATTAAATACTTGTATTCCTCATAAATAAACAATACTGAAGCATCAATCATTTCTTAGTACTCTGTATTGTGTCCTTGCTTTGTATTCCTCCTGCAAATGTATGAATTGAATGAGCTGGCAATAGGGTGTGTCTCTACACAGTTGGACACTCTCAATGCTAATGCAACCGATTGACAAAGAAGCGGTAACAATTAGGGTAAGTTCACACGTAGTTTTTTGGATCGGAACCTGAGGCAGAGACCAAAAGCCAGGTTACTGCAACTGAAAGCTGGTGCACTGAACCAGCATCCAGCCGTGTGCTCTGCTCCGGATTAGGCCCAATGAGTGGGCTTAGTCCAGAGGAGGGAGTGTCTTCAGGCCGAATCATGAGGCGACTTGGCCTGAAGAATGAGCACCTCGCTTCTTTTTTTCCGGGAGCCGGTAGAAACGGCTCCCGGAAAAAGATCCTGAGCGGCTCCCATTGATTTCAGTCGGAGCCATCTTTTTGGTCAGGGTTTTGAGGCGATTATGACCTCAAAATCCTGACCAGAAAAACTACGTGTCAACATACCCTTTAGTTTAATGTTAGGGGGCTTTCACACGGAGGAAGTTGGCGCTGATTCTGGGTTTCGTTTTCCACACATAACCCATTGAAGTCAATGGCAGGCTTTATTTCTGCGTGAATTTATTTCATCCAAACATCCAAACTCACAAACTTTCACCTTTCTATGTTTGTGGAAAATTTCAGCCAAATCGGTCGAGCGGGTTTTGCGTGATTGAGTAACAAACATCTAAACATCCAAACACACAAACCCACAAACATCCAAACTCACAAACTTTCACCTTTATAATATTAATAGGATATACATTCATATACCATATATATCATATATATACTTCTATGAATGTATATGAATACTATATGAACTCATATATATGCATACACTCACCCATACACATTATTATAGCGTACTGTATATACTCACAAATATCTGTATATAAGCACATAATACACAGTATACAAGACACATACTTTAAACAAATGTAGGTACTATTCCGTTATCGGGCCAGCAGCAGCGCATTTCAGCACCAGCTTTCGGGACAGCAGTTCAGTTCAGCAGCGGGAATTACAATGACATCCGAGGACTGCTGGCCCGATGCTTGTGCCCAGTAGCCAGTACATCAATGACCCCCCCTCCATCTCCTCCTCCTTCCAGTGCTGCCCCCCAGCTCTCCTTACATCTACCCCGTACCCTCTCCCCGCCACATGACTAAGCCGATGCTGGCCCGATGATAGAGGCCGTGCTTGTGTGTAGTAGGCAGTACATCGATCGATGCCCTCATCCTCCTCTTCCTTCCAGTGCTGCCCCCCAGCTCTTCTTACATCTGCCCCGTACCCTCTCCCTGTAATAGGCCTCACCGTAAATCTTGAGCAATGAATGCTACTAGATAGCCGCCGGACGCTGCAGAAAGTTTGTCCCTCCGGCTCGCTGTAGCTCACCGTTCCTATAGTCGGCGTGTTTCTTGTCAGGGCCTGGATTGAGCCCCGGTGTCTTTCCTTTCGGTCTCGGTACTAGCGCTGAGGTGAGGCCTAGTCGTGTGGCGGGGAGAGGGTACGGGGAAGATGTAAGGAGAGCTGGGGGGCAGCACTGGCAGGAGGAGAAGGATGGGGGAGGGGGGTCATCGATGTACTGGTTACTGGGCACAAGCATCGGGCCAGCAGTCCTCGGATGTCATTGTAATTCCCGCTGCTGAACTGCTGTCCCGAAAGCTGCTGCTGAACTGCGCTGCTGCTGGCCCGATAACGGAATAGTACCCAAATGTACACACATATATACATATTAAACATACATATTTTACCAAAAGAATATACTCACCTTTGTCAGAAGTGAAGCATTGGAGCAGACTGTCACTGTCTTCCCCATACGCTCCGATGTGAGAGATGAAGCAATAGTTTATGAGGGGGAGGGGGGAGGGGAAAAGTTCAGGCAGCACGGACAGGGAAGAAAGCAGTGATCGCTACAGCAGATAAGTGAGGGATTACAAGTGGCCATTAGCTAATGCTGAAGCTTTACCTGGTGTCCTCTTATATATGTACTTTCCCTATATATTGAGAGGGCACCATGTACAGCTTCTGCATCAGCTAATGGGGGCCCCTGTGTGTTCAGGCAAATGCATTGCTCAGGATCCCGTTCGGGCCCCTGAACAATGCATCTGCAGTGGCTAAATGAGGAATTAACAGTCGGGGATCGGGGCCCACCAGGGGATTCACCGATTCACCGGTGGACCAGTCCGACCCTGCTTATAAAGTAATATCACCTTGTTTAACTGCTGTAAGATTGCATGTACTGAGGAAATCAATGAAGTAAATATTTAAGGAACAAAGGTGTAACTTGAAGCTCCTGTACATTAGTGTAATATAGGTAATGGCGCACTGACTTACCATGTGCTATCTATAATACTTATGTATTCTTATGTTGTAGAGAACCTTTGGCTCATGCAGGTTACATAGCAATGCCCCCAGTCAGGGAGATTATTTATTTAGACGATTAGAAACTCATTAATATTAAAGCATAAAGTATACTACATTGAGCGCCATCAAAGCCATTACTATACGCAGTTTATGTAACGTGTGACCACCAACATCTAGTTGTTTTTATCTAAATGTTTGTACAATCGATGCCCAGCCTTTCTATAGCTCCAGTCTACAGATAAAATCAATTGCAATCACTTCAAGAACTTTGCAGTGTACAGCTAGTAACAACTAAAATTGCTTAGTAGTCTAAATAAAAACATACCAGAAAAGTCATGAAATATTCACTGGCATTGAATCTACTAGCCCCTTGCATGCCCACTCGTATCAGTCTAATTATTGTTGTAAATCCAATAACAGAAAAAGAGAGCACCTGTCATGTCTTCTGACATTAGCGGTATCATGTATTGCTAGAAAGCTAAGGGTCCATTCATACGGAGTAAACGCGTGCTCATTTTGGCACAATACACGCCAAAATAAGCGTGCGTTTACTCTGTGTGAATGGACCCTAACAGTGCACTGAATTGAGCACACTGTCAGCTTTGCCGATATGCTCCCTGATGACAGATATATCTGTACCGTTAGTTTCAGCACCAATGTACCTGCACTGTCAGAAGTGCCAGTCTTATATTTCGTTCACATCTGCGTTGGTAATCCATCCAAGGGAGTCCGCATGGAGACCCCCCAAACGGACTACCGAACGCAACTGAAAGCGATGTGCAATGAAAGTATACGGACCCCATAGACCATAATGGGGTCCGTGTGCTGGCTGCGTGCTGCCCGCACTAATCATGCAGACAGGAAAGTAGATTCTGAACTATAGTACTTTCCTGTCCGCATGATAATAATAATAATAATAATAATAAAAAATTTTATTTCTATAGCGCCAACATATTGCGCAGCGCTGTATAATTTGTAGGGTTCAAATACAGACAGATACATTACAAAGAAAGTCATTTCACACAATGGTACTGAGGGCCCTGCTCGCAAGAGCTTACAATCTATGAGGTAGAGGGGTTGACACAGCAGCGGGCATTGCTTATGCAGAGGTCAGACACTTTTGTAATAGAGGTGACTGTCATTACACAAACATAAAACTTTTTTTTTTTTTTTTTTTAATGTAGATTTTGAGCCCCACATAGAGCTCACAATGTACATTTTTCCCTATCATTATGTCTTTTTTGGAATATGGGATGGAAATCCATGCAAACACGGGGAGAACATACAAACTCCTTGCAGATGGTTTTATGCCCTTGGCGGGATTTGAACACCAGGACTCCAGCGCTGCAAGGCTGCAGTGCTAACCACTGAGCCACCGTGTGGCCCCAAACATAAAACTTTATGAGCCGTCAACAGTTGTGTCCTTTAACATGTGGATGGAGCTTGGACAGATAAAGTTATCCTGAGATGACATCATATCATGTGGGGAAATGTGGGAGCGGGGACAGAGGAGGGTTAATGGTTTACGTTAGACATTGTGATAGGCTTGTCTGAAAAGATGCGTCTTTAGTTTGCGTTTGAAGCTGTAGAAATTGGGAGCTAATCTGATTGTCCGGGGTAGAGCATTCCAGAGAAGTGGTGCAACTCGGGAGAAGTCTTGTATACGAGCGTGGGAGGTTCTGATAATAGAGGATGTAAGTGTTAGGTCATTGAGTGAACGGAGAACACGGGTTGGGCGGTAGACAGAGATGAGGGAGGAAATGTATGGAGGTGCGGCATTATGGAGAGCCTTGTGGATGAGAGTGATAACTTTATATTTTATTCTATAATGAATAGGCAGCCAGTGTAGTGACTGGCACAGACCAGAGGCATCACTGTAGCGTCTCGCCTGATAGATGAGCCTGGATGCTGCATTCAGAATGGATTGTAGAGGGGAGAGTTTAGTGAGGGGAAGACTGATTAGTAAGGAGTTACAGTAGTCAAGGGGAGAATGAATCAGAGAGACAATAAGTGTCTTTAGTGTATCTCTGGTAAGGAAAGGACGTATTCTGGAGATGTTTTTGAGGTGGAGGTGACATGAACGTGCGAGTGATTCAACATGAGGGGTGAAGGAAAGGTCTGCGTCAAACATGACCCCGAGGCAGCGGGCCTGCTGCCTAGGAGTTATAGTAAGGCCTGAGACTGCAATGGATATATCAGGGACAGATCTATTACATGGTGGAAACAGTAGTAGTTCAGTCTTAGAGAGATTTAGTTTCAGATAGAGCGAGGACATGATATTAAAGACAGCAGAAAGACAGTCACTGGTGTACTGTATGAGTGCAGGGGTGATGTCACGGGAAGATGTGTATAATTGGGTGTTATCAGCATAAAGATGGTACCGGAAGCCAAATCTGGCAATGGTTTCTCCAATGGGGGCTCTGTAGAGAGAAAAGAGGAGGGGGCCTAGGACCGAGCCCTGAGGAACCCCAACAGCAAGGGAAAGAGGGGAGGAAACAGAGCCTGCAAATGATACACTGAAGGTGCGGTCTGAGAGATAAGAGGAGAACCAGGAGAGCGCAGTGTCGTTGAGGCCAACTGAGCGGAGCATAGTGAGGAGGAGTTGATGGTCAACAGTGTCAAAAGCTGCAGAGAGGTCCAGAAGAATAAGAAGAGAGAAGTCGCCATTGGATTTAGCCATTAGGAGATCATTGGATCCGGTGGAGATATGGCGGTAAGCATACAGACCCCATTATAGTCTATGGGGTCCATGTGCTTTCACTGGCACACCGCTTACAATTGCATTCGGTATTCCATTCAGGGGGGTCCTCATGCGGACTCCCCCGTACGGAATACCAACGCAGATGTGAACAATCGCATATCCAAGTTACATCTGTTAAAAACTGAGTTGTAGGTTGGGCCAAATTAGAAAGATCGATGAAATTCATAATTTTTTAATGCTAAGGATCCATGTAGCAGAAACGCAGCTTTTTTTGAGCAGAATGTAGTATGTAGAAAGTATACATGCTTCTTTTATACTTCCCATTTGTTTTGAAGCCATTCTTGGTTTTAGCTTTAAAAAACACACCAAATCTGCAACAAATAAAGCTGAATTTCTGCAACATGGGACCTCAGCCTTGCTGGGGAAAATGAAGCAGAAAAAAAAAAATTGATGCATTTTACATTACCAGCAAAGTGAATGAGATTTTGGTTGATCTCATCCATACATTGGGGAAGAAAAGTTGCGTTCCCAAACACATGTATATACAGAAAGCCAACGGACCCATTTTAGTCTATGGGGTCCACAGGTAATTGCTTTTTAAGCAGACAGGCTGTCAGTCTTTTGGGTCCCCTTGCAGACCCAAATGATGTAGACCCGAATGCTAGTGTGAACCTAGAGTCAGGCTAAGGACCTTTGTAGCAAAACAGTGGCGGATCCAGGGTTTGCGGGGCCCTGGGCAATTGACTTTGGCGGGGCCCTACTTACTGGGGGTCTCGCACTTCTAACCTGTACTTCCCAACTGTTGAAGACTAGAAAGAGGAAACAAAAAACAAAACAAAACACTTTGGAAAAAAGAAACAAATAAATTTAAATTGTGCTCTGCCCTCTATAAGTTATATGAATGGGGCCAATAATGAACATAACATCAATAGTAAACTGACACTGAACACTGCGATTCACGTTTATGTTCTGTATGCCTCTTTTACTCATATATTCTTTGTAGCTCAGATTTTCTTTTTCACAAACTGTTTCAGTGTCTAGTCCTTGACCAACCATTCATCTCCCGCTGGGCTGTTCATTTTCCATAAGCTGGATACTGGGCTCAGCTGCACAATACCTTGCTGTGTTTACATAGACTATATCTACAAACCTGTCTTTATTGGAGAGAAATAGTTTACAAATGTTCTTTCAAAGAAGGGACATAGAAGAAGAAAAAAGATTTTTTTTTTCATTCTACACAAATCTATTGACATGAATTCTTCATTTTGTTATGATGTGCATTAATATGTGGAATACATTTTTGGCCTTGCTAGAAATATTGGGACTAATATTATGGAAACTTGTGTGTTTTTTTTGTGTGGCTTTTTGAGTCAGTCGGGGGTGGCTTAAGAAGGAATGAAAAATATAAAGGAGACACTTAGATGTTTTCCTTCTGTTTAATCCACTCCTGACTTTGATGCAAAAAAAATGCAGCAAAATCTGCAACAAAAAATGCTGCATTTCTGCAATGTGGTGCTTCAGTCTGAGGCCAGGGCCCCACATGATGTAAACAATGCGGTTAGCAAATCCCATTACCAATTTGCATTAAAATACACACTGCGGATACGCGCTATTGTAGTTTTGGAAGCTGCAGCATATCAATTATATTGACGGAAACGCCGTCAGTTTCCCTATAGGTACAATAGAGGCAGAAAGTCCGTAGAGGAAACTCTGAAAACTTTCTGTCAATGTGCAAAGCTCTGTGGGAAGAACTGTGATGCTTTGCCAACATGGTTTTTCCTGCAGCACTTTTTTGCTGCAGAACGCCACGTGGGGCCTTAGCCTGAGAGAGAGTTATGAAGACTTGTGTATTTAAGGTTGAGGCCCCACGTTGAAGAAATGCAGCTTTTTTTGTTGCAGATTTTGCTGCTTTTTGAGCCAAAGCCAGGAGTGGATTTAGTTGAAGGGAGAAGTATAAGAGCTTCATTTATATTTTCTATTCCCTTTGTAGTTATTCTTGGCTTAGACTAAAAAAAAACCAAAAAAAAACCACAGCAAAATCTGCAACAAAATAAAAGCTGCAGTTCCGCAATGTAGGGCCTCAGCCTTATGACAGCTTTCATATCCCCTGCACTGGTGGAGGATGCATCACTACACACCCCTTCAGTGGCTCTTGCAGCCAATGGCCCCACTCCCAGCACACTCTTACTCTGGCATCTTTTTGGAAAGTGGCATGGGTGGCAAAAATACGCCAGTTGTTACAATTTATGTCACAACGAGCATTTAAACTTTTTTTATGCCAGAAATCTGACCTAGATTATTAATAAATCTCTCTCGAGTGTGTTTTCTGTCCCATTCTGAATTTCAGGAAGCCGCCTCCATAATTTTCGTTATTTTATTTGTCATCCACTATTTCAGAAACTTTGCCTAACTTTGATCTAATCTGAATGGGTTAACCATGTTGTAACTAAGTATCTGTATCCCATAAAGGATAGGTTTACCTTTAATTTCTGAGTGGTGAAGGGTGAATTTAGGCTGAGTTCACACCGAGTTTTTTTGGCAGATTTTGACGCAGAGGCCACCTCAGAATCCAGTCCAAAAAAACGCCTCGCGCGGCTAACCATGACTGGATGCCGGTGCAGTGCCGTTATGGTTTTAGAAGCAGCATGTCAATTATATCTACGGAAACAATGGTGGTTTCCCTATAGATAGAATTGAAGCAGAAAGTCCGCAGAGGGAATCTCTTTCTGTACAAAGCTCTGCAAGAAGAACTGAAATGTGTTGACGCTGTGGTTTTTCCCTCAGTGCTGTTTTGCTGCGGGACACCACATGGGGCCTTAGCCTAAAGAATGTAGTTATGTATGTTGTTGATTTTTCACAGTCATAAAGCTACTAACTTTTATTCCAGGGCTGCAGGTACTCTCTGGGAGTGGTCTCTCACACTATAGTTGCTCTTCATTGAGCTTCTCCAAAGTCTTCCCCCTTATCTTCAGCAGAGGAAGGGGAGTTGGAGCAACTCAATACACATAGCGGAGTAAAATAGCTTCTAGTTGCAGGACCTACGGCCCTTTTTTACAGTCATGCTGCTAATAACAACGTACACCATGGCATGGTTAAAAGGCTATCCAGGGCTCCTGCAAAACACTGTCAGCAATTTTGCGTGCTCAAATATGTTAACAGGTTCCAGTTAATCCCAGTATATAAACTAGATTGTATCATCAGCCTTCATAACAGCTGCTCTAGATAATTGTTATGATGATTCTTGAGTGATATCAGGGGGTCCTGACTCTGCACATAAGAGCCCGTTTACACGGAGTTAACGCGCGTGTATTTTGGCAAAATACACGTGTAAAAAATACACGTGTAAAAATAAGACTCCCATTGACTTCAATGACATTTTTTTTACTCGTGTAAAAAAATACGTCAAAATACACGTGAAAATACATATGTAAAATGTCATTGAAGTCAATGGGAGTCTTATTTTTACACGTGTATTTTTTACACATGTATTTTTCCAAAATACACGCGTGTTTACTACGTGTGAATGGCCCCTAATAAGAAAACAAGCTGGGGTGTTTACAGTGTGTATAGAGGTGAGTTGGTCCTGTACCCAGATCACAAAAACTATTGATTTTCAAATCAATATAACTATCAATACTTATTGGAGGTTATATATCATCTTCCCATTTTTTGGCCATACTTTTTTGCAGGTGCGTCTTTTTGTAGACTAGTTTTACTGTGCTGCTTATTTATGATGCCAGCGAAACTCCTTGTTAAATGCTGAGCACGTTAGTTACTTTAAATGCACCTTTTTTTGGCGATGTGCACTTTGCCCCTTTTTTGTCAATAAAGCACAAAAAGGCACAATTGCCCCTTTCTAATGCATTGTAACCTGACAGGCTCATTTATGCTTCCCTTGGACTGAAGTGCATTTGCACCCTTTTTAAAAAGTCATGAATACGGCGTAAAAAGGATCTCCATTTAGGCCACACCTCCCTTTCTCGCCAACAAGCAAAAGTGGTGAAAGCAGCATAACAGCATTAAAAAAGGTGCAAATACTTCATAAATGAAGCATAGCGCAGATAAAGACCTCAAAAAGGCACAACTTTTTTTTTTTTTTAATGCAAGTAGCTTAATAAATGGGACCCAATGAATCTTATTTTAAAGTAATAGATTCTGAATTGTGGGTGACATCTGCAAACAATCTTGGGAAATACAATTATTATTATTATTATTATTAATAATTTTTTTGTAACTCACAAGCAGAAAGATCAAAATATTTTTTTTAGAATACACTTACAATATATAGGCAGGTAAGGCCATGTTAAGGCTAAAGCCCCATGTAGCAAGCCGCAGGAATAAAGCGCTCTGGGATAGACCATGGTGGAAACGCATTGCGGTTTTTCCTACAGTGCTTTTCACAGAAAGTATGCAAAGGTTATGACGCTGCCTACGCTGATACGTAGACCTCTGAACCAGCGCAAGGAGAGCAGCAGCTCTCCTTGCGCTGGTTCAGAGAAAAAAAAAGTAAAAAACCCCAAAAATCTGTGACTGTAAAATGACGGCAGTTTTTGCTGCAGTGTTTCTGCCACAGCAAAATGGCGGTGTTTACACCATATGGGGCCCTGGCCCAAGAGCTTTTTCACACACACACACATACACATACACTGCTTAAAAAGTCAAATAAAAAATGATGTATATGAAGCCAGCCTTAAGCCTCCTGCACACGTCGGTTCAGTGAACACTACATTGATAACACACAGATTGGTATCTGTGTGTCATGCATACTTTTCACTGACCCTCACAATTAAATGAATTGACAGAGCCAAAATTCCAGAAAAGTTGCGGCCCTTCAATTCAGTCTGGACACATAGTCACAAAAACTATGGCTGTGTGGTCCCATTGAAATGCATGTGTCTGTACTTTGATCCGCAATTGTGGACCAAAAGTATGTTCATGTACTTGAGTCCTTAGGCCCCTTGCAGACAGCTGTGGGCTAGCCACTGGCTGTGATTGAATTGCATGGACGGTGCATAGACAATGAATAGGAGCCACAGAAGCATGGCCACAAAGCTGGACAGGAATGGGACCTGTCTTAAGTTTTGCGGCCAAGAATTTCGGACCACACACTGACCTGTGTAATACACAGTCATGTGCGTGGGCCGATAGAAATGAATGGATCAGTGTGCTATCTAGGAATATCCTGGATAGCACACTGAACTCTGCCATGGCTGTCTGCAATAGACCTTGGGCTAAGGCCATACACTGAAGATAAGCTGATTTTCTTTTTTTGTTACAGACTTTGCTGCCTGTTTTTAAACAAAGCCAGGAGTGCATTGAGCAGAAGGGAGTAGCATTTCTTATATTTCCCATTCCTTTTCTAAAAAAAAGTGATACATTTTCAGGTTTTTTTTTTTTTTTAATGCTATGTGGTGCCTCATATAGGTATTCCGATATATGTTCTGTGTGTGGATGGCAGGAAATATAAGGAATATGGCAGTCAGCAATTATTTTATAAATGCATTAGTTTGCAAATTCTATTGATAAGGTCCAGTTGCTCCTTTTTTTATTCAGTCTAATATTGCATTAATCACATTCCTGTAAGTGATTTTACTACTTGCGTTCCAAGAATGTAAATGCAAGCTGCTTGGCTGTTCCTTCTATTGTGTAACGATACACGTTATTGTATAATTAATACGCTGTTCCTATTGCCAAGTAGAATGAATGCCAGTTTCAATCCATTGCAGTATAATATAATTATAATCAGCTGGGTTGTCAAGCATGGATTATTGTTTTTTTTTTTCTTTTTTTAGTTAAACTAAATTAACTAGGTTATTAGGATTTTTACAAAGGGGCCTGGTAAAATGCCTTTCTCTTGCTGGTATTTTTTATTCACTGTTCAATGCTGTCAAATCTCTTGGTATACCAGGGAAATGTGAAACGGGTCTGAGAAAGGCCTGTTATTTTTTTCGGATCAGAGATTGTTTTTTTTTTTTTTCTGCCTCGGGATAGATTTATGTTTAATCAGGCATTGTTACTCCTCGTTCACATCTGTGTTTGTATTCCATCTGGGGGAGTCCGCATGGGGGCCCCCTGAACAGAATACCAAACGCAATTGCAAGTGGTGTGCAGTAAAAGCACACGGACCCCATAGACTATAATGGGGTCCGTGTGCTTGCTGCTAGCTGCCTGCACGAATCATGTGGAAAGGAAAGTAGATTATGAAGTACTTTCCTGTCCGCATGTTCTGTGCGGAGATCTGGCGGCAAGCACATGGACCCCATTATAGTCTATGGGGTCCATGTGCTTTTACTGCACAGCGCTTGCAATTGCGTTTGGTATTCCGTTCAGGAGGGTCCCCATGTGGACTCCCTGGATGGAATACAAACGCAGATGTGAACCATACCTTACATTCAAAAATTGATTTTACTACTTAATAGTTTGAATAGACTGAGTGAAGGAAGTCGTGGAGTCCATTATTTTTTTCCTGCAGGTTCCATACTATATTGCGGACACATCCATTTGAATGTGTGACCATGTAATAAATGATTGTATCACATCACTTACTCTGGCACATAGAGAGAGGTCATGAATAGGGTATCCCCTCCATCATATCCATATGGCCAAAAGGACACATCAGTTCGACAAGGGTGCTTCTTAACATATTTGAGGCTAAGGCCCCTACGTAGAGAAAAAAAATGCGGCGTAAACACATCTTGTTTTTTCGATTCTCATTGCATTTTCACAAAGTTTTATTTGCGGACTTTGTGCCCTTATAGCTATACAGAAAACACCAGCGATTCCGCAGGTATAATTGACACGCCACGATTTTCAAAGGAGCAGCTTTCCGCTGTGGATTTTTTTCTGTTTGGGGATTTTTCTGTGGTGTTGAAAATTGGCCAGAATCTTCACTTTGCAAGTACTGTAAAATGCAGTATACAAAGAGTAATAATATGACTTTGTAATAATGACATGTTTTTTAATTCACATTTCAGTTTCTGTTTTTCTTCTTCACTTGTTTTTGTAAGTTTTTGTCTGTATTTTATATTCAAGATGGATTAAAAGTTAAATCTTAAAGGGGTATTCCCATGTACATAATCATATCTATATTTGTAGATAATTAAAAGTTAAACATTTTTGCAAATATAAGTAATTAAAAATTCTGCAGCGTTTTAAAGATTTTTTTCTAACTTTCTTAGTGGTGACGGTCTTTTTTCTTGATCGGTTGCCATGGATACGTCCACTAATGCAGAAACTTTCTATGATCTGGGACTTGTCAGGAACCCGCTATGATATTCTTATTGTACCTGGGTTATCAGGCATAGGGAGACAGACCAATGGATGAAAAAGAACTGCACTTGCTCCAAATCCGTTATTTCAACACGTTCTTTTATTAGGTTCCTAATACAATGGTCTATTAGGAACCTAATAAAAGAACGTGTTGAAATAACGGATTTGGAGCAAGTGCAGTTCTTTTTCATCCATTGGTCTGTCTCCCTATGTCTACTTCACCCTCCGAAGGTGTCGGATGTTGTTACTGCCGCTGAAAGAAGCTCCCACGTGTAAAACTAACATACAGTTAAAATCGAAGTCTTGGTGGTCTGCTCAGTGAAATCCCTTAATTTTCCTGGGTTATCAGGCAGGGACACTACATGTATCAGAAGATATCCCGGCCATGATAAAGAAATTATGGCTGATTTTCTGACCTTAGAAAGTTTCTGCATTGGGGGTCGTATCCATGGCAACCGATCAAGATAACAGACTGTGACCACTAAGAAAGTTAGAGAAAATCTTTAAAACTGCAGAATTTTTAATTACTTACATTTGCAAAAATGTACCCAGGTCTTCAGTACTGACCACTGAGCCACTGTACTGCCTGCAAAACTTTTTTTTTCCCTATGCATGCTGATCTTCACCAGTCTCTACGTAGCCTCCAATGTAGATGTGAACCCAGCCTTAGCTAAACGAAACATCCCAATTTTTTGTCCCTTATAGTGGCTCATGTAGCCTGTACGTTGTTTACACGCAGGATGATAACAGAAATATACATTGCAAGGCTGTGGCTGGGGCAACAATATTATTGATCACAAAACTTTTAATGTAAAGCTGTACTCTACATAGAACTTATGCTGATCAAATAGCCAGAATAAAGCGTTCCACAGCTGCTGCCATGAAACCGCTCTCTCATTTGTTCTCTCTTATGTATTTGAGTGTTGCGGAATCATTTGCATCGAAACAGTTTGATGATTAATGGGTGTTTATATTTGCATCTAAATGGAAAAGTTCTCTTTTCTCTGATTAACATAGAAATGTGTTCTGGGGATAAAGCGGCAGTAATTAGCCATTTGGCGCTTTGAACATTTCATGGCATTTGTTGTGCTGTTAAATTTGTGATTTTAACTTATTTTTGTTTTCAATCTACAAAAGTGATTTTATTAAGATGCTAAAATACTGTAAAGGATCCCTAACAATGTGTAATGTAGTTTCTAAAATTGTTCCAGTTACCTTATAATTCCCTCTCACGTGTATCACAGTTGTTCATCATAGTACGTTTTCATTGATATGTTGGTTTGCACATTTTACAACCTTATAGCGCCATTTTTCTTTTCGATCTGTGCATAAAAAGGTTTAGTTTGTGAATAAATTATAAACGATAAAATTAGAGAGCAAACTAACAGAATTGTCGTGCCATAGTTTCCATCCAGTCCTTGACGTGCCCTTGTCTGTTAGCATCTTGTTCAGCCATTTCTTGGTTATATCTGTGTCTTCCAACAGTGACTATGGGAAATAGAAGCTCCTATGAGGATTGTCATCTCCTAAATGGCAAATCTGCCTAATGATACAGAAGAATAAGGCAGGGCTTGTGCAACAGCGTAATGAGCATGATTTGCCATTCAGGAGTCTGGGGAAGCTGGTTGACAACACCCATGGGAGCTGTAATGGCACCATTTATATGTTCTATATTTTGTTAAAAGTGAGGTATGAAAGAGATATTAAGAATAATTGTCTGAACAGAACTTTAGGTTTTTGAATGGAGAAAGTGGATAAATTTAACAGTTATTTATTTAGTCTATTTAGTTTTTTTTATTGGCATTTTGAATGTTAGATTAATTTGATTTAATCCAAATTTAAAGAGAACCCTTTATATAGGGAGCCCATCAAGGCGTTGACCCTCTATTTGGTATATGCAGTCTTACTGCCATTGCTCGTAGGAAAATATATGCAGAGTAGCCATGCTCTAGAAAAACATACAAGTGCCTTTTCTATGTAGCTCCCCTGTATGTCAATTCCAGCCTCATAAAAAGCCTTCATACAAAGCTAGGGATATTAATGCAAACAGACACCCATCTGGACAGCTGGTTTTAACCAAAAGAAGAATCAGGTCTTGTATCATACAATATCTCCACAAGTCCTGCTTTCTGAACAGCATAGTGGTTCACTTTTATATTGGGTATAAATGGAAATTATGCATCTTTCCTGTTACCAGTATATATTATGCTTGATATGACACTTGTCATTTGCAACTTTTTTTTTTTTAAATGTAGATTGTGGGCCCCACATAGAGCTCACAATGTACATTTTTCCCTATCAGTATGTCTTTGGAATATGGGATGGAAATTCATGCAAATATGGGGAGAACATACAAACTCCTTGCAGATGTTATTTTTGCCCTTGGTGGTATTTGAACACCAGGACTCCAGCGCTGCAAGGCTGCAGTGCTAACCACTGAGCCACCGTGTGGCCCCCATTTGCAACTTTTTAGCAAATCCGCGGAAAAATTATATATTTTATTGTCACATGATTGGGTACAAGACTGTCTTTGAAATGTATTTTAGTCCTTCAGTTTGACGGGGGACTACAGCAAATTATTTTGGAAGCAGGGCAAATCTCAATGTCCAATCTCTAATTTCTAAAATGGTAATTCATAAAATGAAAAAAATGTGGGCTGCAGGATTGTGTTCTAATATTGCTGAATACAAGCTTGAAAATGTAGAACTGTAACTATAACTCTGTCCTTACAACAGTGATCCTTCTGTTTTCTGAGAATTATAACAGTTGGATATATTGTTGAGTAATGTGCTACAGGTTATGGCCAGATCAAAAGTACAACAATCTATCAATTTTAACCCTTTATAGACTGAACCAATTTTTGTATTTCCGGTTTTTCCTCCCCATATTCCAAGAGACATAACTTTTTCATTTTTCAGTTCAGAGTGACATGATGACTTAAAGGGATCCTATCATAGAAACCCTTTTTTATGAGTAACATGTCAGATTAGCCTTAGCTTAAGAAAGGCTATTCTTCTCCTACCTTTCGTTGTCTTCTCTGCGCCGCCGTTCGTAGGAATCCCAGTTCTTGTCGGTATGTAAATGAGTTCTCTTACAGCACTGGGGGCGTCCCCAATGCTGCGAGAAAACTCTCTCCAGCGCTGCCTCCATCTTCGTCAACAGTGTCTTCTTCAACATCTTCTTCCTCCGCAGGTTTCTGACTTCTAGGACTCAGACCTTGGGCAGAGCAGACTGCGCATGCCCAAAAGCCACGAGAAAATGGCTGCTTGCACAGTACTGTAAGCAGCCATTTTCTTTTTTTTTAATGTAGATTGTGAGCCCCACATAGGGAAAAATGTACATTGTGAGCTCTATCAGTATGTCTTTTTGGAATATGGGATGGAAATTCATGCAAACACAGGGAGAACATAAAAATTCCTTGCAGATGGTTTTATGCCCTTGGTGGGATTTGAACACCAGAACTCGCCACTGAGCCACCGTGTGGCCCCACGACCATTTTCTTGTGGCCTGTGAGCATGCACAGTCTGCTCTGCCCAAGGCCCGAGGCATAGAAGTCACAAACCTGCGCCGGAAGAAGAGGATAAAGAAGACGCTGCTTACAACGATGGAGGCAGCGCTGGAGAGAGTTCTCTTGCAGCATTGGGGACGCCCCCATTGCTGTTTGAGTGCTGGGGCCCGCACCCAGTGCTGTGAGAGAACTCATTTGCATACCGACAAGAATCGGGATTCATACGGAACAGCGGCGAAGAGAAAACAACTAAAGGTAGGATAAGAATAGCCTTTCTTAAGGCTACTCCGACGTGTTACTCCTTAAAAAGGCTATTCAGGCACCGTAAATGTTATTTTAAACTACCCCCCCCGTTTTAAAATAATACCCTAAAAAAGAATGTTATCTACTTACGGATCGTGCACGCTGGGCGGGTATTCAGGGTGTGTCTTCTTCTTCATCCATGCCTCTTCTTCCTCCGACGTCCTCCGGTCCCGTCCTCCTCCTGCGCTCGCGAGCGGATACTGATATAAAAAAATGGCCTGGGCGCATGCGCAGTAGCATGCGGCTTCTACTACGGCTACTGCGCAGGCGCCCAGGCCATTTTTTTATATCAGTGTCCGCTCACGAGCGCCGGAGGAGGACGGGACCGGAGGACATCAGAGGAAGAAGAGGCGTGGAAGAAGAAGACGGTGCACCCTGAATGCCCGCCCAGCATGCACGTTCGGTAAGTAGATCACATTCTTTTTTAGGGTTTTATTTTAAAACGGGGGGGGAGGGGGGTAGTTTAATATAACTTTTACGGTGCCTGAATAGCCTTTTTAAAGGCTATTCACGCATATGTGGGGCTCTCTCAGCATGATTTTGCTGATTGAGCCCCTTTAAAAAGATGTTACTCCTCCAGAGATGTAGTGGGTGACAGAAGGATACTGTCCGTGGTGAGCTCCATGCTGGAGAACAAATCCCACCCCGTGTACGAGACCTTGATGGCACTTGGCAGCACTGTAAGTGACCGTCTGCTTGATTTGAACTTGGTGGATGGTGCTCTTTAACGGACCACTATATGCAGTTTTAATTTGCGCAATGTAGACAACTAAATAATGACAGATACTTCTAACCTGGTTTTCTCACACGAGGGACTCAAAGCTCAGGAAGAGGTGTGAAGTAGGGGAGTTAGTGGTTGCAACAAAGCAGGCACTCATCCCAACACCCACAGTTGTTTTACAGGAAGCCAATTTACCTATCTGTATATTTTTTTGACATGTGTGAGAAAACCGCATAAACACAGTGAGAACATACAAACTCCATGCAGATCTTGTACTTGGTCGTATTAGATCCTCAGTAATGAAAGGCAACAATGCTAACCACTAAACCAATTTGCTGCCATGATAGTGATCACACTATTTAAATATAGTGTGATACTATTTTGTCATATTTTATATGTGTTAGTAATATGTAAGAATATTTACTGGAACATACTTTGGCATCATTTATCTAGTAAATGGTTCTCTGGTGAAGGTTCATTTGTAACCCAAAACCTGACATTTTTAGTTAGCCAGTTAAGCTAAGTTCACTCTAGCGTTGGTCTGCTCCATTGAAGGACGGAAACAATGGCTAGGCGGACTGCTGCAGCAGCGACCACATACAGAGTCTGACAGATCCTATTAATTATAATGGTATCTGTCAGGTATCTATTGTTTTAAACTGAAACCATTGTACAAAAAAGTCAGACTTGCAGGACCTTTGATTTTGGATGCTCACTGTGATGGAGTCTTGAAAAGGAGACTCCAACAAAGATGTAAACATAACCTGAAGGTACTCTTAATACTTTTGTTTTGTTTTTTCCCACAAAAATTGTGTAACAGTGATGGCCAGGAATGGATATTTCTCATGAAAGATTGTTTCTGATTTTTGTCCGATTGCCACTGCAGTCACATTGAGTAGATCATTATTGGTGCTATGGGATGAGCAAATCCCCATACAGTCTGCCTTTGCCAGCAGTACATTGACAATCATGATTTTTAAGGATTCACAAACAAGGTGACCACCCGATGACCAAGTGTTTTTATCCCTATTTGGGTGATAGTGTATTGATCTTTCACCAGTTTAACATCTGTAGAGATTTATAGGGCTATAATTGCTTTATGATGTGGATATAAAACTGTATATTCTGTCACATTGACTCCTTGCAAAGGGTTTTTAGCAGCTACTAAATTCTTCCTCCTCCACAGAAACAGCCTTGACATTTCCCCAAGCTGAACTTGCATGGCAACTGGAGTGGTCTGGTCATTTACCTGTCAGGTAAAAGATCTTGATCAGTTGGTAACTATACTTCTTACTTCATAACAAGAGAATAAAAGGGCATATGAAGACATAACTGACACTTCAGAAATCTTATTTTCCTGAAGAATAAAGGTGATAAAATGTGATGTCATGGTCAATATAATAAACTGCTACATGACAATGTGCAATAAAAAAGCATGTGATTGCGTATGACACCACAGCAAAATAAAATGCAGATTTAAGCAGGAGCATCTTCAGCCTAGAACAAGATCTTCACTGTGACCACCTACAAATCATTTGGAATCATCAAGTTTGACCATCTTTAATGTACATTCATTTGCAGTAGAATTTGGCACATATTGTTCAGATAATATCTAACGGTTTGCAGAAAAATTAGTATGCAGGAACAATACAATTTGTAGGCTCCTTCTATGAACGATTGTTAGGATCGGGTCTCGCAGGGTTCCATCACGGCGCACAGCGCCACCTGCGGGCCAATCCGAGCCTCGCCCTTGGCGTTGTGCAGGAGGATGTTTGGAGCCTAAGTCCAGCTTTTGGCCCACTGAGCATGCTCAGGCATTCTGGAGCCGCTCAGAGGCTAAGTGCCATTCTCTCCCTACTGAGCATGCTCAGGCATTTTGGAGCCGCTCAGAGGCTAAGTGCCATTCTCTCCCTGCTGAGCATGCTCAGGCATTTTGGGTCCGCTCTGAGGCTAAGTCCCAGTTTGGCCTTACTGAGCATGATCGGAGATGTTATGCCACCGCCCCTGTTGGGCAGGGATTAGCCTTTAAAAAGTGTGAGCCGACGCCTGCCCGGTGCTCACACTTTGCTTAACATATGTTGAGATAGGAGGTTAGAGCCAGGTTCCTGTCAAAACTAGGAGCTGAGTAGGGATCCAGCTAGAAGTCCTTGGAGCTGCCCTTTGAAACCAGTTTACCCATTCCTAACTCAAATGCTTTGTATCTCCTTGAAGGTTAGGAGTTTGTTTTGTGACTGACCAGGAGTGAAGCTAACTCCTGGCAGCCTTGTGTGTTTGCAGTAGAGTGAAGCACAGGCTAAGGCCTGGTTCTGCTGCTGTATAGCAGGGGCTCCTGTCAAAGCTTCACTTGCTCACTACTATACTTTAGCACGCTCCCCCAGTGTTGTTTAACTGGGGAGACTCTGTTTCCGCCTGTTCACATTTGTGTTGCACAACATCACTGCCAGTGCAGTTCAACTGGTGGTGCATAACTAAGACTAACGGCTGCCCATCTGGGCCTGTGGACCTCGCCGCAGTGCTCTGCGGCTTAGCGGTTCTGGTTGTGTTTAGTATTATTTTATATATACACAGAGAACCGTAACAACGATGAGCTTTTGGACTATGAGTCCCTTCCATAGATTTTCTGATGGATTCAGGTCAGGAGATCGGCTTTGCCATTCTACCAGCTTTATTTTCTTTCTCTGAAACCAATTGAGAGTTTCCTTAGCTAGGACTTTGGGATCATTGTCTTGCTGAAATGTTCATCTTTGTTTTATTTTCATCTTCCTGGTAGCGTGCAGCAGATATTTATCAAGAATGTCTCTGTACATCTGTCTGTTTATCCTTTCTTCAATTAAATAAGGTTACTAGTGCTGTATGCTGAAAAACAGCCCCATACCATGATGTTCCCACCACCAAACTTCTCTATTGGTATGGTGTTGTTTGTGGGAAAAACCAGTGCCTTTTGGCTTCCAAAGATGGTGTGCATTATGTCATCCAAAGAGTTCAATTTTGGTCTCATCTGACCATACTATATTCTCCCTGTATGTCACAGGCTTGTCTAAATTTCGTTGAGCAAACTTTAAATGCAAAACAAATAGTAAAATCCAGCACTCTGATGATTCCAAATTCTGTAATTAAAATATAACTTTTATTTTATTATTTATAAAAGTTATGTTTTAATTACAAAATTTGGAATCATCGGAGTGCTGGATTTTACTACTTGTTTTGGATACAGCAAGATGAATCCATAAGGAAATCCTAATCTGTCGTCTGCAAGCACTGTGAGTGAACTACAAGACTTTCGTTTATTAATTTGTTTATTTATTCTTTGAATTTGCATTTTTGGGCTGCTTGCTTTTGCTGTTTTTTCTAAACTAAATTCGTTTGAACATGTTTGTTGTTCAGCAATGGAGTCTTTTATGGTGAACATGCATACAGGCCGTGGAAGTTGATTCCATTACTTATTCTTTTCTTTGAAACAATTGTGCTGGTGGATTCCAGGTCTATCTGTTGCTCTCCACAGGTGGTCCTTGGCTATTGGACGACTCTTCTGATAATTCTTATCACTCCTCTGTCTGAAATCTTGCCGGCAGCTCCTGGTTATGGCTGGATTATGGTGAAGTTATTTTTGTTTCCACTTTTGGACTATGGCACAAATGGTGCTCACTGGAACCTTCAGTAGTTTAGAAATTCTTCTGTAACCAATGGCATCAGTATGTTTTGCAAAGGTCTTGGTTTTACCCATCATGAAATGTTTGTGTGGCACTTTAGTAATGAGAAACCTTTTTATAGGCCATTAGATAAACCAGTTGATATTATTCCTCATTGTCAGGATTGCTTTCTAATTCCTGATAGATTTCAGTTGGTGTCAGAACTTTCCATGGCTTTTAGTACCTCTTCATGTGTTCAATACTTTTTCTCTGTGTCATTTCTCATTATCATACATAACTTAATTTATGGATATCTATGGTTTGATTTCTTTACCATTGTGGAATGGATGGGTTGTTATCGTCACCCAGTTAGAATTTCATGTGAAAAGCACCTTTAAAAATAGATTTACTTACAAAATTGGTGACCTGTTAAATACATATTTCATCCGCTGTGTAGAGAGAGAGAGCGAGAACAATAAAATGAATCCATTTGCAAATTAGGTAATTAAAGGGAGTCTACCACCTCCTCCAAACATATTCAACTGACAGATCCATTTTGCAGATTTGGCAAAAAAACAACTTTGAAATCTTATTCATGCATGATGGTGTTTGCCGACCCCTGGTCTAGTAGTTGGAGAGTATTAGTTTATCTTTCCTCTTGTGTTCGTAAATGGTTTAACTTAACATGTCTGCTTTGTCCAGATGCAAACCCTGGCTTCAATAGTGAGATGAGCCATATTCCAAGGCAGTCAGTCGAGTGCAGAGAGTACCGTATATACTCGAGTATAAGCCGACCCGAATATAAGCCGAGGCCCCTAATTTTACCACAAAAAACTGGGAAAACTTATTGACTCGAGTATAAGCCTAGTTGGGAAATGCAGCAGCCACTGGAAAATTTCAAAAATTAAAATGGTCGGAGTTTTTGGGTACAGTACATGCTGGGTGCTGGGAAAGTGGAGGGGGTGTTTTGGTTGTATGTTTGCCCCTTCCCTGAGCTTGAGGACTGTTTTTTCTTCCCCCACTTGGAACTCAGCCTGGCTGAATATAGGATATTTGCAGTGCTCCTATAACCCCTTCCCGACGGAACAGGAGCTCTGCAGATACCCTATATTCAGTAGACCGGGCACTTTCAGACACAGGGATACCTAATATGTATGTGTCTCACAGTCATTTTCTACTTTTGTATGTATTCTAGGGGAAGGAGGGATTAAGAACTTTTATTTTTTCTTTTGCACTATTTTATGGGAGATTCTATACATTGATATTGTGGCTGGTCATAGACCCCCCCCCACCCTTAGTAGTAAATGCTGAAAGCTCACACTTAGTACTGAGTTAGTCAACTCCTGCTCTCATTTTTTCTAATGGAGTTTCCATGATAGTCATTAAAATATTACCAGCAGATGGAGGAGGCACCGCATTCTGGGACTCCCCTCCCATTCTCCTGTCTTACCTCTCTTTTTATGCAGCTAAACAGGTGTAAAGGATGATATCTGCTTCTAACGTATAACAATGCCACAATACCTATGCTAATGATGGCCATTATCTTCTATTCAGTAACATAACCGTAAAACAGTTGTGCCTCATGTAATTACCTATATCCATCCATCTAATGGAGTGCAACTTCAAAGCTCAAGGCCTAAATATTTTGTACATTCTGGGGATATTGTATCCAGATGGGGTGTTTTCTATGCCAGTCTGCATTCCCTGTGGTTTGAACTGGAAACACTTCTAATTTATTAAGAGGCACATGTCTCTTAATAAATTAGGAACACTGCTAGCATCTCATGTCCAAAAAACATGGCACAGTAATTAAAGGGTTAAAAATCAGCTTCGTCCACAATGCCAAGTAAAATTCTGTATTTATTACTACAGTTGCATTTTACTGTATAGCAGCAAATCAGATTGACTACAAAATACTTGTCAAAAGTTTATTAAATGGAAACAAATTTTCCAGTTGAATGTATGTCTCACAACGTAAGTCAGTCACTTAAATGTTTATGTAGTTTGCTAATTTTATTGCTTATGGCCTATGCCCAAAGATAAATTCAACTACAACTCATTGTTTTATATTAATCTCACATGTCAGTGTAACAAAGTATAACTTTAATGGATCTACAATAATATACAATTGCAATTTACATGAGACAAAGAACAGCAGGATAATATCCAGAAGATATTACAGCAACATACAGTGTCTCATTAACAACTAGATTTCAGTGTCCTCGGGTGGTTAGTGTTACCCTTCATGAAGCCTGTATGATCTTTACATGAGTGCATTTTATGCAACCTAGGGGAAAACTCAGCAAAAGAGTTGATGTGGGTGAAATGGTCTCAGTTTATACATAAATTTTTAATACACAATACCTGTGTCTGGTTCTGTACTCCTTTCTAAGATCATACATACTATGTAACTATTCCCAACTAAGGCTAAGGCCCCACGTAGTGTCCCGCAACAAAAAAGTGCAACGGGATAAACCATCGAAGCAACACATCAAGATTTTTCCCGCAGTGCTTATCACAGAAAATCTTGGACTTTCTTCTTCAATTATGCCTACAGAGAAACCAGCAGCGTTTCCATAGAAATAATTGACATGCTGCGATATGAGGGTGAAGGGGTGTCTGCTTTGCATATTTTTTTGAAAGGTGTGGATGAGATTTCCTGGAACCCATCCACCTTGCAGTGACTGTAAAATGCTGAAGTTTACGCCACATGGGGCTCCCCGCCTAAAAAAAAAAGAATTTGAAGAGATTCTTTCATGAAACAAGTTATCCCTATCCCGAACCCTCTTTTAGGCTAAGGCCCCACGCAATGAGCCGCAGCTAACAAATGCTGCAGAAACACATTAAGTTTTTTTTTTCCCCAGCATTTTTCACAGAAAGTCCACAAAGTTTTCCTCTGCGGACTTTCATGCTTCTATCACACCTATCCGGAAAACACCAATGTTTCCTAGTCTAAGGGCCCATTCACACTACGGATACGCTGACTGATTCTGAACATTAAAACACGTTCAGAATAAGTGCGTATAAAGCAGCTCCCATTCATTTCAATGGGAGCCGACATACGAACGCTCCCCATTGAAATGAATGGGCTGCTTTTTTCTCTACGAGCGCTCCCATTGAGGTGAATGGGAAGTGCTCGCGTGTACGGCTCGGAAAGAGCCGAGTGAGCCGTACACAATAGCGCATCCCATTCACTTCAATGGGAGCGCTCATAGAGAAAAAAGCAGCCCATTCATTTCAATGGGGAGCGCTCGTATGCCGACTCCCATTGAAATGAATGGGATCTGCTTTATATGCGCTGATTCTGAACGTGTTTTAATGTTCAGAATCAGTCAGCATATCCATAGTGTGAATGGGCCCTGAGGGTGTGACCCTAGAGGGCACTGTAGAGCGACCAAAAACAGGGTTAAAAAGGACTCTGACCACACCCATACCAGAGAGAAAGGGGCTCAACTACAGAGGGAGTGCACACAGCAGGAGAGAGCTGCTGGTGGCCTGCAAGAGTAGGTGGACTGGACCAGTTGGAGACAGACAGAAGGTCTGTCCCAAGAAGACTGGATTTCAGAAAGCGCCCAACTCCAGAGAGGGATTGTTGCTGTTAGTGTCCTGTAGGAGCAGGTGCACTGTGGACCAGTTGGAGACAGACAGGAGGTCTGTCCCAAGAGGACTGGATTACAGAAAGGACTTTGAGACAGATTGGTGAGAAGAAACCTCAGAGTATCTTGCCCTAATAGGATAGTTAGGGTTCAAGAAGTGAGGTAGTGCCCCGTGTGTGAGCTAGGCGGTTTGTTATTTTTGTTCCTGTTATAAGCTGAATAAAGCCACTTATTTTGGATTGCATTACCTGATCTGCTGTTTATTTGGCACCCAGCGCCACCAACACCTCTGTAAATCCAGGAAAACCTCTTACCTTTGATGCTAAATTACCCCCAATTGTCACAGTAGGAATAACTGACATGCTGCAATTTTTAAAAAAAAAAACGAGGCCAAAACTCTGTGTTTTTGCAACATGGGGCTTTAGCCTCAGGCTGACAATGATTACTGGCACAATTATTGGGGCCCTAGTGGAAGAAAAGAGGGAGCTCTTCTTTCTATTAAACTGACTGTGGTTTTTAAGGGGTTTAATGGTCAAAATGAGGGTTTCGCTGATCTGGAGTGTTATAGCAGGAGCTCAACCATCAATAGTCTTGTGCTTCTGAAACCATGCGGACACTGTAACGTAACTATGTCAAAGTGCTCAAACTACGTTGAAACCTTGATGTACAGTTTTTTCAATATACTTTATTATATTCCTCATGTTTTTTTGTTTTTTTTTCAAAATCTCTGCTTTCAGTCTTTGAATAGGAACCTTTATCATATAGTGTTAGAAGGTAAAAGTCTGGGTCATTTGATGGACACACTAGTGGACTACAAGACTCATTTCTGTACAGTAACTGTACTTAGTCCTGCATCCTTGTGTCTGTCATATAACCAAGGCAGATTATTATCTATTGAAAGTGAATAGTAAGGCTTCCTTGAAAAATTGATATACTTCATAAACTTTCTAACATTTGAAATATTAATAGAAAGTTTAACTTTTCAGTACTCCAAGGGTAGCATGTACAGGTTTACCAGAATTACCAAAAACTGGGGCACAGGCAACTGAGGGTGCAACATAAAACAAGCATTATCTGGCTCCACCACAGCACAACCTCTTCATCCCCTTCAATGGTGTTTTTTTGACAGGTCTGCAGCATGGATGTCACATTGTTAACACCTGACAACATGTTGTTGAAATGATTTCAGTGTTGCAGATGTAAGCAAAGAGGAGTGCGGAGGATCGGAATTGTGGTGCTGGAGTGGCAGACAATTCAATAGGTAATACTTATCTTATTATCATATATTGCCACCTGCCAGTACCCAAATGTTGCTATTCTCAGGCAGCTGCTTTAAACCCTTTACTAATAAACATGTGAGCAGTTAATAAATACTTTAGATTTCAAGGGTTTGTCCATCCATTATAATCAGCTGTAATCTGGGAGAGAGGAGCATCAGACAAGGGCTTCCCTCTGTATTGACCAGATGCCTTGATAGGGCATTTATTCTGGGGTTTTTCCATGTGGACGTATTCTTTTAAAGTTGAAAAACTTCTCCAGTGTTATATATCATAGCATTGAATGCTTATTATCCTCTCTCTTTTGCTGCTTTGCAAGCTTCAGAAAATAAAATAATTCTCCTGTGTTATATATCATTGCATGTGAAGCTTATTATCCTGTCTCTTCTGCTGCTTTGCAAGCTTTAGAAAATAAAAACATAAATCAATAAATCCAAGTTGATGGTGTCATAGAACATTTCTCCTGGATAATGCGAAATATGCTAATACTCTTTTAATTAAATACTTTTTTACCATCATTGTAGAAAAAATAAGAATAATGAAAATACAATATATAGTCTATACTGTTAGGCTTGGAATGTTTGCATTTTGCTTGAGTTTCACTGATCCACAGCAGTATATTTTTTTCCTAGAACTGCCAAACACATTTAGCGAAGTTGAAGAATTTTTATAAATCATAAATGTATATTCCATTGTACAATCCCTCAAAGGACTGGAGTGAAATAGTGCAGGTGACATGTTTAATGGGTCTCATCCAAGTGACTGATGCTTTCTTTATCTGAATTGGACATGCCATTAAATTATATTTTAAAGTTGGAATTGATTGAGAGTTGATTTCTATGTCTCATTTCCCTTCTTAGCTGTCATATATGATTCAATAAACCACTTTAAAATATGATCCAGATTGAATTAACTCACTATCTACTGTATATACAGGTGGCAGTACCTAAATGTTTTAATAAAATGTACTATTTTTATGCTCTATACTGGTATAAGGTATGTATAAATGTTCTTTTCTTTCCATCACAACCACTTGTGTCTTGTTGTTTAAAGTGGAACTGTTAGTTGAATATGTGACCTAAGTAGGGGAAATCTATTACAGCTATAGGTCTGTAGTACAGGTACCCAAAATGGCACAGAAAAGTGTAGTTTGCCAGTAGCCCACACTGGCCCATAGTTTGAGTCCATTGTATAGTTAAGGAAAGCGCTCCCTCTTATTTATCCCCAACCCTCAGGGCAGTACTTGACAGGCTGTTGTATATGCACATATATACAGTATACACTGCACTGTAGCCAGAGAGGGGCGGTGGACTAAGGAATAGACTTTACTGATGAATACTTCTAAATCATAAACTATGTATATAATATACAGATTTTTTTTTTTTAATACATGTACAACTTAAAGGGCTTGTCCAGTTTCAGATTGATATTGAGACACAAATATCATTGTTTGTAAAAGGAAAAGTTAGGCTGGTCTTACACGACCATAGTTTAAGACTGCAAGTGGTCCGTAATTTCAGGTTTTAAATTGCAGACTATTTGCGGACCCACTGTTTTCTATTCGGCCTCTTACACCACCATAGATTTTGTCCGTGGTCTGGCGTGCTGTAACCATAGTCCAGACAGTATACCGCATGTCCGTAATGGCCGTGTTTTTACTGTCCCATACAAGTCTATGGGCGCGTGCAGTTATGCGGATATAGGGATCCTTCACACTGAGTTACGCTGCACTCATTCTGAACATAAAAACACGTTCAGAATGAGCGCGTAAAAAGCAGCTCCCACTGACTTGAATGGGAGCTGGCATACGTGCGCTCCCCATTGAAATCAATGGGAGGCCTTTTTGGTACTTTTCCCTTATCAGGCCAGCATCGCAATTCAGCATCAGCATCGGGACATGCTGAACTGCTGACTACTGGCCCGATGCTGGCTGGCACTGGAGCTGTGTATAAAGGAGCAGCGGATCAAAGGATGCCAGAGAGGGGCGCCCAGACCCTGCCCTCACTCGCTGTGCAGAGAGGATGGTGGAGCCCGGCCTGGTGTGAGTGATGTGCCACCATGACAGATGCTGTGTGCATATCACTGCAGCCGCAGCATCAGGGGGTGTTGTCCTCCAGGCACTGGGACGTGCAGCCCGGCCGCTGACAAGCTTGTGCTTATCTACAATCACCACAATCCCCAAGTCAACCCATGTCCCCGTCGGGCTGATTGACTTGGGCTGTAGCTGTGTGATGGACACACAGGTGCACAGCTCAGTATAGTCACAGCACAGTAATGAGACATCTGCCTGGTAATGAGCTGTGCACTTGTGTGTATATCACATGATCATGAATAAAAGCAACTGTGAGGAATTGATACAGAAAGTATATTGGAAAATTTTATAACTTTTTATTACACAAACAATAACAATAACAATTTTTTATTATTATTATTATTTGTTGTTTCGTCTCCTAAAAGTCCCAGAAACTTGCTAAATTTGCCTACATAGAGTTTTAAATGCTTTGTTTCTCTGGAATCTGTATAAAATTGATCTCCTTAAACTTAGATTGAAATTTTCAGCCTCTGCATGTGATCATCACAGTTGTCTGTGGGCCTATCTGGAAAATCAGCCCACCAACCCTGCACTTCCATGGAGATTTGTAGATTCATAAAAGGATGAGTATCTCTGCAGTGCTTCTTCACATTGTGGTCACAAAGGTTTCTTTGAATCTAACAGACTCTCCTTAATTTCTACTTCTTTCTGCTCACACCTCATTGCCGACAACCATAACTTGCTTATAGAGGGAAATTATTATTTATTCCTATGGTCACTGTAGTACAAGTGACCAAAAGTACTCAAATGTTGTCTGGTAGACAGGTAATAAAGTATAGTAAATTGTAGATGAAGGCTATACAAAAAGGTAAAAAAGTAATGCAAAGAGTGTAGCTAAACTGCTATTATGTTACTACTTTATCTTCTCATTTTCTATGATCAGTTTAGCAATGAAGTTATTTCCAGACTTTTATTCAGCAGAAAGTTTTATAATTCTAAACTCTTTCTAGCTAGAGATCCATATAATTAATTTGGATTTCATTTTAAAACTGATTTTTATTTTGCAATATGTACAATAAGAATTACACGTATTGTGGGAAAGGTAGCTCAGTAAAAGCAGTGGTGCGGACCCAACCAGTCAGAAACAGGGACACAAAATGCATACCTCCCAACTTTTGAAGAACCGAAAGAGGGACAAAATGTGCGGGCAAATTTAGCCCCACCCACTTTTGTGTTGACTCCGCCCACTCGTTAATTTTTCATGTGCCCGCACACAGTATAATCCTCCTACAGTCACCCGTAAATTATATGTCCCCCCTCTATCTCTCCCCCAGTTTCATATACACCCTTCATCTGCCCCCAGTTTCATGTCCCTCTTCCATCTCTGCCCCCAGATTCATGTCCCTCCATCTCTGCCCCCAGATTCATGTCCCACATCTCTGCCCCCAGATTCATGTCCCTCCATCTCTGCCCCCAGATTCATGTCCCTCCATCTCTGCCCCCAGATTCATGTCCCTCCATCTCTGCCCCCAGATTCATGTCCCTCCATCTCTGCCCCCAGATTCATGTCCCTCCATCTCTGCCCCCAGATTCATGTCCCTCCATCTCTGCCCCCAGATTCATGTCCCTCCATCTCTGCCCCCAGATTCATGTCCCTCCATCTCTGCCCCCAGATTCATGTCCCTCCATCTCTGCCCCCAGATTCATGTCCCTCCATCTCTGCCCCCAGATTCATGTCCCTCCATCTCTGCCCCCAGATTCATGTCCCTCCATCTCTGCCCCCAGATTCATGTCCCTCCATCTCTGCCCCCAGATTCATGTCCCTCCATCTCTGCCCCCAGATTCATGTCCCTCCATCTCTGCCCCCAGATTCATGTCCCTCCATCTCTGCCCCCAGATTCATGTCCCTCCATCTCTGCCCCCAGATTCATGTCCCTCCATCTCTGCCCCCAGATTCATGTCCCTCCATCTCTGCCCCCAGATTCATGTCCCTCCATCTCTGCCCCCAGATTCATGTCCCTCCATCTCTGCCCCCAGATTCATGTCCCTCCATCTCTGCCCCCAGATTCATGTCCCTCCATCTCTGCCCCCAGATTCATGTCCCTCCATCTCTGCCCCCAGATTCATGTCCCTCCATCTCTGCCCCCAGATTCATGTCCCTCCATCTCTGCCCCCAGATTCATGTCCCTCCATCTCTGCCCCCAGATTCATGTCCCTCCATCTCTGCCCCCAGATTCATGTCCCTCCATCTCTGCCCCCAGATTCATGTCCCTCCATCTCTGCCCCCAGATTCATGTCCCTCCATCTCTGCCCCCAGATTCATGTCCCTCCATCTCTGCCCCCAGATTCATGTCCCTCCATCTCTGCCCCCAGATTCATGTCCCTCCATCTCTGCCCCCAGATTCATGTCCCTCCATCTCTGCCCCCAGATTCATGTCCCTCCATCTCTGCCCCCAGATTCATGTCCCTCCATCTCTGCCCCCAGATTCATGTCCCTCCATCTCTGCCCCCAGATTCATGTCCCTCCATCTCTGCCCCCAGATTCATGTCCCTCCATCTCTGCCCCCAGATTCATGTCCCTCCATCTCTGCCCCCAGATTCATGTCCCTCCATCTCTGCCCCCAGATTCATGTCCCTCCATCTCTGCCCCCAGATTCATGTCCCTCCATCTCTGCCCCCAGATTCATGTCCCTCCATCTCTGCCCCCAGATTCATGTCCCTCCATCTCTGCCCCCAGATTCATGTCCCTCCATCTCTGCCCCCAGATTCATGTCCCTCCATCTCTGCCCCCAGATTCATGTCCCTCCATCTCTGCCCCCAGATTCATGTCCCTCCATCTCTGCCCCCAGATTCATGTCCCTCCATCTCTGCCCCCAGATTCATGTCCCTCCATCTCTGCCCCCAGATTCATGTCCCTCCATCTCTGCCCCCAGATTCATGTCCCTCCATCTCTGCCCCCAGATTCATGTCCCTCCATCTCTGCCCCCAGATTCATGTCCCTCCATCTCTGCCCCCAGATTCATGTCCCTCCATCTCTGCCCCCAGATTCATGTCCCTCCATCTCTGCCCCCAGATTCATGTCCCTCCATCTCTGCCCCCAGATTCATGTCCCTCCATCTCTGCCCCCAGATTCATGTCCCTCCATCTCTGCCCCCAGATTCATGTCCCTCCATCTCTGCCCCCAGATTCATGTCCCTCCATCTCTGCCCCCAGATTCATGTCCCTCCATCTCTGCCCCCAGATTCATGTCCCTCCATCTCTGCCCCCAGATTCATGTCCCTCCATCTCTGCCCCCAGATTCATGTCCCTCCATCTCTGCCCCCAGATTCATGTCCCTCCATCTCTGCCCCCAGATTCATGTCCCTCCATCTCTGCCCCCAGATTCATGTCCCTCCATCTCTGCCCCCAGATTCATGTCCCTCCATCTCTGCCCCCAGATTCATGTCCCTCCATCTCTGCCCCCAGATTCATGTCCCTCCATCTCTGCCCCCAGATTCATGTCCCTCCATCTCTGCCCCCAGATTCATGTCCCTCCATCTCTGCCCCCAGATTCATGTCCCTCCATCTCTGCCCCCAGATTCATGTCCCTCCATCTCTGCCCCCAGATTCATGTCCCTCCATCTCTGCCCCCAGATTCATGTCCCTCCATCTCTGCCCCCAGATTCATGTCCCTCCATCTCTGCCCCCAGATTCATGTCCCTCCATCTCTGCCCCCAGATTCATGTCCCTCCATCTCTGCCCCCAGATTCATGTCCCTCCATCTCTGCCCCCAGATTCATGTCCCTCCATCTCTGCCCCCAGATTCATGTCCCTCCATCTCTGCCCCCAGATTCATGTCCCTCCATCTCTGCCCCCAGATTCATGTCCCTCCATCTCTGCCCCCAGATTCATGTCCCTCCATCTCTGCCCCCAGATTCATGTCCCTCCATCTCTGCCCCCAGATTCATGTCCCTCCATCTCTGCCCCCAGATTCATGTCCCTCCATCTCTGCCCCCAGATTCATGTCCCTCCATCTCTGCCCCCAGATTCATGTCCCTCCATCTCTGCCCCCAGATTCATGTCCCTCCATCTCTGCCCCCAGATTCATGTCCCCCCATCTCTGCCCCCAGATTCATGTCCCCCATCTATGCCCCAATGTCATGCCGTCCTCTCCTTCATCTGCCCCCAGATTCACGTTCCACCTCCACATTAAACTTACCTTCTCCTCCGCTCCCTCGCCGCCTCTCTCGCTGACACATGCGGCTGAAGGAAGGAGCTGACACAGGTCAGCTCCTCGCTTCGCCGCTGCCCGCCTCTCTCCCTGACACACGCGGCTGAAGCTGCTCGCGTGCTCGCTTCGCCGCTGCGTCTCTCTCTCTCGCTGACACATGCGGCTGAAGCGAGGAGCTGACCTGTGTCAGCTCCTCGCTTCGCTGCCGCCGCCGGCTCCTGGCTTGTAGACGCGATGTACAAGCCAGGAGCCGGCAGCAGCGGTGAAGCGAGGAGCTGACACAGGTCAGCTCCTCGCTTCAGCTGCATGTGTCAGCGAGAGAGAGAGACGCAGCGGCGAAGCGAGCACGCGAGCAGCTTCAGCCGCGTGTGTCAGGGAGAGAGGCGGGCAGCGGCGAAGCGAGGAGCTGACCTGTGTCAGCTCCTTCCTTCAGCCGCATGTGTGTTCAACTCAGATCTGCGTCCTCTGGACGCAGATCTGAGTTGAAATCGGGACATACCTCCCTCCAACCGGGACCGCGGGACATGTCACCCAAATCGGGACTGTCCCGCGGAAATCGGGACGGTTGGGAGGTATGAAAATGTGCAGCAAAAAAAAAAAAAAAAAAGAAGGAAAATAAATTAACCTTTACATCAGGCACAGGATAAGTAAAATAAAATACACCCTTAACTTCAGGCAAAACAAAACCTGCTCGTCTGAGCGACTAACTAAAAAGAAAATACTAACTGTACATGTGGCTTACTACCAGCTACACAAATCAACCAAAACAACACTGTACCAGAACACAAGGATCTCAGTGTCAGGATAGATCAAGCCAATTCCTCTCCTTCCAAGATCTGCTCTGAAGTGCAGGCTCTGCAATCTCTTATGGTCCAGGAACGAGCCTATGACCCCCACCTGGCCTGCAGCTTATTCAAGATCTGCACTGGACCACACATGTTAGGAATCTGGGAGAGCTATACCATGTCTCCAGCTCCCTGCCTGCCACCTTCTCACAGTAGATAGACCTCTTTTATTTGTAAGATATCTGAAATATACAGGGCATCACTACAAGGAACCGCGTATCTACAAGTTACACTTCAACAAACATATGAACTTATTACATTGATTCTAAGAAGCCTAATAGAGAATCTGGCAACCAGAGCATTGGCAATGGAGGTATGTCTTAAAGTATGCACTATGTTTGGCTTTCAAAGATATAATTCATTTGGCTTCAGACTAAGCAATTTTCTTGCTGGTATAAGCTGTAGGCCACAGTTTCTAGCATAGAGACATTGTAATAGGAAAGAACTTCTTTCGGCTCACTGATGGTTTATTTGTATATGGCAGATTTGTTGCTAATTTTTTTTCAGGTGTTACATACTATACATCTGAATCAATGTGCTGAAAATGCAGAAGCAATCCTATTTAGGTCCATAGAATCTATTCTTGGTGATTATTTATTTTTTTTTTTGTAATAAATGTATGTGCGAACATATAGAAACTAAGAAAAAAATCATGAAAATGATCTGAAATTTGTAGTGAATATCTCAGGACAATGCATTTTGTCAGTCTTTAGACCTGGTTATTGGGACCCATGAGATGCTGCTGCTATGTATCATATATTTCTGCTACCGCTGTATGTATGTTATGGCATTGCCACCAGGGTGATATCATGAAACCTCATGTCAAAAACCTGCAAAACTTGGTTGCATCCGTATGCCATCCATCTGTTTGAATTCAGTTTGAGACTTTAAAACGGACTGATACACATACTGACGCTAGGTTCACACCTGCGTTCTACTCTCCGTTCTGTGCTTTCCGTCTTCTGCATGCCAGAAGACGGAAAGCACAGACTGGGTCCGGCTGTGAGCGGCGGTGAGTGTTTTATGCTCTCCTCCGCGAAACCGGATTTTTTAATCCGGACACAGAGTACTGCATGTCCGGATTAAAAAACCCGGTTTCGCGGCGGAGAGCGCAAAACGCTCACAGCTGCTCACGGACGGACAGCTTTCTCACCCATTCAAATAAATGGGCGAGAGACTCCTGCAGGTTTCCGTCTCCTGCTCTGTTTTATGCAGGAAACGGAAACCTGCAGTACTGAGAGGAGAACGCAGATGTGAAGGAGCCCTGATTGTATACTGACACAAATATAGAGGACAGATAAGGGGATTAAAGTAGCAATTGTAAACAAAGTAGAGATAAGGCATTTATTATATGTCCTTATCTCTACTTTGTTTGCAATTTTCTACTTTTAATCCCCTTATCTGTCCTCTAGGGGACAGACAGTGATTGCTATCAGCATAAAAAGGTGTCAGTATACAATCAGTATGTGCATCAGTCCGTTTTAAAGTCTCAAACTGAATTCAAATGGAGGGATGGCATACTGATGTGTGACCCAAGCATTGTAATTTCATAAAAGCCGGACAGCTAAGGCTGAGTTCACACAGAGTTTTTTGGTCAGGATTTTGAGGCTGAATTCTCCTCAAAATCCTGACAAAAAAGATGGCTCCTATTGAAATCAATGGGAGCTAGTCAGTTCTTTGTTCCATGAGCCGTTTGTTCCAGCTCCCGGAAAAAAGTAGTGACACGCTGATTCTTCAGGCGGATTCGCCTCGTGAATACGCTTTAAGACACTCCTTCCTCCTAACTAGGCCCATTCATTGGGCCTAATCCGGAGCGGAGTGCGTGGCTGGATGCCGTTGCACTGCATCGGCGTCAAGTCGCAGCTACCCGTTCTTTGGTTCGGAAAATGAGGCGGCCTCCGCCTCAGTTTCTGAACCAAAAAAAACCCGTGTGAACCTGGCCTGAGGGTCCAGTCCATCAGTTTTTTGGTGAGGAAAAAAAACACTTCAGGAATTAGGTAATGATTTTATTTCTCCAGCACAGTGAATGGACCTTGAAAGAACTGCTAGTGGTTTTTCCACATGGTTTTTGCCAATTCCACATGGATTTTACGCTTCCTATTGACTGTGTTGGTTTTTGCAGGCGGAATCCACCCTGAAGGAGGCTTTTTTTCCACTAGCGGAAAAAATCCGCTAGCGGAACCCATAGAACTCTATGGGGAATCTTTTTTTTTTTCCACGTGGATTCTGACATGGATTCAGCGCCAAAATCCTTGACAAAAAACTCAGTGTGAATGGACCATAAAGATTCTAGTTTCTACTGTATTGTGCAAAGAAAGCAAACAGACATATAAGCAGAATTCTAGAAAACTGAACCTATTATATTTGACTACCACTTCTTTTTTTTTTTTTAATTGAATCTGCATTGAGAATTCTTCATGAACTTGTGAGGTTGAAGACAAGTACAAACCTTGTAGGGACATCTTTGTAGTTTTGTGTAATCTGACTCACTTTCTGTTGTCCACCATATACTGTGTTTTCAGTATATGTTTCATGGCCTTAAAGTCTTCATGCTGCACTTTATTCTGTGCAAACCTGTATGTGATATTTTTACGATGAAATATTCTGTATTTATTATAGTATATAGTGTTGCCTTATTTCCTTCTAAAATACTATGTGAAAGTTCTCATCTGGAAAATGTATAGTATACTTACATCTAAAATAGATAGAGCTGTGCTATACTATATGTTTGCGAATTGTTGTGGTGTACAGATATGATAGGCAGGCTATACATGGTCTGCCTAATGGGTATATTTATTTATATGCTGGTAGATTATGTGTATTATATGTAATATATATATATATATATATATATATATATATATATATATATATATATATATATATATATAGTATATACTCTTATATATTGCCTAATAGGTAGATTATGGATGGGCTTCCTATTTGGGGCAGAATATATATGGGCTGCCTAATCGTATGAATAAGAAACTTTCCAGTAGTGTTATATGAACATCTGCAATGGTAAAAGAACGCTAAAATAGTTATTGATAGCTATCAAAATATTTATGTTCTAGTAGCAACATTTATATTGAAATTATTGTGATGTTTATCGACCTGTTCACCTACTGTGTTGTATTATCTGAAATCATTTAAGTTTTATCTAGATATTACAGGACTAAAGGGAAAAACCACACCATGCTTTACAACATAACAATCTTTGGTATGATAGCATTGTGTGGAAAAGTAGTGGACGTAGTGTATATCTCACCTGGTTTTCTCAGTCATGCTAGTGGAAATCCAGAAGGATATATGTTGCTTTAGTAGAGCGTAGTCTGTAAAGCAGGGATAGGGAACCTTTGGCTCTCCAGCTGCTGTGAAACTACAACTCCCATCATGCTCCATTCACTTCCAAGGCAGTTCAAAGAACAGCAGAGCCAGTATGCATGCTGGGAGTTGTAGTTTTGCAACAGCAGGAGAGCCGTACGTTCCCTACCCCTGCTGTAAAGGATCTTTATTTTCCGCGACATGGGCTGGATTTTCTGGACTAGAGGACAGGGTGATAGTAGTAGTCTTCCAGTCCACACCTCTAGTCCACTGTAGTTTTTTTTTTTTTTTTTTTTTCCCTAAGATCTAGTTGTTCTCAGGTGAAGCTTCCTGATATTCATTATTGGGAAAGCAAGCCTGGTAATAGGTGGGGCTGGCAGGTTTGCAGCCTGGGTGAGACAGTACTCCTGAAGTAGATGTTATGTAGTTTGCTGCTATGTTTGGTGACACATTTTTGGCCTGCACTAGGTTAGTGAAGCATGCTGTTATATAGTTAGAGCTGGACAGCCTTAGGTTTTTTTTTTTTATTTTCACAGTGTCCTGAAGCATCTAAAGAAAAGCACCCTTGGAGCCTTCTGTCTGAACTGTGTCATTGCCAACCACCACTGTATGAGCTGTTTCCTACAATTGGTTGTGAAATGAAAAAAATGCTTACCTGAGGCTGTTGTGCAAATTCAAGTGCAGCAGTGATGAAGTTGTATATCAGGAAGGTGCTGGCTTGCAGTTGTTAGTAATATCATGGATTACGAGAAAATCACATTGGACATTGAAAGCTAAGGTAAAAAAAAATCAAGAACCTTCTGCAATCTGCTAGTAGGGAGCTTCATACACCATGCAGAAATCGTGACAATGGTATTATATTAAAGAGCAGCACATTATGGTGCCCATGTAAACCAAATGAAATACTTTAGTGTCGAAACACGTTGCTCTTTAATAAAACACCATTGTTCCTATTCCTGTGGAGTCCTCTGCTGACTGCACACTGAATTGAATTTTTGCAGTTGCTGTCAATGTACTTATCTATCTATTGGTCTGCATACTGTTATCTAATGCCCACAGACCAAAAAGGATTAATGAAAGTAGTGGATAGTTTTATATAGTGTCAATGCTTGCTGGTAGCTAAATCTGTCTTTCTTGGTATATTTTCAGGCATACTGTTTTTAAAAGGAAACCTATGGGTAAGTTCACTTCAGGTTTTGTAGTAAGGCAGAAAAAAATCTGTTTCAGATTTTTGGAGCAGATTTTTAAGTGGTGTGTGCAGTTGTGTTTCTGAAGCAGTTTTCTGCTTAGCACAAAGGGTTCTGACTAGAGATGAGCGAACACTAAAATGTCCGAGGTTCGGAATCCGATTCGAACAGCCGCACACTGTTCGACTGTTCGAACGGATTTCAAACCACATTATAGTCTATGGGAGGAAATGCTCATTTCAGGTGTACGCAAAATTTGATAAAATTATACTTATCAAGTCCACGAGTGACGGTTGGGCTGGATTCTCCTTGAAATCTTCTCCCGGCGCAGCGCCCCCGCGGCATCTTCCGGCTGGAATTCACTCTGCCTAGGCATCGGGGCCTAGGCAGAGCCGACTGCGCATGTGCGGTTGGCTCTGCCCGGCCCGACACCTGAGCAGAGCTGACTGCGCATGCGAGGGCATGCCCGCGCATGCGCAGTCGGCTCTGCCTAGGCCGGATGCCTAGGCAGAGTGAATTCCAGCCGGAAGACGCCGTGGGGACGCTGCGCTTAGAAGACTTCTAAATGTGAGAGAAGAACCAGCGTTGATTGGCACAATGTATAGCATTCTGCCAATCAACGCTGGTTCTGCATCGAACCTTAAACTTCGAACAGCTAGTAGGGTTCGATCAAGTACGAGTATTTCGAATACCATAGTATTCGATCGAACACCTACTCGCTCATCTCTAGTTCTGACACAAGGATTTTTTTTTTTTTTGAGGATTTTGAGGCGGAGCGTGTACTGAAAGGACAGATACACAAAAAACATTTTTCATGACCATCTAATTCAAGGGGCACCTGTTTTCATGGATTCTCCATACATTTCAGTGTATATTTATCACACAGCTAGTCTTCACTGTCATGTGAAAGTAGCTTTAGGGTAAGTTCATATAATAGGAACCTTGCATTTGCATCCCATTGCGGCATCCCGCTCCTGATTAGGCCCAACTGAATTGGCCTAAGCAGGAGGGTGTCTCGAGCCACGGACTCCGCAGCTGAGTCAGTCGCAAATGACTCAGCATGCTGCTTTTTTTTTTTTCCTGCTAGCTGAAAAAAAATCACTAGTGGGGGGGGGGGAAAAAAAGCGAGTGACTCCCATTGAAATTAATGGAAGACATTTTTGCAGGCGGATTTTGAGGTGGATGCCGCGTCAAAATCAGCCTGTAAAAAAAAAAAAAAACAACTCTGTGTGAAGATACCCTTAGGCTGAGGCCCCACGTTGCAGAAACACAGCTTTTTCTGTTGCAGATTTTGTTGTTTTTTTGAGCCAAAGCGAAGAATGGCTACAAGAGGAATGGGAGATATATATATAAAGTTCTTATACTTCTCCCTTCTGCTTAATCCACTTCTGGCTTTGACTTAAAAAAACGCAACAAAAGCTGCAACAAAAAAAGCTGTGTTTCTGCAACGTGGGGCTCCGGCCTTGCACTGTTATTTTAAACCTTCTAGATTATTATGTCTTAAAATGGTGGACTGACTGTAAACCAAGTCATTGTACACTCATAAATCATATGAGAGGTTTTTTGTTCCCCCCCCCCCCATGCATCACATACATTTAAAATGATATATATTGTAGGTGTATTACCAAAAAGAACATTCCAAAGCATATAACCGGTATTTCACATTACTAAGTTATCCAGTTTTCTTTTCTTTAAAAAGTCATCATTTATTCATAGAACTTTTTAAAAGTGTTCCCTAAACTAAACAGTTTTGATGGCAAATGACAATAGGTTAACTGCGAGGTCAGAACATCAACTCAAGTGTAGGGATGTTATTTAGAGCTACATCATAAATTATGAATAGTGCTAAATAACATTTCATAGCGATCAATAATAAGAGAATATGTAAATTTGTGTTCACTCGTCTTTCCAGGTTCAATTAGAAGAATACTCTTGAACGTTCTGGAAGTGTATTACCATAGGTAACACATATAAATGGCAGCATAACACACTTAGGTGACTCAAAGGTTATAGTGATAAAATCCATCGCTTATTAACCCTAAGCTATTTTTCAATTTTGCATTTTTGTTTGCAAACTGCATTTGTTCCATTTTTCTCGTGGGTTTTGTTTTTATGCCGTTCGCTGTGCAGCAAAAATGACATGACATATTTTGCAGGTCAGTACAATCGCGGCAATACCAAATTTATATATTATTTATGTTTTTAATACCTTTACAAAAACCCCAAACCGAAAGATCAAAAACTTATATTTGGATCACCATATTCAGACACCCATAATTTTCTTTTGGATTTTCATGTAAGGCATCTCTTTTTTTTTTTTTTTTTTTGGTGTGGCAAGTTGTACTTTTTATTTAAAGGGATCCTATTATTAAAACTCAATTTTTTTCTCACTAAGAGTGCATTCACACTACGGATACGGTGACTGATTCTGAACGTTAAAACACGTTCAGAATCAGCGCGTATAAAGCAGATCCCATTCATTTCAAAGGGAGCCGGTATACGAGCGCTCCCCATTGAAATGAATGGGCTGCTTTTTTCTCTACGAGCGCTCCCATTGAAGTGAATGGGAAGCGCTCACGTGTACGGCTCACCGTGTGAAGGGGCCCGGTGCTCGGCTCATTCCGAGCCGTACACGCGAGCGCTTCCCATTGACTTCAATGGGAGCGCTCGTAGAGAAAAAAGCAGCCCATTCATTTCAATAGGGAGCGCTCATATGCGGGCTCCCATTGAAATGAATGGGATCTGCTTTATACGCGCTGATTCTGAACGTGTTTTAACGTTCAGAATCAGTCACTGTATCTGTTGTGTGAATGCACCCTAACACGTCGGAGTAGCCTTAAGGGCCCGTGCATACGGAGTTAACGCGAGCGCATTTTAGCAGAATACACGTGTATAGAATACACGTGTCAAAATAACACTCCCATTGTCTTCAATGAAGTTTTTTACACGTGTAAAAAAACATGTCAAAATACACATCGCGGTTTTTGGTGCGTATTTTGTTGCGTTTTTTACACGAGTAAAAAAAATTTCATTGAAGTCAATGGGAGTGTTATTTTTTAATTACACGTGTATTCTATACACGTGTATTATGCTAAAATGCGTTTGTGTTAACTCCGTGTGCACGAGCCCTAAGAAAGGCTATTCTTCTCCTACCTTTAGATGTTTTCTCCGCACCGCCGTTCAGGATAAATCCCGGTTTTCGTCGGTATGCGAATGAGTTCTCTTGCAGCACTGGGGGTGGACTCCAGCACTCAAACAGCACTGTGAGCGTCCCCAATGCTGCAAGAGAAATCTCCAGTGCCACCGCCATCTTCTTCAGGAACGTCTTCTTCATGCGTCTTCCTCCGGCGCTGGTTTCAAGCTTCTAGGCCTAGGGCAAAGCCGACAGCGCATGCCCGCCGGCCACAAGCAAATGGCTTCTTACACAGTATTGTAAGGCCCGCCCCCAGTGCTGTGAGAGAACTCATTTGCATACCAATGAAAACCAGGTTTTATACTGAACAGTGGCGCGGAGAAGACATCTAAAGGTAGGAGAAGAATAGCCTTTTTTAAGGCTATTCCGACGTGTTAGTGAGAAAAAATTGAGTTTTAATGATAGGATCCCTTTAAGCCATTTTGTGGATGGTCTAACATCTGGATGGCTTTCTGTTCAGTTTTTTTTTTTTTAAAGTTTGGGAGTATTTGGGAAAGGAGACATCGAATATTTGTTTGGCTTCATTTTAATATGTGATCTAGAGAAGGAGGTTGCTTTTATATTGTATATTTAATTCTCTTTTTTTTTTTTTTTGTATACTTTCATTTTGATCTCCCGGTTGACTTGAACTCTAGTGGGTCTAATTACCCGTGCAATATGCTGCAGTACTAATGGAGGTCACCTATGACAATGACAAACATTTGTACTGTGCTTTATTCACTGAGGGACTCAAAGCACAGGGACTGTTTTGTATTAGGGATTTAGTGGCTGCTGTAAAACAAGAATCAGGAGGCCGAATTACCTCTAAGTTTATTTTTTTGGCATACTGGAGTAAACCCACACCAACATGAGATGAACATACATACTATGTGCAGATGTTGCCTTCAGTTCATTCAAACCCACTGTTGCAAGTCAAAAGTGTTAAACATTGAGCCACCATGCTGCCCATGGCAGCGTGCATTAGTCTGAGACCTGCTGTCTCTTGGTGCCATCTCATATGGACATGAAGTTCCACCTCTAAGTACATGATATGCTTGCTTGCAATAATATTGACCAATCGCAACAGGGAGCATGGAATTGAGGAAACATCTGCCGAACAGCATATGTAAAGACATGTCAGTGTTTGTAACCACTCTAAACTTACGAGGTCTTCCTGTATACAGTGGGAAGGCTATTACACTTAAGAGCAGTGGCCAAAGCTTCCATACTATGTTTAGGAGGAAGGGTTTTTGTCATTTATATAGATAATCTCAAATCAAGAATTGCAATATTATAAATATATAGATGGATTGAAATATCAAATGTATAAATGGATCACAATAAAGACTGCCCTAAAATAAATATGCAGGTAGAATGCGGTATATCCCCGTAAGTCCCCGTAAGGACTTATAAAGGAAGATGAGCATTTAAGATGGTGAGCAAGTTAAGGTGGTGAAAACATTTCATTAAGCAACAATGTATTTGCCCTGATTTAGGAATCTCTGAGGATCTTTTTGCAGATGTGCAGCTATTACATAGTCTTGAAAACAGCATACCTAATACTGGTCTAGGTCCATTTAACGAATCTTAAAAACAAAAGTACTCGGATGCCTCCACAGTCAGACGTATCATGTATTGTTGTATTCTTGGATCTGGTTACTTGTGACCTCAGAGATCTTGAAATTCAATATTCAAATTTTAATTTGACAAAGGAAGAGATGAATGCTCTAAGAGTCCTTGAAAAAGATCAGACAATAATCCTAAAACCTTCTGATAAAGGAGGTAATACTGTGATCTTAGACAAGGAATGTTGACAACTTTGTGAGGGGATATTGTCTGATCGAACCTCCTATGAGATTCTTGAAAAATATCTGACAATCCAATATGCATCTGAACTTAGAAATTAAAATTTTGTACCATCAATAAACACATTAGATATATCTCTTGAGAGGAGACTTCTATTTCTAAAACATCAAGTGGTCTTCGCATTCTGTTGTCTACCAAAGATACATAAAGGCGGAATTTCCATTTTTAATGGAATGTTTTACCTCCAGTTCAGGGGCACAGCTATGGGGTTGCTCTTGTGTGCCCTTTTATGCTAATCTGCTCCTGGGCTGGTGGGAAACCACTGTTGTATTTGGCAATCAATCAATACATAGAACTGAGAGGATTGAGTTAGGTGGGAGTAGATCGACAACAACTTTTTTTTGGTTTGGAAGCGATCGGAATTGTCTTTTAAGCTTTTTGTTGAATTGTTCATTAATAACTGTGTGATTTACCAGGTTTCCTGTCCCTCTTGGTCAACTTTCTTTAATGTAAGTGCTTATTTAACATCCATTATTGCTACCCATGTGGCTGCTACATTATTAACCTTAAATAGGCAGCACTTTAGATCCCCTGAGGAACCTTTATTCCCCATCTTGTATGGGGTAATAGTAACAAATTGCTTCGGGAAGGGAGAAGGGGAGGATTATCAACCCCTAGGGTTATAGTAGGACTAGATTTGGGACCACCCTTGTAAGGGGGCTGGAGCTATATTTGTGGCAAGATCACTAACATTGACTCCCAATAACAACTCTGCTAACTGGGGTAAAACTGTTCCTTTTAACTTTTTTCACTTATTGTGGATAAGACCACTCTGTGGACCTTCTTTTGATATTTTCTATGGATACTATTACATCTTAAGTTTTTTTAATTTTCATAATGATACCCTTACTGATTTGAAAGGGTTTTGTTGCAGATTTTGAAGCCAAAGTCCAGAGTGGCTTGTGTGGAATTTGAACTATAAAGGAATCATATAGACTTATTCCTATTGTTAAATCCTCTCCTGGCCTTTGCTCAAAAAGAAGGCAAAAAAAATCTGCAACAAAAATAAATGTAGCTTTTCTGCAATGTGGGGCTTAAGCCCTAAGGCTTACTACAGCTGCTTTTTTTCCTGCTAAAATGATCTTTCACTACTACAATAATTTCTATTAACAAAAAAAATATATCAACCTCTGTGCTAAAATTCATCATGACCTAGCGGAATTGAATGAGATTATTTAATATAGCAAAAGATGTGATCACACATTCCTGAATGATTTGTTTTACATCTCAATTCTTTCATGTTGCCAAGATGTAAAAGTTGGCAGTGTAAATCGAGTGACAGTTTTGTTAATTAATGTCACAATTTCTACTTGGTGGCACAAATTCCATTAACTTATAAAATTATGGTGTAGATAACGGAGAAAACTTGTTACTGGCAGGAACCTGCTCATGTTTGATTTATAGATTAATTTATATTGATAAGATACAGCAACCCATTGTTTTATATGGATAACTAATTGTTATTTGGTAAGTAGATTATAAGCGTTCTCTTATAAAATGTAGCAGTGCCGGCTTGTAGAGCTGCAAGTTTAGAGCTCAGTGTGTGTTCCCTGTGACGCATGCTTCACCTCTCCTGGTCATACACGCCACTGTTTCAGCCTATGTGTTTGTGCCGGTAAAGTGGTGGAAGTCCCACTCAACATAGACCTGCGTACTATTTTACAGGTTTGCTAATGTAAATACGAATGACTCATGTTTGCACTATGTGTTTTGTGTGCAGCTGTCACTTGGATTTGCTAAGTCATTGCACTGTTTCTGGTTCTCTGGGGGTTCTCTGCTTGAGAAGCTGTGCTATGATTCCCTTCAGGCAAATCTGAGTTTTACCTCTTGACTGTCCTGCTTGGAGTGTATTATTGCACTTCCTGAAGTACAGGATATTCATGCTGTGGCCTGATATTTTGCTGTCACACATAGATGGGAAAAGCTCCCCATATGAGTCTTCCTGCACCTTTTTGGAATCTGAGCTGGAACTCCTGTGCATTCAGTGTAGTTGCCAACTAGCACTAAGGGACCGTAATGAAACCCAGGCTTTTCCTCAAAATCTAGTAGAATGTCAATGGTAGCCTGAAGAGTCAGAATCTGTGAGAACGTAACAACAACTGTGTGAGCAGAAAGGGTCCATTCACACAGAGGAAAATGGTGCTGAATTTCAGCGCTGAAAAAAAAACCTCCCATTGACTTCAATGGGTTCCTTTTTCTGCTATTTGAGGCTGTGGCCCCACATTGCAAAAATGCAGCATTTTGGCCATGGCAAACAACAATGCGTTTTACATTATCTACAAAGTAGATGGGATTCTGGCTAACCCCATGCACACATTGCAGAAAAAAAAATCTACAGTGGAAAAGCTGCGTCTCAGCATGTCAATTTATACCTATGAAAATGCTGTAGGTATTATAAGGGCAACTTAATTATTACAGAGTTTCCCCTAAAGAATTTTCCCAATATAAGCACTGCACATAACCGTGAATTACATGGTCCCGTGTGGGAGCTAACAGTCTGGGCTGCAAAATATAGAACGGGTCCTATTTTGTGGCCCTACTTCCGTGAATCCTATTCATTTTCTAAGGAGGAAATGCTTTTTTTTTTTCAGATTTTGTTGTGTTGCTACAAAATGAATGGGGAATATAAAGGAAGCTCTTAATACTTCTCCCTTCTGATCAATCCAATCTTGATTTTGGTTTATAAAACTGCAGCAAATTCAGTAACAAATAAAGCAGCATTTCCTCAATGTTTGTTTGGCTGAGGATAAAGGGTTACATAAAGAACAAAACAAAAAACCTCTCTCCTATTTAATTGGTCTCTTCTTTAGTTGCTACAGTGATCATATGCCATGCCACATTAATGTGACTGTTGCGTCCAGTCACTGGCCTCTATGGTCACCTGCTTTCATGCAGACATCACCCCTGAGACCAATGATTGGCTGAACTAGTTATGAAAACGAACATTGGAGTAAGTCAGCAAAGACTGGTGAGGAACACTGAGATCAGATTAGTTTAGTTTACAAAAAGCTGCCAATTTACAACACTTGAAGGTCAAACTGGTGGCAACATGTATCAGCAGTGGAAGGAGAAGGAGTACAGCTTAAGTTTTATGTCAATGATATTGAAGACTAAAGTTTAAAATGCATTGTTCTTGCTTAGATGACGGGTGGGCTCTAATAATCAATTCCTCCGATCGACCCTGTGCACTTACAAAGTACAAATTTGTCCTGCAAACGTTAAGCCCTTCATAAGGCTATGTGAACAGAAAAATTAAAATAAAAATTATGGGTTTTGGAAGGCGGGGAGTCAATTATGAAGATTAAAAAAATGCCTACAGCTAGAAGGGGTTAATTTTGCAAATAAGTCCCACTTGGATAGTCTATAAAATAGAAACCTTGAAATCTTATAAGGCCAGTGTGAGCCTAGCCTTACGGTAAGATTGGTGTTTGATGGTTTACTTGTATTGTTGTACAGTGGTGTAGAATACACGCAGTCTCTAGAAATTTTAATTAGCAAGTGATTGTTAAACAGATAAAATTCCTTAAGTGAAAGTGTTCACAGTGTTTCAAAGCAATTCTCTTTATTAGCATGCTTGGATTTAATTATACTCTTTCTGTTTTATCATAATTAGTGTTATTGATGTATCACTTCTGTTTAAATGAGATGAAATAGATGTGTTAAAACCGGCAATAAAAAATCATTTCCAAAACAATGTGCATACCAGTTGACATTTTACTATAGATCCATTGCACACCATGCATGCCTAAGACTTGCTGTATATCCACTAATCTGCCCCGATGTACAGTATATGGACAACTGACTAGCACACTAATATGAGCTTTTTCTACATTAACTGAATCTGGGCCCTCTTTTGGTGTTATAAAAGCCTGTACTATTCTGGAAATATAATATTTTGTAGTGGAAATTTGTGACAATGCCCCCTTGGCTAAATGGTTACATCAATCATTGGTATGTTTAAACACAGTGTGAAAATCTTGCCTTCATTATGAACATTTTCAACTTTAGTCCTGTCAATACTCTAACATAAATAATTGTAGGTATTTTATTTCCATTAGCTGCTCCATTAAATGTGAAGAATTGTTCTCTGTGGTTTGAGGCTCTGCTGATTAGGCCCATTCATCCACTTCCCCTTGAGCCCTCCAGGGGGACAGTGTGACCTACATCATGATGCTAATGCTTAAGTGTTAGGTAGTCATGGAGTCTGTTCAATGTGGCACACAGTACCACTTGGTAGCTGAAGGAGAAGCCAAGTTGAGAGGCTGCCGTGGGTAAGTAAATAGCGGCAGTTACTTGTTGGCGTTATCCACCAGGTAATGGCCTATTAAACAAACAAACAGGAGGGGGCTCCCGGGCCCCCTAAGGTAGCAACCTAAAATCATTATGGAGGCCAATAAAGGGGACAATATACTGTGTAGGGGCCCAGGAAAGGCGATATTTACTATTTAGAGGTCAGTAAAGGAGACGTGAAAAACGTGTTGGGGCCAATAAGGAGGCAATAGACTATACGGAGAGTAATAGTGGTTTTATACCATATTGGGGGCCATTTGCAAGAAGTCCATACTTTTGCAAAGATGCCCTCTTCTGTAAGTGTTGACCTTGGCCAAAGTACATGCACATGTCCATTCCATCCCTGTACATGGGACAAATAACTTGCCATTCACAGCCTTTTCCTTGAGTGTATAATAGCTGTCTAGCAGACAGAGCCCTTTATGATGTCATCATCCTTTGCTGCATAGAAACATCATGACAGTTGCAGGGTTCTATCAATACAAATAACCCATATTGTCAGTCTCCATTTCAATTTAGAACAGGCCCCCTTCCCACTTCAACACCTGCCTTGTAAAGTTCAAAAAGTGATAAAACTGCTTACAAAATGGAAACTGAGCACCCACAGGTAATGTTGGCATTGCTAGTATCTTCCATGGTATTCTGTATGTCAAGGTTTGCTTGTAGCATCTACTTTGCTTTTTAGCAGTTTTTATTTTGCAAGGTGGGTACATATTGCTTCCAAATCAAGAGAAAGAATACATGTAGCTTGAGTCCAGGCACTATTTTCAAAGTGGGAACTACTAGTTTTCTTGTGCTGCAATTCTAACATTACTTCTTCACATTATTCAAAGGCTTCTCAGGAGATGGGAATGACAAATGTACAAAAAAAAAAAAATCATGTTACAAAAATGTTATTTCTGTTTTCACCTACTCAACATGTCAAGCACAGAAATAAATTTCCATTGTATAGATAATGCATACCTTGAACCAACAGCACATTTACATACCCTCCTCATCCCGTCACATGGGATAGCTTATCTCTATATATGACTCTCTACTTGATTAACTCATTTCGCTATATAATGGCTAATCCACACATAGGGCACTCCATAATATCATCTCCCTTGGTTACTTAGAAGCTTTGTTGTGACGCGTGAAGTCTTTCATCTATGCTAAGGTCCAATGAGCCTTACAGTGTCAGTCTCCATTTAGATTTGGACCAGACCACATGCCTTCATCAACAGCTTATTTTGAAGCCCCAAGTTGGGCTATGTTATATTACAAGGTGTGCATCCAATGGCCTGTCTACAATGTCATCGTTTGCTTTTCCTACTCCCCCAGTACTTCCAGCACCAGTCCTCCATAAAGGCTTGTGTGTCCAGTCCTCTGGTGGTTCTGCAACATGGCCAAGTTGCTGGTGGTGCAGTCGCTGTCATAGCACAGTGGAATCCATTGTATTTCACTAACTGATGGCAGGCACTGAACTTTGATGTAGGATACATAGACGTCATTTATCTAGCAAAGTTGTCCCTGCTTTATATTGACATGTGTTAGAGACTTTGGGTCTTTCTATGGACATATCACTGGAAAGGTGCATGCCACCATCAACCTGTAAAGCAGCAAATATGGGAAAGGACAATGCATGGTTTTGAGCAGCAGCAGCCACAGTGCAGAAGTGCAAAAAGGCTAGGTGTTTGTGCCACCATGTTGTGCAGGCACAGTTTCAGTACCAGCTGAAGCCCTTGCACATCATCTATATGATGTTCACTGGAACATATTCTGTCCCTAAATGCACCAGGGCAAGGGATTCTTCTCCCCCTCACTCGTTTCATGGGTTTAAAATGAAGTGCTGAGCTTGGATCAGAAGAGCCTCATGGTGGAGAAGCTGCTCCTCTGTATCCTGTAGCACGTATCCGTACTAGATAGCTACCTGCCAACTAAAAACTGAGCAATGTTGTCAGTGACAGTGGCATGAATATTGTGATTGTGCTGCAGTTGGGTTGCATAACACAACATTCCCCAGAAGTGATGCTTATACTAATATTAGGTACTGCTCTTGCTAAAGACTTTCAGAAAGAAGTGAGAATAGAGGACAGACCTCTGTGGGAAACAGGGGCAGTAATCTGCAGTTTACTGAATCCCAAATTGTAGATTATTCACCCATAATGCCTTTTTCTCTTCATTTAAATATTTATAAAAGTCAGAATTTCTCAGCAATGAAGTGGCAGCCTTCAATAAAAAAAAGGACATTTAGAAAAGTGAAAGAAGAAAAAAAATGTTCTGCAAAGCACCGAATCTTCTAAAACTTGAAAATCTTTAATTCATTTTAGATTAAAATACAAAGTCCAAACAAAAAAGTGCAATATTAAGAAAAACATACATCAGGCTGCTCGAGGTATTAAATTCCAATGAAATAACACGCGGTAAACGCAGTAAAAATTCATATCCCCTCCCACCTTCCCTGGCGCTTTTTTTGCACCAATAACTGTGCAGGGGAGGTGGGACAGGAACTATGACAACGTAGGCATTGAAAAAAAATAGGAAAAAGTCATTGGCTGCCAAAATCAGGTGACTTCAGTTTTATAAGAATAGTCGCCGCCATCTTCGTCTCATTTGCGATGAGAGATAGGGACAGAGATCTGCTGAGGGCTAGATAGGAATTAGCCTCTGCTAGGCAGGAAATCTGAAGAACAACAACAGCTCTTTTCAGAGTCATACTGCAGGGAGAGGATTCAATAGACGCTCAATCCAACTATCCACAGTGTGTACCCCCAAACGCCAAAGTGGGATACACAGCAATTCAGTCAGGCTATATATGCTCAATCCAGCTATCCATGTTGTGTGCCCCCAAACACCTAAGTGGCATACAGAAAATCTGTGTATAGTATATTGTGAAAGGTGTAGTCTGGGAAGACAAGTATTTTCCAGCCAGGCACCTAAGGGGTGTGTGGTGAGACCCACCCCAGGGAGGTCAGCTAACTAATCAGACCCTAATAACAGTCTAAGTGTGAAGACTAGCAGTGTGGCACCACACTGATAGAGTTGAACTGTCCAGACTGGACCTCCAAAGCAGGTACTGTGCCACCCATTGTTGCCAAGGTGGGAGACTGGTAGCCAGTCTCTTGTATAGTCAGGGTAAAGTTTCCTTACGTTTAAGTTAAGTTAATTTCTCAGCCGAGGTTTTTGTTTTGTTTATCCTGTGGCTTTGCAAAAGCAGTGTATGCGTTACATGTGAATAAAGCCTGAACTCATGTGCAATCCAGTGTCTGTGTCCCTGAGTCCTGCACTGCTACAAGCATCTACCTGAGCGATTCCCCACAATATATACGCTGAATCCAGCTTTCCTGGTTGTGTAAAACACGTGGCTATCTTGGTCATGCTCCCTACGTGGCAATCAGTCTAAGTACAGTTATACCACTCTCCACGTTCTCTATATAGTGTACAGTGCAAAGGGTCAAAACTGCTGATCCCTTATCTTTGCAATTTTTTATCCATTACTTATAAGGTATAAAGTCAAGCACTTTATGGCTAGCTTATATTGCTATCGGACCCTGGCCTGATGTGTCAAAATTATACAGGTGCACTGCTCTAAACTGGCTTACAAAATTAAATTATCCTACAAGTCATTCTATGTAACACAACCTTGCATAATAACGTCAGGCACGGAGCACGTCCTACAATAAACTAAATGAAATCCCTTTACACATACATACTGTACATTTGAAAGCTCTGTAGACAGATGTGTAGGTGTCCAGGCTGGTGGTCTGGACTGCAGAACCAGCACTGTAAACAGGTAGAAGAGGCAGTGTGGGCAACGCCGGGCGATGATTGTCCTGCGTTTGCTGTCTCCCACTGAGCCCAGTGCTTGCCTTCAAAATGACGGCGCATGGCTGAGGTGGTCAGGTTGCTTTTCTCTGAGTCCCTATTTAATTTAGAGTTGCACAGTGTGTAAAACGCATTCAGTTTGTCCTCCACGCATACATTGAAAAATCTCCACACCATCGAGGGAGGTTGCCAACATGGGCGAGTTTTGGGCAAGTGGCTAGTACATGGAAAATCTTTGGCCTTGCTGCCACTGGCCTGACTTCTGTGAAGCAGCTGTCCTGTGCCTCTGGATATGGCTCTGCCTCTAGCCACCTTTTTTGCTGCTGCGCTTGTCTCCAGATCTACACTGCTTCCCCCCTAGACATCACCCATGTCCATGCCTCTGTCTCTAGCCACCTTTTTTCCCACTCAGCTTGCCTCCACATCTACGCTGCTTTTCACGCTAGACATCACCCCTGTCCATGTCGGGTCGGTGGCCTCGTCCACCAACTCCTCTTCCAATTGCTCACTCTCCTCTTACTGCAAACCGCACATAACCACAGTTTGCCCTGATGGCAACTGTGTCTTGTCATCATCACTGAGGCCGAGAAACGCCACAACCACAAAATTGGCAGGAAATGGCGGATGCTCCAGTATTTGGGCATCAGGTCACTCGAAATTGTCTGGTAGCTCCTGGGATTTGGGAAGGGGTTCAACAGAAGGAGAGACAGTAAAAGGACCCAAAAAGAAATCCTGGGAGGGGGCAAGGGTGGGATGACTATTTATCCACTTTCATAGAGGTTCTAGTGGGTTTGTAAAGTGTCCAGTGGAAAGGATGGGATAAGATTTCGCATAAGTCTGCCATCCATGGGCACGCATGGTGCAGAAACTGAGGGAGCTGACTTTGATGAACCCTTGGGTTTTGGAGATGGAACTCCATCAAAGGTCTCTGCTGCTCACACACCCTGCTCAACTTATGGTATCTAGGGTTTTAGCATGTGGTGACCTCGCACAACAGCTGGTGCTTCAGGCAGATATAGGCGTTGCTGGAGTGTATTGAAGCTAACAGCAGCTACTGTAGAATTGCCAAAGTGGGTGCACAAGTGACGTACTTTCACCAGTAGCTCAAGAACATTGGGGTAGGTTTTTAAAAACCATTGCACCGATAAGTTAAAAACGTGGGCCAGGCATGGACCGTGTTGGAGGATGGCAAGCTCCAGAGCCGCTACCAGGTTCCGGCCTTTATCACACATGAAAAAATGCCTGGGCCCAGGTGCAGCGTCGAAAACCACATTGCCATATCCTCCAGGATGGCATCCCTCACGTCGGAGGCAGTGTGTTGTCTGTCCCCCAAGCTGATGAGCTTCAGCACTGCCTGATGACGTCTCCCCACGTGAGTGTTGCAGCGTTTCCAGCTCGTAGCTGGGGTCAGTTTAACGGCAGCGGAGGAGGAGGAGGGTGGAGTTTCAGCACTCCTGCCAGGAATATTGGGCGGGGAGATGAGGCAGGCTGCCACAGTTTGTGACCCGGTCCCAGCCTCAACTACATTCAACCAGTGTGCCGTGATTGAGATGTAACGTCCCTGGCGCATGCACTTGTCCACGCGTCAGTGATCAAGTGGAACTTTGTGCAAAGCGCAGAACTTGGGGCCCACCTGATGTTACGGGACACATGCTGGTGCAAGGCTCAACTCACCGCAAGGGCCAAAAACATTTCTGGTGCAAGGCTCAATTAACTTAAAGGACTTAAAACTCTTCTGGGAGCTCAGCTTAAGGGACTCTAACTTAATTTGGAAGGGCTCATGTTAAGGGCCAGAAAGGTGAATTTTTGAAGGTCATACCACATCACACACACACACACACACACACACACACACACACACACACACTAACAGTTAAGGGTGGGTACTGTTGGATTTCCCATTGCCTATTCCATCTGTGGTTGTCATGGGCAACATGATTTAAAGGGGTGCTTGGTAATGTTTCTTTAGCTTAAAATTTGGGTTTCTGTCCATACAATTGGGGAGGAGAAAAGGTTTCCAGGTTTTTCCCCCACTTTCATAGAGGGTTTTTTGAGTGTGGAAAGTGTGTAGTTGATAGGCTGTGATGGTGGGGTAAAACTGTGACTTGGGCTTGTTAGATGCCCCCAGGCATGCTTCCCCTGCTGTCCCAGTTGCATTCCAGAGGTGTTGTCGTCATTTCCTGAGGAGTCATAGTGGACTTGGTGACCCTCCTGAGTCGAATAGTGGTTTCCCCTGAAACGAACGGTTTTTCCCTATAGACTATAATGGGATTCGATATTCGTTCAAATAGTCGAATATTGAGGGGCTATTCGAAACGAATATCAAATATTTCACTGTTCGCTCATCTCTAGAACTAGTCCTTAGCAAATTTTAGGTACCCTTTGGTCATGAAATTTGTTTCCTGTATTTGGGCTTGCGCAAACCTCATCTCCCTGAGAGCTTTGTGCCACATAGTTGCTGAGCTCAGGACCTTTTCATTCAAAAACAGCATTTTAATCAATGTCAAAATGTGGCGTGAAATTTCTATGCCGCATAGCGTTGCCAAGCTGCTCCACTCCCTCATAAAAGAAATATAAATCACACAATGTAACAACCATGGAACATTAAATAAGTAAAAATTTTACAGAGAAAAGTTATAATACACCAGTAACAAGAGAATGCCTGATGATCACTAGAAGTGCAATAATCCTTACATGCTGTAAGGCTATTAGCAGGTTAAGGAGAAGAAACTCGTAACTATATTGAGGCCTAGGAACCTATGATAAAAGAGTGAACATTGCAGGGCAGGGGAAAACCAGGAAAATACGGCATAAACAAATGCATTAAACCTGCACAAATCTCAGCATTAAACGTTTTCTCGGGGAAAAACATCCAGAAGTACTATAAGCAAATGTATACTGAATGTCTTGGCCTGAGCAACTGCAGGCGTCTATCAACAAGGTGGTAGCAACATTTACTAGGCTTGCCATGTCAGGAAAATGGATGAGAGGGTGGGGTATAGCAAGCCACTGGGGAAAATTGGGGACTGTAGTTTAAGGCTACAGCCAGATGAGCGAAATGTCCATGAAAAACATCAATTTTTCACAACAGTCATTCACCTGATATTTTCACAGGTCCCCCGTACATTACAGTATATTGGGGGATATGTGAAAATGGACAAAAATAGGACATGACCTTTTGACAGTTTAGCACTCTTTGTACTCTTTCTTTCAGGGTGTAAGGCTAAAAGGAAATCTTCAATAATAAGAGACACCATGATCTTGTGGTAGAAGTGGGCGGATCACCCTTTGTTGTTGAAAGATCAACCAGGAAATGTAATGTGTAGAGGTGCTGCAAGCTTTAGCCATTATTTCCTCTTTCAAGGAGAAGTCCATAACATAGAAAGTAATGTTTCTAGGTGGAACATTTGCTTACTTAGGTCAGAGGCCTCTGTGTGCTCTGTCAAAAAAGAACAGTTGATTTGGTAGCCAGTAAAGGACAGTATTAAATAGCTACTATAGAAGACTGTAGATGTCTTCTCCTCCTGAGGGCTTCAGGAAGCCCCGTACCCATATGCCCTACGTAGCCTTACATTATCAAGTTCCTCCTTGTGGAGCTGTAGATCTCGGATAATGGTTGCTTGTATGGAAGCTTGATTTCTAAGGCACCAAGCAAAATTTCTGGAGGCATTATGGTCATCACCAAAATGATCAACTCTCTGCGCCATGTGCGCGGATGTCTGGGTTAGTGAAGCAAGGGGACGTTTGGAGGTTCTGGAGAACCACTATGGGAAGCTGTGGAGGTAAAGAGGTGTCCCGTCTGCCACTGTCTTGGAAGTAGATGAACTGTGCTGGGTTGGAAGGGTGATGTATTCAACAGGTCATGCCAGGAAATGTTGACAGATCCTCCTGTGCCCTCTGTGGTAAAGCCAGGGAAGGAATTGGCTGAGCTATGCTTATATGATATACTAAAGGTTTCAAATAAAAGCTGTGGCTGATTATCTTCCAAAAAAAGAATTCCTAGTTCGGTGTGTGTTTATTTATAATAGCGGAGTGGGAGGGCCATCATTGGCTTGTGGGTAATTGTGGTCTCTGAGACTCTAGAAAATAACAAAAAAAAATTACTTTTACCGCCTTATGAGTTTTACTGTGCCAAAAGGAAAAAAAAATCAATTTTATATGTTGGTATATACAGAAAGAGATGATAATTTGTTTCATATAATACTTTGTACACTGGGCTGTTCCTTCTGGTGAGATTAGCACCTGTGAGTTGCTTTCAAAGGAGTTTTTTTTTTTATTAAATTGGTACGCTAGTTACATCTATAATTTAATTTCAGCCACCAAGGATAGTGGCTCAAATGGATAAAATAATTAGTCTATTTAAAAGCATGGAAATCTAGAATTCCAGCCAATTTCATTTGTGGTTCTCAGTATGAAAGAGGAGTGTGACAAAAGCCTTTACTAATTGCTGGGCCCTCGCAGCTGAGAAATTATTGTTAGGACCAGCCACTTCGGATAATGAAATTAAAAAATACAATCATAATTGAAAAGGTTTATTTATCTAAGGGTATAAATTTACTTCACATTCACGATTTGTTGATCCAGTTTTTGAAGCCCAAACCAGGTGTGGATCATAAAGGGAGAGAATCTATAAAGGACAGATGGTATTTCACTTTTATTTCAATCCACTCCTTGTTTTGGTTCCAAAAACTGCATAAAAAAAAGTCTGCAGGTGTGTCTTTACCCTAAGACCGGTCATACACATAAGGCATTGGACAGTCGGCCCACCATCAACATTAACAACTAAACTGCTTGATAAAGGAGCAGTTTAATTGTTAAAAAACAGCAAGTTGGTTACACAAGTTTGCTGATTGACCAAAAGTGGCCAATCATGCTACACACTGGTATTTTAGACCGTCATCTGGCCAAAAAATGTCTAGCATGGACAATCTTCTTTTGCCAGAATAAGTATTGCGGCATCTGCATGGTCAGTCACTGGCCATTTGTTGGTTGAAATAGGAAAAATTGGCATTTTAGGCCAACAAAATCTAAGTCTAAATCTAAGGTGTACGACCACCTTAAGGCTAAGAATAACTTGGGCCAATGGAGGCAATTCCACAAGCAACAACAAAAAATAATGAAAGATAATTTATTACGGAACCGTGTCCAACTTAAAAATACACAAATACATATACAAAAAATACCCACACGTGTATATACACCAGGAGTAAATCCCTAGTGCAAGGCTTAATAGTGGAAGCTAATCCATACAGGTGGCTGGATAGCAGAAAAAAATGCATAGCCATAGATAACCAAATCAAGGAATATAATAGTAAGACTGATTACCAATCAAAGGTAAAAGATAGTAAGTAGAGATGAGCGAACAGTAAAATGTCCGAGGTTCGATATTCGTTTCGAGTAGCCCCTCAATATTCGACTACTCGAATTGAATATCGAACCCTATTATAGTCTATGGGGGGAAAATGCTCGTTTCAGGGGCAGGCAACATTCGATCCAATTATACTTGCCAAGTCCACGAGTGAGGGTCGGGCTGGATCCTCCGAGCAGTCTTCTCCTTGCAGCGTCCCCGCGGCGTCTTCCGGCTCTGAATTCACTCTTCCAGGCATCGGGCCTGGGCAGAGCCGACTGCGCATGCCCGCACTACAAGCGGACATGCGCAGTCGGCTCTGCCCAGGCTCAATGCCTGGCAGAGTGAATTCAGAGCCGGAAGACGCCGCGGGGAAGCTGCACGAAGACTTCTAAAGGTAGGAGAAGAACCAGCGTTGATTGGTCGACTGTATAGCATTTGGCCAATCAATGCTGGTTCTGCATCAAACTTTTACAATCGAATAGTGAGTGGTACTCGATCAAGTACAAGTATTTCGAATACCGTAGTATTCGATCGAATACCTACTCGATCGAGTACTACTCGCTCATCTCTAATAGTAAGTAATGACATACAAATAATCAATGGAAGAAGGGAACTATTACCGCTAAGCAGCCACCAAAATGGATCATATAGAAGTAACAATGAAATAAACAGCCCTAGAGTATTCCTTACCAGGTGTATAAGGCGCCCCAATGAGTGTTTTGCCCTGATAAAGCCACATGTTGCAGAAACGCACGTTGGGGCACCTTATACACACTAAGTGGGGCGCTTTATACACTAAGTGTTCTGGAGGCTTCTGGGTGAAAGGGAGTTGGAGGAGCATGATACAGTCTGGTACATACAAGCCTAGGCTCCAGCATAATACTTACTAGTCTTGCTATCAGTTTTGACCTGGGAAGTGCGAACAGTTGTGATCCCCAAAGGTATTGCTATGTCTTTCTATACAAATATAAACTTCCCTGTCTGAAACATAGTGGTAAAATGGCAAGTTTACATCCATTCTCAATTGTTCTCTTTTATTCAAAATATAATTGTTTTTAATTGCCCTTTTTTTTTTTTTGTAATTGTCACTTTCCATTTGGTGAAAAGGTATTTTATTTAATATTTCTAAGCAAAATATTAAAATTGGCATCCATTACTTTAAGAGTGTATCTAATGCATTGAATAGATTTTCATGCTCAATGTCAAGGGCAAGGTTTCTGTTGCGTTTCAAATAGTGGTCTAAGAGGGGGTTTAGGCCTTAGGGTTAGTGCTGCACTAGAAAACACAAGGTCAAAACCTTGCCATTTGGATTCCTAAAGCAAAGAAAGCAATTTTTAAAAAGATCTTTCTGGTTGCACCTCTGGGAATTACACTTACCAATGACTGCTGTTGCCTTCAGCAAGCTGTGCACATTCATGAGAACTGTATGATTACTAATCTGACTCCTTCCCCACAGCTGCAGTAGGTTACATTTTCATTAGGCAAAATAGACCTTGCTGTGAAAAGGAGAGTGAATAAGAACAAGAGTCAACAAGTCTTCAGACACTTTGCTTTATAGAATATATTTTCTTTAATATGTGGAAGCCATAGTGGGAACAGATTTTGTAGTATTTTAGCAATAGTTATAGTCTATGTATGTCACTGTTTGCCTGATTTCTTGATTAAAGGGATCCTATCATTCAGATGGAATTTTTCGTGACTAACACGTCGGAATAGCCTTAAGAAAGGCTATTCATCTCTTACCTTTAGATGGCTTCTCCATGCCACTGTTCCGTAGAAATCCTGGTTTTTCGTCAGTATGCAAATTAGTTCTCTCGCTGACTGCGTATGCCCACAGGCCACAAGAAAATGGGCGCTTACTTACTGTGTAAGTGGCCATTTATTTTGTGGTCGAGGGCATGCGCAGTAGGCTCTGCCCGAGGCCTTCAAGTTTCACCGCCTGTGCCGGAAGAAGACACAGGAAGAGGACGTTCCTGAAGAAGATGGAGGTGTCGCTGGAGTTCTCTCCAAGCATTGTGGACGCCCCCCAGTGCTGTTTGAGCGCTTGGACCCACCCCCAGTGCTGCGAGAGAACTCATTTGCATACTGTCGAAAACCGGGATTTCTACGCAACAGCGGCACGGAGAAGACCTCTAAAGGTAGGAGACGAATAGCCTTTCTTAAGGCTATTCTGACGTGTTAGTCATAAAAAATTCCATCTGTAGATCGAAGAGTTTTTCTAAATACATTGCTTTAGCAATGCTGCTTTGTTTTCCTGCGAAGTGAAATTATTCCTCCCATTGTTTACACACAGTTTCCATGGTGCCGAACCTGTGTGATAAGACGGGACAGGTGACATCACTCACTGCTCTCACTGTTTGCTACAGCTCTGCTGGCAGGACAATCAAGTCAACTAATTGCAGTTTGCTGATAAAGCCATGTTTGTTATCTCTCTATGTAAACACACAAATAGCACTTCATTCTCTACTGTAGAAGCATGTGTAGGTTATTAGATCTGCAGTTATATTAGATTTCTACTAACCATAATAAGTATTGTGATACTTCATAGTGTCCTGTTCAGTAAGCTAGGGGAGTGGCTTTCACTGTTTGATACACGAAGTGAGAAGAAGAGAAAGCAGGCAAAGCTGCTGAAACAGGAAGAGATGAGAAAACCCCTTTAAGTTAGTTGTACTTGAGAATATAGAACACCTTTTGTCTACATTTTGATTTTTATATTGGATTTCAGTTTTATTTCAAAGAAGATGGCCTGCAGTGCACAACCCCAAGTACTTAACCCCTCAGATGCTGTGATCAATAGTGGTCATTATTCTGCCACAGATGCATGTTAGAGAAATCTCTGAAGATGTGAGATTGTAATTCCTGTATGTAAGCTAATGGCAGATAGCAGAACGCGCTGACATTTCATTCCCTGCGTTCCCAGGTTGCATGTGGAGAGATGCAATGGAGTTGCTTCAGGTAGTTTATTTGTCTTTACCTTGAGAGATGATATGCCATACGGTCAAAACACAATTCCTTTCTGAGCTATACAAGATGGTTGCTCAGTGGTTACAGACTGAATAACACATATCCAGGAAGAAGATGCAACAAGAAGGGAGGAGTAACAGAAACAGAGAATTATGGGAGAAAACTACTTAAAGAGCCCTGCACACAATATCAATGTCTATGAACCAGCATTGCACAAGATATGAAACACACTGTATGAAAGTCAAACAATCAAGCATGAATGATACAATATGAACAAGAATCATTACTTCAGCAATACCCCTGCTGTAACAGCATACTCCCCGTCTGAAATCCTTGGATTTCACTACTTAACATAAATGTCCATCTGGTATATTCTGGAACCCTGAAAGACAAAATGCAAAAACAAGGAAAAATAACAATAACTGTGAACATGTATTCAGGAACAGTTGAAAATATTGAATGCGTCAAATGCACGGTATGTTGCTGTTCCTGGGATAGTCCAGTGACGAGTCAACTGAGTCAATGTACTTGCAATGTTCTTTTGCTTGACTCATTCCTCAACAGGTAACAGGAGGACAGTCTCAGATACAGGTCTGATGAATGTCTTGGAGTCAACCTCGGCCTTGTTCAGGCGACCACCTACCCTTAGCATACCATGTTCGTCAATCACTGGCTTCAAGTTGACAATAGGGCTGCTTTTAGGAATGTCCAGTTTGTCACGGAGACATTTCCGTTCCATGTGAAAGGCACTCTGCTGTACATTACGTATCACTAACTTCTCACTTAGTGTAATATCTTCTGCAGAGAGGGGCTTGTGACAGATGTGCCAACCATGACATTCAGAGTTATTGTTCTTGGTGTGAAAACACTGTACAATGTGAACTAACCTTGCGATGGTGCGTACAAGCTTCAGCCATCTAGAAAAGCGTTCAAAGCGGTGACAGTCCAGGCCAGACCTCCTTACAGACCTGGTGATGAGGGTACTCACTTCAGGACGAATCTCAGGATCGTTGTCAGGATCTTGAAGATTGAAGACGTCTTGACCAGATGTTTCTTTTCCTTCGTTCAGCAAGAATTCTGGACCTGTTAACCAAGAGGATTTAGCAAAGGCACTGACCGATGATGGTCTGGTGGCACAATCTGCAGGGTTGAGATGAGATGGAACATAGTGCCACTGCTCAGGTTTAGAGGATTTCCTAATCCTTTCAACGCGGTTACTAACATAGACGTAGAAGCGTTTTGTCTGGTTGTTTATGTAACCCAGGACAACCTTGCTGTCTGTGTAGAATTGAACATCATCCACATGAATGTCCAGCTCATACTGTATAAAGTCTGCGATCTCTACAGCCAGTACAGCACCACAAAGTTCAAGCCTCGGGATCGTATGTTCAGGTTTAGGGGCTAGTTTAGCTTTCCCAAACAGAAATCCAACGTGAGCTTTAGTGCGGTTGTCGATTACCTTCAAGTAGGCAACAGCTGCGATGGCCTCCGTCGATGCATCCGAGAATATGTGGACTTCCCTTCTCTGGCTTGTGGTGAGAGATGCTGGAGTGTAGCAACGTGGTATGTGAGTTCTGTCCAAGGCATGTAGGGATTCTTTCCAGGACTCCCACTTTGGCTGCTTGTCATGTGGCAGTGGAGCATCCCAGTCCTCAATCGTCTCTGAGAGCTGCCTAAGTAGGAATTTGCCCTGTACAGTCAATGGTGCTACAAATCCCAGTGGATCATACAGGCTATTCACCACTGAGAGAACTCCACGCTTAGTGAACGCCTTGTCTGCACAATTAACCTGGAAGCCAAGAGAATCGTTTAACAAGTCCCATCTCAAACCCAGACTTCTCTGCACCGGAGGATCGTCTATGCCTAGGTTTAAGTCCCTGAATTCTGTGGAATGATCGCTGGGCTGGAAAGCTTTCGTGATAGCAATACTGTTGGAGGCTATTTTATGCAACCTCAGACAGGCTCTAGACAGCATACCTTGAGTCCTTCTCAGCAAGTCGATGGCTTCCTCAGCAGTGGGCAAGGACTTGAGTACGTCGTCCACGTAGAAGTCTTTTTCGACAAAGTGACGAGCATCCTTTCCAAATTCTGATTCACCATCAGAAGCAGTCCTTCGTAGGCCATATGTTGCAACCGCAGGTGAAGGACTGTTGTCGAACACATGCACTCTCATGCGGTATTCAATCATTTCCTTGTTGGTATCACTGTCTCTGTGCCACAGAAACCTCAGGTAATTCCGGTGGTCTTCTCGTACAATAAAACAATGGAACATTTGCTCAATGTCAGCTGTAATGGCAACTGGCTCCTTTTCTGAATCTCATTAGCACCCCTACCAGGTTGTTGGTCAGGTTTGGACCCGTGAGGAGAACGTCATTCAGAGATACGCCATGATGTTTGGCACTTGAGTCGAATACCACCCTGATCTGCTTGGGTTTTCGTGGGTGATATACTCCAAAAGAAGGAAGATACCAGCATTCTTCATGCTCTTGCAGAGGTGGAGCTGGCTCTGCGTGATTGTTACGGAATATCCTTTCCATGAATGCCACAAAGTGATCTTTCATCTCAGGCTTGTTTCTCAGCGTACGTTGCAAGGAGATGAATCTAGATAATGCTTGTTCCCGGTTGTCAGGAAGTCTGACCCTCCCAGTCCGAAAGGGTAAGGGTGCAACCCAATGGTTAGATTGATCCTTGAAGCATTCACTGTCCATTATTTTGATAAAGTCTTTATCTTCCATGGATAAAGCTACTCTGTTGTCATCTTGTGTTGTGTGAAACACTGTGGCTCCTAAGTCGTCATAAGGTGTAGGGACGATGTCTGGTGCCCTTTTTAAGTTAGGAAGATGCTCCTTTGCCTCATAGTGATGAAGGCATGGCTTGAAGTAGGTTGTGCGTCCATTGTTGAGCACAAAGGTTTTAAAGGAGTTCACTTGAGATGACATGAGACTCTTATCCTGACATACATTGCCAATGATTACCCAACCTAAGTCAAGTCTTTGTGCATATGGGGCATCATGTGGACCATTGTATTGTTGACGTACCTTATGTACTCTGAGAATATCTCTTCCGAGCAAGAGCAGGATGTCAGCATTCACGTCCATAGGAGGAATCTCCTTAGCCAGGTGTCTCAAGTGGGAATGATGATATGCAGCTTCCGGCGTAGGAATTTTTTCCCTATCATCAGGCATCTGGTCACATTCAATTAACGTTGGTAGGGATATGTGAATATTCCTGTTAATTGGAGAGATAACGTATCCAGTGGCTCTCCTGCCAGAAATCTCTACGCGACCAGAACAAGTGTTAAGAGTGTATGGTATTGCTTCTCCTTCTATACCGAAGATCTCGAAGAACTTAGGCTTTGCTAGAGACCTGTTGCTTTGTTCGTCTATTATGGCATACATCCTGATGGCCTTTTCAGATTGCCCTTCTGGGTAGACATTCACCAAGCACACCTTGGCACAGCACTTGGGACCATTATCCTTGCCACATACTTCCATGCAGGAGGAGGAGACAGTGGTAGTAGCTGAAACTTGAGCCGATGGCTCCCCGCCATGCGCAGTGACGGCTTTAGATGCTGCTTGAGGATGTGAGTTGTCAGATGAAGAGGTAGGATGCATGGCTGCGACGTGTTTGTCGCTACTGCATTCAGTACACTTGATGACAGCCTTACAGTCCTTAGCAAAATGTTTTGAAGAAGCACAACACTTGTAACACACTCCTAGCTCCTTGAGCTTGTCTCTGCGTTCTTCCAAAGTCTTTGCCCTAAGTCCTCTACACTCTTTCAGGGGATGAGGCCTTTTGTGGATAGGGCACGTACTATTAGGGTCTTTATCTTTAAGGACAGGAGTGTCCTGTTTGGTGGTGCAGGGTGCAGCGATTGGGACATCTGTTTTCCTAACAGATACTGTTCCCCTTAAGTCTCTACGTTTGCTTGTTTCATACCTTGAACATGATGATGAAGCTGGTAGAGAGGATTCTGAGAAGTCAAAGCTGGGATCATTCTTTTTCCGAGCTTGGTCACTGATAAATCTGGAAAAATAAGAGAAAGGAGGGAAGGACACATTGTGGTCTCTTTTATATCTGGAACCTAGGTCAGCCCATTTTTCCTGCATGCCATATGGTAGTTTGGATACCACTGGATTAACACCATGAGATGTGTCAAGGTAACTCAGACCTGACAGACGTGGGTCCATTTTGGCTAACTCTGATTCCTTTAGTAGGTCGCTCAGATCTTGAAGCTTGCGGTTGTCCTTGTTGGTGATTTTTGGGAACCTATGAAGTCTCTTAAATAAGGCACTTTCTATAGCTTCAGAACTGCCATAAGTCTGTTCAAGTCTCTCCCATGCCGCAGCAAGACCTTCCTCTGAGTGGCCCGCATGAACTGCTCTCAATGTCTTTATACATTCTGCAGAATCTGGGCCTAACCAGTTAACAAGCAAGTCAAGTTTTTCTTTGGCAGTGAGGTTGAGATCACTGATCACTGCTTCAAAGGTGGATTTCCAGGCTCTATAATTCTCAGCATGGTCATCGAACTTTGAGAGACTATTGTTTATCAGCTCCCTGCGTATTATATATCTGGCAAAGTCCGGCATGTCTGATCTCCCACCTTGTGTCACCAGATTACCTTGTGATATCCCTGGGACGTATAAATTCTCTGGCATATGGGGCCGAGATGAATCGGGGTGAAATGATGTAGCATAAGGATTGAGCTTTAGTTTCTGGAGGATCTGCATGTGTGATGCTGGAAATTACCTTGCTCTGGATAGGTGGCATCATCTGATGCTTCACAGGTACAGCCATGTACTCGGTTTGGAGTGGTGCTGGTGCATGTGACTTAGTAGGCGGTGCAGGAGATGATTGCTTCAGCACATAATTGGCAGTGCGGTCAGCTGGGTCTTCCACTTCTGCAGGGATGGAGCAGTCTAGGTCGGCGTCTTGATCTAATGCTTGTTCAAGAACCTTTAGCTTGGCTAAGGCAGCTGCTTCCTCCCTTTCCATTTGGAGAATTTTTAGTTGAGCTTCTGTCTCTGCTTGCCTTTGCGCCATTTCTGCTTCCTTCTCAGCAAAGGACCATCTGACACTGGCCTCCTCTGCGTCAGCACGGATCTCAATAAGCTTATCGTGTAATGCTGACCTTCTGGAACAAGAGGATCTGGAGGATGACAGCGTATGTTTGGATGAAGTAGACCGATGGGACCTTACTTCTTGTAGGTGTGCGATGCGGAGTTCTGCCTTATCTCTGGCGTTTTTCACTGCGGCATCTTTCGTTTGGAATAGGTTCTCCCTCTGAGTTAGCTCTGCTATAGCATCATCAAAATCAGCGTTACTCAGGAATGTGACGTATTTTGCGGACAGTCGCTGATAGCGTTCATAAGCGGCAGATATGCGGTTTAGTGTAGTGACCAATTTTGCTGCGTCACTGTCATGGCGTGAGAGCACTGCTATATAGTGTTCAGTTCTTCGCCATAATTCATCAAGATTATCACAGAACTCTTCTTTAGTTATTTCAAAGTTCTCTCTAATCTTTTGCGTGGGTTTACTGACACGTTTTAATCGCTCAATTTGTACATCCTGAAACATGGAGTCTGTTTCCTGCACATCTGAGTCCCTGATAGCAGGAGGCACTGTCCCAGATGCAGTGACAGGGGAATCCACATAGCTCCTTGTGGACATGGTACCTTTGTGTGGAAAATGTCAATAAAGATGGCGCTGTCCCTTATTTCACTGTGGTGAGGAGAACATGTGCTCAAGATGGAGGACAGCTGTGAGCTCCCTTGCAGGCTGTGTGGCGTGCTGCAGATTATGCTGTATTCTGACTGTGCTTGCTTGAAGGCTGTCTGTAGATCCTGCAGGAGCTGCAGATATAGCTTGTTTTAACTAGAAAGCTGTGTTTTGACTATTCTGCCACAGATGCATGTTAGAGAAATCTCTGAAGATGTGAGATTGTAATTCCTGTATGTAAGCTAATGGCAGATAGCAGAACGCGCTGACATTTCATTCCCTGCGTTCCCAGGTTGCATGTGGAGAGATGCAATGGAGTTGCTTCAGGTAGTTTATTTGTCTTTACCTTGAGAGATGATATGCCATACGGTCAAAACACAATTCCTTTCTGAGCTATACAAGATGGTTGCTCAGTGGTTACAGACTGAATAACACATATCCAGGAAGAAGATGCAACAAGAAGGGAGGAGTAACAGAAACAGAGAATTATGGGAGAAAACTACTTAAAGAGCCCTGCACACAATATCAATGTCTATGAACCAGCATTGCACAAGATATGAAACACACTGTATGAAAGTCAAACAATCAAGCATGAATGATACAATATGAACAAGAATCATTACTTCAGCAATACCCCTGCTGTAACAGCATAGTCATTGCATCTCGGTTCGACAGCAGGGAGCCTATGTATGATGTATTCGGTTTATTCCAGTACATTGACCTCAGGATGAGTAGAGTCCAGTTCAAGTTCACTTGTTGGACAGGAAAAAAAGTTAAAATAAAAAGGTAGTAATAAATCAAAGGTGTGTGTGTGTGTGTGTGTGTGTGTGTTTTTTTTTTAAGCCCATATTTTAATGTAATAAATATAAAAACAAAATTAATGTATTTTGAACACCTTACTCCACATTTATCCTCAATACAGTTACCGTACATTGACATGCAAAAGGTTAACACTGGTTTGAACATTTGACTTTCAGGCTCCATATCTCACTATCCACTAAAACTTTGATGGTAAGAGTACCATCATTTTAGAGACAATTATCATGGCTATCTCATTCATAAATTTGACTATTTAGCATATAAGTTATGTAGATTTTTGTTATGTTAACTGCATTGTTGCTGTTTTACTCCTGGCGTTGGAAAAATCTTTTTCTTGTTGTATACTGCAAATTACATCCTGTTCTCACATTCCCTAATAGCTCAGTGTGTTATCGGATGATTCCCAATCAAAAGGTCTCTAGTTCAAATTGAGGATCAGCCATGAAGATTTCCAAAGAAAAGAAAAAACAGCATTATCAAGCTCAATAGGTGTATCATCCAGTCTCTTAGCCAAGAAAATTGCCAAATTGCATTATGTGAGTGTCACCAGAGTTGGAATAATATGAGATGAATTCCATCCATCTATTGAAAAGCAAAGAAGTGGATGTCCAGGCAAAATATCAATATGTCAGCTCATCACAAGGTCTATCGGAACTGGCGCGATAAACATGGCAGTGGAGGTGGATAGTATGCTTTGTGATAGTGAGATCACTGACCATTCAAGCACCATGAGATGTGCATTGCACAAGTGTGCAATGGTCTAAAAAATGTAAAGAAGCCTAGACTTCAACATTGTCATAAGAAGCTTTAGCTCACATTAAAAAAAGAAAAAAAAAGGACAGTACAAGATTGGAAACGGGTGATTTGGAGTGATGAGACAAAAGTCAATAGACTGGGTCTACAAGAAACAAGGGAAAAGGGGGTTATCACATCGAGAAATTGAAACAGCTGTCATGTTTGGTGGAGGAAGCCTGATGATATGAGGTAGTTTCCCAGTCAAAGGTGTTGGACACTTGACCAGGATCGATGGTGTTCTCAATGCTGAACTATATATTTATATCCTCCAAGACAAGTTACTTTGTACACTCAAGTACTAGGAGTATGAAAAAGATGACATTTTCCAGCGGGACAACATCCTTAAGCGTGCGTCAAGAATAGTGAAGAATTGGTTCAATGACAATGAAGTAAAGGAGCCTAATGTGGATTTACAAAATAATAACTATTTAAATTTAGATTTTTAGGAGCAAAACAGTAACAATGCAGTTACGTGACAAGAATAAGCATAACTAATCATATGCTAAATAGCTGAAAATCCAATTTATGTGTGAGATAGCCAAGATGATTACATTGATGGTAGTCTCATGTTCAAAGCTGAAGTGGATGGAGAAATATGGAGTCTGAAAGTCAAAAGTTCAAAATATTGTTACCCTTCTGCTCATCCATGTATATGCATGTTTTCACTATAAATACTTAAAATTGTCTTTTACCTGCAATGAAACTTGTTGGAAAATCTAAAATACTATTTTAAATTTAATCATTATACAATAATTGGGAGAGCACTGTAACTCCGCTTTATACCCAGAATTTCAACATCAATTTTTGGAAACTCTGGAAGGAATGAATGATTCTAAAGTAGGGCTACATCTAAAAGATCTGAAGTCTTTTATATAGAATTTGAATATCTTTCCACGCCCTCAGACAACCAAATGAACCTTTTTCTGTACTCAATATTCTTGAGAAGGCCAGATTCCAAAATGTGGATAGGAAATTTATGACCAAAGATGATCTTTGCATATACTTAATTAGAGATATAAGGGTGGCTTTCCCAGTAAAATAGCTGTATAAATTTAAACGTCAAGTAAGACATTTTTTATACAGAGAATCTCTATTCCACCCCCACTCCAGACATAACAAATTTTTTCTTTTTTTTTTTAATCTTTGCCGTTTTCCCCTTCCACAATAATTTAATTAAATAACAATTAATCAACTGACTATGTCGATTTGAGAGACATACCGGAGTATTAATTAGATAATATCAAATCTTTGTGAATAGTATCATTTTCATCAATGCAATTCTATCCGTCATAGATAAAGGAAGCTTCAACAAAATTCTATTAAAATAACTACACAATTGTTTCTTATAGAATATGGAATTAGAGGAGTACAATGTTTGATAATGTTTTAAATATGTTTTATTTCTCAGGGCATTAATTGTTGTTGGGTTGACTGATTCCCTATTATTGTAGCCAAGAATTTGCCAGATTTTAATCCTTCACCATGTACTGCAACATATAACTTTGGCTGCCTCTTCCTCTATCTTCATTAAGTGACTGTTGTACACCTCCTAAGCCACTATCCAACCATCTCTTTACCCCTTGCATCTTAAAAATAGAAAATTCCTTTCTCTTCAAAACAACCAACTATTGCTGTTCCCTTTTCAGGTAGGATACTCTTTTAACATATAACCCATATACATATAATTGAAAAAACAGTAATTAATTTAACCTTTATGAGCGCGCTCTATTTCGAAAAAAAGATAGAAAAAAATTCCTTTTTAAATGTTTTAAGCAACAAACTTTTCATATGTTCAGAACAGTCTCCAACTTTTTCTAGAAAGTCAATAAATTTCAAATTATATTTTCTGGCTCTGTCTTCTATATCAGCCAGCATACTGCTATATTCATGGAAGAAGTCTGAATTTTTGGAAAGTATTTTATTCACCTTAACTTGTTTATCCTCCAACACATTAAGAGTGAGTTCACACGGCGTAAAGTGCCGCGTGATGTGGCACGTATACGCCGCGTGAGCATTTGCGGGACGCTCACGCTCCCATTGATTTCAATGGGAGCCGGGATCGTATACGCGGCGCTATTTTGCGGCTGTGATTTTGCACTTTACTCCGTGTGAACTCACCCTAATTCTACTCTCTGCCTCCCCCATCCTTCCCCTGAAATCATCTCTCAAGAAAGAAAGTTTTTAAACTGCCGATTTGTATCTTCATATTCTGCAATGCCTCATTGGATTTCAATACATCATTAAATATCTCTTTGTAAAATTGGATTTAAGTATCCTGCTGTGTTTAGTTTTATCCCCACAAAAGCATCTAAGCTTTTGTAAGGTTACTCTTCATTTTGACTAGAATTAAGAAGCAAAACTTTCCTCGACAAATTCAAGTCTCTGCTTTCATTGCTTGTGTTCAGAGATTGCAGTGGCCTTATACCAGGCTCTTGGCTTATCATGCATTGTCTGTAATTTAGAGGCTGAATCAAAATGCATATCAAGCTTCTAAATGGGGGATTAAATGGTGATAGAGTACCTATATTAGGTGAAACATTACCCTGTGTTTTTTTTTTTTTTTGTTAGAGCCCCTTTAAAGAGGATAAATCAGCAAAATTATGCTGTATGAGCCCCACATATGCGTGAATGGCCTTTAAAGAGGCTATTCAGGCACCGTTAATGTTATTTTAACCTCCCCCCATTTTAAAATAAAACCCTAAAACATATATGCAGATTATACTTATCGTGGGCGGTCATGCATGGTCTGACGTCATCTTCTGGCACGCCTTCCTCTTCTTTCTTCTTTCGATGACGCCCTCTGGTCCTGGCTCTTCCCTGGCTTCATCATCCTCTTCTTCCGGTGGGATTGGTTCAAATCCGGCGTGTGCGCAGTATCGCTTGCCTCAAGGATGCAAGCGTACTGCCATTGAGAAAAATGGTGCTGGGGCATTCGCAGTAGTGCTCTGGTGGGAGCGCTACTGAGTATGTGCCGTATTTGAACCAACCCCATCGGAAGAAGAGGACGATGAAGCCTGGGAAGAGCCAGGACCGGAGGGCGTCGCCGAAAGAAGAGGAAGGCGTGCCAGAAGATGACGTCGGACCGTGCATCACCGCCCACTTGGCACGACAAATGTTTTTTTTTTTTAAAAAACAGGAGGGGGGGAGGGGGGTTCAAAATAACATTAGCGGTGCCTGAACAACCTTTTTAAAGGCTATTCACGCATATGTGGGGCTCATACAGCATAATTTTGCTGATAGAGCCCCTTTAACCCTCCCATTTTCTCTCCTTTAGGGTTCTTTTTAGCTGGAATCTTAAAGGGGGAGAAATTCAAATGTCACAGTAACATTTACTTAGTGAAATTAAAAAAAAAAATTCAGATCGAATAAGCAATACTGTCCAATAGAGCAAAAAGTACCTCCACAAGATCTTCATAGGTCCTTTTAGTTATGGTGTCCTTATTAGAGATGAGTGAGTAGTACTCGATCAAGTAGGTATTCAATCGAATACTATGGTATTCGAAATACTCGTACTCAATCGAGTACCACTCGCTATTCGAATGTAAAAGTTCGATGCAGAACCAGCATTGATTGGCCGAATGCTATACAGTCGGCCAATCAACGCTGGTTTTTCTCCAACCTTTAGAAGTCTTGTCCATGCAGCTTCCCCGCAGCGTCTTCCGGCTCTTCATCCACTGTAGTGCGGGCATGCGCAGTCGGCTCTGCCCAGGCCCGATGCCTGGAAGAGTGAATTCAGAGCCGGAAGATGCCGCGGGGACGCTGCAAGGAGAAGACTTCTCGGAGGATCCAGCCCGACCCTCACTCGTAGACTTGGCAAGTATAATTTGATCGAACATTGCCTACCCCTGAAATGAGCATTTTTCCCCCATAGACTATAATAGGGTTCGATATTCGATTTGAGTAGTCGAATATTGAGGGGCTGCTCGAAACGAATATCGAACCTCAAACATTTTACTGTTTGCTCATCTCTAGTCCTTATTACTAACTGCTACGTTATTAAGCATAAGAATAGTCCAGATTCATGCAAAATGCTCATTTTTCACTGGTTTACACCACCTTTCAGAACAAAATCCTGTTCACCTAATAATTCAACAATTGAATAATATAGTAAATACAATGCCTTGAGATTGTAGTTTAATCCAGTACATATTTCCAAAGTTCACAAAAACAACAAAGAGAGTATGTAATTACAGTCCTATGAAAAAGTTTGGGCACCCCTATTAATCTTAATCATTTTTAGTTCTAAATATTTTGGTGTTTGCAACAGCCATTTCAGTTTGATATATCTAATAACTGATGGACACAGTAATATTTCAGGATTGAAATTAGGTTTATTGTACTAACAGAAAATGTGCAATATGCATTAAACCAAAATTTGACTGGTGCAAAAGTATGGGCACCTCAACAGAAAAGTGACATTAATATTTAGTAGATCCTCCTTTTGCAAAGATAACAGCCTCTAGTCGCTTCCTGTAGCTTTTAATCAGTTCCTGGATGAAAGTATTTTGGACCATTCCTCTTTACAAAACAATTCAAGTTCAGTTAAGTTTGATGGTCGCCGAGCATGGATAGCCCGCTTCAAATCATCCCACAGATGTTCAATGATATTCAGGTCTGGGGACTGGGATGGCCATTCCAGAACATTGTAATTGTTCCTCTGCATGAATGCCTGAGTCTATTTGGAGCGGTGTTTTGGATTATTGTCTTGCTGAAATATCCATCCCTGGCGTAACTTCAACTTCGTCACTGATTCTTGAACATTATTCTCAAGAATCTGCTGATACTGAGTGAAATCCATGCAACCCTCAACTTTAACAAGGTTCCCGGGGCCAGCATTGGCCACACAGCCTCAAAGCATGATGGAACCTCCACCAAATTTTACAGTAGGTAGCAAGTGTTTTTCTTGGAATGCTGTTTTTTTGGACGCCATGCATAATGCCTTTTTGTATGACCAAACAACTCAATCTTTGTTTCATCAGTCCACAGGACCTTCTTCCAAAATGAAGCTGGCTTGTCCAAATGTGCTTTTGCATACCTCAGGCGACTCTGTTGGTGACGTGCTTGCAGAAACGGCTTCTTTCTCATCACTGTCCCATACAGCTTCTCCTTGTGTAAAGTGCACTGTATTGTTGACAGATGCACAGTGACACCATCTGCAGCAAGATGATGCTGCAGCTCTTTGGAGGTGGTCTGTGGATTGTCTTTGACTGTTCTCACCATTCTTCTTCTCTGCCTTTCTGATATTTTTCTTGGCCTGCCACTTCTGGGCTTAACAAGAACTGTCCCTGTGGTCTTCCATTTCCTTACTATGTTCCTCACAGTGGAAACTGACAGGTTAAATCTCTGAGACAACTTTTTTGTATCCTTTCCCTGAAAAACTATGTTGAACAATCTTTGTTTTCAGATCATTTGAGAGCGGGCTGTCCATGCTCAGCGACCATCAAACTTAACTGAGCTTGAATTGTTTTGTAAAGAGGAATGGTCCAAAATACCTTAATCAAGGATCCAGGAACTGATTAAAAGCTACAGGAAGCGACTAGAGGCAAAAGGAGGATCTACTAAATATTACTGTCACTTTTCTGTTGAGGTGCCCATACTTTTGCACCGGTCAAATTTTGGTTTAATGCATATTGCACATTTTCTGTTAGTACAATAAACCTCATTTCAATCCTGAAATATTACTGTGTCCATCTGTTATTAGATATATCAAATAGAGATGAGCGAACACTAAAATGTTCGAGGTTCGAAATTCGATTCGAACAGCCGCTCAATGTTCGTGTGTTCGAACGGGTTTCGAACCCCATTATAGTCTATGGGGAACAGATACTCGTTAAGGGGGAAACCCAAATCCGTGTCTGGAGGGTCACCAAGTCCACTATGACACCCCAGGAAATGATGCCAACACCTCTGGAATGACACTGGGACAGCAGGGGAAGCATGTCTGGGGGCATCTAACACACCAAAGACCCTCTATTACCCCAACATCACAGCCTAACAACTACACACTTTACACACTCAATACCACCTCTCTGACAGTAGGAAAACACCTTGAAACGTGTATTTGGCACTTGCAGTGAGGAGAGCTTGTCACCAGCAGTGAATTTGGCCCTTGTAGTAAGTTGAGGTTGGCACCAACATTTGTTTTGAAAATCAGGGTGGATTGAGCCTCTAACCAGCAGAGTTTGGGCAAATTCATGGTGGAGGGAGCCTCTAAACACCCCAGTTTGGGCAAATTCATGGTGGAGGGAGCCTCTAAAAACCCCAGTTTGGACCAATTCATGGTGGAGGGAGCCTCTAACCAGCCCAGTTTGGGCAAATTCATGGTGGAGAGAGCCTCTAAAAAACCCAGTTTGGACCAATTCATGGTGGAGGGAGCCTCTAACCAGCCCAGTTTGGGCAAATTCATGGTGGAGGGAGCCTCTAACCAGCCCAGTTTGGACCAATTAATGGTGGAGGGAGCCTCTAACCAGCCCAGTTTGGACCAATTAATGGTGGAGGGAGCCTCTAACCAGCCCAGTTTGAACCAATTCATGGTGGAGGGAGCCTCTAAACAGCCCAGTTTGGGCAAATTCATGGTGGAGGGAGCCTCTAAAAAACCCAGTTTGGACCAATTCATGGTGGAGGGAGCCTCTAACCAGCCCAGTTTGGACCAATTAATGGTGGAGGGAGCCTCTAACCAGCCCAGTTTGGACCAATTCATGGTGGAGGGAGCCTCTAAACAGCCAAGTTTTGGGAAATTCATGGTGGAGGGAGCCTCTAACCAGCCCAGTTTGGACCAATTCATGGTGGAGGGAGCCTCTAAAAAACCCAGTTTGGACCAATTCATGGTGGAGGGAGCCTCTAAACAGCCCAGTTTGGGCAAATTCATGGTGGAGGGAGCCTCTAACCAGCCCAGTTTGGACCAATTAATGGTGGAGGGAGCCTCTAAACAGCCCAGTTTGGGCAAATTCATGGTGGAGGGAGCCTCTAACCAGCCCAGTTTGGACCAATTCATGGTGGAGGGAGCCTCTAACCAGCCCAGTTTGGGCAAATTCATGGTGGAGGGAGCCTCTAAAAAACCCAGTTTGGACCAATTCATGGTGGAGGGAGCCTCTAACCAGCCCAGTTTGGGCAAATTCATGGTGGAGGGAGCCTCTAACCAGCCCAGTTTGGACCAATTAATGGTGGAGGGAGCCTCTAACCAGCCCAGTTTGGACCAATTCATGGTGGAGGGAGCCTCTAACCAGCCCAGTTTGGACCAATTAATGGTGGAGGGAGCCTCTAAACAGCCAAGTTTTGGGAAATTCATGGTGGAGGGAGCCTCTAACCAGCCCAGTTTGGACCAATTCATGGTGGAGGGAGCCTCTAAACAGCCCAGTTTGGGCAAATTCATGGTGGAGGGAGCCTCTAAAAAACCCAGTTTGGACCAATTCATGGTGGAGGGAGCCTCTAATTAGCCCAGTTTGGACCAATTAATTGTGGAGGGAGCCTCTAACCAGCCCAGTTTGGACCAATTAATGGTGGAGGGAGCCTCTAAACAGCCCAGTTTGGGCAAATTCATGGTGGAGGGAGCCTCTAACCAGCCCAGTTTGGACCAATTAATGGTGGAGGGAGCCTCTAACCAGCCCAGTTTGGACCAATTAATGGTGGAGGGAGCCTCTAACCACCCCAGTTTGGACCAATTCATGGTGGAGGGAGCCTCTAACCAGCCCAGTTTGGACCAATTCATGGTGGAGGGAGCCTCTAAAAAACCCAGTTTGGACCAATTCATGGTGGAGGGAGCCTCTAAACAGCCCAGTTTGGGCAAATTCATGGTGGAGGGAGCCTCTAAAAAACCCAGTTTGGACCAATTCATGGTGGAGGGAGCCTCTAACCAGCCCAGTTTGGACCAATTCATGGTGGAGGGAGCCTCTAAACAGCCCAGTTTGGGCAAATTCATGGTGGAGGGAGCCTCTAAAAAACCCAGTTTGGACCAATTCATGGTGGAGGGAGCCTCTAACCAGCCCAGTTTGGACCAATTAATGGTGGAGGGAGCCTCTAAACAGCCAAGTTTTGGGAAATTCATGGTGGAGGGAGCCTCTAACCAGCCCAGTTTGGACCAATTCATGGTGGAGGGAGCCTCTAAACAGCCCAGTTTGGGCAAATTCATGGTGGAGGGAGCCTCTAAAAAACCCAGTTTGGACCAATTCATGGTGGAGGGAGCCTCTAATTAGCCCAGTTTGGACCAATTAATTGTGGAGGGAGCCTCTAACCAGCCCAGTTTGGACCAATTAATGGTGGAGGGAGCCTCTAAACAGCCCAGTTTGGGCAAATTCATGGTGGAGGGAGCCTCTAACCAGCCCAGTTTGGACCAATTAATGGTGGAGGGAGCCTCTAACCAGCCCAGTTTGGACCAATTAATGGTGGAGGGAGCCTCTAACCACCCCAGTTTGGACCAATTCATGGTGGAGGGAGCCTCTAACCAGCCCAGTTTGGACCAATTCATGGTGGAGGGAGCCTCTAACCACCCCAGTTTGGACCAATTCATGGTGGAGGGAGCCTCTAACCACCCCAGTTTGGACCAATTCATGGTGGAGGGAGCCTCTAACCAGCCCAGTTTGGACCAATTCATGGTGGAGGGAGCCTCTAAACAGCCCAGTTTGGGCAAATTCATGGTGGAAGGAGCCTCTAACCAGCAGAGTTGTGGGAAAGCAGGGTGGAGGGAGCCTCTAACCAGCAGAGTTGGTGGAAATCAGGGTGGAGGGAGCCTCTAACCAGCAGAGTTGGGGGAAATCATGTTGGAGGGAGCCTAGTATTAGCAGAATTGTGCAACGCTTATGGTGGATGAGTATGAGGATGCGGAGGAATTGGAGAGGTTGAGTACAGACATGGAGTTTCATGTTGGGGTGCTTTACACAGGTGGGCACAAAAATGAAGGCTCTATCCAGTGGTGGTTCATTTTTATCAAAGTGAGCCGGTCGGCACTCTCAGCTGACAGACGGGTGCGCTTGTCAGTGATGATGCCACCGGCTGCACTGAACACCCTCTCAGATAGGACGCTGGCGGCAGGACAGGACAGCACCTCCAAGGCATATAGGGCAAGTTCAAGCCACAGGTCCAACTTCGACACCCAATACGTGTAGGGCGCAGAGGGGTCGGAGAGGACAGGGCTGTGGTCGGAAAGGTATTCCCGCAACATGCGCCTATACTTCTCACGCCTGGTGACACTAGGACCCTCCGTGGCGGCACTTTGGCGAGGGGGTGCCATCAAGGTGTCCCAGACCTTAGACAGTGTGCCCCTCGTTTGTGTGGACCGGTGAGAACTTGGTTGCCTACTGGAGGAACTGCCCTCCCTGCCGCCACTGTCACATGCTGGAAACATCTCCATCATATTCTGCACCAATTGCCTGTGGCAAGCATTGATGCGATTGGCCCTCCCCTCTACCGGAATAAAAGACGAGATGTTGTTTTTATACCGGGGGTCAAGGATAGCAAAGATCCAGTACTGGTTGTCCTCCATGATTTTGACAATACGCTTGTCAGTTGTAAAGCACCCCAACATGAACTCAGCCATGTCTGCCACAGTGTTAGTTGGCATGACTCCTCTGGCCCCACCGGAAAGTTCAATCTCCATTTCCTCCTCATCCTCCATGTCTACCCATCCGCGCTGCAACAATGGGACGATTCGAAGTTGCCCGGAAGCCTCCTGTATCACCATCACATCATCGGACAACTCTTCTTCCTCCTCCTCCTCCTCCTCCTCCTCCTCCATTAAACGCAGTGAAGCGGACAGATGTGTGGACCTACTCTCCAGCTGTGACGGATCGGATGCTATCCCTAACTCCTCTGTGTGATCTGAGTTATCCCTGATGTCAATCAGGGATTCTCTCAGAACACACAAGAGCGGGATTGTAAGGCTCACCATCGCATCCTCAGAGCTCACCCTCCTTGTGGACTCCTCAAAGACCCGTAGGATGTCACAAAGGTCTCTCATCCATGGCCACTCATGGATGTGAAACTGAGGCAGCTGACTTTGTGGCACCCTAGGGTTTTGTAGCTGGTATTCCATCAAAGGTCTCTGCTGCTCAACCACTCTATTCAACATCTGAAACGTTGAGTTCCAGCGTGTGGGGACGTTGCACAAAAGCCGGTGTTGTGGCACATGCAGGCGTTGCTGGAGAGATTTTAAGCTAGCAGCGGCTACTGTCGACTTGCGAAAGTGGGCGCACATGCGCCGCACTTTCACCAGTAGCTCTGGAACATTGGGGTAGCTCTTTAGGAAACGTTGCACCACTAGGTTGAAGACGTGGGCCAGGCATGGAACATGTTGGAGTCCGGCAAGCTCCAGAGCTGCTACCAGGTTCCGGCCGTTATCACAAACGACCATGCCTGGGCCCAGGTGCAGCGGCTCAAACCATATTGCCGTCTCATCGAGCAGGGCATCCCTCACCTCGGAGGCAGTGTGCTGTCTGTCCCCCAAGCTGATCAGCTTCAGCACAGCCTGCTGACGTCTACCAACGCCAGTGCTGCAACGTTTCCAACTCGTAGCTGGGGTCAATCTAACAGCGGAGGAGGAGGCGGTGGCGGAGGAGGAGGCGGTGGCGGAGGAGGAGGCGGTAGAGGAGGAGGAGGAGGGGGGTGTTCTTCTCGTGTCCCTGCCAGGAATGTTAGGCGGGGAGACGAGGTACACCGGGCCAGTTTGGGAAGCAGTCCCAGCCTCAACTACATTCACCCAGTGTGCCGTCAGTGAAATGTAGCGTCCCTGTCCGCATGCACTTGTCCACGCGTCGGTGGTCAAGTGGACCTTTGTGCAAAGCGCGGAACTAAGGGCCCGCCTGATGTTGAGTGACACGTGCTGGTGCAAGGCGGGGACGGCACACCGGGAGAAGTAGTGACGGCTAGGGACGGCATAGCGAGGTGCCGCAGTTGCCATCAGGTCCAGGAAGGCGGGAGTTTCAACAAGCCGGAACGCCAACATCTCCTGGGCCAGCAGTTTAGCGATGTTGGCGTTCAAGGCTTGCGCGTGTGGGTGGTTAGCAGTGTATTTCTGCCGCCGCTCCAATGTCTGAGAGATGGTGGGTTGTTGTAAAGAAACGCCTGATGGTGCCTTTGATGGTGCAGGAGAAGGAGATAAGACAGGACCAGGGGAGGATGAGGTAGAAGTCAACAAAGTGGCGGAGGCAGATGAAGTGGTGTCCTGGCTCGTCCTCTGGAGTGCATCGCCAGCACAGTCAGCAGTGGCAGTGGCAGAGGCAGAGGCAGAGGCAGTGGCAGTGGCGTGAACGGCAGGCGGCCTTTGTCCTGCCGTTGCTGCCTGCCACTGATTCCAGTGCTTGGATTCCAAATGACGGCGCATTGAAGTGGTGGACAGGTTGCTCTTCTCAGAGCCCCTAATCAATTTCGAGAGGCAAATTGTGCAGACAACACTATATCTGTCCTCGGCGCATTCCTTGAAAAAACTCCACACCTTCGAGAAACGTGCCCTCGAGGTGGGAGTTTTTCGGGGCTGGGTACGAACTGGAACATCTTGGGAGATTCCGGGTGTGGCCTGGCTTCGCCTAAGCTGCTGACCTCTGCCTCTGCCTCTAGCTACCCTTTTTGGTGCTGCACCTGCCTCAACATCCACACTACTTTCCCCGCTTGACATCCCCCCTGTCCAGGTCGGGTCAGTGTCCTCATCATCCACCACTTCCTCTTCCAACTCCTGTCTCATCTCCTCCTCCCGCACAATGCGCCAGTCAACTGGATGCCCTGACGGCAACTGCGTCACATCATCGTCGATGAGGGTGGGTTGCTGGTCATCCACCACCAAATCGAACGGAGATGGAGGAGACTCTAGTGTTTGAGCATCTGGACACAGATGCTCCTCTGTTAGGTTCGTGGAATCGTGACGTGGAGAGGCAGGTTGAGGGACAATGAAAGGAGCGGAGAACAGCTCTGGGGAGCAGGGACAGTTTGGGTTATTGTTCAGTAAAGCTTCGGAATTTTGGGAGGAAGGAAGACAAGACTGTTGGGTAATAGGAGGAGAGGAGGCAGAGTCTGACTGGCTGCTGGACAATGTGCTGTAAGCGTTCTCTGACAGCCATTGCAAGACCTGTTCCTGGTTCTCGGGCCTACTAAGGTTTGTACCCTGCAGTTTAGTTAATGTGGCAAGCAACCCTGGCACTGTGGAGTGGCGCAATGCTTGCTGCCCCACAGGAGTAGGCACGGGACGCCCTGTGGCTTCACTGCTACCTTGCTCCCCAGAACCATTCCCCCGACCTCGCCCACGGCCTCGTCCACGTCCCTTTCCGGGAGCCTTGCGCATTTTGAATTCCTAGTTAGAAATTGGCACTGTATACCAGTAGTAAAAATTGTGGGTGCACGTAACCCCAATATATTCTTTGAATTCCCAGTCAGACACTGGCACTATATGGCAGTAGCAAGAAATGAGGGTATTTGTATTCCCAATATACTCTTTGAATTCCCAGTCAGACAATGGCACTGTATACCAGTAGTAAAAATTGTGGGTGCACGTAACCCCAATATATTCTTTGAATTACCAGTCAGAAACTGGCACTATATGGCAGTAGCAAGAAATGAGGGTATTTATAACCCCAATATATTCTTTGAATTCCCAGTCAGACAATGGCACTGTATACCAGTAGTAAAAATTGTGGGTGCACGTAACCCCAATATATTCTTTGAATTACCAGTCAGAAACTGGCACTATATGGCAGTAGCAAGAAATGAGGGTATTTGTATTCCCAATATACTCTTTGAATTCCCAGTCAGACAATGGCACTGTATACCAGTAGTAAAAATTGTGGGTGCACGTAACCCCAATATATTCTTTGAATTACCAGTCAGAAACTGGCACTATATGGCAGTAGCAAGAAATGAGGGTATTTATAACCCCAATATATTCTTTGAATTCCCAGTCAGACAATGGCACTGTATACCAGTAGTAAAAATTGTGGGTGCACGTAACCCCAATATATTCTTTGAATTCCCAGTCAGACACTGGCACTATATGGCAGTAGCAAGAAATGAGGGTATTTGTATTCCCAATATACTCTTTGAATTCCCAGTCAGACAATGGCACTGTATACCAGTAGTAAAAATTGTGGGTGCACGTAACCCCAATATATTCTTTGAATTACCAGTCAGAAACTGGCACTATATGGCAGTAGCAAGAAATGAGGGTATTTATAACCCCAATATATTCTTTGAATTCCCAGTCAGACAATGGCACTGTATACCAGTAGTAAAAATTGTGGGTGCACGTAACCCCAATATATTCTTTGAATTCCCAGTCAGACACTGGCACTATATGGCAGTAGCAAGAAATGAGGGTATTTGTATTCCCAATATACTCTTTGAATTCCCAGTCAGACAATGGCACTGTATACCAGTAGTAAAAATTGTGGGTGCACGTAACCCCAATATATTCTTTGAATTACCAGTCAGAAACTGGCACTATATGGCAGTAGCAAGAAATGAGGGTATTTGTATTCCCAATATACTCTTTGAATTCCCAGTCAGACAATGGCACTGTATACCAGTAGTAAAAATTGTGGGTGCACGTAACCCCAATATATTCTTTGAATTACCAGTCAGAAACTGGCACTATATGGCAGTAGCAAGAAATGAGGGTATTTATAACCCCAATATATTCTTTGAATTCCCAGTCAGACAATGGCACTGTATACCAGTAGTAAAAATTGTGGGTGCACGTAACCCCAATATATTCTTTGAATTCCCAGTCAGAAACTGGCACTATATGGCAGTAGCAAGAAATGAGGGTATTTGTATTCCCAATATACTCTTTGAATTCCCAGTCAGACAATGGCACTGTATACCAGTAGTAAAAATTGTGGGTGCACGTAACCCCAATATATTCTTTGAATTACCAGTCAGAAACTGGCACTATATGGCAGTAGCAAGAAATGAGGGTATTTATAACCCCAATATATTCTTTGAATTCCCAGTCAGACAATGGCACTGTATACCAGTAGTAAAAATTGTGGGTGCACGTAACCCCAATATATTCTTTGAATTCCCAGTCAGAAACTGGCACTATATGGCAGTAGCAAGAAATGAGGGTATTTGTATTCCCAATATACTCTTTGAATTCCCAGTCAGACAATGGCACTGTATACCAGTAGTAAAAATTGTGGGTGCACGTAACCCCAATATATTCTTTGAATTACCAGTCAGAAACTGGCACTATATGGCAGTAGCAAGAAATGAGGGTATTTGTATTCCCAATATATTCTTTGAATTCCCAGTCAGACAATGGCACTGTATACCAGTAGTAAAAATTGTGGGTGTATATAGCCCCAATTCTATTGCTAGGGGACTTGCAGGGTATTTCTGGGGTGAAGGTGGGGGGGCACACCGTTGGAACGGGTATCGGGGTATATATCGGGTATACGGGAATACACTGACAGTGTATTCCATTCAGGATCCTGGGAAAGCTGGGTTGCGGCGATTGAGCCCGTCAGTGCCACGTTACACTGACAAGCTTCTCCCTGGAATTTAGCTCTTACAAGAGCTGTTGGTTGTCTTCTCCTTCCTATCCTAGCCTGTCCCTGCCTACCCAGAATCTAAGCCCTAGCTAGCTGGACGGAAACCTCCGTCCTCGGTGAATTGCAAGCTCAGAATGACGCGAACCTGGGCGGCGCTGTTCTTTTAAATTAGAGGTCACATGTTTTCGGCAGCCAATGGGTTTTGCCTACTTTTCTCAACGTCACCGGTGTCGTAGTTCCTGTCCCACCTACCCTGCGCTGTTATTGGAGCAAAAAAGGCGCCAGGGAAGGTGGGAGGGGAATCGAGTAATGGCGTACTTTACCACGCGGTGTTCGATTCGATTCGAACATGCCGAACAGCCTAATATCCGATCGAACATGAGTTCGATAGAACACTGTTCGCTCATCTCTAATATCAAACTGAAATGGCTGTTGCAAACACCAACATATTTAGAACTAAAAATGATTAAATTCAATAGGGGTGCCCAAACTTTTTCATAGGACTGTATATATCGATTTCCAGATATCCAGTATTATCGCCAGGGAACCAGGAGAGCAGAGGTAGATTCTGAAAAGCTGATCTGCCAACAAAACCACCGATAGAAGGAAGAAGTAGTCACTTGAACCCCTGAAGTGTCCAGCTAGGACACTAACATTCTAGGCTGGATCAACGTATCCACAATGCACTGTAATAACATGAAACAGGATTGACGCTACGGCACGTCACAGAGCACCAGATGCTAGTTCAGCAAAGGAGGCCAACCAGGGAGCCGAAGCCACTGGACTGAGACGCCAAGCTTAAAGATTAGCGTGAGATATCGGGCTGGAGTGGGGGGCGTCAACCTACATTACAAAGTGGACATCATACATACTTGAGATATTTAATGTCACCCGATCATTAATGCCCAAACTACTCTGCATACTTAAAGTTTATTCTTATCCACACATTGAAGAAAAAAATACTGCTAAAAATGCAGAATGTTAATTTTATGTGCACAAACTCTGTTCTCTTGATAGATTCATATGACAGTGGCGAAAATGTAAAACCCAACAAAAAAGCAATGACATTTTTGGGTTTGCCTTTTCTGCTGCATTTCACTCTGTATGGCCTTAACCTGAGTGAGGATCACAAGTTGTATACATTTCTTGTTAAACCCTAAAAACAAAATTCTGAGACTTTTTATTTTTTTACAGATAAAAAATGTGCTGAAATAATTTTTTTCTAATTGAGACCATATAAAAATGTCATAATTGGTGCTGATCATGTGCCAATCATTGTGCACATGACTTCAGTTCTTAGCCTGCCACGAAGGTGATGTCATTAGAGCACCAGAAAGTGGTGGGGACTTGTTCTGATCAACAGAGAAGCCATATCCTGCTTCACACATCTACATGATCACAGCAGTGGTTCGAGGCGGCAGAGACTGAGAGAGAATTCTTCCATGAGTTGTGGGAAGGGTTGCAGCATGTTAGAATGATAGGGAGAGCGATGGAGATGATGAACATGTGTTTCTCTCCCCTACAAAAGATAGTTCTTGATCAACAGCATCATGCAGGGTCCTGCTCAGGCTTTGTGCATTTTTGCCCAAAAATGGAAAAAAAATGTGTGTTTTTGAAAACATGCATTTTTTTTTTCAAAATTGTGCCGCTTTCAAAAACTTCATATTGTTTTTTTTTTGTGAAAAACATGATTTTTTTTTTTAATAGAAAAAAAAAAAAATACTGTGTGTACATGACCTTACTGGGAAGTGTTGTATCATGGGGCCAGATTGTGTGACTGCACTTTACAGACATTCTTAGTAAATTTATACTCATACATATGCCGCAACCCAGATGGAGGAGACCAAAGGATGGGAGTTATAGTGGCAGATGCTGTGCCAGATGCTTGGCTAAACACGCTCCAACATTCACTCCAATACCACTCCAGGGCTGGACACAGTTAAGGGGGATCTTGCAGCTCTTCCAGATGGTGGTGGTGGTAGTAGTATTCCCGGGGGCAATTCCTGTTGAAGAGGGGGACCTCTCCTTTCTGAGCCAGTGTGGTGGTGTTTGGAAGGGACCTGATGGTAATGTAGGCATGACTGAGGAGTCCAGATGGTGCAGTAAACCATATAAAGTTTATTAACTTGACTGGAATGAGCACTTCAGCCGCTGGTAGAAGGGGATAGTAGTCCACTGTCCTATCCCACTGCTTTGGCTTTAGGAGGCTGCCCAGGGATGTTACAGGCTGTACAATAAAGTCCACAACTACTTCTCCTCTCATGCAACTCCCAATCTAAGATGTCGAGGCAAACTATCCCCTTGACTCAGGGCTGTCTCTGGATGAGCCTGATGAAGAACACAGTCCTCTTTAGGGTTAGTAGTTCTGGATATTGGCCCACAGTCCAGACACTGGGATGCAGGAAGACTCTGCACTGAAGCCTAAACTGAAACTAACTGAACCCTGGATAACGGGTCACCATGGAGACAGGTCTCCTACCACCCCGCCCAGTGGCGTGTGATTTGGCCAGAGCTGGACCAAGGCAAGGATTTGAACAGAGGGAAGGGAGAAATAATACAGCAACAGCTGCAAACAATGACATATAACATAAAGGATGGGACATACCAACATAACCCAGAGGTACAATAGACAAACACTTGAAGCAGTAGCACTCTGGGATGCTGCACATATATGTAAATACATTGGCATATATATAATACATTTATATGCTGTATAGATATAAATGCATATATATATATATATATATATATATATATATATATATATATATATATCTCAGAGGGTGTACTGGGAGGAAGAGGATGTGAGTGGGTGTGGATGGAAAATTACTAGGAGGTGCAGTGCGTAGATGCCTGAAAGGGCTGCTTGGAAAAGCGCTGAAACTCCCACTACCAAGAAGTCTAAACCAGGAAGTATTGCAAGTATTGAGTCTGAAAATATGAGAAATAATAAAAATAGTCTAAACAAAAAAGTATCATCAGCACATTGATGGATAAAACTTCCTCTGAGCATGGCAAACAAAATATCCTTGTCCCCTTCCAAACTTCCTGCGATGTCATGCTAGTGCGTGTGTGTAGCTGGTCTCTAACTGGTTATAGCATTGCACAGAGGCAGGAGGCACTGTATCTATATGTCACCTTTCTATATACTTTTAAAGGGATTCTACCATTAAACTACCTTTTTTTCTAATGAACACGTCAGAATAGCCTTAAGAAAGGCTATCCGTCTCCTACCTTTAGACGTGGTCTCTGCCGCGCCGTTCTGTAGAAATACCGGTTTTAACCGGTATGCAAATGAGCTCTCCGCAGCAATGAGGGCGGGCCCCAGTGCTGAAACACCGATGAGCGCGTCCCCATTGCTGGCCGCCGGCTGGCCATTTTGGGGAGTCGCTCTTGCGGTTCAATACAGGAGCCGGCCGGCGGCCATTTTGGGGTAGCCGCTCTTGCAGTTCAATACAGGAGCTGGCCGGTGGCCATTTTGGGGTGGCCTCTCTATAATCCTGTATAGAGAATAGAGAGATACCGAGCACACTTATAGTGTAGATGGTCTATTATAAATATATAGATGAATTATCTGGTGTTTATGAAAAGAACTCAGGACCTGGTGGCCTCTCACCTGATCGGGTTGTGACTCCGTTCACAACTCCGTTTTCAGCAATATTAGGCTTCGTCAGAGTGAGAGTGGCAGCACGTCTCTATAACACTGGTCAAAAACCAGGAGGATGCACCAATGGAAGAACAAAAGGACGGCGCTCTCAGGTCCAAAGGAATTTATTCAAAAAGAAGATTGCACAACGCAAAAACAGTTGCCGCGTTTCGGGTCGGAACCCTTTATCAAGTGCGTAACTAGTTAAAAACAATAAATATAGTATATGTATAAAAAACATGAATATACAAAGACATAATTTAAAAAACAGATTAGCTTGTCAAAGAAAAAAACAACAGACCACGACGTTATTAGGCAAGAAAATCATTTACCTATAAACCCAGAACCTATAAACAAATCCAAGGTATATTATATGAATTCTGAATTAAGCTCAGGTGATGTATTACACATCATTAGTCATAGACAAACTATTATATATTGATCATATTATTCATACTCGAGATAACTATAGATCCTTAACATCCCATATGTTCAGTGACTATTATTATATTTCATTAGAACAAGATTCCAGCAATAATATTGTCTTACCTTCACTAATCGAGCTTCACTCAAGCTAGGAAGAAATAAACTCTATCCGGAGCGCCTCGGCCTATTTAACCGTACCGCTCCATGTGCCACTTCCGGAGGAAAAAGATGCGGTCCAAGCTGGAACGCATGCTCATTAGCTAGATGTTACGAGCCTTTGTGCAAATTTTTTCGGCGGAATATTCTATCACCACAAGAGCACGGGCACTCCGCCCGCACCAGAGAAACCAACAGTACGGGCTAAGAAAAAACGGTGGTACGACCTATCAAGAGTCGTATAGCTAAATATGCAAATGTGAATAAAAAATAAAATAAAAGGAAGTCATGCGGTTCAACCTAGAACGCATGAACTTCTGCGCATGTGTAAAAGGACAATCTGCTACACGAGTCATCTAAAAGAATTCATAGTGATGATATTTGCCTAGGACGTAACATAAAAGTTTAGAAAATGATTCTAATTAGAAAACATAAAAATCTATATGATTACATTCCTAAAAATATATATATATATAAATATAGCCCACCATGTTCATGATATACTCGATATTGGTACATTAAATTTCTATCTGACTATTATACAAATTAAAAATGAAAAATAAATTGAATAATTTAAATAGTTTAAAACATGCATTTCAACCAATTATATAGGCCCTTCCCTAAAAATACACCTTTTAGTTAACAGTATACATTAAGAATGACCAAAAGGATTATACAAGGTAACTCATCTGTTTACATCCTCAGTTGCGATATTTAGGCCCGCTGGATGTAATGTATTAAATTTAAACATCCAGAACATCTCTTTTTTATTTAGCTTACTCAGTCTATCACTATTACCCGGGGGAACCCAGTCAATTGGTGTTACCAAAAATCCGCTGAAGCTTTTGTTGTGATGTTCAGCTGCATGTCGCGACACACTATGTTTCATGTAACCGTTTGTGACATTCGAGCGATGTTTGTTGCTACGCTCGCTTAATTGTCTAGATGTTCTGCCTATATATTGGAGGCCACACGGGCATTCCAATAAATATATTACAAATGACGAAGTACAATCAAGATGGTATTTTAATCTAAAAATTTCGTTGGTAGTGAAGCTACTAATCTCACATACTTTATTTCTAATTGATCTGCAGCACTTGCATCTATTACGGTTACAACGGAAACTCCCTCCGGAGGAGGTATTAGTTGTTACGGAGGTTGTATTGGATGACCGTAATTTACTGGGCGCTAGAATACTTTTGAACGTTCGTGCCCTTCTAAAGGTGAATTTGGGTCTTATAGGAAGAACCTTTTTAAGAAAAGGGTCATTCTGTAGGACTGGCCAATGTCTCATAATAATATCTTTGATCTGTTGATGAGATGAACTAAAGGCCGTTATGAAATTCAGTTCATACTCATTAGTTTTCACAGATTGTCTTGGAGCAAGACATTCCTGTTGGTTGAATCCGCTTGCTCTATGGTATGCAGCTTCAATCATTTTAACAGGGTACCCTTTTTCTCGGAATCTCCCTGTGAGAATGTTGCTTTGAAGTTGGAAATCTGTATCCCTTGTACAGTTTCGCCGTATACGTATAATCCTGTATAGAACTACAAGAGCAAGAGAAGCCAGAAGAGGCGGAGTTGCTGCAGAAGAAGGAGGCAGTGCAGGAAAGAGCTCTGGGCAGCAATGGGGACGCGCTCATCGGTGTTTCAGCACTGGGGCCCGCCCTCATTGCTGCGGAGAGCTCATTTGCATACCGGTTAAAACCGGTATTTCTACAGAACGGCGCGGCAGAGACCACGTCTAAAGGTAGGAGACGGATAGCCTTTCTTAAGGCTATTCTGACGTGTTCATTAGAAAAAAAGGTAGTTTAATGGTAGAATCCCTTTAAAAGTATATAGAAAGGTGACACAGGGGATAGTACAAACCATAAAGACACATGGAGGTTATGCTGTAATACTCTATGAAAGCCTGTAAATGTCACTCTGGTTATTTGTATATAATAAATATGATGCAATATAAGTCTAAGTTATATCAGTTTCAACATAGTCACAAATAGAGTGCACATATAAAGACAGGGTTGATATAATATTAAGAATTTTACATTACCTATAATAGGACCTCCATGTGAGTAACGCGTGTGGGGCGCGTTACTGACATGGAGGTCCTATTACTCTATTTGTGACTATGTTGAAAATTATATAACTTAGACTTATATTGCATCATATTTATTATATACAAATAACCAGAGTGACATTTACAGGCTTTCATAGAGTATTACAGCATAACCTCCATGTGTCTTTATGGTTTGTACTATCCCCTGTATCACCTTTCTATATACTTTTAAGCTTGTTAAATTTAATAACGTTTAATATTTTTGATATATATATTTGTGTGGCAGTGCGCTTTTTCAGCACAGTTTTGTATTTATGTAATTCTGCCAATCTTTGCCCTAAATTTTGTGTTTGTCCTGATAATACTTGTCTATGGACGAGCTGTGTGAGCAGAGGGAGGGGGCGTTTCTTCCTGCTCACACTGTACAGCGCGATAAGCGCTGCTGGGCAGAAGGGCGTCCCTGGCTGTCAGAAACGCCCTTCTGACTGTAAAGCGCTACGGTACCAGGACCAATAGCTCTTTACCCGGGGCACAGATCAGGAAAGCCAACAGTGCGCTGAATTCAGCACACTGTTCTTGGAACTCCCATGGAAGTGAATGGAGCATGATGGGAGTTGTAGTTTCACAGCAGCTGGAGAGCCGAAGGTTCCCTACCCCTGTTCTAGAGGATAAAGCTCTGACCATGGTCATGTGATTTACGGTCCATGGTCATGTGATGAGCACACAGGTGCACAGCTGATTACCAGGCTGATGTCTGATTACTCTGCTGTGACTGTAACGAGCGGCAGCTGTGTGCTCATCACATGACCATGGACCGTAAATCACATGACCATGGTCAGAGTTTCATCCTCTATAAGTAACAGAATGAATGACAGCAAGCAGAGATCTATAAAACCTTGAGGAATTGATACAGAAAGTATATTGGGAAATTGTATATATTTTTATTGTACATTTATTTGTCAATATTGGTCTGAAAGTGGCCAGCCCCTTTAATATTTATTATCCTTTTGAACAACTCTATTTTTTTTTCAGTGCCCTTATTTGGGAACATGGGGTCCCAGTTTATGATCTGGGATTTCCAGCATGGCAGAATTTCCTCTGATACGTGGCCTTGAACTTAATAACGTTAATGGTATTCTGTAAAGTCACGTTGTGCCCAGCTCTGCCAACTATCACCAGTCTTAAAATAGTGACTACCTAATAATAGATCCCAATAAGGAACATTCAACATGGCAGGACCCAGTAGCAAATTTTAGGGCATCCTACTTTCAAATGTAATATGTTTTGTTTCTGTGAAAAAAGACTCTTCTACCGTGGGCAGTTGATTCCATCCACCATCCATATACAGATAATAAGTGGGTGGTAATATGTTTATAACATTATGATTCAATGCAGGATTCTTTAAATAGTTTTGGAAACATTTAAAAAGAAAAAAATCTATCTTATTTTTTTATCATTTTACCTTGCTTTAAGATGGAGTCATTTTATATACATTTTTATAAATATTATGGTAATATTTTGGACACAATATTGACTGAGCATGTCAAAAAAATGAAAAACTGTTTACAGAAATGTTACAGAAATGGCTCAGAAATCTAGAGAACAACAATTACAATCTTTCCCTTTTCAGATTTATTTAACTATGACACAGCAGAGATCCTGGCATCCTGACAACAAGCCAAGCGCTTTTTCTTCAAGCTGTCAGGTTGCATGGTTTATAGATATGGCTCTCAGCTCTATGCCATTAGGAGTTCTTTAAATAACTTTTAATGACTCTTAAAATGCACATATTTTGTATACAGATGCATATGGTAGCTTGAAATGTCACCCTTCTCATCTCTTAAAAGGATTGACAGCCCTAATTGCATATTCTCATTTTCATGAACCATGTGAGCTAAACCTGCAGAATACACACTAAAATAGGTTCATTATGTGACAAGACTGCCTTTTTTGCTGCAGGGTGGTATTTTTCCAACATTGTCAGTTTCTTGATAAATAACACTGAAAATAGTATAATATAATTATATATATATATATATATATATATATATATATATATATATAACAGAACTTGAATGCTATAGTCCTATAAAGAGGTCACTTAACACAAAATGTACTTTTGCCATTATTTTACTAAATTTATGTAAGACAGAGACATTTTGACAATTTATGATTGCTTTATGTTTTGATAAATGCATTGGCTTTGCTTCAGATGTGGAATGATTGCTATCATGATGAAAATCAATCTTTGCCTAAAGCATAAGGAAAGCACTTAATATGTATCATAGAGGAATAGCGGCTTCTCCAGTGAGCGAGGGAAGCTGCATATTTCACTAGACATGTCTGACAGGTTTATGTATTGTTTTAATACAGTTTAAAATTGCAAATGCCGATTGTGTATTTATTAATGTGTAATTATGGAGAGGATTTGGATTGCAGCCCTTCATATATCATTCACTTTTAAAGACCTGGTTACTCTAAAAAAAATGTCCTTTTTGAAAGAATAAGTTATAATGAAATGAATATAAATTCCTTAAATCAAGCAAACAGTGAACAATAAAAATCATCCTATCTAGTCTCTGTTGGCCTAGGGCAAGCAATAGCAAAGACTTTCTATACCACAGAACAAACTGAATATTTAAACTATTTACTAGTTGAAAAGGACATGTGCTATCACCTTCCTCCAGGGTAATAAGTACAATTATTAGTGTTCTCACCTTGCTGTTTTCTCACCATGCCTTTCCTTTTCAAGGATACAGAAAACATCAAGGCATTCCTTAAATTCAGGAATTATGATGTGCCTAATACTCAGCCTATCCTATGTATGCAGAGCTACGAAGGAGAGCTGGGGTGGCATGTCAGGGGTTGGGCGCCCACAAGCCACTATATTTTGACCAGGGTATTTAAAAATAAGGCAAAGACAACAAAGAAAGGACAAGCTAGCTATTTTCTTTTTATAAAACTCCTAATAATTTGTAGTACCATTGGCGCTTAGAACATTGGTTGCAGTTAATTTTGTCTCCATTAAGCAGGGAATACTCACTGATGTTCATTAGGCCCTGTTCACTTGGCAGAGTCATAGGTATTGAGGTTATATGATCGGTGCTGTACAAGCTACATCATATGCTGTATATATTGATATATCGTCCTTTAACACCTAAAGGTCACTACCTAAAAACACCTTAAGGGTGCATTTACACGGAGCAACATGCCGCGTGACCTGGCACGTATACGCCGTGTGAGATTTTGCTGGCCGTGTACGCTCCCATTGATTTCCAAATCACTATTGATGACGGTACTCTTGACCACGGTATCTGGAGGTTAGTCCAACGGAATTGGAGTATTTTCCAAGCCCAGCAGCTAATCCTTGGTCTCAGCAAAATCACGGCCGCAAAATAATGCGGCGTTTATGATCCACACTCCCATTGAAATCAATGGGAGCGTATACGGCCCGAAAAATCACCCTATGCACCCTAACTCTTTCCAGCTCAGCTACATACTATTAGACTCCATTCTCATGGGGAGCGGATTGGCGAATTTTGACACCGAGAGTGACTCTTGAGCCAAAATGCGCCTGCCACGACTGTTGCAACTTCCGACAGTCGCGGCTTCCCCCTCTGGATCAGGTTCAAACGATTGGGCACGGAGGGTGCTGCCGTGAGGCGGATGCTTGGGCTGAATCAACTCAAGAAAGGACAGCTCGTCTTTTTTTCATGTTGCCTCTCCCGGAAAAAAGTAGCCTGGCGGTCTACATAGACCTCCATTGTGAGGGGGCGGATTATGACGTGGATTCAGCGCCATAATCAGTCCCCTCTTGGCCTGTGTGAACTAGCCCTTACATCATGCATAGTGTATGGTTAATTCTCAGCATTGTAATAGTACGGTGCCTTCATGCTTCAGGTCCAGCAGCTGTGTCTGCTACGCTATTACACAGCTGAGACCAAGGATTAGCTGCTGGGCTTGGAAAATACTCCAATTCCGTTGGACTAACCTCCAGATACTGTGGTCAAGAGTACCGTCATCAATAGTGATTTGGTTTGGTAGATTGCTACGGCTGCCACCCCTCTGATCCCCTGCTTTGAGAATACGGGGTCCAAGGGTAAGTAAAGAAACATATTAGGAGTCCCTATGAGTGTATAAGTATGCAATATCCAAAAAATAGTGTGAATAAAGTAAAAAAAAAAATGTTTGGCTCATGTTCCAAGTTACTGTTCATAATATGGGACTGGAGGACAACAAATATACTTTTCTTTTTCCACAATCCACATGGGCGCATGCATGGCTGAACAGATGTTTTTTTACAAGACTTGGTATCTTCCTGACCTGTTAGGTCTTAGAAAACAATGAAAGGAATGAGAATGTTGAAATGTGCTGGAAATTGTAGTAGAGCAGCTGTAGCCTCAGTTTCTCTGACATGTTAAAGCTGATAAACTCTGTTCAAAGGATAAGGGATAATGGTAATATCAAAAGGAGTATTAACAATAAATAAAAGCAAATGACAATTTTATATTGTCAAATAATTTATCCCCCACCTTGGGTGCTGGAGTACACTTGTTCCAGACGGAATTAGTAGTTTTGTATAGCCCGATGTTGTGGAAGTAATTTATTAGAACATTTAGTTAAATTATTGAGGAGAGTAATGGTTAATATCTTTTGTTCAGGAATCTGGCAGTTTTCTGTTGTAAGAACGGTTTCCTAAAAGCTGAGTACCTTTAGGCAAAGCATCTGTATGTGTAAGTTTCTTTATTATGTCTCCAGCAAGATAGTGTTTTTTTTTTATTTTTATTAACAAAAGACATCCAGGGTTGTTCAGACTCTGTACAATCTCTTTTTTGTGACAGTAGCACAGTCATGGCTAATCTACTTGGGAAAAGGGGGGGGGGGGGCTTGGATGGTGATATAATATCGCCATTCAGTAGAGTATGTGCTCATATTCTTAGAATAGACAATGTGATAAAGTGAAAGCCAAAGTGTTGGAGTCCTGCTATATCAGCCCCACTTATGTGTGGTCCAGTGTGAGTCTGGAATAGGTTTCAGTCCCAGGTGTACACTGCCTTCATGGCAGATCCTGGGAGGAGAGGAGGTGGTAGGGTCTGTCCTGACACTGAGAGCCTTGTAATATGGTACAAAAGTTTTTTAGTTCATTCATGTGGCTGATAGTAAGCCACATGTACAGTTAGTATTTTCTGTTTAGTTAGCGCTCAGACAAGCAGGATTTTGTTTAACGTTATTTTGCCTGATGTTAAGGCTGTATTTTATTTTGCTAATTTTTGTGCCTGACGTAAAGTTTTATTTATGTTTGCTGTTTTTCTTAAATAAACCACTTTGCTGCAAGATTTGTGTCCCTGTCTCTGACTGGTTGAGTCCGCACCACTTCTTCTACCGAGCTACCTTCCTCACAACAATTTTTATAGTTAATGATCTCAAAGATTTTTTTACCTTTCTGTTTTTACCTACTGGATGAAACAAATCTTTATAATTTGAATTGGGATATTTGTTAATAAGAAACAGATAAAATCCATTTGATTCCATTCCAATGGCAATCTGTTGTCAAACACTCCATACACCCCAAATTCTGAGAGATACAAACATAAGATCCATAATAGATTTTATTGAAGAAAGCCAGAAATGTATTTTTATAGTCAAAAGTTTTAAAAGTATAAAGTAGTATAATATCTTCAATGTGATGCTCTGTGTAGACATGATACATAATAATGGTGGATATTTTTAATGCATAATTTAAATGTACAGTTACCTGGACTATACTGCAGCACTCTGGATTTATAACAGATGAAAGCCGTTTCTAGGAACTTATGAAAATAAGTCTAGCAGTGCAGTTTCTTTATTTTAGTGTTTATACCAGGGAACATGCCGGCTTGGCTGTGACTTCAGTGATAATTCATGCTGCACAGATGGGTAATGGTTTATTAGTACAGATGGCATTCAGGGAACACCAAATCCATTGGCATTTCTACTGTATATACAGAAAGACTTATTATCAAGAAAACAAAAACAACCAGTAAGTAGCTGGAGGAAGTTTGACTATATGTTGTGTGTACATGTTTCATTTAAGGGCATTTATGACCTATCAATTTTAATATTAATGAAGTTATCTGGTTTAAGCAGTTCCTTTTCATTTTATGGATTTCCCAATAAATTTACAATCCCCCTAGAAGCATGCTGTAGAAACATCCCCATTCACATACTATAGTTATCTGTTATGTCTTCAACAAATCTATTTGATGTGAACATACTAACACTTTACTCTGAACCAACCACCACAACCAAAATCACTTCTAAACCACCTATAAACCATTCCAGAGGCTTCTATTAGCATAGTGGACATAACATTCTTTTGTTGAAGTGAAATTTTGCTGCTGAGAAAATCAACTTTTTATCCATATACGAGATACGATCTGTTCAGTGTACGCAGGACAATGCCAGAGCCACCCTTCTTCCCTGCATGTGTAAACCAGTGTTGTACCCTAACATAAAGGTTGATAGATCCCAGTGTGGTAAGTTCTGGTGGAAACAAGTAATCTGACAGGTACAACCTCAGTATGACCAGATAATAAGGGTCAGCTGTTTTTTTTTCTCGGCAGCAAATTAGATTTTTTTTTTTTTTTTGTCAAAGTGCAATCTTATTGGTGGTAAATCAACTCTCAATCCATATGCAAACATATGTTGCATCCTGGTTGTGACTGCTTCTGCTGGAACACCCATTTTCACTTGTGGTCGTCACAAAGCATGATCTGTCAATCTTTTGATATGGGGTGTCATTGGATTACGACCATAGACAAACAGGGTATACCAAACAGCACAACTATGTGTGAATTAAAAGTTCTTTTTTTTCAACATCAGAATTATACTATGACAAAAAATAAGTATGTTCACTAGGCTACTGACAACCCTACAGCATCATGTAAGTGATTTAGAAGCAATTTTGGTGGTGGTAGTCTCTCTTTAATGTATACTATAGACAGCCATTGTACTTGTACGTGTGTCTTTTTAGAAAGGCTTGAGTAAGATATCTGAAAACATTTTATAAGAGACCTTGTTCTGATCATTACATCCTCTGCTAAGGTCGGCTTCAGAAGAACTGCTGAATTGTTCAGCTGACGGGTACTAGAGGGCCCCGAAATGTTTTATTAAACCAAGCATGATGCTCTGTACTTTTATAATCACATTTTCCCTGAAAATTGGCTTATTCTTGTGTGTTTATGTATTCTATTATTATTCTATTATTTTTTTATTGTATGTTTATATATTACAGATTAGCATTAAGTCTTTAAGTGCTACATTTATCTGTTTATAGTCCATTACCTGAAGATATTTACAAATGAGATTTTGCTTTGTGCCCATTGCCGATTGCTGGGATCTTCCTGTGTTACCTTGTTCCTTTTCTTTTTAGACAGATGGAGCATGATTCATTTAGGCAGTCAAGCTAAGAAAGCAAGAGCATTCATTCATTTCCACACAGGCTTGCCATTTATTCAGTACAGTGATGGGCACGAGGCACGCTGCTTCTGCCACCCAAACCAAATGCAGAACACTTGTATAAAACTATAATGGAGTGGGCATGATTAGAGCAGCATGATATGGCACATATCCTAGACTCGTGATTTGTCATGCTGATGCACTAACTTAATTGTGTGACATTTGGAACTGTTCTTAGATAATATGCTTATTATTGAACAGGTCCAGTCACTGTTCTATGAAATTAACAGCTTTGTCTCGGACAGTAGTGACTAATACAAGGCGTTAGTTTATTTTTAAGAAGTTCAGCAGCAGCTTGAGTATCATGCAGTACTGTGCCTTATACTACACACCCCAACTAATACAAAATGTTATTTTGAACATGGTAGAAAAGGTTTAGTAGTAGCTTAGAATAAGAATTGTCGCCCCTCGCCCCATAAAAATAGATATTAGAAATCTTTGGGCTTTTATAAAGCCACAGACTACCTTAGTAACGTCTAATAAAAAGTGATTGAATACATAACTGTTCATTTAAATTACTATGACAAACAAAACACTGGGGATACATGCAGTCTTTGTACAGGACAACTTTACAAATGTATCCGTCAAGCACCTACAATATTTAAGAGAAAGCTCCAATACAAATGGAAAGTTTTGGTACAAAAAAAGGTCTCCCATAGCCTTCAACAGTCAGTTTTATAGCACGTGCTATGTCATGAAGTCAAGCAGAGAGAAAATCCAGCTCACACAATTCATATGATTTTAGAATTCCTGGCTCTTGACCAACCTCAGGCTTGGCATGTATTCAAATAACTTGTCCAACACCATGGACAAAACTCAGTCAAAACATTATTTAATCCCAATGTTCATTGTGTTTTAGTCACTTGTGTTTCAGGGATAAAGTTGTAAAACAGCGTATGTATTTTGGGTGCTAGGCATTATCTTAAATATAGCAAAAATGAACAGTTGTTGAAAGGTGAGTGGATGGAAACAAGAAAATGTATAAATCAGGGAGTATCATTCAGAATATTAGTAAAGCTGATACGATAGATTCCAAAAACACTATCTCAACTGCAAGGCATAGCATTGGCAGCTACGATGCTTCTGTGCTTTTCACATATGGCCCCATTGTAACTTGCACAGATATGTTGTAGTGTTGTAAAAAGTACAAAACTACATAAAGATGTGTAGAGCGTGATTTTTAATAGGTGATTCTAAAAGGGTGTCTGTCTAAAGTCTAAATTCTTTCCCAAACCAAATTTTGTGATGCTTTGGAGGGACATCTAGCAGAAGCGGAATCATACACTTGCAGCTACAAACCGATGACCTATGAGGAGATAATAATCTATTTATAGATATGCAAATGACTCTGGAAGTGCACTGGGGAGGGAGCCTGGTTTGTCTACTTATCGCCACAAGGGTTATAAGTGTCCTATAAAATTTCTGCCCAATGTCTCAAAGGGACACCAATGGAATTTTGTGCCTCTGCCTGCATCACAGCTATCTGTAGGAAAATCATGCTTATGAGGCCCCACCCCCTGTGCAGGCTGCTTTGCATATCCATGAAATGATAATTATTAATTATCTCGGAGTTGACTTCATTGGTTTACAGTCATAAAGATATGTAACTTCTCATATTAAAGCCCCTAGATGACACAATAACTGGTTTGGAAGGGATTTAACACTATTACTGATAAAAAAATGTTTTGCTATTGCCATTATGGAGTCTGTTCCATATACAGCTATTTTGGATGGGTGGAAAAGACAGTTACTTTAGTATATGTTTTTATATTATTGCTGTTTTTTGGCCAGATATTCTTGACGGTTGACTGTAATGTATTTACCAAGAACTGTCTTTGTCATTGTCTTCATTGCAGTGGTACCATATGACTTTGAATTATGTTTATAAATACATGGAAAGAAAAGTAACTATGTATTGGGAGTGCAACTAGATCAGGAGTAGGGTCTATGCATATGGGCAGACTGTTCGCACAGGGAACCAATCTCCAGGTCAGTACCAGGTACTTAAAATGGAAGGAAAACTATGGTGATGTTCCAGCCGCAGGACAAGAAACTTTCTAAAAATTCATTTTATTCCAAGAAATTTTAAAAAGACATGCTGCGCACAACAGTAATCCGATATTCCTTGGAGGCTCATTGTTTATCATGGAAATAAAAAAGGGGAGAACACCGAGCGTGCTTATAGTGTAGATGAGTTTGCAATGGATGTTTGGAAATAAAAATGTACAGAGAAATGGACCAGTTGGTCCCTCACGTTCAGGTGTTGTGAATGAGCCACAACAACAGTAGAAGCATAGAGGTTGAGGTGGCTGCAGAATCCACAGACTGGTCACCGAGGACCAGACGGTAATGGAAGGAAGGAGGCCAGGGGCTGGAGATGAACGTCTGCGCTCTCTGGTCCACAGATCGGAGTGTCAACAAGGTGAATAAAATATATGACCTTTATTGGACAAAAATGTACTGCACTATGACCAGGTGCAGTACGTTTTGGTCCAGTAAAGGTCATATATTTTATTCACCTTGTTGACACTCCAATCTGTGACCCAGAGAGCGCAGACGTCCATCTCCAGTCGCTGGCCTCCTTCCTTCCATTATTTATCATGGTCCTATATTTCAATAATACTAAAATATTCCTAAGACTTGTTTTACTCTGTTCATTGCTTTGACACAATGTCACAACTGGTTTAAATGTCAAATGTTGAGAACACGGTCATTTATATATCATTAAATTTCCAGTCATGTTGGTTTTGATGGAGGCTGTCTTTTTAGCAAACCATATTCTTCCATATGCTGAATATAAAATTGCATGTACATATAAGTGCTTACTAATAAGCTTTAGAATAACTAGGGAGGAAAGAATGCATACATGATCTGCCATTCTGCACACCAATTCATATTTCACTTGTCTTCGGGATGCTGTAACTGAAACAATCTCAAATATTTGTCAATCACATGGATTTTGCAAAGAGATAGAAAAATCTGATTCACCTTTTGTATCTTATTGCTTGGATGGCTCACAGTACTGAGTGGATTGATATATTCATCTCTAGCGATAACTGAAGGGTATACTGGGAAAATGACTCTTAACTTTCCAACTAAGTTGCATTTAAACTTGATTTCTAATAAAATAAATAGTTGTAAAATCCAATGTTCTTTGTAGAATGATCACATTTAATTGCTTGACTTTCTAAATAGCTGGTTTCTATATTACATTTAGGAACATAATGTATCATTATTCCTCCAATTCTTCTAATCTCATACTCCATTACTGGTATGATCCTTGGGATTCCTGCTCTATTGACATTTATTTCATTTAGTGGTAGTTTCCTGCTTGTTTAACCTAGTACGAAGCAGATATCTGTGTTCAGAATGACTCCATTAATGTAGCAGTTACACCAGGGGTTTCTTACCATTCTGCAAATACACTTTAACTAGAGACAGGTCTGAGAACATTTCAGAAGTGTTCTATAAAAACCAAAATGCAAAATGATGGAATGAAATATAATCATACCTAAACACTTAGATTTGTGTTAGGAGTCACATCACTATTTCACTGTAAAGATAAGATCGCTATAAACTTGACACTCTGTTATAGGAATTCATGATTTATTTAACGCAAACACATCACTTTTAAGTCGGGTTGACCTGCACAAATTGTGTTATTGGCAGATTTTGTCATTATTAATGTAATGTATATGGCTCGTTTTAGATGGGTGCATTGAGATAAATCTTCAGTACAATTCATACATTTTTGCTTTCATCGATGAATGTTCTTTCTATATTTAATACCTTCACACTTAGTTTTTGCTACTTTTATGCTACTTTATGTTTCTATTGTGCATTACAATGTGTGGTATGGAATAAGGTCACATAAAGGGGTATAGCTGGGTGGGCAAGAGGGGCATGTGCCCCAGGGGCATGTTGTAGGGGCGAAGGGGCACCAACAAGCCTCTTTTATGTACTTAGATACATAAAATTAACCTTTGCAAGAGTACAGCCCTGGCAACATGCATATGACTAGGAGCCCATAAAACTTATCCTTTATGCTCGAAGGATTTAAAAGACATCCATATGTAACTTACTTACATATTATGTATTACATGTAGCAGTACAAAGGTTGTGCCTGACCTCCAGTTTATAATACTTATAAGCAACTACAGTATTTTGGATTTTCTTTAACACTAAGAGAAAACATTAACATGATGAATAATTTAGGGCCCCCCAAAATACAAAACATTAAAGTAAACAAAATATTTATTAATTTACTTATTTCAAGTTAATGGACGCTGAACACAACGATCACACTATATATGAAGCCATCTGTGTCTGATTCTATACACCCCCACCAATATTTCATTGATGACCTATCCTAATCCGTTTTTGTGCCCAGAAAACCCTTTTAAGTATACTATGACCTGCTAGAATACATGAAGAACAACTCATATTACTATGTTACTTACTGTGCATGTTTTACTTTTTAGGTTTAAATTTGAACCTTGAGCACTGACAATTTGTCATTTAATCAAGTACTGGATGTGATAAAGAGGACCTTTCACTAGCTCCAACAAGTCCAGCTCTTTACATCATTGAATAAGTGCTACTCCGCTTGCTCTACCACAGTTGGAATTTTTTCTCTAGCCCCTACCATTCCCAAGCAATCAATGCTGTTCGCTTTGGCAACTGATATACTATTTAGGCTCTGTACTGTCAGAAGGGCGGTGTCAGACAGGAGCGGGTAAGGGGTGTAATTCTGAGCTCTGATATTGGCTGCCTCTGATTGGAGCTCTGAATCACAGTCTGACCCTGCCCTTCTGACATTTCAGAGCATTGATCGGCTCTTCTATTCTCTGGGATTTGGTAGTGTAATACAGCCTTTAGAATTAAACCAAACCATAGGATTGCTACCATTTTGTTCTATGAATGTCTTCTGCCTTTGCTGTCAATCCTCCTGGACTATGGAATGGCAGCAAAATGAATAAACAAAGAAGAAAGACGTGATCATGTAAGTTTGAAACTACCAATTTTTCTTTGCATCTGCTTTAAAAAGCTAAACATTCATTATACATTATTATTTGGCTCCAATAATAAACTACATAACTTGCAACAAAATGTGAGAAATAAAATAAAAACACAAATCACTCCATGATTTCCTTCGTCTAGATACATTTATAAATAATCTAGCTATCTGTCTATACATCAATCCATCCATCTATCTATGCTAAAGATATGAAATTGAGGGTGGAGGATAATATTGTCTTGTGTACTTAAACCAGATTACATTTGCTAACATGGAAGAAAGCTTTTAAGTGCACTTGTTTTCAAGGGCATTGTTGATAACGCCATGCTACATTACAATCTTTCATTATATAATCATACAACTATGGTAAAAATAATTTATACAATAAATAAAATCCATTTGAAAGCATCCACATCAATTGAGGGGAAAAGCATTTTCCTCAATCATTTACATATTTTACATTATCGTGTTTTCAGCTCAATGCTTCTCTAATGTTACATTTATAATGGATCTGCAGGCAGGTTTGCTTATGTTTGAAATATAGGCAAAGAGTATTGTCAGAAGTTCTTATTTTTACATTGCTCACAGAAATATTAGAAGCTTTTATCCTTTGGTCAAAGTCTTTCTTGACTGATTCAAATTTAGCTAAGCACTAATACGCTTAGAGATTAATATGCTATCTAGCCTCCTTTTATTTTTTGATCACTATAATGCACTGCATGATAAATAAGATACAGTGTTGGCCAAAAGTATTGGCACCCCTGCAATTCTGTCTGATAATACTCAGTTTCTTCCAGAAAATGATTGCAAGCACAAACTCTTTGGTATTATTATCTTCATTTATTTTGCAATGAAAAAACACAAAAGAGAATGAAAAAAAATGTCAAATCATTGATCATTTTACACAAAACTCCAAAAATGGGTTGGACAAAAGTATTAGCACCCTCAGCCTAATACTTGGTAGCACAACCTTTAGACAAAATATCTGCGAACAACCGCTTCCGGTAACCATCAATGAGTTTCTTACAATGCTCTGCTGGAATTTTAGACCATTCTTCTTTGGCAAACTGCTCCAGGTCCCTGAGATGTGAAGGGTGCCTTCTCCAAACTGCCATCAAGAGATCTCTCCACAGGTGTTCTATGGGATTCAGGCCTGGACTCATTGCTGGACACTTTAGAAGTCTCCAGTGCTTTCTCTCAAACCATTTTCTAGCGCTTTTTGAAGTGTGTTTTGGGTCATTGTCCTGCTGGAAGAGCCATGACCTCTGAGGGAGACCCAGCTTTCTCACACTGGGCCCTACATTATGCTGCAAAATTTGTTGGTAGTCTTCAGACTTCATAATGCCATACACACGGTCAAGCAGTCCATTGCCAGAGGCAGCAAAGCAACCCCAAAACATCAGGGAACCTCCGCCATGTTTGACTGTAGGGACCGTGTTCTTTTCTTTGAAGGCCTCTTTTTTTTCCTGTAAACTCTATGTTGATGCCTTTTCCCAAAAAGCTCTACTTTTGTCTCATCTGACCAGAGAACATTCTTCCAAAACAATTTTGGCTTTCTCAGGTAAGTTTTGGCAAACTCCAGCCTGGCTTTTTTATGTCTCTGGGTAAGAAGTGGGTCTTCCTGGGTATCCTACCATACAGTCCCTTTTCATTCAGATGCCGATGGATAGTACGGGTTGACACTGTTGTACCCTCAGACTGCAGGGCAGCTTGAACTTGTTTGGATGTTAGTCGAGGTTCTTTATCCGCCATCCGCACAATCTTGCGTTGAAATCTCTCATCAATTTTTCTTTTCCGTCCACATCTAGGGAAGTTAGCCACAGTGCCATGGGCTTTAAACTTCTTGATGACACTGCGCACGGTAGACACAGGAACATTCAGGTATTTGGAGATGGACTTGTAGCCTTGAGATTACTCATGCTTCCTCACAATTTTGCTTCTCAAGTCCTCAGACAGTTCTTTGGTCTTCTTTCTTTTCTCCATGCTCAATTTGGTACACACAAGGAGACAGGACAGACGTTGAGTCAACTTTAATCCATTTCAACTGGCTGCAAGTGTGATTTAGTTATTGCCACCACCTGTTAGGTGCCTCAGGTAAGTAACAGGTGCTGTTAATTACACAAATTAGAGAAGCATCACATGATTTTTCAAACTGTGCCAATACTTTTTTCCACCCCCTTTTTTATGTTTGGTGTGGAATTATATCCAATTTGGCTTTTTGACAATTCTTTTTGTGGTTTTCCATTGAAGACAAATTAAATGAAGATAATAATACCAAAGAATTTGTGATTGCAATCATTTTCTGGAAGAAATGAGTATTATCTGACAGAATTGCAGGGGTGCCAATACTTTTGGCTAACACTGTAGTAGGAGTAGTAATGCTGGATATGAAACGTGTAGAGACCCCAGATTTAATTATTATTATTATTTATTATTATTATTATTATTATTATTATTGTTATCATCCTGAATTTACTATTAGTGGTAGTAGTACAGTAGGACAGTAGTATTATCATCCAGTCTGTGAATCATTTAAAATAGTGGAGTGATACACCCTCTGTGAGTAGTAGTAGTAGTAGTAGTAGTAGTAGTAAACAGTAAAATCTATAAAACCATAAATTCATTTGAGTTGCTTTTTATTTAAATAATTTCCTAATATATGCAGGTCTACAACCATCTGACTAATTCCATCACACAGTGTTAGGAATCTCAGTATGTATTCTCCTTACTGCATCACTGCTCACTGTAGTTGCCTTAAGGTTGCCATGCCGACATGTGAAGCTTTATGCAGCTAATCAGAACTCTTAGATTTTGAACCAATCAGTAGCTGAGGAGGGATATTTAAAGTGTGTTCTGAACTCCCCATGTAACTGCTAATTAATTGTTACCACTTATGTGCTCTGAACACATTTGTTGGTTTTCTGTACTCCTGACTTTGTCTTTTTTGCTGGGTATTTGCTTGCTTGCTGATTTTGGCTTTGACTTTTAATTCTCAGAATAACTTTGGCTTGGACCCGTTTATGCCTTTGATTCCGCTCTCTTGTGACTTTTGCTCAATGACCTAACACTTACATCCTCTATTATCAGAACCTCCACGCTCGTGTACAAGACTTCTCCCGAGCTGCACCACATCTCTGGAATGCTCTACCCCGGTCAATCAGATTAACTCCCAATTTCTACAGTTTCAAGCGCAAACTAAAGACACATCTTTTCAGACAAGCCTATCACAATTCCTAACGTAAACCCTTAACCCTCCTCTGTCCCCGCTCCCACATTTCCCCACATGATATGATGTTATCTCATGCTAACGTCATAGGTCCAAGCTCCATCCACATGTTAAAGGACACGACTGGTGACGGCTCATAAAGTCTTATGTTTATGTAATGACAGTCACCTCTATTACAAAAGGGTCTGACCTCTGTATAAGCAATGCCGCCCCTGCTACCTCTTGTGCCACCCCCTCTACCTCATAGATTGTAAGCTCTTGCAAGCAGGGCCCTCAGTCCCATTGTGTGAAATGACTTTCTTTGTAATATATCTTTCTGTCTGTATTTGAACCCTACAAATTGTACAGCGCTGCAGAATATGTTGGCGCTATATAAATAATGTATTATTATTATTATTATTTATTATTATTATTATTTGCTGTGGGTTGTGGTTTGAGTAACAGTATTTAGTATATCTATTTCTTACACTAAGCTTCTGGAATCCAAATGTTGCTCAAGACCAACCATGGCAATGGCATAGAAATCTTGGCCATAACATATGTTTCTCTGTGGTGTCATTTCTGGCCAAAGGATTCTGCAAAGTCCTACTCCTCAAGTAGGTGCTCTAGTAAAGGCGTCTGGAGGATGGTTTTGACTCGCTCTGGTTTTGGTGCATTTTGGTAGCAGTTTTTATCACTGAGAGTTGTCTGGCCTAGACCTGCTATTGTTACCTGTACTGTGTCTGAACCATAACACAAACAAATGTAGATTCGACTTGGGCAAACTAAAATGGCCTTCTTATGCCCATGTGACCACTACTGGCTCACTTATAGGACTCAGTGCTTACCCCAGGACCAATGAAGTCTCAGAAGAGCACCAGAAACTGTGAGTAGGCCCAAAAGAGGTAACAAAAGGATAATATGAATGTTTTCATACTCCATCTATTATATTGTGGGGTCTTAAAAGACCCCAAAGTATAATAATTTCACTTTCACATTTGACATAATTTTGGCTCTGTTTATCTTACAGAGATAGAAATTAGATAGGTTGTTTTAAGCCAACCTAAGGTGTAGTTCGTACGGAATCAAATCAGGGACCTGAGCCGCTGAACCTGAACATGAAACAAATCTTAAAAGATTCACCCATCTGTGCATGGCACTGTGCTTGGTAAACAGTGAAGAGACTGAAATGCTTGGTTAAATGCTGCAGTCTCTACAAATTGGTGGGGGTACTGGGTGTTAAATCCTAATTATAAGTCATTAATATGTTAATTATGGTATCATAACTATGGATTAGGCATTGATTGGGAAGTTTTTATTGTGAACTGGAAGATCGCATGAAGTGTTGTCAACATTTATCCCCTGTCCACAGGATAATAAAATATTTGTCTGATCACTGGAAACTACAAGTCCCTCTGAGCAGGGCCGGCTCCAGGTTTTTGTGGGCCCCCTTGTGGAGGAGGCAGGAGTCGGGAAACTGCACGCCGCTGCGGGTGGACGAAGCGAGTGCTGTCACGCAGGAGCGCGGCGTCACCTATGCCATACCTCCCAACTTTTGAAGAGTAGAAAGAGGGACGAAATGTGCGGCGTGCACTGCACGCTGTGGCAAATTTAGCTCCACCCACTTTTATGATGACTCCGCCCATTCTCATTCATTTTTCATGTGCCCCCACACAGTATAATCCCCCAACAGTCACCCGTAAATTATATGCCCCCCTCCATCTCTCCCCCAGTTTCATATACACCCTTCCTCTGCCCCCAGTTTCATGTACTCCCCTCCATCTCTGTCCCCAGTGTCATGCTGTTCTCCCCCCCCTTCATCTTGCCCAGTGTCATGCCATTCTTCCCCCCTTCATCTGCCCCAGTGTCATGCTGTTCCCCCCCTTCAACTACCTCAGTGTCATGCGATTCTCCCCCACCCTTCATCTGCCCCAGTGTCAAGCCGTTCTCCCCCCTTCATCTGCCCCAGTGTCATGCCATTCCCCCCCTTTATCTACCCCAGTGTCATGCTGTTCTCCCCCTCCACTTCATCTTCCCCAGTGTCATGCCATTCTCCCCCCCTTCATTTGCCCCCAGTTTCATGGGTCCCCTTCATTATGTTCCACCTTAATGTTTAACACAAAACAAACACACTCACCTTCCAACGCTCCCCCGCCGCTCTCTCCGCTCTCACTCCACTCACATACTTGTAGGCCCGATGTGACGTCATCACATCGCGCCTACAAATGCAGAAGCCGGACCTCAGTGTTAAAGCAGGAGCTGAGCTGTGACAGCTCCTGCTTTAATCGCCTATGTATTCAGTTCATCGGCATCTGATGGTCGCCGATGAGTTGAAATAGGGACAGGCAAGTGCTGGGGCGGGCAAGTGCCGGAGGGGCCGCAGAGGCTCTGTGGGCCCCAGCACTTGCCCGACTATGCCATGCGCTGACGCCGGCCCTGCCTCTGAGTGCTCCATGAAAATGGGGTGGTGGCTACAAATGCTTACCATGGCTCCATTCACATAGAACAGTTAAGGGAAGTTATGACTCCCCATTCTCCTGATTGCCGGGTGTCCCACTGATCAGACACAAGTGTTGAGATACTTATTCTCTCTTCTATCCTTTTGGTCTAGCTTTAATTGTGAAATAATACAATACTATTATAATAAAACAACTTTTTTTCCTCACTCTCTTGATTATGGAGTTGACGGTATATATTTATTTACATCTACAGGAAAATAATAGGTTTTTCTTATGTGAGTTCAAGAAGCTTGATTAGGTTAGGGCTTACTCAAGCCAATACCTTCTCTAATTGGGTATGTTTGTGGTGTATAGACCAAAGAGATCCCAGAATATCAGTGGTTTATGGGTGACAAACCCCAAAAGTTTTGGGTCGAGACTGAAACTTTTGGAAAGTTTGATCAAATCGATTTTGACCAGAAGCGGGTCACTCTTCTCTAGTAACTACACATTGGGAGCTATCAATCTTTATGTTAGGGTATGGGTTAGGGTTGATGGCTGTAGGGAAACAAGTGACCACACCCCAGTTGCACCAAATAGCTAATTTATATATGGATTAAACTCCACTCCCTGGTCATCGCTGCTTTCTTTTCTCTGTATGTGGAATACTGATTAATTTCAGCAACTAGTAATGGCTATAGCCCCATCCAAATGGTGTGTCACCAGCTTAACCTTTCGTAGTCTGTTTTAACTATGCTGTCAATCCAAAGGATGAAATACCATGACCATGATTACCTTCTATATATAGAAGATAAGAACTGCTCTTGAATTTTTCTTTATACGTACTGCATAAGTCATATATGTAAATAGAGGCGTACAGGCATTTGCCTTGACTAAATGAATATTATTTTTAGCTTTGAAGGGTTTATGACTTTCTAATGGAATTACTGAGTTCTCTAGTTGCGTGTACGTGTATTTTCCCCTTAAGTGATTTATATTCAGGCTGCCTTTGATCAGTGCTGTTTCTGCAGTCTAAAACACCTGCTGTGGATTAGCATGAGTAACACAGAGGTAATTTCAATTTATGCAGGTAGGGAAGCAATCCAGTCATTGGAGCATGGAGAGCTTTTGTTGGTTCTTCTAATCGCAGCGAAAGTTCACATGCTGTATAAAACATAAATCTCCAGTGTAAATCAATAACCACTGGTCTTTATACGAGTAACTCAAACTTTCCTAACTTCAGCATCTAAAAAACTGACAAACATGCTTAAATATGGTGTATTTTAGAGAATGCCTCACGATATGTTAAAAATATCAGCCAACAAGTAGACATTATATTTTATTACAAAACATGTCCTTTTATTGGCTGTCTGAGTGCCAATGGTTAGTTAAAGGGGTTGGTCACTTTCAGACCAATATTGAGAAATAAATGTTATTGTTTGTACAATAAAAAGTTGTACAATTTTCCAATATACTTTCTATATCAATTCCTCACAGTTTTCTAGATCTCGGCTTGCTGTCATTCATTCTGATACTTCTAGGAAATAAAAGTCTGACCATGGTCATGTGATTTACGGTTCATTGTCATGTGATGAGTAGACAGTTGCACAGCTGATTACCAGGCAGATGTCTCATTATTCTTCTGTGACTATAATGAGCTGTGCACCTGTTTACTCATCACATGACCATGGACCGTAAATCACACGACCATGGACCGTAAATCACATGACCATGGTCAGATTTTTATCTGCTAGAAGTAACAGAATTAATGATAGTAAGCAGAGATCTAGAAAATCATGAGGAATTGATACAGAAAGTATATTGGAAAATTGTACAACTTTTTATTATACAAACAATAACATTTGTCTCTCAATATTGGCCTGAAAGTAGCAAAACCCTTTAAGGGCTACAAGTCAATGTCTACATGACACGCTACAGTTTTAGGGCTCCTGGACATGACTGTATTACAACTGTGTTTTATACAGGCATAATCGATTTTAGTAAAGGTACATGAGCCCTCTTCTGTATCCATAGGTATCAAATTTCATACAGTCACACTTTCCTTCCATGACAGGTTTCTTATGTATAGTATAGAAAAAGTGCCATATGGCATGCTCCATTAGACACCATAGCATTGTTTTTACGGGAGAATATATTTGTATTCCTGTAGTGTGACATAACTTTTATGCAGCTTATGTATTAATGAAACTCTATGGCTTTATGACAAGGTCTTTGCTGTGTGTGTGATTCCTTGGTGAAATTCCCTTTTTACCCTTAGTAAAGTAACAACATTATAATGTGGAGATAGAGCTACAACAGAATTACCGTACATACATGGTAGCAAAAATATATTGAAGGGGTAATTCATAAAGATTTTTTTTAAATCAGTCTCAATGAGTTAAAATCTAGAAGAAATGTATTTATCCAGGGTTGGGATTCAAATGCTTTAACAGGTTCTGTGGAAGAGGTGACATGTACAGTGTGCCATAAAAATTTCCAAAAGGGGGGTTGGAGTGTACCCCTCATGTCCCCTTTCAGACCATTCCCCCTTTTAGGATCCCCCATTGCCTCCTGCCAACCAGATTGTTCCCTTTCGATTACTAATTTTTGCAACTGTTCAGTGATACACTTTACAGCAGCCTCATGGACATAGGCAGCAATACACGAGAGCTGACTCAATGAGTTTTCTAGACACACTCTGTTTTAGTAGTTGATCCAAAAGGAGTCATTGGTGTCTATATACACCTATAGATGTGTTATCTTCTATTCCTGTCTGTATTTTCTGTGATATAAATTAGGTAACTGCTGCAAAGAAAACCCCTACAGAATTGGCAAGTGCCAGTCTATTAATAGGCTAAGGGCATGAGTGAAAATTGAAGGAATCAGTACTTTTGTAAATATAGATAATCACATGGAAAATGTAAAAAATCTAGACAAAAAATGTTTAAGAATATTTAGAAATCGTTCATTTTCTGGTGAGACATTTCCTTTAATACAGTCTCCATAATTTTATGCCACCAATTACTGTACTTGGCTAAGTGTGAGCCAAGACTTTGTTGCAATTTGTCATATAAAGACGTGCCTACTCGTATTCAGCCAACCCCACTTATCTAACAAGTCAGAAACTGTTTATCTCAAATTTGGCGTGACAAAATGCTCCATGATTTGCCCAATATATGCCACTTTTTAATGTATTTTATATCAAAGTCTAGTCAAAATCACAGTAGTAACTCTGTACCATTGTGTACCATAATCTTGGTTTGGCAAACCACTCTAGTGTATGAAAGAACACCACAGAAATAACATATAACCTCAGCTCTACCAGCTGCAATGGAAAATAAATTGTCAAACTTTATTCAAAATATTATATGAAATTATATTATATTATTATTTTTATACTATATAATTATATTATATTCTATTTAATTATATTATATTAAAATATTTCATTTACATTCTATTGTCAATTTCCATTGATTTGGTTTACTATTGGTTTGAGCCACGTTTCTCTCAATACACCTTTAGCTATTAAACAAAGGCGGTATTATTTGTGAGGGATTAGTTTAAATATAATTGTTTATTGACTGAACTTGTTTTCTGGTGGTCAATGAAATTATGTTAAGCCATTGAGGTTTCTTGCAGGTTTTTCTTGTGCCACTGTTTTTTATTTAAACAAACTTCCAGCTGTTGTGTTTTCTTGGATTTCTGACTCATCTTCTTGGCCTATATATTATGTATTGTATATGACTGAGTAAGGTCTTTGACATATGGGTACGGTGTATATACCTGGGTACTTTCTGGAAATATCTACAATATGCCATTGTTTAAAAAATAGCAAGGGGTATAAAATATGACTGATGAAATATGTAAATATAATAGATTTTTCAATGTAGAATTTTAAATGATTTTTCTACTATTTAATTAATGTTGTGGCATTTACATTGTTGATGTCATGCTGCTAACAACATAACAATAGGAAATAAAGCGTACTAATCTCCCCTGTAGCATACTGTGGAGAACAGGACTTTTTAGGAGCCTTAAACAGCAAAACAGGTTTAGAATACAAATGGCTTTATGCAGTGACTATACTCTATGAATTTTAGTTACAAAATTATATAGAAACATCGTTTTATATTCTTCCACACATTTGGAAAGCAATAACTACTAGGTTGAGCGATCAGAAAAGATCGGATTTCGATCAGCAATCGAGAAAATTTCACGATCGCGATCGGAATTCCGAACACGATCTTTTTAGGTGGGATCGAAATCGGTGATGAGTTCGCACAATGCTTTGCTACTTGCAAAGCATTGTGGGAAAAGCTAACTGTTAGCCTTCACACTGAGTATTGTATATTCAGTGTGAAGGCTCCGCTGCGGTTCCATAGGAATGAATGGAAGCAACCTGCACACAGCCTTAATCCCCTGTGCACCGGCTGCGTCCATTCATTCTAATGGGAGACTAGCTAACATCTCTAGTCACTACTTACAGTATCTGCAGAGATGGCTGGTCCAGTGCCCGGTGTTCTCGTTCTTCTTCGCCTCGCTGCCCCCCACTCCTAGGTTAGTGTTAAAGAGCTAGGAAGAAGGCGGGGCGTGTGGCTTAGGAGAGTGTGGGTGGGTGCAGGGCGGGGAGACGTGACGTCTCCCCTCCCAGTACCCGCCCACACTCTCCGAACCCGCCAGCACTCTCCTAACCTAGGAGGCAGGGGGCAGCGAGGCGAAGAAGAATGAGAACACCGGGCACCGGACCAGCCAGCTCTGCAGGTAAGTGGACATCAGGGGGGACTATGTAGCCAGAGGATTAATAAAAAATCCTCTGGCTACTCAGTGATTAAAAAAAAAATCACTACACAGCGTGGATTCTAACAATTATAGTGTTCAATTGTTTTCCATGATTCCATGCTGTATAGTGAATAGGATTGTTTTTAAAATCTGATCTCCGATTAGTAAAAAAATCCCATTGACTTGCATTGGGATTGGAATTGGGTTCGAGATCGGGTTCGAATGAAAAATGATCGGAAATCGGATTTCAAAATCGATCCTGAAAAGTTAAGATCGACTCAGTCTTACTTTTAACTTGTCTGTCAATGTAACCTTAGGTGTGTTTTTTTGCATGTCAGGCTATCCTTTTAAATGGTAACATTTTGAATTCATTTTTGAGGGTTTCATTGTACAGTATAACTAACATTTTAACTTTCTTCTACAGGTCATTACATTTGCAGCAACATTATATATGCATAGTTTGTTTTCTATTTTATTAAAACTAAATGCCATAACTAGAGATGAGCAAACTATTTTGTACAGCAAAACCAAAACCATTGCGCTTTGTGTCACAAAAAATAAAATCACAAGGTAAAAAGATGGATCAGATGGACTGCGTGAACTAGGCACATCACTTAACAGCTTCTCAGCTGATCATGGAGGATGAAGAGCTTACAGTACTGACATTATATCAGAATATAGTATAATATCAGTACTGATGTAATATTAGTATATAGTATAGTATCAGTACTGATGTAATATCAGAATATAGTATAGTATCAGTACTGATGTAATATTAGCCTATAGTATAATATCAGTACTGATGTAATATCAGCATCTAGTATAGTATCAGTACTGATGTAATATTAGCGTCTAGTATAGTATCAGTACTGATGTAATATCAGCATTTAGTATAGTATCAGTATCAGTACTGATGTAATATTAGCCTATAGTATAATATCAGTACTGATGTAATATCAGCATATAGCAGTAGTATCAATTCCATCTGATGTGCAGACCTAGCATCATAAAATCCTACTTGGGCAGGTATAGGGTAAGCTTTGGCAGTGCTAACGGAGGTGATGGTGGCGCTGGTTATATTAGTAGACATGTTTTGCTGCTGTTGGTGGCAGCAGCTACATGTGGTCATCGCCCGAGTGGGAATTGCTTTGGACATTGTCAATCAACAAATCCATGGCACTGTGAATGATCTACAAGCGGAAATAAGTCAGGCCTTACAGTCACAAATGTAGGAACTAGGTCTCTTCTTACTAACATGAACTGGCATTATCAGATCATTTGGCAAAATGAGGCTCAAGTTCAAGTTTTGGGTGTGCCAGAAAATAAAAGGCTTTGAAAACCTGAAGCTCTGACATGCCTCCATTGCACTTGAGCCTCATTTCCATATTTATACAAATGGCTTTATCAAGGAAAAGGTGCATATTTTGGACTATCTAAAGGTATTATGCTGTACAGCATAATGTTCCCTACAATGCATTGGGGCTAGTTTGGTAATGAGTTCCTTATGGACCAGTGATATACCAAATATCCATGTTGTAATGCAATTTGCATTAAAATAAAAAGCCTTTATACTTATAGTACCTGCCCAGTTCTTCATAGAAGCTGGAAAAGTACGTCTTGGCTTTAGTGCACATATCTTCTTCTCCTCTTTAAGTGCTGTGGTGGTGGTGGTGCAATTTCTCTTAATGTGAAGGTCATATTTGTGTTGACAGCTTTCTAGATTTTAACATTATTGTGTTCTGGAATATATGGACAACTAATTAGCTGAAATCTATTTTACAGATGTTAAACTGTATTCTTGTGTGCCTGGGGGGAATCTGGATTTTGAATGAAGGAGGTGAGTCCATTTTCTAATTTTGTAAAGAATTATTTATCAAAGTGCTAGTTGTAAACCATCTCCAGGCTTCAATTCTATATTTTTCTTTGATGGGTTATTCATTGTCTCGGAAGACCACTTCTCTTAAAGGTCATATTTTACTGCAACTTTGGGTGGTCACAACAGAGGTGTTTTCACTAGATTGTACTAGAGGCTAAAGATAGCTATACATGTAGAATTGTCAGTAGGGTTGAGCGATTGGGTTCTGAAAAGATCGGGTTCCGATTGGTGATTGAGTAAATTTCACGATCAGGATTGGCTGGAAAATGATCGGAAATCGGATTTTAAAACCAATCCTGAAATCTCAAGATTGGCTCAACTCTAATTGTCAGCTTAGCTAAGCGTGCAAGAATACAGATTGGGGAGAGGGAAATAAGCCACCGCTAGACACCTCTCATAGTTTCCTATATTTCCCCAACATCTGCTATGGAGGGAGAATCTGTACACTTCATAGACAAATAAGATTGTCATCTGATCGCACTGATTTTGGTTGGTTAGGTCAACATTCATCTAATGTTTATGGACATCTTTGCTAAAACTGTTCTACTATGAGTAATTTATCTATGTGACCAAGTATCTTTCATAAAATATTCCATTATTGCATCTGCTAGTGTGTTTCAGAATGTAAAGTATAGATGGAGATGCATTACATTACAATTTAGTATTTTGTGCGTGACACTTGCTCCTGTTTATATGCTTTTTCTTCTATTAATCTATAGAACAATATAATATTCAAACACATTTAAATTTAATATTAGGTGTACATCATGAGTATTCATGAACTATAACTTACTATGCTGATGTTAGGCTATCTCTGAATATACATCTGGCATATCTCTGTACAATGATGGAATTGTTTTTTTTTTTAAAACTATTTATTGTCTCCCAGAAAGAGCTAACAGAAGGAAGGCAAGTCTAGAGTTATGGCATACACACACATATTTGAATTTACTCTTTGACTAACTTAGAGCGGGTTCACACCTGCACCCGTTCTCCACTTTAGCCAATCCAGCGGGTTTCCGTCTTCTGCCCCGAGAAACTGGACAGGGGACAGAAACCCGGCAATCAGTTTTCAAACCCATTCACTTGAACGGGTTTGCAAAGTGACCGCCCATGTGCGTCTTCTGCCTGTGCGCGGGGAAACCATTTTTTTTAGTCAGACATGCAGGACTTTGTGTCCGGTTAAAAAAAAACAAAAAACGTTTGGCCACGGACAGGCAGAAGATGCACGTTTTCAAGTGAATAGGTTTGAAAACTGACCACCAGGTATCTGTCCCCTGTCCAGTTTCTTGGGGCAGAAGATGGAAATCCGCTGGTTTGGCTAAAGCGGAGACCAGGCGCAGATGTGAACCCACCTTTAGAGCCTCAATAGTTCTCATACATTTAAAAGAAAGCAGATTCTTACATGAAAAACTAAAGACTGAAGATAAAAAATGTGAATAGTTTGCCCTACAAGCAGAAGCATAACACAAAACTTTTTCTGGTAGAAAATCTGTATCAGTCTCCCCAACTATAATATACTGTTTATTATAATATATCTGTATTAGGCTCCTCAATTGTAATATATACTGGTAAGGGGGCATTCACACTACCATTAGTGTCCGCTCAGCAGTGTCCGTGGCTATTGTCCGTACAACATTTTAGCAACGGACACTAGCTGGTCCGTTTGCAATTTCCATTCATTTCAATGGAATTTTATCTTGTGTCTTTTAGTGTCCATTTGTGTCCTTTATTGTCCGTTTACAACCATGTCCGTTTTTTTCAAGCGGACAAAAAAATTCTACATGCAGGATTTTTCTGTCCATTTGAAAAAACGGACAGCAAGTGTCCATTATTTTTTTAACATTGAGGCTTATGGGCAACGGACATATAGCGGACAGTAAGGGGGCGTTCACACTACCGTCGGTGTCCGACAGCTAGTGTCCGCTGCTAATGTCTGTTTAAAATCTTGTGCGGACATTGGCAGCGGATACTAGCTGTGTCTGTGACATTTTGCATTCATTTAAATGGACGTCAGGTACGTTCTTTTACAGTTCGTGTCTGTCCTTAACTGTCCGTTCCCAAAGATGTCCGACTTTTCAAGCAGACAGCAAAAACCTACATGGCAGATTTTGCTGTCCGCTTGAAAAGTCGGACATCTTTCTGAATGGACAGTTAAGGACAGGCACGGACTATAAAAGAACGCACCCGATCTCCATTTAAATCAATACAAAATGTCACGGACACAGCTAGTGTCTACTGCTAATGTCCGCACAAGATTTTGAATGGACATTAGCAGCGGACACAGACGGTAGTGTGAACGCCCCCTTAATGGACACCTTCATAACGGAATCCAACGGTAGTGTGAACCCTGCTTAAGAGACACCGGATAGGCCCCCTAACGCTTCTGATATGACCGCAACCTCTGCACCCTCTCATTATCCCCTGTTTACAAGAATAGAATGAAACAAAATCTTAAAAATTCCAGGTTTCCAGGTTTGAAATCCCCCCTTGGAAATAGTTTTGAAGGTTTTTGACTGCTGTGATATGAGTGTATTTTAATCTATTACAGCCATAATGTCTAGACTTCCCTCAGATTTAATGGTGGACTGGCAAACCTGTAACCTAATAAGGCTCTATTCACATTACTGATGCTGATGGATGCACAAGCTCTACTCTTTGATGGATTGGAAACACAGCTACATTTTTACAGACCTGACTCTCACATTGGAAGTCAATGAAAGTCTATGAAAAAGAAATAATGGTTACGCTGGTGCTGACATTGCTGTGAAAAACATGGTCGAGAATGAGCAGGGTCATGTGAATATAGCCTAAATCTGTAAATAATTGCCTGATTGTTCATCTGTACCAAAGACTTTAAATTATTTACGTCTTTTTTCGTGTATTGCTGTACTTGCCATCCAATGTATCACATCATGTATATTTGATTTCAATGGTTTTAGAAATGATATACTATTTTCAAGTGCTTTCTTCACATTTGGATTATGAGTTTTTTTCTCATCGGGTTTTATATATTTAAGATATTTTTGATAACTTATAATTGTGTGTATATCCCTAATCTATAGTCATCTATTATAGTCTACACTCAAACTGAGAGAGCACAGACACTAGAACTATTGGTAAAGATGTTCCTAACATTCACTGTTTTCCTTTTAATCCTTTATATTTGTGCTGGCTTTGGCGAGGGTTATCTTGTACATGACTTTTCGTTTATGATGCTTGCACTGGTACTTTTCTGTTGATCAAGATTTGCAAGATCTGGGTTGTGCATCAGTCAGAACAGGATCAAAACACATTTCCTCTCCTATTGGGAAACAAGCACTTTGTTGAAATCTATCCTTCACAACAGTGCTCTTGGGAAATCACTGTTTCACCGCAGTGTCGCATTCAGTGTGCTACAGTTTTCCTGCAGATCTCCAAGATGTGCAGTTGAGATGTTTAAGACATTTACTTTTCAGTGTAGGAAATGTGAGCTATTTGATTGTGCCCATGGCCTTTCAAGCATAAGGTAGATAAGGAGATGGGAGAATAACAGTATTTCTATTCCTATGTCCTAGAATATATTCACTTTTTGAAACCTTAAGCATTAAGATTTTTGTCCCTTTCTATCACATTGATCAGTCATGTAAGTTAATTAGTTAACGCAATTATTTTCCAGAAATCCTATAGACCCCTGTTGCACATTAGCTAGTCGGTTATTACAAAACCGTTCCAAAGTAGATCACTCCTAATAAACATTTACTTGAATTATAGTCATAAGAAACTAAAACGTTAAGAATACCAGTTGGGCTACATGATGTAATAAATAGAGATGAGCGAGTAGTACTCGATCGAGTAGGTATTCGATTGAATACTACGGTATTCGAAATACTCGTACTCGATCGAGTACTACTAGCTGTTCGAAGTTAAGATTCGATGCAGAACTAGCATTGATTGGCAGAATGCTATACATTGCCAATCAACGCTGGTTCTTCTCTTACCTTTAGAAGTCTTCTCCCTGCGCAGCGTCCCCGCGTCCTCTTCCGGCTGTGAATTCACTCTGCCAGGCATCGGGCCTGGGTAGAGCCGACTGCGCATGTCCGCTTGTAGTGCGGGCATGCGCAGTCGGCTCTGCCCAGCCCCGATGCCTAGCAGAGTGAATTCAAGGCCGGAAGAGGACGTGGGGATGCTGCGCAGGGAGAAGAATCCAGCCCGACCCTCACTCATGGACTTGGTAAGTAGAATTTGATCGAATGTTGCCTACCCCTGAAACGAGTATTTCCCCCCATAGACTATAATGGGGTTTGAAACCCATTTGAACAGTCGAACAGTGTGCGGCTGTTCGAATCGGATTTCGAACCCCAAACATTTTAGTGTTCGCTCATCTCTAGTAATAAACCTTTCTCATTTGCACCTTACCTTATTATACATTTTATATAACTGTAATGTGCGATAATGGATGTTGCTGCTTTAGCCATTTTGTTGTTATTGCAGAAATGTTTTAATAAAATAAGAATCGATACAAAATAAGGTAATATGAGAGTGGGATCTTTGTGTTGTCTCTAATGTTATTAATATGATTTCACATCAATTTAAAAAGAATTCCTAAGGTATACAGTTGTAATTCTGAATAATGCAGAAAGGAAAAACCCAAACTCCTTACAATTTGTTCAAGGATTTCATTAGCTATTGTCTAGGAACAGGCACTACCTGTGTTCTAGGTGGAGGGCCACTAAACTGAAGCATTTATAGAAGTCCTTATTTTCCCTTGCAAACTAGTAATATGTTCATCCACTATCCTATTATCCTGAAATGTTGATCCAGAGGATGGTAAAACACCATCAGGTAAAAGCCAATTTTCCCCAGTTTAGGGAAAAAAAAAGTCTCTGTATCAAGGAAACAAGAACAACAGACTACTGATTCATCATCTACTAACTATAATCTGTAATATTATTATGCTCAAGAAAGCTAACCAAACCCTCTTTGAACACTTTTAGGCTAAGGCCTAATCGCTGCCAAAAAAAAAACACTGTGAAAAAGATCACAACGGAAATGCATTGAGTTTTTTTCCACAGTGTTTTTCACAGGAAGTCTGCAGAGTTTTCCTCTGTGGACTTTCTGCTTCTATTATACCTATACTAATAATGCCAGCATTTTCATAGGTATATGTCACATGCTGTGATTTGCAAAAAATACAACGGCTTTTGAAATCGCAGCATTTCCGCTGTGGCATTCTTCCTGCAATGAGAGGATGAGATTAGCCAGAATCCCATCCATTTTGAAGTTAATGTAAAATGCAGCATGGGTGAATTCCCAATAACATTCCCTGGTAGGTTTACAATTACAGAGTATGAACAGGCCACCATATTCTGCAGTGCTTTATAGATATTGTCATCACTCACTGTCCCAAGAAGGGCTCACAACTTAAATTTCATATGAGTATGTCTTTGGAGTATGAAAGGAAATCAGAGTACCGAGAGGAAACCCACACAATCATGGGAAGAACCACTAACTTCACCCAATGTGTCAGCCCCCGTTACAGAAGAAGTCAGTAGTAAAAAAAAATCTATAATGACCTTATAGGGGGAGGACAATGTATATAAAAAATGTAAGATAAAAAATAAAGTCAAATAAAAAGAATGCCACTACCACACACCACACACCTATCACAGGTTCTAGACCCATATCTGGTGATACAAAACTATGTCTCCGCTAATAAAAATTTCTGGAATGGAGAGAAAAGTGCAGAAGCTGAGCCCGGTGGATCACATAACTGCCGGGCCAGAGGATGGCAGCATAGCTGTGTATACAGCGTTCATCGCGCGCTGAAAGCTCTGGCTGAGGTTTCAGCTGACTCCCAGTTTCTTCCAATACCATTACGTCCTGTCAGAATAAGGCAGCCACCTTCTGGACGTATATACCCAATGAGTGGTCTGGAAGTGGTTAAAGGCAGTAGACTTGTCTGCCTGCCCATTATAAGCAACAGCTGAAAAAAAGGTCTTTCCCTGCAGGTAAGGCCGGTTCACAACTGCGCCCCGATCTCTGTTTTGCAGGTTTCCGTTTCCTGTCCAAAACTGGACAGGAGACGGAAACCTGCAGTGATTTTTAAAACCCATTCATTTGAATGGGTTTGGAAAGTGTCCGGCCATGAGCGCCTGTGAGCGTTTTGTGCTGTCTGCGATGAAACCATTTTTTTTTTAACCGGACACAAAGTCCTGTTAAAAAAAACAAACAAAAAAAAAACGGTTTTGCCGCAGAGAGCACAAAACACACACAGGCGCTCATGCCCGACCACTGCCTTCCAGGTTTCCATCTTCTGTCAGCAAAAGACGGAAACCTGAGAAAGGCGATCGGACGCTGGTGTGAACCCGCCCCAAGCAGACTAAGCAACAGAGGCAGGAAAGATGGACAAGGACTTTTAACCTTTCTATTTTGTTCCAACAGGAACTAAAGGCAGGAAATAAGTCCTCACAGGAGGATAGAAAGCAAAACAAACTCAAGCAATAGCAAGGAAGGGAAAGTCATCCAGAAATTTAGATAACCTCACTACAGGGAAGGAATAACCTTCCCTCCAACTGTCCCACCAACACTGGACAGAAAAAATGATGGGGGGGTTTGGTTTATCCTTCATTATATTAAGGGGGGAGGGGTTAATGTTTAACCATTTGTTTAATTAAAAATTTAATTCCGCCCTACCAGCACACAGGGGCAGAAATACCCCAGTGTTGTGCTGCTATTGGGACAGAAGGGAATATTTTTTAAAAAAGTTAAAAAAACAACAACTTTTTTTCTAAAAAAAATAAAAAAGACCGCAAAAATATAATTTCTAAAAATAAAGCGCTATGCATAACTGAAAAAAGAAACAAAAATATTTGAATAGTGTGAACAAAACAAATGTTATAGGCTTCAAAACTGCATGTACCAAACATTCTGAAACTGGCCTAGTCATTAAAGGAGAAACCAAAAAAACTTTTACCCAGAATCTGGGAACAAATTATGGTCCCAGAAACCAATATCAATACATAAACAGAAAACACAGAACCAAAAGAATTTCATAAAAATTACAAAAATATATTTATTAAATATTCAGATGAAGCCACGCTAGGGCAAAACGCGTGTCGGGAATTTTTTCTTTGTCCCACGAGTGGCATCCTGGGAGTTGTCCCCTGTATAGTGTTACACTGTCAGTATGTCAATTGTTATGTATTAACTAGAGATGAGCGAACACTAAAATGTTCGAGGTTCGAAATTCGATTCGAACAGCCGCTCAATGTTCGTGTGTTCGAACGGGTTTCGAACCCCATTATAGTCTATGGGGAACAGATACTCGTTAAGGGGGAAACCCAAATCCGTGTCTGGAGGGTCACCAAGTCCACTATGACACCCCAGGAAATGATGCCAACACCTCTGGAATGACACTGGGACAGCAGGGGAAGCATGTCTGGGGGCATCTAACACACCAAAGACCCTCTATTACCCCAACATCACTGCCTAACAACTACACACTTTCCACATTCAAAAAAACCTCTATCAAAGTGGGAAAATACCTGGAAACCTTCTTTACTCCCCAAATGGATGGACACAAACCCCAATTTAAGCTCAACAAACAGTAACAACCACCCCTTTAAATCACGTTCCCCATGACAACCACAAATGGAATAGGCAATGGGAATTCCAAAAGCCCTCACCCTTAACTGTCATTTTGAGTGTGTGTGTGTGTGTGTGTGTGTGTGTGTGTGTGTGTGTGTGTGTGTGTGATGTGGTAAGACCTTCCAAAATTCACTTTTCTAGCCCTTAACATGAGCCCTTCCAAACAAAGTTACATGACCTTAAGCTGAGCTACCAGCAGAGATTGAGGCCCTTGGCATGAGTAGAGCCTTGCACCAGCAGTGTTTTTGGCACTTAGGGTGAGTTGAGCCTTGTACCAGCGTGTGTCCCTTAACATCAGGCGGGCCCTAAGTTCTGCGCTTTGCACAAAAGTTCCACATTAACTAGGCTGAATGGTACAAAGATTAGTAGGCCCGAGAACCAGGAACAGATCTTGCAATGGCTGTCAGATAACGCTTAAAGCACATTGTCCACCAGCCAGTCAGCCTCTACCTCCTCTTACCCAACAGTCTTGTCCTCCTTCCACCCAAAATTCCCAATCTTCCCAGAACAATAACCCCAACTGTCCCTGCTCCCCAGAGCTGTTCTCCCTTCCTTTGACTGTACCGCAACCTGCCCCTCCATTTCGCGATTCCACGGACCTAACAGACGAGTATCTGTGTCCAGATGCTCAAACACTAGAGTCTCCTCCATTCCATCTCCGGTCGATTTGGTGGCGGATGACCAGCAACCCACCCTCATCGACGACGATGAGACGCAGTTGCTGTCAGGGCAGCCAGTTGACATGCGCATTGTGCAGGAGGAGGAGGCGAGACAGGAGTTGGAAGAGGAGGTGGTGGACGACGAGGACACCGACCCCACCTGGACAAGGCAGATGTCAAGCTGGGAAAGTAGTGTGGATGTTGAGGCAGGTGCAGCACCAAAAAGGGTAGCTAGAGGCAGAGACATGTCCAGAGGCAGAGGTCAGCTGCTTTGCCGAAGCCAGGCCAGACCCGGAATGTCCGAAGATGTTCCCTTTTGTACCCAGCCCAGAAAAACTCCCCCATCGAGGGCACGTTTCTTGAAGGTGTAGAGTTTTTTCAAGGAATGCGCCGAGGACAGATATAGTGTCGTCTACACAATTTGCCTCTCGAAATCGAGTAGGGGCCCTGAGAAGAGCAACCTGTCCACCACTTCAATGCACCGTCATTTGGAATCCAAGCAATGGAATCAGTGGCAGGCAGCAACGGCAGGACAAACGTCGCCCGCCGTTCATGCCACTGCCTCTGCTCACAGTGCTGGCGATGCACTCCAGAGGACGAGCCAGGACATCACTTCATCTGCCTCCGCCACTTTGTTGACTTCTCCCTCATCCTCCCCTGTTTCTGTCTTATCTCCTTCTCCTGCACCATCAAAGGCACCATCAGGCGCTTCTTTACAACAACCCACCATCTCTCAGACATTGGAGCGCCGGCAGAAATACACCGCTAACCACCCACCCACGCAAGCCTAGAACGCCAACATCGCTAAACTGCTGGCCCAGGAGAGGTTGGCGTTCCGGCTTGTTGAAACTCCCGCCTTCCCGGACCTGATGGCAACTGTGGCACCTCACTATGCCGTCCCTAGCCGTCTCAACTTCTCCCGGTGTGGCGTCCCCGCCTTGCACCAGCACGTGTCACTCAACATCAGGTGGGCCCTTAGTTCCGCGCTTTGCTGCAAGGTCCACTTGACCACCGACACTTGGACAAGCGCCTGTGGTCAGGGATGCTGCAGTGCTTATCTTTAATGACAGGCAGGGTGAATGTGGTGGAGTCTGTTCCCCGGGTGCAAACTGGGGTGGCCTATCTCCTCTCCCAGGCCAAAATTCATGGCAGGAGTAGACTGAAACCCTACGACGCTGCAACCTCCACCACAGCTACTAGCGGCAAACGCTAAAACACTGGTGTGGGGAGACGTCAGCAGGCGGTGCTGAAGCTCATCAGCTTGGGGGACAGACAGCACAGTGCCTCCGAGGTCAGGGATGCCATCCTGGCTGAGATGGCATTTTTTTTTCCCTGCTACACCTGGGGCCTGGCATTTTTACGCCTGTGATAATGGCTGGAACCTGGTAGCGGCTCTGGAGCTTGCCAGCCTCCAACACGTTCCATGTTTGGCCCACGTCTAACCTAGTGGTGCAAAGTTTTTTAAAAACATACCCAAATGTACCGAAGCTACTGTTGAAAATGCGGCGCTTGTGCGCCCACTTTTGCAAGTGCACAGGAGTCGCTGCTAGCCTAAAAACACTCTAGCAAGGCCTACATCTGTCCAAACACAGGCTGTTGTCTGTCATTCACACACGCTGAAACCCTACAATACCATATCTTGAGCAGGGTGTGTGAGCTGCACAGACCTTTGATGGAGTTCCATCTACAAAACCCAAGGGTTCCTCAAAGTCAGCAACCAAAGTTTCTGCACCATGAGTTTCCAGGGGTGGCAGAGTTATGGCTAGGGGAAGAGGCATGGATAGGGATGATGTCTAGGGGCAAAAGCAGTGTGGATGTGGAGGCAAGCTAAGCAGGAAAAACTGGGGGTACAAGCTAAGGCATGGACTGGGGTGATGTCTAGGGGCAAAAGCAGTGTGGATGTGGAGGCAAGCTAAGCAGGAAAAACTGGGGGTACAAGCTAAGGCATGGACTGGGGTGATGTCTAGGGGCAAAAGCAGTGTGGATGTGGAGGCAAGCAAAGCAGGGAAAATGGTGGCTAGAGGCAAAGGGATGTCCATAGGCAGCAAGGGCAAAGATGCAAAACTCTCCCGTTTCAAGAATTTTCCTGACTTGTTTCCCCACAAAACATTCCTGGGAGGAGGGCTGAAACACCACCCTCCTCCTCCTCCGCTGTTAGATTGACCCCAGCTACGAGCTGAAAACGCTGCAACACTGGTGTGGGGAGACGTCAGCAGGCTGGGCTGAAGCTCATCAGCTTGGGAGACGGACAGCACATTGCCTCTGAGGTCAGGGATGCCATCCTGGATGAGATGGCAATTTGTTTATCCCCGCTGCCCCTGGGCTCAGTGGGTGAGAGCAAGCGCAGGATAATCGTCGTTTGGCCTGGCGGCCACTGCCTCTTCCACTGTTGACAGGGCTGGCGCTGCAGTCCAGACCAGGAGCCAGGACACCTCCACATCTGCCTCTGACACTTTGGGGAGTTCACCCTTATCCTCACCTTTTCCTGCCATTTCTCCTTTTGCCCGCGCCATCATGCGCCTCTTCCCAGCAACTCCCCATCTCCCAAGCCTTTCATTTCATGCTAAAGTACAGCGCAACCCACCCACATGCCCAAGGCTTCAACGGCCTCATCTCAAGAAATCTGGCCCAGGAGATGTTGGAATCCCGGCTGGGGGACACTCTGCCCTTTTTGGGCAGAGTGTCTACTGCGCCACCGCACTGTGCCGTCCACACCAGCACTTTCCCCCAAACATGAGGCGGTCCCTAAATTCAGCGCTTAGCCCTAAAGTTCCATGTGACCAGTTACGAATGGACAAGTGCATGCGGACAGGGACGCTAACTTTCAATTTGGGCACAGTGGTTGAATGTAGTTGAGGCGTGGACCGGGTCGCAAAATGTGGTGGCCTGACTTGTCTCCCCACACAACATTCCTGGGAGGAGGGCTGAAACACCACCCTCCTCCGCTGTTAAATTGACCCCAGCTACGAGCTGGAAACGCTGCAACACTGGTGTGGGGAGACGTCAGCGGGCCGTGCTGAAGCTCATCAGCTTGGGGGCCAGACAGCACACTGCCTACAAAGTGAGTCATGCCATCCTCGATGAGACGGCAATGTGGTTTTTGCCACTGCACCTGGGCCCAGGCATGTTGTCATGTGTGATAATGGCCGTAACCTGGGATTGGCTCTGTAGCTTGGCAGCCTGCAACATATTCCATGCCTGGGCCACGTTTTTAACTCATTGCTGCTAATCTTTTGAAAAAGGTACCCCAATGTTCCTGAGCTACTGGTGATAGTGTGGTGCTTGTGCGGATAGTTTTTAAAGTGTATAGTTGCCGCTGCTAGCCTCTATGCACTCCTACAACGCCTGTACCTGCTGGAACAACGGCTGTTGTGCGACGTCTCCACACTGCTGGCACTAAACATATCATGTGTTGAGCAGAGTGTGTGAGCAGCACAGACCTTTGATGTAGTTCCAACTCCAAAACCCTCGGGTTCATCAAAGTCAACTCCCTCAGTTGCTCAACCATGAGTGGCCATGGGTGGCAGACTTATGTGAAATCCCATCCCATCCATTGCACTGGACACGAAACATTAGCATGCGCTCAGCACAACTTCGGATATGGCAGATGCGTTAAGCAGGGTGCAGGGTACAACACAGACCAGGCCCGAGCACCAGGAACAGGTGTTAGAAATACTGCAGCATCTGCCATTTCCTTCCAATTTTGGGGTTTTGGACCCGCCACCGACTTGTCTGGACCTAAGTGGGGATCATGAGACACAGTTGCCATCAAGGCAAGCTGTGGTCATGTGCGGTTTGCAGTAAGGGGGCAGTGCGCAATTGGAAGAGGAGTTGGTGGATGACGAGGCCACCGACCCCACATGGACAGGGGTGATGTCTAGGGGCTAAAGCAGTGTAGATGTAGAGGGAAGCTAAATCAACAAAAAACCTGGGTAGAAGCAAAGGCATAAACTGGGGTGATGTTTAGGGGTGAAAGCAGAGTAGATGTGGAGGGAAGCTAAGCAGCAAAAACAGTGGGTAGAAGCAAAGGCATGCAAAACTCTACCCTGTTGGAAGACTTATTCCTAGGTCTGGAACACGTTAATGGCCCCCCTGGACAAATTACTGCCACTCAGGGGCCTAGTGTCACCAGGAGGGACAAGTATAGGCGCATGTTGTGGGAATACCTGGCCGACACCAGCTCTGTCCTCTCCGATCCCTCTGTGCTCTACAGCCTAAACTTATTTTCTCATCTTTTTTTCTGAACTGCACATCTCTTGCCTGCTTCCTTTGGGATCTTAGAAATGGTGGTCCACTTCCACAGATGGTAACTTCAATAGACAGTGTAACGGGAGTAGCTGAGGGATCGCTGTCTTAACCACTTTTTGGCACAAAATTAACTTCCAAAGCCAAATATGGTGCAAGTATATGATGCAAGGACACCTACACACCTATCTCTGACACATTGGGGAGTTCACCCTCATGCGCCCTTTTGGCCTGCACCATCATGCGCCTCTTCCCAGCCACTCCACATTTCCCAAGCTTTTCATTGCAGGCAGAAGTACAATACAACCCACCCCCATGCCCAAGCCTGTAACAGCCTCATCGATAAACTGCTGGCCCTGGAGATGTTGGTGTTTGTTTATGCTTCTGGAGACCCAGGCCTTCCATCAGCAGATGGCAGCTGGGGCACCTCCCTATGCTGGGCCTAGCCGTTACTACTTCTCTTGGTGTGCTGTCTCTGCCTTGCGCCTGCATGTGTCCCATAACATCAGTCGGGCCCAGAGCTCTGCGCTTTGCTGCAAGGTCCACTTGACCACCGACACATGGACAAGCGCCTGTGGTCAGGGATGCTGCAGTACTTATCTTTAATGACAGGCAGGGTGAATGTGGTGGAGTCTGTTCCCCGGGTGCAAACTGGGGTGGCCTATCTCCTCTCCCAGGCCAAAATTCATGGCAGGAGTAGACTGAAACCCTACGAAGCTGCAACCTCCACCCCAGCTACTAGCGGAAAACACTGTAACACTGGCATGGGGAGATGTCAGCAGGCCGTGCTGAAACTGATCAGCTTGGGGGACAGACAGCACAGTGCCTCCGAGGTCAGGGATGCCATCCTGGCTGAGATGGCATTTTTTTTTCCCTGCTACACCTGGGGCCTGGCATTTTTGCGCCTGTGATAATGGCTGGAACCTGGTAGCAGATCTGGAGCTTGCCAGACTCAAACACGGTCCACGCATGGCCCACGTTTTCCAACTTGTTGGTGCCATGTTTCTTTGAAACCTACACCATTGTGCCTGATATACAGGTCAAAGTGGGGCCATTTTCGTAAGTGAGAACTAGCCTCTGCTAGGCAGAAAACATTCAGAGCACACTCCTCTTATCTTCGCACCGTTGGCTGGCGGAGGAAGACGAGGGGGTTGGAGTGGCATCTGATGTCCCTATCCCACACGAGGCTAGAGGGTGCACTTCAGTGCATCCCATTGCTTCACCACAAATGGTGTGAAGGGGAGTGGAAAATGGAGGAAATGGAGAGTGACCCTTACAGTTGGGGCCAGCAAAGGCATGCCAAGTAACACACTGGCACACATGGCTGACTTCATCTTGGGTTGCTTTTCAACACATATTTCACATCATGAAGAACAAATAATACTGGATTTTTTCAAGCCTCGAACCCCGGTCTAGGTCTAATGTCTGTTCCTTTCTTATATTAGGGGAGAGGGAAAAAAAATTACTTCAGTGATACGTTTAGCGTACATAGACTGACTATTAATGTGTATCCCACTTAGTGTTGTTAGGGTTACACACCGTCACAACCTGGCTAAAGCTTCTATAGCTGTTAATAAAGTCAACATAACTTTACGGTATCCAAAAAGACAGCTGGTACCGACAGAGAGCAAGACAAATGTCACCCAAAGCTGTGAGCTCTGAACACCCACAGTGACTTTGGCGTCATCATCATTATAAGGGAGCGGGTGGTAATAAATAACTTGGCAGTGCCTAAAACCCAAAAAGCTTATACAACTATATTTACATTAAGATACACAAATGAAACTTTTCAGTAGCATGTCATGAGACAAGCTGATAAGCTCTTCCTTTGTGCAGTGCTATTTGAAAGTTAAACGCTGCCTTTATTTTAATTCTGGAGAAGGTGCAGACATTAGATTTAGAACATGTTGTCTTCATTGTCCAAATCCTCTATATAGGTAACGTGTTTTTCGGGCCGAGCTGTCTGGGAACGAGCTGGTGCAGCACTGACAACCTGGGTGAATATGGCAAGAGCCTGAGATGTAGGGTGAATGAATCCCCAAATTATTTGTGGAATTCCCAGTGAGACAATGGCACTGTATACCAGTAGCAAAAATTGTGGGTGCACATAACCCCCATATATTCTTTGAATTCCCAGTCAGACAATGGCACTGTATACCAGTAGTAAAAATTGTGGGTGCACATAACCCCCATATATTCTTTGAATTCCCAGTCAGACAATGGCACTATATACCAGTATTAAAAATTGTGGGTGCACATAACCCCCATATATTCTTTGAATTCCCAGTCAGACAATGGCACTGTATACCAGTATTAAAAATTGTGGGTGCACATAACCCCCATATATTCTTTGAATTCCCAGTCAGACAATGGCACTATATACCAGTAGTAAAAATTGTGGGTGCACATAACCCCCATATATTCTTTGAATTCCCAGTCAGACAATGGCACTATATACCAGTATTAAAAATTGTGGGTGCACATAACCCCAATATATTCTTTGAATTCCCAGTCAGACACTGGCACTATATGGCAGTAGCAAGAAATGAGGGTATTTGTATTCCCAATATATTCTTTGAATTCCCAGTCAGACAATGGCACTGTATACCAGTATTAAAAAGTGGGTGCACATAACCCCCATATATTCTTTGAATTCCCAGTCAGACAATGGAACTGTATAGCAGTAGCAAAAATTGTGGGTGCACGTAACCCCCATATATTCTTTGAATTCCCAGTCAGACAATGGCACTGTATACCAGTAGTAAAAATTGTGGGTGCACATAACCCCCATATATTCTTTGAATTCCCAGTCAGACAATGGCACTGTATACCAGTATTAAAAATTGTGGGTGCACATAACCCCCATATATTCTTTGAATTCCCAGTCAGACAATGGCACTATATACCAGTATTAAAAATTGTGGGTGCACATAACCCCCATATATTCTTTGAATTCCCAGTCAGACAATGGCACTGTATACCAGTAGTAAAAATTGTGGGTGCACATAACCCCCATATATTCTTTGAATTCCCAGTCAGACAATGGCACTATATACCAGTAGTAAAAATTGTGGGTGCACATAACCCCCATATATTCTTTGAATTCCCAGTCAGACAATGGCACTGTATACCAGTATTAAAAATTGTGGGTGCACATAACCCCCATATATTCTTTGAATTCCCAGTCAGACAATGGAACTGTATAGCAGTAGCAAAAATTGTGGGTGCACGTAACCCCCATATATTCTTTGAATTCCCAGTCAGACAATGGCACTGTATACCAGTAGTAAAAATTGTGAGTGCACATAACCCCAATATATTCTTTGAATTCCCAGTCAGACAATGGCACTGTATACCAGTATTAAAAATTGTGGGTGCACATAACCCCCATATATTCTTTGAATTCCCAGTCAGACAATGGCACTATATACCAGTATTAAAAATTGTGGGTGCACATAACCCCCATATATTCTTTGAATTCCCAGTCAGACAATGGCACTGTATACCAGTAGTAAAAATTGTGGGTGCACATAACCCCCATATATTCTTTGAATTCCCAGTCAGACAATGGCACTGTATACCAGTATTAAAAATTGTGGGTGCACATAACCCCCATATATTCTTTGAATTCCCAGTCAGACAATGGCACTATATACCAGTAGTAAAAATTGTGGGTGCACATAACCCCCACATATTCTTTGAATTCCCAGTCAGACAATGGCACTGTATGCCAGTAGTAAAAATTGTGGGTGCACATAACCCCCATATATTCTTTGAATTCCCAGTCAGACAATGGCACTGTATACCAGTAGTAAAAATTGTGGGTGCACATAACCCCCATATATTCTTTGAATTCCCAGTCAGACAATGGCACTGTATACCAGTATTAAAAATTGTGGGTGCACATAACCCCCATATATTCTTTGAATTCCCAGTCAGACAATGGAACTGTATAGCAGTAGCAAAAATTGTGGGTGCACGTAACCCCCATATATTCTTTGAATTCCCAGTCAGACAATGGCACTGTATACCAGTAGTAAAAATTGTGGGTGCACATAACCCCAATATATTCTTTGAATTCCCAGTCAGACAATGGCACTGTATACCAGTATTAAAAATTGTGGGTGCACATAACCCCCATATATTCTTTGAATTCCCAGTCAGACAATGGCACTATATACCAGTATTAAAAATTGTGGGTGCACATAACCCCCATATATTCTTTGAATTCCCAGTCAGACAATGGCACTGTATACCAGTAGTAAAAATTGTGGGTGCACATAACCCCCATATATTCTTTGAATTCCCAGTCAGACAATGGCACTATATACCAGTAGTAAAAATTGTGGGTGCACATAACCCCCATATATTCTTTGAATTCCCAGTCAGACAATGGCACTGTATACCAGTAGTAAAAATTGTGAGTGCACATAACCCCCATATATTCTTTGAATTCCCAGTCAGACAATGGCACTGTATACCAGTAGTAAAAATTGTGGGTGCACATAACCCCCATATATTCTTTGAATTCCCAGTCAGACAATGGCACTGTATACCAGTATTAAAAATTGTGGGTGCACATAACCCCCATATATTCTTTGAATTCCCAGTCAGACAATGGCACTGTATACCAGTATTAAAAATTGTGGGTGCACATAACCCCCATATATTCTTTGAATTCCCAGTCAGACAATGGAACTGTATAGCAGTAGCAAAAATTGTGGGTGCACGTAACCCCCATATATTCTTTGAATTCCCAGTCAGACAATGGCCCTGTATACCAGTATTAAAAATTGTGGGTGCACATAACCCCCATATATTCTTTGAATTCCCAGTCAGACAATGGCACTATATACCAGTAGTAAAAATTGTGGGTGCACATAACCCCCATATATTCTTTGAATTCCCAGTCAGACAATGGCACTGTATACCAGTAGTAAAAATTGTGGGTGCACATAACCCCCATATATTCTTTGAATTCCCAGTCAGACAATGGCACTGTATACCAGTAGTAAAAATTGTGGGTGCACATAACCCCCATATATTCTTTGAATTCCCAGTCAGACAATGGCACTGTATACCAGTATTAAAAATTGTGGGTGCACATAACCCCCATATATTCTTTGAATTCCCAGTCAGACAATGGCACTATATACCAGTAGTAAAAATTGTGGGTGCACATAACCCCCATATATTCTTTGAATTCCCAGTCAGACAATGGCACTGTATACCAGTATTAAAAATTGTGGGTGCACATAACCCCCATATATTCTTTGAATTCCCAGTCAGACAATGGAACTGTATAGCAGTAGCAAAAATTGTGGGTGCACGTAACCCCCATATATTCTTTGAATTCCCAGTCAGACAATGGCACTGTATACCAGTATTAAAAATTGTGGGTGCACATAACCCCCATATATTCTTTGAATTCCCAGTCAGACAATGGCACTATATACCAGTAGCAAAAATTGTGGGTGTATATAGCCCCAATTCTATTGCTAGGGGACTTGCAGGGTATTTCTGAGGTGAAGGTGGGGGGGCACACCGTTGGAACGGGGATTTGGGGTGTATATATGGGGTATACGGGAATACACTGTCAGTGTGTTCCATTCAGGATCCTGGGAAAGCTGGGTTGCGGCGATTGAGCCCGTCAGTGCCACGTTACACTGACAAGCTTCTCCCTGGAATTGAAGTTATATGTAAGCCCAATATATTCTTTGAATTCCCAGTGAGACAATGGCACTATATGGCAGTAGCAAAAATAGTGGGTGTATATAGCCCCAATCCTATTGCTAGGGGACTTGCAGGGTATTTCTGGGGTGAAGGTGGGGGGGCACACCGTTGGAACGGGTATCGGGGGTATATATCGGGTATACGGGAATACACTGACAGTGTATTCCATTCAGGATCCTGGGAAAGCTGGGTTGCGGCGATTGAGCCCGTCAGTGCCACGTTACACTGACAAGCTTCTCCCTGGAATTTAGCTCTTATAAGAGCTGTTGGTTGTCTTCTCCTTCCTATCTAGCCTGTCCCTGCCTACCCAGAATCTAACCCCTAGCTAACTGGACGGAAACCTCCGTCCCCGGTGAATTGCAAGCTCAGAATGACGCGAAGCTGGGCGGCGCTGTTCTTTTAAATTAGAGGTCACATGTTTTCGGCAGCCAATGGGTTTTGCCTACTTTTTTCAACGTCACCGGTGTCGTAGTTCCTGTCCCACCTACCCTGCGCTGTTATTGGAGCAAAAAAGGCGCCAGGGAAGGTGGGAGGGGAATCGAGTAATGGCGCACTTTACCACGCGGTGTTCGATTCGATTCGAACATGCCGAACAGCCTAATATCCGATCGAACATGAGTTCGATAGAACACTGTTCGCTCATCTCTAGTATTAACATTGATTGTGGTTTGTCCTTGTGTAAAAAATACCTGATATGTGCTGCAAATGCCTGATTTTTGGTATTTGCATAATGCCTAGATAACTATTGTTTATTACCTGGATCAGCCACTATATTGTATATTGTGCATATGTTACCATTTGGACATTGTTTTTTTACTAGAACAACATGAATTTCTATATTTCCATCTTTACAATTTGGGTTTATATGCATATTTTATATATTCAGGGGTTACTTCCAGCTAGCCATTAGTGGGAGGGTTGCGGTATTTGTCCGCCAAACATCTAGGTGGATCCTCCTTTGTTGTCCTCCATTGTCTTGCATGTTTTTTATTTGTTGAATATTTCATAAATATATTTTTTGTAATTTTTATGAAATTCTTTTGGTTCTGTGTTTTCTGTTTATCTAGTCATTAAAGGAGTTTCTCCATCTCTCTGTTTCAGCAGCTTTGCCTGCTGTCTCTTCTCACTTCCTGTATTTCTCATCCCCCCAGCTACTGATTGCAGCTTGCTGAACACGAAACTATGACGTATCACAATACCTATTATAATTACTAGAAATCTAATATAAATGCAGATCATATAATATGCACATGATTGTACAGAACAGACTAAGTGCTATCTGTATGTTTAGTTATAAAGCCCTATCTGTTATCTCTATATATAAACTGCAATTAGCTGAAGTGATTGTCCTACTGGCAGAACTGTAGATATCAGTGACAGCAGTGAGTGATGTCACTTGTCCTATCACATAGGTCTGGTGTTATGAAAGCGCTGTGTAAGCAATAGGAGGAATAAAGTCACACAGCAGGAAAACAAAGCAGCATTTTTAAAGCAATATAGTTAGGAAAAGTCTTCAATTTACTTAAACTGCCAGTATAAATAGGATCCTTGAGATGGGGATACCCCTTTAATTAGTGGTATGAAAAGTAAAAAAACATATATAATTAGTACCTAATGTTAAAACAATGCTAACCAGCTAGATATGCCTCTAAAGGATGCTTATATGGAAGAGATTAAATTGTTATAACTACCGGCTTTTAGGTTTTTCTTAAATTTATATGCTGCATATTCTGCTGGTGTTTTTACAAAATAGGCTTTACTAATTTCTATTTGCATTTCTTGTTATAAAAGCTTCTAAAAATACTCCAGTAAACCTTTACAACATCATTCTGACATATGTATTTAAAGTTTTCAAGGATTATCCTAAAGTTATGGATGGATTATTATTCCAGTGAATCAACTCCTTAATTACTTCCGTAAAAGCCAGTAAAATCCGATTAATTTTCCATGTACAGTAAGTTGCTCAAAATGTTTTTCACAGATAATTATTGAAATACATTCAAGATAATAACTGAAATAATTGAAGTCACTTTTCATTCAATGCATGGCTGCCCAAACAATATTTATCCTATTGAACAAACTTTGAGGTTTCTTTTTATGAATGTTTTTTTGGGGGAGTCGGCTGGATGAAAAAATAGAACTGCCATGACTAATAGTTAGTCGAGCTGACATCTCAATTGTTTTATAAAAAACTGATTACATGAAAATGTTTTTATTTCTTTTTAATATTTTTTAGATAACTGAGTTTAGTTGCATCAAGATTTGTACCAAGAAAGCTAATAAAAATATAGATAAGATGAAAATTACATTTTAGGGTTTGTTCATATAGAGTTCACAAATGTCTAAATCAATATATGTCTATATCAATATGTCAAAAGGCTCACAACTTAGATTGTGGTTTTCCGGTCCGTATGTTAGTTAGGCCAACTAGAATAATTGTCTAATTTCTCGCTACAATTTGGTTTGCCATTTTCAGGACTGAAGTATGGCAAGATAGGTGGCACTGAAAAAAAATAGTATTTGTTGCTGACTCACTAGATTTTTGCACGGAGAATGCACCAGAATCCATGCTAAAAAAAACTCTGTGTACACATACCCGTTAGAATATATTATTATTACACAGCAGGAGTTCTACTAATTTCTATGTAAATGTCTATAGATATCATGCTAAAGGAATTGTAGACCGTGAACTACAATTTATTTGGCTTTCAAACCATAAAGCAGATAAATGGACTGAAAGCCACTACAAGTATACACAGTGGGCAATGATGATTTATTTCAGTTTAAATGAAACCTGGATCATGTATACATGCATTATATAATCCATCAATAACAACTAATAAAGGTTAATAGGAGTAATGTTGAATAAACGGAATGTCATAAAAACAAGTATTATTCATTGATTTTGTAGGAGAAATGTAGATTATTGTCAGGGATAAAAAGATATTAAACATGCTCAAGGCATTAATATAAAGCTTAATTCTTGCAATGCATAAAAAACAAGTCAATACTGAATGACTTCACATTTTATTTACCAGCTTTCTTTGGTTCCTTGCAATCCTGGTGGTGGGCAGCAGTACCCTACCACATGAGTCTTCTGCCTCTTCAGCTCCCAAGCCTTGCTATGTTAGGAGTTAGTTACATGTTTAGACAGTTGGTAACCTATGTTATATGTATCTTAATAAAGTTATTGCTGAATTACTCTGCATGGATCAGGAAACTTGGTGTAAGAAGTGGGGTGGGTTTTAGTGAGTTAGAAGTCAATCCATTTACTACGTCCTAATATCACAGAGAAAATCAACAAAAATGAATTCTCTGATAATTTATTAATAAGAGGCACACAGCAAGACTGAAATTGGCTGCCAAGAATCATCCTATGCCAATTCCTATGGACTGTAAAGTTAAAGGAGATAAGTGTCTGGATACTGTAGGCCTGACTGCCAGGCCCCCAGCAATTGGGAGAACAGGTGGCTAAAAAGTCCCCCTAAAACCTCCTTGTGAGTGGAGTACTACTGTGCTTGGATGGCCAATCCTCCATTCACTTCTATGGGCCTGTAATCTTAGTCAGTGCCCACAGTCCAATAGAAGTAAATGGAGTACCAGTCATGCAAAGTGCACTGATACTCTATTCACAAGAAGACTTTAAGGGAACTTTCTGTCCCCTGTTCTCCTGATCTCCGGTGTATAGGGTATAAGTGTCCATAATAGCACAACCCCTTTATCTGGACATATTTCAGACCCCAGTTGGAGGATTAGGGGGCGGCAACTGAACTAGATAAGAAAGATACCAAGGTAAAGATAGCAATATTATGCTTGGAATATAGGGAAAGGCTGCATGTTTATCAGCACCTGACACTTATACTGATAAGCTGGATATATAGAAAATTCTGGATCCATTACAGAGTCCTTTTCTACCAGAATGTAACCTTATATATGAAAGGTACATATTCAATAACACAAACCAAGGTCCAGTAGAGAGACTATTGATCAGTATGTGATAAAGCTGAAGAAGCTTGGGGTAACCTTTGAGTTTGCAATATTACATGATGAACAGATCAGAGAAAGAATAGTTCTGGGATCGAGCAAAAAGCAAAACCATTTTTCCAGGTATACAGACAGAAAACAAATGCCAAAATACATATGTCTAAACAGACCGAGAGTAGCAGCTTAGAAAAGTCAATATTCACAATTATTCATCAAATAGGAGCAGTAAGCACTCCAGGAGCACAATGGTCTGTGCTACTAGAAGAACTTAGCATTGGCAGAAAGGCAGGAACAAAGGTTTATTGTCAGCTAGACTGTGGAGCTACCCGTTACCGAGTATACAGACCTTTTTCATGGGCTGGGATGTCTCCAGCAGAGTATCACTCACAAATAGATGAAACAGTACCTGCTGTACAACACGAACCATGTAGAGTTCAAGCCTCACTTAGAGTTGAAAGCGCAAATTGACAGAAGTTAGGAGTAATAAAATAGGGTCATAGAACCTACAGTATAAAGAAGTAGCATGGTGACTGTTAAGAAACCAGGCAAGCTGTGAATATTTATTGATCCCAAAGATTTAAATGAAGCACTAAAGTGCTCACATTATCCAATGCTCACCATGAATGAAATCCTGCCAAACCAAAAGTGTTACCTGTCTTGTACCTTGTCTACCAATAAGTATTTGGACACCTGTGGTAGAATAGAAAAACAACATTTATGCATATGGTAGAACCCTGCAGATGTGTTTCCTTACGGATGGTATTGATCGACACAATACTCCCGGTTGCCTGTGGAAACTCGTGATGTATGTGACCCATCAGTTGGGTGCGTTTTCTCTGGCCAGAACTCATTGGTCTCTGTCTCCCCAGTTTCAGGGGGTCTGCTGACTCAGGGCACATTCCGACAATCACCGTTCACCTTCCACTCCGTAATCACATAGGCCACTGTCGATATTGGGTAATTCAATTCACTTGCTATGATCCTTAAGGATCGACCATTTATGTGGTACCTCACAAATACCCCTTTCTCGAAATCGGACGATGCACTTCATGGCATCTTGCAGGCAACTAATGCCAATGCTGTTTCCTATTTAACAGTGGAAGGTGTAACATAGATCATGACCGCAGATATCTTCATTTGCATGGGTGTCCAAATATTTAGGGTAAGTTCACACAGCGATTAAATATTTAAGAGTTTCTGATTTGCGCCTGCAACAAATTCCTAAGTGCTGTAAGCCGATGGCTGGTCAGGTAATGGAGGGGGTGTACATCTTACCCAGACTACTAAGGTGGGTAAGATGAGAAAACTCCAGAAAGAACATTTCTCAGCAGATAACTATTGTCTGCTGAGGGTTATTTCAGAGTTCCAGTTACTGGGCTAGATTTTTGGGAATGACAGGTAGGTTGGTAATGGGACCTGTCATTCCACACACCCTCCAGTCCACACTTTGGGCATGTTCCAGCAGCGACTCAGCTGCAGAGAGTCTCCTCGTCAAGGAGGCTTAAGAAGCCAGCTCCAGTAACAACACTTTGGTAGAGTTTGGCTGGAGAACAAACAGAGAGGTCATATTTTTGGGAGCTGTGTCCTGAATGATTCTACTGGCTTTTGGATTTCTGTTACTCTAGGTGAGGTAACCTATTCTTATGCTTAGTTAGAGCCTAGCCGGGCAGGTATTTATTTTTGTATTGTTTTCCTTTTGTTGCTGCACTATATTTTTGAGTGAAAAAAACTCTACCTTTGTTTTGGACTAAAGAAACTGGACCTGTGTGTCTATGCCACCCCAGCCAGCAACCCCAGACCCTGACCGTGCAATGATCAAGATGAAGACTGTCAAGTATTAAAAACATCTGTTCTATCAGGATGGCCAGATCACAAACAGATAGTACATATGTGAATCGGGAACTACTGGGCCCTGCTTCCAATTTTCGCTGAACTTCACCTTTCCCACCATGCATCCATCATATTGATGAAGGTCATGTTGACCAAAATGTTTAATAATTTTGGATGCAAATAAATGCAAAAATTCTTCATGATTCCCAGTGAGTGCCAGAAACTCCTTTCATATGGGGCTATAGTGATGAAATAAACTTTCAAAAATGGAACCCTGTGTGAAGGACTCAAGGATTTCAGCACACCAAAGAAGATATACCTTTTTGATAACTTTTCACCATTCTAAATTGCCTAAAATATCATGCATGCTTTCCTGGAACAGCTAGTTGAGGGGATATATTTTGCAGGGTATAAGAGAATTGTACCTCTGTAAGCCCAGATTCCTGATCTTAATGAGCAGCTCTAAACCCTTTACAATTGACAACGTTGAAACCAATTTAACAAACACTCACGGGGTAGATGGGGAAGGCGATAAGAGGAGAAGCATGGAGGTTCAGATTCCCTTTATCCCTGTAATATTCTACAATCCTCATTTTTGATTACCATGTAGTTTAGTTTGCAAATATGGACACCCTAATCTGTAAACCTTCTACCAGGTCATTAATAAAGATATTAGAAAGGAGAGGACGCAATACTGACTTCTGTGGCACCCCACTTATGACTGTGATCCATTCTGAGTAATAAGTACCATCTCTTTTCTATCGCTAAGCCAGTTGTGAACCCAAATGTATATGTTAACCCCAGTCTGAACATTTTAGTTTTGTATACCATGTGGTACATTATTTGGTACAGTATCAAAAGCCTTGTAAAAGTGCAGATACACCACATATTACCCATGTTCAGTATAGAACTGATCTCTTCATAGAAGCTGATCAGATTAGTCTGACAGGACCAATTTAACATAAACCTGTACTGATAGGGTATTATAAGATTATTTACATTGAGATACTCCAGAATAGCATCTCTTAGAAACCTTCAAGTATCTTATCTATTACAGAAGTCAAACTTACTTTTAGACCCCTTTTTTTTAGTATTGACACCACACTTGCTATGCGCCAATCTTGTGAAACAGACCCAGTCATAACTGAATCCTTAGCTATTAAATATAAGGGTCTGTCTATCACCATGCATAATTCCTTCAGAAGTTGGGGGTGTATGCAATCTGATACTGGCGATTTATTTGTTTTAGTATTTTGATTCCTCCTGGGTTAAACAGGTGACATTCAATGTCGAATTTACAATAACCCTAAGCATGTCTTTGGTCATCAGATTTTCTTGTCTTGGTACAGAAGGCATTTAATAGATCTGTCTTTTCCTTATCCTTCTCCACCATTACACCCAGATTATTTTTGAGAGGACATAGATTGTCAGTTTTTATTTTCTTATTTATGTAGTTGAATAATAATTTTTTATTATTTTTAATTTCCTTGGCAATTATTTTCTCAGCCTCGAGCTTTGCCACCTTTATTTATCTTTTACTAGGTTTCTGGCAATAATTAAAGATAATTACCTTTCCCAACTAGTGCAGGACCCAACATGGGAGGGGGCACTTCGAGAGCTAATTTTAACCAATAGACCTGAAAGAATATCAAAAGTGGTGGTTGGAGGTAACTTGGGTAATAGTTGCTACAACATTTATACATTGCAAAGTATCCTTTAATAAGATGTCTAGTAGAGCAGGTGCACAAACAACTGCCACAACCCAGATGGAGAGCAGCTCAGCTCCTAGACCGGACATAGATGGGGGGGGGCTGCTGTACTACCAGATGTTGGTGGTAGTAGTTCCAGTTAGCAAGGGATCCTCTCTACTCTGAGCTGTTCTGAAGGTGTTTGAAAGGGCCCTGATGTTAATTCAGAAATGACTCAGGAAACAGCAGTATAGTTGAAACAGATTTAAACTTTACTCAGCAACTGTACATTGTGAACCATGCAGCTTTCAAATGGGGGTATAGTAGTCTCCTACTGTACAGTTCTCCAAATCCTGGTATTGAGAGAATGCCCAGTGATAATAAGACTCTGGTGCCATAATCTGACGGGGTCGTGACTTCCGCCAAAATACGGGTCACTTCTAGTGGTCAGTCACCTGCTCCAAATCAATCATGCATGTGCGCACTTGCTAAGAGAGACTCTGACACAAAGTTCAGTTTCAATCTCAGACCATGCTACTGGGCGCTCTGGCTGCTCACACGGTACTGAGGTTTATTGAGGAAGTTACAGTTCTTATACAGGAATGCAAGAGATAAGATAGTAGGCAGGCTGGAAGCATATGTGTCTTGTATCCGGGTGCGTTGTCAGTCTCAGATTGGTCCCTAGAGTGCATGATGGGCTCATGTTCACCTCGTGAAGTCTCTTCGTGGTCATAATACATCCCCCTCATGATAACTTCATAATATCTCTTTTGTTCTCACAGTCCCGAATACAGGCGCCATCTTAGATTATATAAGGCATTAACAACTTCATAGAAAAATATAATTTCTCAAGCAGTATAAAGAATGTATAAAAATAAGAGTGGACATGGTTTACCCTCACAACTCCACTCCAACAAGTCTATCTCTACACCTTAGCCACCTCCAGTAGAAGATACTGGGGTCTGTACTCCTAGGCAGTCCTTGCAGGGGTCTGGTTACCTTTAGTAGCATGTCCCAGATAGCACCTCCTGGCACAGGACTCCTTCTCTCCACCTGGAACAGTGTCCAAATACTAGACAGCTGGAACTCCCTCACTCAGGGCTGTCTTTAGAAGAGCCTTGGACTGAACTCTCTTCCCTCAGGGACTGTGTAGAAGCAGTTGGGTCTCAAGTACCCCTCCCAGTGGTCTGTGATAGGCCAGGTATGTACCGTGTGGGGAGGAACTAGATGGAAGGGAGAAACACTGAGGAAAATTGTAAAGAGGAGAGGAAGCAATACAATACACTGAACATAGAACATATAGTCAAGACATACAAACATACCCAGAGGCACAGACACGAACACAATTAAAGCAGGAGCACTCTGGGATGTTGCACAAACCATAGCTACTGATGATTCAAATATTGCCCAAACTTCTGTGGAGCAAGTTATGTATGGACTTATTTTCCTCATATGGACAGAAATGGAATATCTTCCACATGCTGTCACATTCTCCCAAAGCAATTATTTGAAGAACAAGAAAATTAAGAGTCAACATTCCAAGTCAACACTTACACCAAATTGGTTCCATATGTACCTAATAAAATAAACAGTAAAAAAACCCAAATTTGCCTTTTATAGTGGAAATAAGATTATGGATATATTATTTTTCATGGGTTATGTTGAACATTAATAACTATATTTCTTACAGAATGAATAAAAGATATCTGCAGAAGGCAACAAAAGGGACATTTCTTATAATAATATTTATTGGAACGCTTTGGGGAAAGTTATCAGTTGGGGCAGTTCATCAAAGAGGTAAGCTGTCTTCTCACATTGACACCATTTAGTCTTGGGCTAATCTGTTAAGTATTCCTTTCATGTGTGGAAATATGGGGCATCTTTGGGGAAATATGGGGCATCACTAAATGGAAATATGGGGCAGTAACAATAGGGCATTGTTTTATATTCTTTAAAACATTTGATTTTTACAACTGAAAGAGTAAAAAAAAAAATAGAGATTGAAATTGCTCATAATGTTATATGGAAATACTGTATTACAAAAGGCTACTGTTAAATTTTAACAGGTAACAGGTAACAGGGTTTGTTTGGTACAATGGTCCAACCATCTTTTAATACATAAGATCATAAAGCTACAGTTGTCTTGGCTGGAAGCTGTGAATGCTGATCAACAATTGTCGCAGCTTCTTGTAGATCTTTGTTAAAACAGCTACAAGAAACAATAAATTATCCCTATTTAGCCCGATTTCTCTAATCTTAGTCCCAATTTTTTTTAAATTGCAGTTATTCACTACTCTATATTATATTACACTATATTAGAATGCTTAAAGCACTAGTGCATTAGGCTGGACTGTAGTGTATTCAATCTGATTCATTTAGTCTCTTATCTCTCCCTATTTATCATAGGAATTACTCTGGGAGTATATTGTTTTTTTTCTAATTTGCCTTCGCCATATCATTAAAGTTTAAAAACCATTTTAGGCTGGGTCCCCATGGGCCAGAAAAATCGCAGCATTTTACAATGCAGGCAAAGTGGATGGGATTCAAGCGAATCCCATGCCCACTTTGCGGTAAAAACCAAAGTGCGGACATGCAACTTTTTTTGCAATGTGCGGCCTCAGCCCTATAGAAATTTGTCAAAGGAAATATAAAAAAGTTATAGCTTTTCGAATGCGTCAATAAAAGAAAGATCGGCCCAATATAGGTTGGTCAGTTCAGGGTTAATGTTTCCATTCATGCTGAACCTTTTCCTCATTGGTCAAACAGTGGCTGCCTATTATTTTATTCATTCTAGATAAAAATATTTAATTACAGACTGTCTATATATATCTAGCTATCTATCTATCTTTAGCCATCTAGCTAAAGCTAGATAGCTATCTTTTTATTGTGTGACTTTTCAACGTCGTAGCATAAAGGGCAGAGGGCTACACACAGATGGCTAGTATGTATAATTTTCAGGAATAGCTGATGTTCTGTCTTGGCAATGCACATGAAAAACCTCATGTGGTGTTCTCAAAATCCCAGTCATTAGCTCTGTTAGTGACACTCACAACACATTATGCCAACATGAGCCCTGTGCAAAAGCTTTGATTTTGTCTAAAATAGGTTAATTAAGCAGCAGGGACAATGATTAAGGAGAAACCAGTTTGTTCAAAGACATACCTGGCTTTTCCATTTGGGATTTATGGTCAGTGTTGGCAATTTCTCCATACTTTAATGAGTAAATATGCGGTATTATTTTTCTTTGTCCAGATTTTGTTTTCTTTTAATATTTTGACTTTGCTGGCAGAAGACTGCTGAACATTGCCGACTGCTAACAATATACCAGTTATGTCTAAAAGGGATAATATTGTCCAAATATACTTATGTTTTTCTAATTACGTTACCACTTACACATTGTCTAACTCACAATATTTGGCCTATTTGCTGATTTATTTCTGTTTTTCTGATCTGATCCCTTTATATGTTTAGGGTATAGCACAAATATCTGGATTAAGATTATTATTATTATTTAGGAGAGTGTTTCATGAACCATGTTTATTCTCAATAAATAAGAAAGAGGATAAATAGCTGAGCAGTAAGGGTCTGACTGTTGAATCCTCCATCGATCCTGATAATGGCAGCTTAAATTCACAACCCCCCCCAGGTTGAATGTAGACATGCCGCTACTGCTGGTTCAGTGGGGACAACCTAAGATAATCAAATTACAGTAATCTTCTGCATTCCAACTAATGTCATTGGGAGCATGGTTGCATCCCATCCAAAAGAAGAACATCTACATTCAACCTACAGTCAGTTGAAGTCAGGCTAAATTTACAATGGGGGAAAGACAACACCATCAAACAGCTATTTCTCCTATGGATAGAGTGCATACTGTATATGGCATAATCTCTTCATTTACTTAATATCAGAATGTGTAGTGACAAAACATTTTACAGTATAAGACATGGATGTATCACAGCATATGCGTGACACCCACATAAAATATATCTACCTACCAAAAAATATAGCCACATCAACTACAGTACATTGTGTTTTTGCTTAAATGCAATAGATCACCTTCTGAGAGCACTCATTGTGCCCTATGTACTGTAACCATAGTAGAAATATGCTTTAAGAAAAAAAATTAATATGCTTGATTATTTTATTGCAAAAACCTGGTGTAAAATATTGATGGCTCCCCCACATACACTTACTTCTATGACTAAGTGGTATATGCATGCTCTGTAACATCTTGTTATGGTCTGGGGATCCCTGACCACGGACTGGCCCCTGACTGATAACTTCTCAGTCCAGTAAAGGAGAAACATATATAAAAAACAATAATAAGTATGAGCAGTTTGGACTTCTAGTGTGGATACTCCTACACCCTGCCTCGCACAACTAGAAGTAGCCATGGGCCCGACTAACTTGCCTGAATGGGCACGAGCACAGCCGGAGAAGTAGCTAACCTACAAAGGGAAATAGAGCCCCTGTCTAGCTTCACGTTTACGAAGGAGAGGCAGATACAGAACAAGCCCCCCACGGATGTCCAGACTTGGACTAACGGTGAACATGAGAACGCAAAAGAATAGGGAGAAAATAAACGTGAAACACAGAATAACTGAACTAAGCAAGGGATAGGAAAAAACAGAACTGAGTATCACACACCCAAAAAAAACCCTACCAAAAAAATTCCAAACCTCCAAACAGAAAAATACCTAGGGTTTGCTGCGCCCGGAACACTATGTCTGGATAGGAGCTCAATACTTAACGAACCAGTCCTGTGTGAACAGGAGCAAGAAACTGGATGGGCCGGGATGCAGATGGTAGCAGCTTCAGACAACAGACCATTTCTGGAGCACTGGAACAGAAGTTTAAGACCGGCATCAGGTAGCATGTACAACAGCCTTATATAGTAAAGAGAAGGCCTCGCCCATGGCCTGTAAAGTATTTAGCACTGCAGAGAACTTAACCCCTTCAGAGGCCAAGACACACCAGGCACTGATCCACCAGGCAACTCACCATGTGATCCACGCCTGAGTGCCAGAGCAGAAACAGCATGTCTGGTGTGAACATTCCCCTGCCGTGCATCAGGTGATTCACGCGCTGAATGCCGTCCGGACACTCTGCGCCTGAACCTAACAGGCCGAGACTGCTGAGACCGGGTCATAACACATCTGCTGTCAATGTTGGATCCTAAGTTATCTGACTGTAGCTTTATAATACAATATTTCATTGTAATTCTGGCTGCTGTGATAAGAAGTCTGCTGAGGAGTGATCTCTACAGAACAGAGAGCGTCAGTCTATTGTGAGACTTAGTGGACATTGCAACTACTTTGTTTTAATATAGCTAGTGACATGGAAACTGAAAATTAAAAAACAAGTTTAAAAACTATCTTGTTAACATTAGATATGGGCAAACATATACAAGAGATTTCTTTTCCAAACATTTATAAAATTGTCCAGCTAGTTTCTTGGCCTGCTAGTTGTTTCAGAACCCACAGTACAATAATTGGAGGCCCAGGCAAGTTGTGGAAAAATAATGAACACTCACCTTTCCTCACCTCTCCTGAATGCCATCTCCTGGTCTTCTTTCCTGGGCATCTTCTGATTTTTTAGGTGACATAAGCAAACCCTGGTCATCATTATGACCTATGATAGAACCTCAATGGTCATGTCTCATGATGTGGACATTGCAAGATTGAGCGCTCAGCAGTGGCCTGGAGACAATGATATCATTAGGAAGTCAGAAGAGAGCAGAAGGTTCTGCATTCATTTGTTATGTGTTCTTCCAGCGTTTCTTTCCAGGCCATTGTCTGTACAGTTTGCTATGGTGATTTCTAGTCTGTTTAAATATACAGACATATAATGAGCTAGGTACACATGCGAATACACATATATGTAGATCTAGATTAAAAACACACTGAGCACAACTTTGTAAATGAGTTGTATTAGAAGAAGATAATCTAAATACTGGAATTATCAGCCTACGGACAATGGACAGTTTAGTAAAATAAAAAAATAAAAAACTTAAAATGTTGTTTCTATATATAATGTCATTATATGTTATTATGGGTTTAGAAAATATAATGATGTAATCCAGATTTTAACATTGATGTCCTATTGTTATAGTATTTTGCTGTGTTTCTCCCGATTATATTTGTACTTTATATTATAACGCTATTGTAATTTATGTTCTCAGACATTTTAACGCTATTGTAATGTATTTTATCAAATTAATAATAGTTATTAGAGATGAGCGAACAGTGTTCTATCGAACACATGTTCGATCGGATATCAGGCTGTTTGATGTGTTCGATTCGAATCGAACATCATGTGGCAAACTCCAAAAAAATTTGATTCCCCTCCCACCTTCCCTGGTGCTTTTTTGCACCAATAACAGCGCAGGGGAGGTGGGACAGGAACTACGACACCGGAGGCATCGAAAAAAATCGGAAAAAGTCATTGGCTGCCGAAATCAGGTGACCTCCATTTTAGACGAATAGTGGATTTCAAATCCGGGTCATATGAGAATGTGAACTTTGTGACTAAGAGACAGAGATAGCTGTACAGGCAGGGATAGCTAGGGATAACCTTTATTTAGGTAGGATTGTTTTTAAAAATAACTTTTTGGGGCTCTATCGGGTGTGTAATTGTGATTTTTGTGATATAAACTTTTTCCCATAGGAATGCATTGGACAGCGCTGATTGGCCAGAGTACGGAATTCGACCAATCAGCGCTGGCTCTGCTGGAGGAGGCGGAGTCTAAGATCGCTCCACACCAGTCTCCATTCAGGTCCGACCTTAGACTCCGCCTCCTCCGGCAGAGCCAGCGCTGATTGGCCGAAGGCTGGCCAATGCGTTCCTATGGGTATGCAGAGACTTAGCAGTGCTGAGCCAGTTTTGCTGAACTACACAGTGTGCCGGTCAGCCCATCTGATATAGCAGAGCCGAGTGTGCACACTCGGCTCTGCTACATCAGATGTAGCAGAGCCGAGGGTGCACTAGAACCCTTATGCACACTCGGCTCTGCTACATCAGATGTAGCAGAGCCGAGGGTGCACTAGAACCCTTATGCACACTCGGCTCTGCTACATCAGATGTAGCAGAGCCGAGGGTGCACTAGAACCCTTATGCACACTCGGCTCTGCTACATCTGATGGGCTGACCGGCACACGGTGTAGTTGAGCAGAACTGGCTCAGCACTGCGAAGTCTCTGCATTCCCATAGGAATGCATTGGCCAGCCTTTGGCCAATCAGCGCTGGCTCTGCCGGAGGAGGCGGAGTCTAAGGTCGGACCTGAATGGAGACTGGTGTGGAGCGATCTTAGACTCCACCTCCTCCAGCAGAGCCAGCGCTGATTGGTCGAATTCCGTACTCTGGCCAATCAGCGCTGGCCAATGCATTCTATTAGCCCGATGAAGTAGAGCTGAATGTGTGTGCTTAGCTCAACTACGCCGGTGGAGTAGTTGAGCTAAGCACACACATTCAGCTCTACTTCATCGGGCTAATAGAATGCATTGGCCAATCAGCGCTGGCCAATGCATTCTATTAGCGTGAGCTGAGTTTGCACAGGGGTTCCAGTGCACCCTCGGCTCTGCTACATCTGATGTAGCAGAGCCGAGTGTGCATAAGGGTTCTAGTGCACCCTCGGCTCTGCTACATCTGATGTAGCAGAGCCGAGTGTTCACACTCGGCTCTGCTATATCAGATGGGCTGACCGGCACACGGTGTAGTTGAGCAGAACTGGCTCAGCACTGCTAAGTCTCTGCATTCCCATAGGAACGCATTCGCCAGCCTTTGGCCAATCAGCGCTGGCTCTGCCGGAGGAGGCGGAGTCTAAGGTCGGACCTGAATGGAGACTGGTGTGGAGCAATCTTAGACTCTGCCTCCTCCAGCAGAGCCAGCGCTGATTGGTCGAATTCCGTACTCTGGCCAATCAGCGCTGTCCAATGCATTCCTATGGGGAAAAGTTAGCTTGCGAAAATTGCAAGCTGACAGGGATTTCCATGAAATAAAGTGACTTTTATGCCCCCAGACATGCTTCCCCTGCTGTCCCAGTGTCATTCCAGGGTGTTGGTATCATTTCCTGGGGTGTCATAGTGGACTTGGTGACCCTCCAGACACGGATTTGGGTTTCCCCCTTAACGAGTATATGTTCCCCATAGACTATAATGGGGTTTGAAACCCGTTCGAACACTCGAACAGTGAGCGGCTGTTCGAATCGAATTTCGAACCTCGAACATTTTAGTGTTCGCTCATCTCTAATAGTTATATATCCCATATTTGTGTTTTTCCTCTAAGGCATGTATCTCTCTATGTGAGACCAGGGTATATTTTATACTGTTTTAATATGTGCTGTTTTGTATTGTAGTTTAAGGTCATGACTAAGGGCTTTAACACCCAAAATGCCTAGGAAAAGACTTGACGGTTCGCACATTTTAATTTGATACAATAAAGATCGGATTGTTTTAAAGGAGATGCAGGAGTCATTTATTTTCCAGTATTCTTAAAATAGGCCATAAATGTGTCATCTGACCCTTAGCAACTAACTGAGCAGAAAAATGCAAGGACTGTGGAATATCTGTGCATGTGGCTTATGCTGCAGCTAAGACCCCACGGGCCGTAATCGCAGCGCTAAAGCGCTTATTTACATGAAGTAGTAGTTGTACATGCACACATAATGCTGTGATAGGCATCTCCTTTTTCAGTGCTAGGAGCTAATGTGCAGTATAAGTTGGAAGACTGCAAATACTTCACATTAGGACTAGGAAAAAAATGCATCACATTTTTTTCACATCGTTTTTCATTGGGTTTTTACTGCATTTTTCTCTGCAATTTTTCTTAGTGAAATTATAGTGAAAGCGCTTGCATTTCCAAAGCTGAAATTTACATGCTGCACCATTGAAAACCCAGCTTTTCCACAGCATTTTATTTCCACAATGTGTAGATGGGATTAACCAGAATCTCATTCACTTTGGTACTATAAAGCGTAGTGTTTTTTTATGCTGTGTTTCAACAACAGGAAAAAAACATTGTGTTTCCACAACGTGTGGTCTCAGCCTTATCCATAAAATGGAACAGACACCGATGAAGCAGATGGAGAACCTGTTGGTAACTTTCAGTTGCACATTCTCCAACCTGCTCTTTATCTACAGTTGTTCTGAATGCATTTTGTACATAAAAGTATTTTGCCAGTATTTCATTTGTTTTTTTGAGTATTCAAAGAGCCTAGCAGGACCTAGTTTAGGGCACTGTATGCTTCCAGTTTCATGCAGAGGCTTTTTCTGTACTATGCAGCTGTTCTGCCATTGAAGCATTGCAGAGTTCCGTGCAGCTTAGTAGTCTGGATCTTTGGGAATATTGCATTTTATTTGACTGCTTTTTTATTTTGGTGGTTATCTTCTTCAAATATGAGTTATTATAATTGTAAAAAATATTCAGTTGAAATCTATTATTTTTGGGTAAAAATAGCCACTTATCTTCTTGCCTCTTCAGCCCAGCATGTTAAAACTGGAACATGTGAAGTTGTGGCTCTTCACAGATGCTGTAATAAGAACAAGATAGAGGAAAGGTCACAGACGGTAAAGTGCTCATGTTTTCCCGGACAAGTGGCAGGAACAACGAGAGCTACTCCATCTTGTGTAGATGGTATGTATATTGACTCAAATGTGCCTGCTTTATATGAATGACGTAAATGGAGACGCTCTTACTACATCATATATAAAGTATTTTTAATGTCTTACCTTTTGCTTTCTATAGTCAATGTATTCAACAGTATATAATCTGTGAACCGAAAACTGTAAGGCAATTCTAATTGTAATAGTTCTAACAGTTAAATTACATATTTTATGTATTATTTATGACAATGCTGATTGTGTGCAATTGTTTTTACATAAATATTCAAGAAAACAATTCTTATTATGTTTTATATTATTATTTATATATATTACAACCTTATAATGCAGCAGAAATTGAATTGTGAGCCATTAATGCTAGCATTTTGGTTTCCATCTTTTGGGTCCACTTGGGGACCCAAAATCGGAAACCCTATCCACTTAAAGAGAATTACCCTCTGAAACCCGCAGACCCCATAGACTATAGTGGGGTCCACTGGGTTTCCACCAAAAACGGCAGAGAGAAAAGTCCTGCCTGCCTATATTAAGCGGAATACTGTCATACTGAGACTCAAATGCTAGTGTGAACCTAGAGTAAGTAAATGAACAAAAGAGAAATCTAGTCAGGCAGGATATACAAAATATCGCCTCCAGAGTTGAAATCTTTGTGGAGGACCATGATATCACTAGACAACACATCTCCATCCTCCAATCCACAATCACAGAGCAATCCTCGTCCCTGCGAAGTATGTCACATCATGTTGAAGACTTGGATAATGGATACGGTGTCTTCCAGAAACTACAGAGGATGTGGATATTCCCCATACCTTAGACGCTATATTCAACCTTATCTTTTATGCCCCTACAACCCGGTATAGTTTTCCCAGCTTTCTACTTGGTGACACTAGTTGCCAGCAGACCCATATGGGAAACTTTTCCGTTACCTGTGACTCCAGAACACTTCCACTTGAGACTCTCTCAGCCATGGGTGCACAGATCTCCCAATAGGAACTTATTGACACATTGAAAGACTTACCTGGAATGAAGGTGTCAGGGCCTGATGGTTTCATGTTTCTCTAGTACAACATATTTAAGGGGGAAGTTGGTGCTGAGGATAGTCTCTTTATTTAACTCCTTCTTGCAGGAGAACACCTATCCTTCTGTCCTTTCTCCAATCACATATAACTTTGTTCCTGAAACCAGGAAAGGACTCAGAGTATTGTTGAACTCTGATCTTAAACTATTCACTATAATGCTGACTGCAAGGGTCAATGTTTGGCTTCCTTCCCTAATACCAGAGAATCAAGTAAGGTTTGTTCCCCTTTGACAGGGTGACAATGCCAGTTGAGCCCTATATCTTATTGACACACTGAATAAGCAGGGGAAGTCAGTGATCCTTCTCAGTTTGGATGCTGTCAAGGCATTTGACTGCCTTAGGTCGCCTGTTATATTTTGAGCTTTACATGCTTATGGCATCTTGGAACCTTTCCTTACCACAATCAAGAGTCTTTATTCTATCCCAACAGCTGCCATTCAATTCAACTCACTCACTTCACATCTCCTACATTCACTATTCGAAACGGTACATGCCAATATTTTCTCCCCTATGATTTGTAATGTTTATTAAACTACACATGGCTCAGATCAGTTGGCGTTTGGACATATGTGGATTCATGGTTAGGTTAAAGTTTCCCTATTTACTGATGATGTCCTTTTGGCTTTAGTAAATCCCCATTTTTCCCTACTCAATCTGCATGATGTTCTCTACACCTATGAAGGCAATTGAGATAACCCTACATTTACATATCCCATCAACTTTACTGCAACTGCTTAAACAGAATTTCAAATGGAAGGAAACATCCTTAAAATAGCTAGGGGTCCACCTTAGCTCCAGATGCTCTATGTGCAAAGCAAACTTCCCTCCCATTTGCTTTGCCCTTGTCCTTTTTTGGTCACTTAGCAGAGGTTAAAATGATCATACTCCCAAAAATATTGTATTATTTTGAAATCCTACCAGTGGCAGTGCCTTTTGGGGAGCTCTCGGTGATGCAGTTGGCCATTTTGGAGGTTATATATCACTCAGAGGATGCTCTCTTTCTGCTATACTCTCTCTTTTGGGCCCTATGCAGTTCCAATGAGATATATGGGTTATTGCAGAAGTCAGTTTACATTAGCTTCCTCATCCATCTTTAATATCCATATTATTCTCGGCATTTCAGCTTGGGAGCATGGCCACTAACATGATGTGTGTTTGGATGGATGTCTTTCCATATTGTTAACCTCTTCACCCTAGAGCTCTATACATTCTTGCACATACAACAGGATTACTCCTTCCTTTCCAACCTAGGCATACTTTTAATACTTTTCTTCTATTTTATGCTAGATACTTTTAGATCACTTATAGTCTTTCCTCCATTGTGTTTGAGAAACTCTGCCATGATGGCACATATGCTAATGGCCTCATATCAGCTATTTATAGTTTACACAATACATTAAGCAGGGCACCCCTTATTTAACATACATATATGATGAAATGGGAATCTATTGTATCCCCAGCTGTGGCATGTTATTTGGTCAGAAGCAGCTAAAAGACATTTATTTGTCCTGTGTATAAGGAAAATATGTTCACTATTTATTAAATGGCCCTCTGAAAGGAATGGGTAAGTGAGCCATCACGCTGCTCCATGACTGCCCCACCTCAGCCAAGACCTTGATAGCAGGTAGCCGGTATCACCCCTTAGTAAGAATGCTCTGCTAACTAGAATGAGAGAACTCCCTCAATAATATCCTGGATCGCTTTCAGATGATATGGGAGCCATAGGACACTTATTGCCTATCTTTGTTGTCATAAGAGATATACATACCTCTTCTGCAGCTTGCCGACACTTTCCCCATTTCTTTCTTTTCTATTCTCTTTTTTTTTTTCTGTTTCCTCACCCTTGTGTATTTTCCCTTGTTGTACATTATAGTCACTCTAGATGTTTTCAGATAAGGTAGCGTTTGGTACTGTTTGTGTTGTTTGTTCTGATAGAGCAGATGTTTCTGTCTTCACTTATGTCAATAGCTGTTCAAGCGGTATCTAGGGCCTATACCCTAGTAATGTAGTGTCCCAATTTTGTCTTGCCCTTGGTCTTTTTCTTGTTTTCTGTTCTTTTCTGTATATGTTGTTTACATTGTCCATACTTTAAACAAAAACAAATACAGCTGAAACAATAAAACAAAAACAAAATCCTTTATTGAAAACTCCTCTTATCCATAATAGCAAATGACAGACAGGAAAACAGTTTTAGGTAAAGGCCACATGTTGCAGAAATGGAGAAATTTGCTAAGATTCTGCAAAGTGGGAACTTAGCCTTAACGTCCTGTGGAGTTTGCAATAAAGACCTCTTTAAACTAACATCATGAGAGTTGGGATCTCCATATTCCTATTCCTGTCAAGGAGAGACAGAAGGCTTTCAACAAGCCTATATCCACAGAAGATCTTTGGTTAGTTCTCCAAGATCAGGGGCGTAACTACCGTGGTAGCAGCAGTAGCAGCTGCCACAGGGCCCGGACCATTAGGGGGCCCGGTGACAGCCGCTACCGCTGCGGTTTTTTTTAAATAGGCTGTTACGGGCCCTATTCACTTGCCGATCTTGGCTGGGCCGGGATCGGCAAGTGACACCGCGGGCCCCACAGGGGCTATCATTATACTCGGGGGTCTTTGCAGACCCCCGAGTATAATGATCGGCGGACCGGAGAGGTAAGGGAACATAAAAAACTGTTACTTACCTCTCCGCGATCCTGCCAGGCCTCCGTCCTACTGTTGTCTGACGTCTCTGACGTCACATGAACCCGGCATGCTTCCCGGGTCATATGACGTCCGACGTCATTAACGAAGGACGCGAGAGGAGGACAGCACAGCACAGGAGCCGGGGAACAGGTAAGAAGCAACAGTGGTTTTTTTTTTAATGTTTTTATTCCCCGGGTCTCCGATTATTATACTCTGGGGTCTGAAAAAACCCCAGAGTATAATAATTGTTTATGGGTGTCCACAGAGGGACACTATTGGGGTTAATACTGTGTGCAGGGGACACTATTGGGGTTAATACTGTGTGCAGGGGCCACTATTGGTGTTAATACTGTGTGCAGGGGCCACTATTGGGGTTAATAGTGTGTGCAGGGGACACTATTGGGGTTAATAGTGTGTGCAGGGGACACTATTGGGGTTAATACTGTGTGCAGGGGACACTATTGGGGATAATACTGTGTGCAGGGGACACTATTGGGGTTAATACTGTGTGCAGGGGACACTATTGGGGTTAATACTGTGTGCAGGGGACACTATTGGGGTTAATACTGTGTGCAGGGGACACTATTGGGGTTAATACTGTGTGCAGGGGACACTATTGGGGTTAATAGTGTGTGCAGGGGACACTATTGGGGTTAATACTGTGTGCAGGGGACACTATTGGGGTTAATACTGTGTGCAGGGGACACTATTGGGGTTAATAGTGTGTGCAGGGACCACTATTGGGGTTAATACTGTGTGCAGGGGACACTATTGGGGATAATACTGTGTGCAGGGGCCACTATTGGGGTTAATACTGTGTGCAGGGGCCACTATTGGGGTTAATACTGTGTGCAGGGGACACTATTGGGGTTAATACTGTGTGCAGGGGACACTATTGGGGTTAATACTGTGTGCAGGGGACACTATTGGGGTTAATACTGTGTGCAGGGGCCAGTAAGGGACATAATAGAGTGCGGAGGAGGGGGTCGGTCGAGGTCTTCGGCGTCAGTTGGGATGGGGGGGGGCCCCATGTCAAAAGTTCGCCACGGGGCCCCGCCATTCCTAGTTACGCCACTGTCCAAGATGTTCCTTCAAAAACTGTGAATAAGTGTTGTCAGGATCTGGGGTTGCTAGGTGGGGTGGCATAGACACACGAGTCCAATTTCTTTAGTCCAAAACAAAGGTAGAGTTTATTTTCACTCAAAAAGGCAGACAAAAGGAAACAATACAAAAATAAATACCTGCCCGGTTAGGCTCTAACTAAACATAGAATAGGTTACCTTACCTAGAATAACAGAAATCCAAAAGCCAGTAGAATCATTCAGGACACAGCTCCAAAAATATGACCTCTCTGTTGGCTCTCTAGCCAAGCTTTGCCAAAGTGTTGTTGCTGAAGCAACTTCTTAAGCCTCCTTCACGAAGAGACTCTCTGCAACTGAGTCGCTGCCAGAACATCCCCAAAGTGTGGACTGGAGGGGGGGTGGAATGACAGGTCCCACTACCAACCTACCTGCCATTCCTAAAAATCCAGCCCAGTAACTGGAACTTTGAAATAACCCTCAGCAGACAATAGTTATCTGCTGAGAACTGTTATTTCTGGAGTTTTCTCATCTCACCCACCTTAGTAGTCTGGGTGAGATGTACACCCCCTCCATTACCTGACCATCCATCGGCTTACAGCATACATAGAAGTAGTTGATTTAGATTTCTCTTTTGAAAACTTACTTAATTTTGTTAATTGTCAAAAATAAACTATTACTACTTTTTTTGAAAATATTCTTACTTTGCTGCATTTTTCCCATGCTTTTTTAAACTTTTGTACCGTGCTGTATACAAAGTTTGATAAAATTGTTGGGCTACATGTCTTCATTTAGATGTTGATTTTGTTGATTATAGCGTCTATAGTGGAACAGAAATGGTGGTGTCAAATGCAACCATGTCTTGATGGAGAGGAATGCAAAGTCCTTCCAGACCAAAAAGGATGGAGCTGTGCCTCAGGTAATAAAGTGAAAACCACAAAGGTGAGTACTAGATTGCATACACATCAATTATTCCAGACAGTTATCATCATCATAGGTTTAAAGGGGTATTCCCAAGTACATAATTATTTTTAAATTTGTAGATAATTAAAAGTTAAACATTTTTGCAAATACAAGTAATTAAACATTTTGCAGAGTTTTAAAGATTTTCTCTAAATATCTTGTGGTCACAGTCTGTTGTCTTGATCAGTTGCCTTGGATACGACCATGAATGCAGGAACCTTCTAAGCTCAGAAAATCAGCCATGATTTCTTTATTGTGGCCGGGATATCTTCTGATACATGTAGTGTCCCTGTCTGATATCCCAGCTACAATAAGAAAATCATAGCTGGGTTCCTGACAAGTCCCAGATCATAGAAAGTTTCTGCATTAGTGGTGGCAACCGATCAAGATAAAAGACTGTCACAACTAAGAAAGTTAGAGAAAATCTTTAAAACTTTGCAGAATTTTTAATTACTTATATTTGCAAAAATGTTTAACTTTTAATTGTCTACAAATACAGATATGATTATGTACATGGGAATACCCCTTTAAGCAATGTTAAAATGAAATTTTATGTTCCAATGCTTTATCATTTATAAATGCAATCTTATATATTATATTATGATATTAATGTAAAAACTAAATTCACTGAAAAAATATCTAGAACGAAAAGATAAAATTTAACTTTTATTTAGTAACAGACTAAAAAAGTATCAAAAAGGTGTTTCAAGAGGCCGAAAACACCAGTGGATCTATGTACTAGGTCACAGAATGGCAGATCGTAAAACGCTACTTGTACCAAAAATTAAATCTAAAAATGACGGTAATTTTCGTATCATAGGCACATATGACAGTCATTACAAAGCTGTTATGAGTACATTGAAAAAACATTGGAGAATTCTCAAATCGGATTCTGACCTGGATGAAGTACTGGGGTCTAGACCTTTGGTAACTTATAGGAGGGGGAAAAACTTAAGGGACAGATTGGTCCACAGCTTCTTACCCCCAGAAGTTGGTAGAGATACTTGGTTAAGCAGAGGACGCACTGTGGGGACCCACAGATGTGGAGGATGCTCTGCTTGCGATTTCATCAATTCTTCCAAAACCTTTGAGAACTATGTCACTAATCAAATGTTCAATTGTCGCGACTTTGCCAATTGCTCCACAATGGGGGTTGTGTATCTATTAAGTTGCCCATGCCCAATGGGTTATGTGGGTAAAACTATTCGGCAATTTAGGAGAAGAATAAGAGATCATGTGTGCGATATTCTGAACGAACGTGACACCCCAGTGGCAAGGCATTTTAAAAGGAGCCATAATTCGGATATCAGATCCATGAAATTTCAGGCCATTGAAGTCGTGAGACCTCATGCTCGTGGTGGAGACTGGGACAATCTGGTCCTGAGAAAAGAAACTCAGTGGATCTACAAATTAGACACCCTTCAGCCGAGTGGAATAAATGAAACTCTCGATTTTTCGTGTTACATTTAATTCAATATATTTTATTAATGTGCTTGTTCTACAAACCATTCTGTTTTTGAAATATATTATTCACTCTCTGCTCAACAATATGGCAGGGTCACTGGAATATGAACTGCTTATCAATAATTGATCTGACCACGGGCTATGGTCAGTAATTTCCCCATTTTTGTATCTTTTATTCAGTCCCCCTACATATCCCCTTGTTCTCCTCCTATGTATATTGCAGTTGTTTTCATGTTTTTCGTGGGTAGATTTCTTACCTGCATACTCTTCATTTAGTCTCCATTCATAGCCAATGCATTCGTAGGTAGCATACTTACCTGCTTACTCTCTCTTTAAATAGTCTATATTCATAGCTATGTGCACTGTACCTTTAGTCCATCATGCTCTTATTTGGGTTAGGTGTATGTGTTAGTATCATATTGACGATCTATGCATTTGATTCCCCTTTCTATCGGGGAACTAAGTTCGTCTTCTGTTTAGTTGCGCATGCGCGGCATTATACAGACGGCCGGGAAATCAAGTCCGTCCTTTACTGCGGTGCGCATGTGTGAGATTCTGCAGTGGATATGTTCCTACGTGCTCGGAGAACTAAGTTAGTCTTCTGTTCAGAAGCGCATTGCATTTTGCAGATGGCCGGGTAATAAAGTTCGTCCTCGTCTGGAGTGCGCATGTGTGGGAATTTGCAGTGTATGTGTTCCTGCGTGCTCGTATTACCGAGCGAAGACACACCTATCGGGCATAATGATTGGAGGAATCGTATGGGTTGGGAGGAGACTGTCCTTTAAAAGTGGGTTGTGTTTGCGGCGCGCTACCGCCGACATCAGTGCGGTCGCGTCTGGTCACAGACATTTGTGATTTGGGTATTAACCCATGCTGAACTATAATTTATTGGCCCCTGATGACTCATAGTTTTGAAGAAATGCAGCGTTGGGCTATTAATAGGTCAGACTATTCAGCTACATGCCTTCTATTAGACAAACAGCAGACGTTTTAGTGCCGCTCACCTAAGCATCTTCAGGCCTGCCAGATCCCGTTGGCGTGGCATTAGGCCAGTAACCTCGGGGGAGACAAGCACTGGAGGGCTTATAGCACACTTGAGTCTGGCACAAGTTTATTACGTGCTGTTTGTCTATTAGGCATTCTCTTTATGGTTGAGGGAGGCAGTGATACATTTAGGTAATGTGCTTTATCCTATTATGTTGCTAGACCCTCAAACATTGTATCGTCTTATCATTGTCTGACTACAAAAGGAGACTCATGATCGTTTGGCACACATGGTTACATCCAGGTGGACAGTGTGACCTAGTACATAGATCCACTGGTGTTTTCGGCCTCTTGAAACACCTTTTTGATACTTTTTTAGTCTGTTACTAAATAAAAGTTAAATTTTATCTTTTCGTTCTAGATATTTTTTCAGTGAATTTACTCTTTATCTAGACATATACGTATTCTGTGCATACAGTGAATAATGTAAAAACTAGGACAGAATAATTCACATTTCAGCTTTTGTAGAAAATGAAGAGCATAAATGATCTGGAGTAGTTTCCTAATATGTTTGAAAAATATATAGTGCTCTGATTTTTAATTTTTTTTAATAATGTACAGTGCACCTTTTCTCCTATGCACATACTAGCACCAATGGCAACTACTATTCCATCCGAAGATCAAGAGTTAACTTGGCTTGGTGAACTAGTAATAAAGGATATAAAACTTATGACATGCTCACATCTGCTTTTGTATTCCATCTGGGGAGAGTCCGTATGATTCGTGCGGGCAGTGCGCGGCAAGCACACAGACCCCATTATAGTCTATTATAGTCTATGAGGTCTGTGTGCTTTTACAACACAGCACTTGCAATTGCGTCAATTGTGTTTCGTTCGGGGGTCTCCATGCGGACTCTTCCCGGACAGAATACAAAAGCAGAATTGAACAGGGCATTATACTTTGGGATACTCTCAAATCTGGAAAAGATCAAGTCTGTTTAAATGTTACAAGAAAAATAGCTCTGGACTCCAAGCTACCACCTACCGTAAGGCTTAGTTCACACGGGAGGGGGGGGGGGGTGGGGGGGCAGATTTTGTCACCGAGAGTGATGCGGGGGGCCGCATCACTCTCAGGTCAAAACCCGCCTGCCACGACTGTCGCTTCCCCCTCTGGAGTCAGCTCAAATGAATGGACCGACTCCAGGGGTTGCTGCCGCCAGGTGGATGCCGCGGTTCAACCAGTCGCGGAATCCGCCTGAAGAAAGGGCAGCTCGCTTCTTTTTTCCGCTAGCGGCAACATGCTGCTCGCGGAAAAAAGAAGCCTGGCGGTCTCCATAGACCACCATTGTGAGGGGCAGATTATGACGTGGATTACACGCCATAAACCGCCCCCTCTGTTCCCGTGTGAACAGGCCCTAAGGTGTTAATCTATGGCACAAGGACTGTGCTAAATGTCCCCTTGGCATTTGGGAATTGTTCCAGTCATGGACATTATGTGGGTTTTGTATGTGTAACTTGTATATAAGACTACACTCACATAGTTAGTTAGGCACTTCCCTCTCTACCCTATACCTATGCCCCTCCCTGTATTCCTGTTCCTTAGTTAGGTAACCTTTTATTATATTTCCCTTGTTTATTATGTTTCCTCTTCATTTTCCACCATGTAAACTGACTCTAAAGATGGTGGCATCTTTAAACCTAATATTATGTAGATCTGGTTAAAAATGAGCAGATCTGCCTAGGAGCCGTTTTCTGACTGCAGCAGAAACGCATTGTGTTTTTCCATAGTGTTTTTTTTTTACAGAATTTCTGCTTATATTAAACCTATGTGGAAAGTGCCAGTGTTTCCATAAATATAACTCACCTGCTGCGATTTGCAAAAAATTGCATTTTTCTGCAGTGTGCATGGGATTAGCCAGAATGCCATCCACTTTGTAGGTAATGTAAAACACAGCGTCTTTTCACCACTAAAAGACAAAGAAGGTTATAATATAATGTAACTAAAAACAGGTCAAAATTATCCAATACAAGGAGAAACAATATATCACTGCAGGATACAGCCAAAATCAGAGTGATAGCTTGACACTTGTTTTCAGTTAACTTAGTTATATATTACCCTTAAACCTGAGAGGCATATACTATAAATTACATCATGTTCTGTACACTGGATAAAGTTTTGATTATACAAGTTTTTTGCAACAAGGGAGGAAGCTGGTTAAATGAGTGTTGCTCAACCTCAACATACCATATATAAAACACTATCATTCAGGAAAATTTGTAATAAAGTTGTCACTATTGTGCATGAAGAGCATGACATAAATCCTACTAAAATGAGAAAAATAGTGATATTATGGCCACGGTACAGTATTTTAGAAATAGAATCAACACATAAATTCACCAGATGAAATGACTTGTAAGTAGACTCACAGCTCTCACTGCTGAGAATTCGAAATTCCCAACCATACTGACTTTAAAACACATCATAATTTCAACAGCCGGTGTGTTCCTCCAGGGAATCCTGATTGCACGTCTGTGAATGGTGTTTCCATAATGATGATGAAAGTGACTTCTGCTTTTAGTTACAAACTGGAAATATTAGAAATATGATGAAATGAAAATCATTAAACTTGTCCGTAAATCGTATTGAGGTGTACACCACAACATGGTATATGTAATAGGTGTGTATATCAAATGTGTTCGCATTAAGTATTCAAAAGGTATGCCGTTCCCCAGTGATGCAAAGTCACCTTGGGTATTATACACCTGCCCTGCATATGGTAAGAGAAAGCGAGCATATTGCTATGTTGCTGTTTTGATATCTACACTTAGCATTCCCAGAAATGCTGATATTTGTGTGTACAATACCATACTTGTCAATGTAATAAAGTAGTAAATAAGTTACTAGATGCTTTGCTAGTTGCTACTGTACATCAAGTAGAAATAATTTTTCTTCACCAATAGGGAAATAATATAATTACTCTTTAGCTCATTATATAGAGATACAAGTCCCAAGAATGGTAATAAACTGTGAATCCTAACTACTAGAGATGAGCGAGTACTGTTCGGATCAGCCGATCTGAACAGCACGCTCACATAGAAATGAATGGACATAGCCGGCACGCGGGGGGTTAAGCGTCCGGCCGCCGTCAAAGCGGAAGTACCAGGTGTATCCATTCATTTCTATGGAGCGTGCTGTTCGGATCGGCTGATCCGAACAGTACTCGCTCATCTCTACTAACTACCAGACAAGTTGCTACCTTAAAGTACAACTAAACTTTTGAACAACTTTTAATATTCTGGCAGTATTTGTGTCAGTCATACATTTTGTAATATACTTTTTTAACAAATTTTGACTTTTTTAGTGAAATCCTATATTACCATTATTTCTCTTGTTGAGAACTGTACTCTCCTTCTTTCTGTTTACAGTATACAGGCTTGTGTATAATGCAGGAAAAATATGGTTGGGGGTTCCCTTAAAAACCTTGAGCAGTTCTACCTGTGTTTCCAGAGATATCATTGATAAGGTCAGAGTCGCTTTATTGCTAAATGACCAATCATCCTGGGTAGCTCTTGTGTTTGGTATTCATTCTTCTCTCAGCTAAAGAATGTATGCTGATGCACTTTTTATTAAAAACACAGGGGTTAAATAGTAGCAGAGAAAAGAAGTGATATAACAACAGCGTAAATTTTCATATTCATTCCTGATTGGTATGGTACAGCTCCATCAAACAGAAAAAGTTTAAGCAGTTCTGTATATAGCCAGCTACTCCCGGTCCTGAGTGGTAACCTTGGGGAGTTGTCTTCTGGCAGCAAGCCAAGCATTTTTTTTTCTTGCACCCATCAGGGATGCATGTGCCATCTTATCATATAACATTATACCAGTTTCAAGCATAAGCAAATATATCTAGCATTCAACTTTTAAGGATAACAATGTTTTTTCATACATTACATGATTATAAACTTGACATCATTATCCTAAATTAAAGATACTGGGATGCAATAAAAGATATGTAACAAGGCTTTGACCTACTATGTGCTATTTACATTACTACTTATGTAGCAGATATTGCCATTTCAACTTCTCCTGGCACCAAGGATTGTATGTGAATGCTGCCTATGTACACAAAGTTACGCTCAGACTCCTTACAATAGAAATCTTTATTTCTTCATGACAAGTCACACCTTAATGAATTCATTCTCATCTTGCAATTGTCATCTAATTGTGTTTGCTCTTTGAAGAGGGAAGGGGGATTACATTTCTATTCCAAATCTGAAAATCAGAATAAATCTCTGGATCAATGTACCATTACTAGTAAGCATACCTTGTAATATTTTTAACCAAACCAGACACTTCGGTAAAATTATTCAACCTTTAACTTTCACAATTTTTTGGGGTAATTCAGTCTCAATTCTTTAACTGAAAAGAACTGCTATCTATGTTGGTGTAAAAATGTAGTTCTAGCCATACTGCTGAGTATAAAATAATCATTAGACAGATCCGTCTATTGACTTTCGATCATTCTAAACATAATTATATGTAAATGCCTTATCTTGTCTATGTATGAATTTATTAACTTATTTATTAATCTGTCTGTTACAGTATTTTTCAATAATATGTTTGTCCGTAAAATTTACACATTCACAAGGAAAAAATGTACACTTAATACGCCACACTGTATGAGAACAGTTTTTGGAGGGCAGATTTTGGTGGAATAGATTTTTTTTATGCTACTTTTCCTTTTTTTCCCCCTATCAGTATGTCTTTGGAGTGTGGGAGGAAACCTAAACACATGGAGTACATACAGACTCCTTGCAGGTTTTGTCCTTGGTTGGATTCAAACCCAGGACTCCAACGCTGCAGTGCTAACCACTGAGCCACCGTGCCACTGCCACTTTTCAATACAATTTTGGTGCCATGTGTTATTTGCAGAACCCATAAAGTAAAAGCAAAATGGAAAGCCCTCAAAAGTGACCCTTTTTTGGAAAATAGACCAACTCTCATCAGCTATTAACCATCAACTAGGTCATTTACATGTTTCGGTAATTGGTGGATGCAGTTAGCATAAAATACTACCCAAATCAGAATATGTAAATCCACTTCTGTTCGCTGTAAGAAAATAGTTAATGAGGCTGTGAATGTAGAAACAAGTCTGTAGTGTTGCTCCTCTGAGATGTGTGACATAATGGTGGTGCAATTATGTAATTGTGTAATAAGCACTAGATCTCATGAGAATGCTAAGGCAGCTGAGAATAAGGAAAGGTATTGTGCATGGCCTTTAAAAATAGCATATTCTCACCATGTAGACATGTGTTTTACTGTAAAAATATAGAATTTTCATATTTAAAAGGGAGCTTTATTTTAGTTACTACCTCTTGTTTTTTATGATGTACCTGGAGGTTCAAGTCTGGTTACGACAACAGATCAAATGGCTTTTCATTACATTTATCCCCCATTTACCTTTTAAAATGTCATATTATTTTTATTGTCTGATGTTAATGTCAATATCAATGTGTTTGAACATTGACAAATACTAGTATTTCCATCAAGATAAGGAACATAGAAATTGCCATTAAACAAGAGTCACAGTAGAATAGAGATAGACTCATAGAGATTCTAAACATTGTGCTGAATTTCCAACACTATGATATTCTTACCATACAAAACAGAAAAAATCTAAAGCCCAGTTCACATCCGTGTTTGGGCCATTCCATTTCCCTCTTCGCATGAAAAATGTGGAGAGAAAAGCTCTGCAAGCAGCACTTCTCTCTCTGCATTTTTCATGCTGCAAACACACAGACCCCATTATAGTCTATGAGGTCCTTGGGTTTCCTAAGGTAACCGCTTTTTAATGCGGATTAGGTTTCCATTCAGGGGGTCCCCAAGCAGACTCCCCGAATGGAAACCCATGTGCAGATGTGAACCGGGCCTTAATCAGGGAACACACAGTAAATGTAAACAGAGCCCATTTCCCTCTGATTCCCCATGACAAGTGGTAACCTCTCAATATTTTGGTACTGCTAGCCTAGAGGGCAGTATATGACACAAGAATTCAAAGATTACCCAAAAGGTAATTCCTGCATCTTAGTACTTAGTACTAGATGTTATGGAGAGTGTATCGGTTGTGTCTGGAGTGTTTCCTTAATACTTCATAAAGTATAAACATAAGTGTAAAATAATTATCTCAAAACATATGATAATATTTATTAGTTATAATGTAAGTCTAATGTTTTTATATTTTCTCTTTTAGGTAACTCGATAGCTGTAAGTAAATAGAGAAATGGGACTCACTGTGGGAAAAGATAAGGCGGAGGAGATCTAGAACCTTCTATAATGCAAATGTTTGTGGAGAACATGTATAACAGAACTTGAGCCAACTGATCTATACAAAAACAATGAGAGCACAAATTCTCCCAAATTTGTGGACTGCACATTTATAGAACACGTATAGAACATTGAGCTGTTGAGTGCATGACTACTGTAGCTCAGCGTGGAAACAAGAAGCGATATCCTATCGATACATTATTTCACAATTCTTTGCAGTAAGAAGACGCTTGATCAACCACATTTTATAATCAGTTCGGAATAAGCGGATCAGACCTTTTCAGCATGCCATAACTTTCATGTTTTACTTATTTGTAATGTTTGCCTTCATAACTGGGTCCATTAAAAGTTTTCAATATTTTTGAATAAGCACAAGTGAGTTAATTCTTCATGATTTTTATGGGCCCCAAAACTTGCGTTGTAGCAATACTGGCTTGTAATATCTACAAAAATACATGTAGAAGCATCTCACAACATAACCGTTCATAGTTTACCTTCAAAACTGCATATGAAGAAAATCCTATCTATATTCTAAATGTGTGACATTATCCATATGTATTAGTTTTATTTGCCTTATTTTATACATTTTGGTACTTTTTCTTTAGGCTTTTTTATCTGCAAGCAGTAATTGGTTAAAAGTTGACTGTTCTTAGGACAGTTTTTTTTATACTTGCCATATAATGTGAGGAGTTTGCAGATGTATGGTTGATTGTGTCGAATAATCTGGAAATCCTTGTTTTAAGTCTTATCCTTTAGGCTAAGGCCCCACTTTGCGGAAACGCAGTTTTTTTTTGTTGCAGATTTTGCTGCAGTTTTATGAGCCAAAGCCAGGATTGGTTTGAGGTCAAAGTAGAAGTAGAAGTACTTCCTATATATTTCTTATTACTTTTGTAGCCATTCTTGACTTTGGAAAAAAAAAGAAACACAACAAAATCTGCAACAATAAAAGCTGCGTTTTTGCAACATGGGGCCTCAGCCTTTAGTAGCTTTATCTTATTGATGTCTGAACTTTGGGTTTGTTATTTTAATTCATTGTATCATTTACATTAGTATGTATTGACTTCATAAAGCCTTAAAAGTCATGACTTCTGCTTGGTAGATTTAGAGATGATGTATGAATCTGAGAATAGTCTATTTTTGAAAATAAATGAAAATGTTGACCTGCAAGTAAGATTGATCACAATGCGACATAAAGGACAGTGATATGTAATATTCATAGAAGATTTGTAGACTAGTTTTGAAAACTTAATTGTTCGATATGAGAACATTCAATGTATTTTCTAGATATTACTAGTTTATGCTATTTCACACAGTGTAGATTTGGTCTGTATTTTTAAACCCAAACTCAGAAGTGCATACTAGAACACAAATGTGCAATACAGAACCCTGAAAATAGACTTTGCATTTTCCCTCTGCACACACCTTTATATATATATATATATATATATATATATATATATATATATATATATATATATAGATACAAAATAAGCACTGTGTGAAATAGGTCTGAGGCTTAAGTCCATTCAGGCACAAAAAACAGAATTGCAGTTAACACCAGTATCGCACTCCATCCGCCACATGTCACAGGGATCTTCCCATGAACAATTACAAGTCCAACGTTTTTGCAAATGTAAATAGATGGTCCCCCACACTGGAATTGAAACCTATACCGGTTGTACACTGGCTGGATTCAGTTAATAATGCCAGTTTTTTGGCGCAAGTTAAATTTACGTGATCGAAGTCATGATAAATTGGCCCCATTGAGTTTTCTTTAAGTGTTCTCACATATTGGTAACCAGTAATGTTTTCTTTAGCGACTAGTGGGGTCAAAACCATGATGATTGATTAATTTTTATTTTTTACTCTTCAAGTAACTGAATAAAAAAAACAGAAGCATTCCAAAGCTGTTACTCAACTTCTCATAACTCAGCTTCCTGAATTTGGGATGATATCAGGGTTATTGTGGTTAGCAGGAATTCTGCTTTAGACTAAGGCCCTACGTAGTGAAGCGCAGTAAAAACAAAAAACTGCCCACAAAAACAGAGCAGAAACGCATTGTGTTTTATTCTGCAGCATTTCTCATTGCATTTTTGCAGCATTTTCCTGTACGGTCTGCCCCTACTTACCTGTATGGAAAATCCACCATTTCTGCAGGTATAATTGACATGCTGCGATTTCCAAAAACTAAAGCATTTTTTAAAAAGCGTACCTTTTCTGCTGATTATTTTTCTGCAATGTGTGGATGGGATTACTGTAAAATACAGCATTTTTTGCCTGCGTTTTCGCAATGTGGGGCTTCAGCCTTAAAGTTATTTAACATTTCAAGTTATTTGTCACTTACATTAACCATGTATTACAATTCTATGAAGTAGGTCTCAGCTATAAGAGTGAAAAAGTGAACTGAAACTTAAGCAGGTTTTTACTTTAAGGACTGTATGATAACAGCTAGTCCTATATGGGGATGTGTGATGGATAATTGGGTAATAATAATGAGTGTACATAATAGATACAAATGCTTGCTGCACTATGGTCATTACATTCCACACATTTAACCTGACCAGTAGTTTCACTGATCAGTGATGTGTCTGGCTAATACTATAATTTACCAACTATGGGCCTACGACAAGTAAACATAGACTGAATGAACCTTGCTCTGCTATGCCTATCATTGGTTGTTAATTCCGAAATAAACGCACTTGTATTTTATCATTATCTAGATTATACTGAAGTGAACATTTCTAAGCTCTGCTTACATTTTCATTAGGATAACATCCTCTGTTCTAGTTTGGTACAGTATTTCTAATGTGTCCATATGGATGTGTGTTATTTTGAGAGGTCTGGTGACTATGGTGGTAGGGTTCTTTTTTTTATACATAAAAGGCAATTGTAAAGTCTAGTTGATTTAACTCTATATTTGAATTAAAGTACATGTCACGCTTTCAACATTTGCCTGATTGTGTCTATTTTAATTCAGTTTTAAGATGGTCAATGGACTCTATAGTTGTATATCTGAGGTAGAGGTGACAAGGCTAATTTGATGTCCAACACATACTGTAATTTACTCAGAAGACTCCAGGTATGTAGAAGACTGTATTCCAGATGGTATATGTTATCTTATAAAGAAACTCAAACATGGCTCTCCTTTCAGTCAGTAAAACTATTGTCATCCTTAAAGGGGAATTGGCCAAGTAAGCAGTCAACTTCCTCTGAATGACTCTATGACTACTAGAGATGAGGGAGTAGTACTTGATTGAGTAGGTATTCGATCAAATACTACGGTATTCAAAATACTTGTACTTGATCGAGTACCGCTCGCTATTCGAATGGAAAAGTTCGATGCAGAACCAGCATTGATTGGCTGAATGCTATACAGTCGGCCAATCAACGCTGGTTCTTCTCCTACCTTTAGAAGTCTTCTCCGTGCAGCTTCCCCGCGGCGTCTTCCGGCTCTTCATTCACTCTGCCAGGCATCGGACCTGGGCAGAGTCGACTGCGCATGTCACATCGCCATGAGTAAGGGACGGATGTCCTGAAACGCGTAGGCTTGTTGATTCTTTTCAAAACATGCGTTTACTTATGGAATCTACCATGTAAGTGCTTTATTTTTTCTACATCTGGTACTATTTTTTAATGTTTTCGAAATAAATACTATGTTTTAAAAATACCTTTTTTGTGCTGAAGATTGTTTGTTTTTTTGACTGCGCATGTCCGCTTGTAGTGCGGGCATGCGCAGTCGGCTCTGCCCAGGCCCGATGCCTGGCAGAGTGAATGAAGAGCCGAAAGACGCCACGGGGACGCTGCAAGGAGAAGACTGCACGGAGGATCCAGCCCGACCCTCACTCGTGGACTTGGTAAGTATAATTTGATTGAATGTTGCCTGAAACGAGCATTTTCTCCCCCTAGAGTATAATAGGGTTCGATATTCAATTCTAGTAGTCGAAAATTGAGGGGCTACTTGAAACGAATATCGAATATCGAACATTTTACTGTTCGCTCATCTCTAATGACTATAGATGAGATTTACAGCGTTGTATTCATAAAATGTCAGGAGAAAAGAAAAGGACTAAAATATACCATATACTTGAAGTAAACAACATACCCTGAGCAAATCACAGTCGGCTTAAATGTAGTTTTCACTTGTGTACCCTATAAATTAAATGGACACTTCTACAATTTTTTGTCTATCCCCCTATTCGAAAAGGAGTCTGTGTATAGTATAATATTATTGAATAACTTACTGTGATGTGCTTCCCTCGCTGACCTCTCTGTTTTTTTAAGCATGCAGGGGGTTATTTATCAAGACAGGTGTTTTGGTATCCCTCTGTGCTTGCATAGAATGTGTCCAACGAGGTGCATCCTCTGGTCTCTGTGCACCTAGTCTGAAATATATTCCAGTTGTAACTAGAGATGAGCGAACAGTGTTCTATCGAACTCATGTTCGATCGGATATTAGGCTGTTCGGCATGTTCGAATCGAATCGAACACCGCGTGGTAAAGTGCGCCATTACTCGATTCCCCTCCCACCTTCCCTGGCGCCTTTTTTGCTCCAATAACAGCGCAGGGTAGGTGGGACAGGAACTACGACACCGGTGACGTTGAGAAAAGTAGGCAAAACCCATTGGCTGCCGAAAACATGTGACCTCTAATTTAAAAGAACAGCGCCGCCCAGGTTCGCGTCATTCTGAGCTTGCAATTCACCGAGGACGGAGGTTTCCGTCCAGCTAGCTAGGGCTTAGATTCTGGGTAGGCAGGGACAGGCTAGGATAGGAAGGAGAAGACAACCAACAGCTCTTGTAAGAGCTAAATTCCAGGGAGAAGCTTGTCAGTGTAACGTGGCACTGACGGGCTCAATCGCCGCAACCCAGCTTTCCCAGGATCCTGAATGGAATACACTGTCAGTGTATTCCCGTATACCCGATATATACCCCGATACCCGTTCCAACGGTGTGCCCCCCCACCTTCACCTCAGAAATACCCTGCAAGTCCCCTAGCAATAGAATTGGGGCTATATACACCCACAATTTTTACTACTGGTATACAGTGCCATTGTCTGACTGGGAATTCAAAGAATATATTGGGAATACAAATACCCTCATTTCTTGCTACTGCCATATAGTGCCAGTGTCTGACTGGTAATTCAAAGAATATATTGGGGTTACGTGCACCCACAATTTTTACTACTGGTATACAGTGCCATTGTCTGACTGGGAATTCAAAGAATATATTGGGAATACAAATACCCTCATTTCTTGCTACTGCCATATAGTGCCAGTGTCTGACTGGGAATTCAAAGAATATATTGGGGTTACGTGCACCCACAATTTTTACTACTGGTATACAGTGCCATTGTCTGACTGGGAATTCAAAGAATATATTGGGAATACAAATACCCTCATTTCTTGCTACTGCCATATAGTGCCAGTGTCTGACTGGGAATTCAAAGAATATATTGGGGTTACGTGCACCCACAATTTTTACTACTGGTATACAGTGCCATTGTCTGACTGGGAATTCAAAGAATATATTGGGAATACAAATACCCTCATTTCTTGCTACTGCCATATAGTGCCAGTGTCTGACTGGGAATTCAAAGAATATATTGGGGTTACGTGCACCCACAATTTTTACTACTGGTATACAGTGCCATTGTCTGACTGGGAATTCAAAGAATATATTGGGGTTATAAATACCCTCATTTCTTGCTACTGCCATATAGTGCCAGTTTCTGACTGGTAATTCAAAGAATATATTGGGGTTACGTGCACCCACAATTTTTACTACTGGTATACAGTGCCATTGTCTGACTGGGAATTCAAAGAATATATTGGGAATACAAATACCCTCATTTCTTGCTACTGCCATATAGTGCCAGTGTCTGACTGGGAATTCAAAGAATATATTGGGAATACAAATACCCTCATTTCTTGCTACTGCCATATAGTGCCAGTTTCTGACTGGTAATTCAAAGAATATATTGGGGTTACGTGCACCCACAATTTTTACTACTGGTATACAGTGCCATTGTCTGACTGGGAATTCAAAGAATATATTGGGGTTATAAATACCCTCATTTCTTGCTACTGCCATATAGTGCCAGTTTCTGACTGGTAATTCAAAGAATATATTGGGGTTACGTGCACCCACAATTTTTACTACTGGTATACAGTGCCATTGTCTGACTGGGAATTCAAAGAATATATTGGGAATACAAATACCCTCATTTCTTGCTACTGCCATATAGTGCCAGTTTCTGACTGGTAATTCAAAGAATATATTGGGGTTACGTGCACTCACAATTTTTACTACTGGTATACAGTGCCATTGTCTGACTGGGAATTCAAAGAATATATTGGGAATACAAATACCCTCATTTCTTGCTACTGCCATATAGTGCCAGTTTCTGACTGGTAATTTAAAGAATATATTGGGGTTACGTGCACCCACAATTTTTACTACTGGTATACAGTGCCATTGTCTGACTGGGAATTCAAAGAATATATTGGGGTTATAAATACCCTCATTTCTTGCTACTGCCATATAGTGCCAGTTTCTGACTGGTAATTCAAAGAATATATTGGGGTTACGTGCACCCACAATTTTTACTACTGGTATACAGTGCCATTGTCTGACTGGGAATTCAAAGAGTATATTGGGAATACAAATACCCTCATTTCTTGCTACTGCCATATAGTGCCAGTGTCTGACTGGGAATTCAAAGAATATATTGGGGTTACGTGCACCCACAATTTTTACTACTGGTATACAGTGCCATTGTCTGGCTGGGAATTCAAAGAATATATTGGGGTTATAAATACCCTCATTTCTTGCTACTGCCATATAGTGCCAGTTTCTGACTGGTAATTCAAAGAATATATTGGGGTTACGTGCACCCACAATTTTTACTACTGGTATACAGTGCCATTGTCTGACTGGGAATTCAAAGAATATATTGGGAATACAAATACCCTCATTTCTTGCTACTGCCATATAGTGCCAGTGTCTGACTGGGAATTCAAAGAATATATTGGGGTTACGTGCACCCACAATTTTTACTACTGGTATACAGTGCCATTGTCTGACTGGGAATTCAAAGAATATATTGGGAATACAAATACCCTCATTTCTTGCTACTGCCATATAGTGCCAGTGTCTGACTGGTAATTCAAAGAATATATTGGGGTTACGTGCACCCACAATTTTTACTACTGGTATACAGTGCCATTGTCTGACTGGGAATTCAAAGAATATATTGGGAATACAAATACCCTCATTTCTTGCTACTGCCATATAGTGCCAGTGTCTGACTGGGAATTCAAAGAATATATTGGGGTTACGTGCACCCACAATTTTTACTACTGGTATACAGTGCCATTGTCTGACTGGGAATTCAAAGAATATATTGGGAATACAAATACCCTCATTTCTTGCTACTGCCATATAGTGCCAGTGTCTGACTGGGAATTCAAAGAATATATTGGGGTTACGTGCACCCACAATTTTTACTACTGGTATACAGTGCCATTGTCTGACTGGGAATTCAAAGAATATATTGGGGTTATAAATACCCTCATTTCTTGCTACTGCCATATAGTGCCAGTTTCTGACTGGTAATTCAAAGAATATATTGGGGTTACGTGCACCCACAATTTTTACTACTGGTATACAGTGCCATTGTCTGACTGGGAATTCAAAGAATATATTGGGAATACAAATACCCTCATTTCTTGCTACTGCCATATAGTGCCAGTGTCTGACTGGGAATTCAAAGAATATATTGGGGTTACGTGCACCCACAATTTTTACTACTGGTATACAGTGCCATTGTCTGACTGGGAATTCAAAGAATATATTGGGAATACAAATACCCTCATTTCTTGCTACTGCCATATAGTGCCAGTGTCTGACTGGGAATTCAAAGAATATATTGGGGTTACGTGCACCCACAATTTTTACTACTGGTATACAGTGCCATTGTCTGACTGGGAATTCAAAGAATATATTGGGAATACAAATACCCTCATTTCTTGCTACTGCCATATAGTGCCAGTGTCTGACTGGGAATTCAAAGAATATATTGGGAATACAAATACCCTCATTTCTTGCTACTGCCATATAGTGCCAGTTTCTGACTGGTAATTCAAAGAATATATTGGGGTTACGTGCACCCACAATTTTTACTACTGGTATACAGTGCCATTGTCTGTCTGGGAATTCAAAGAATATATTGGGGTTATAAATACCCTCATTTCTTGCTACTGCCATATAGTGCCAGTGTCTGACTGGGAATTCAAAGAATATATTGGGGTTACGTGCACCCACAATTTTTACTACTGGTATACAGTGCCATTGTCTGACTGGGAATTCAAAGAATATATTGGGGTTATAAATACCCTCATTTCTTGCTACTGCCATATAGTGCCAGTTTCTGACTGGTAATTCAAAGAATATATTGGGGTTACGTGCACCCACAATTTTTACTACTGGTATACAGTGCCATTGTCTGACTGGGAATTCAAAGAGTATATTGGGAATACAAATACCCTCATTTCTTGCTACTGCCATATAGTGCCAGTGTCTGACTGGGAATTCAAAGAATATATTGGGGTTACGTGCACCCACAATTTTTACTACTGGTATACAGTGCCATTGTCTGACTGGGAATTCAAAGAATATATTGGGGTTATAAATACCCTCATTTCTTGCTACTGCCATATAGTGCCAGTTTCTGACTGGTAATTCAAAGAATATATTGGGGTTACGTGCACCCACAATTTTTACTACTGGTATACAGTGCCATTGTCTGACTGGGAATTCAAAGAATATATTGGGAATACAAATACCCTCATTTCTTGCTACTGCCATATAGTGCCAGTGTCTGACTGGGAATTCAAAGAATATATTGGGGTTACGTGCACCCACAATTTTTACTACTGGTATACAGTGCCATTGTCTGACTGGGAATTCAAAGAATATATTGGGAATACAAATACCCTCATTTCTTGCTACTGCCATATAGTGCCAGTGTCTGACTGGGAATTCAAAGAATATATTGGGGTTACGTACACCCACAATTTTTTACTACTGGTATACAGTGCCATTGTCTGACTGGGAATTCAAAGAATATATTGGGAATACAAATACCCTCATTTCTTGCTACTGCCATATAGTGCCAGTGTCTGACTGGTAATTCAAAGAATATATTGGGGTTACGTGCACCCACAATTTTTACTACTGGTATACAGTGCCATTGTCTGACTGGGAATTCAAAGAATATATTGGGAATACAAATACCCTCATTTCTTGCTACTGCCATATAGTGCCAGTGTCTGACTGGGAATTCAAAGAATATATTGGGGTTACGTGCACCCACAATTTTTACTACTGGTATACAGTGCCATTGTCTGACTGGGAATTCAAAGAATATATTGGGAATACAAATACCCTCATTTCTTGCTACTGCCATATAGTGCCAGTGTCTGACTGGGAATTCAAAGAATATATTGGGGTTACGTGCACCCACAATTTTTACTACTGGTATACAGTGCCATTGTCTGACTGGGAATTCAAAGAATATATTGGGGTTATAAATACCCTCATTTCTTGCTACTGCCATATAGTGCCAGTTTCTGACTGGTAATTCAAAGAATATATTGGGGTTACGTGCACCCACAATTTTTACTACTGGTATACAGTGCCATTGTCTGACTGGGAATTCAAAGAATATATTGGGAATACAAATACCCTCATTTCTTGCTACTGCCATATAGTGCCAGTGTCTGACTGGTAATTCAAAGAATATATTGGGGTTACGTGCACCCACAATTTTTACTACTGGTATACAGTGCCATTGTCTGACTGGGAATTCAAAGAATATATTGGGAATACAAATACCCTCATTTCTTGCTACTGCCATATAGTGCCAGTGTCTGACTGGGAATTCAAAGAATATATTGGGGTTACGTGCACCCACAATTTTTACTACTGGTATACAGTGCCATTGTCTGACTGGGAATTCAAAGAATATATTGGGAATACAAATACCCTCATTTCTTGCTACTGCCATATAGTGCCAGTGTCTGACTGGGAATTCAAAGAATATATTGGGAATACAAATACCCTCATTTCTTGCTACTGCCATATAGTGCCAGTTTCTGACTGGTAATTCAAAGAATATATTGGGGTTACGTGCACCCACAATTTTTACTACTGGTATACAGTGCCACTTTCTAACTAGGAATTCAAAATGCGCAAGGCTCCCGGAAAGGGACGTGGACGAGGCCGTGGGCGAGGTCGGGGGAATGGTTCTGGGGAGCAAGGTAGCAGTGAAGCCACAGGGCGTCCCGTGCCTACTCCTGTGGGGCAGCAAGCATTGCGCCACTCCACAGTGCCAGGGTTGCTTGCCACATTAACTAAACTGCAGGGTACAAACCTTAGTAGGCCCGAGAACCAGGAACAGGTCTTGCAATGGCTGTCAGAGAACGCTTACAGCACATTGTCCAGCAGCCAGTCAGACTCTGCCTCCTCTCCTCCTATTACCCAACAGTCTTGTCTTCCTTCCTCCCAAAATTCCGAAGCTTTACAGAACAATAACCCAAACTGTCCCTGCTCCCCAGAGCTGTTCTCCGCTCCTTTCATTGTCCCTCAACCTGCCTCTCCACGTCACGATTCCACGAACCTAACAGAGGAGCATCTGTGTCCAGATGCTCAAACACTAGAGTCTCCTCCATCTCCGTTCGATTTGGTGGTGGATGACCAGCAACCCACCCTCATCGACGATGATGTGACGCAGTTGCCGTCAGGGCATCCAGTTGACCGGCGCATTGTGCGGGAGGAGGAGATGAGACAGGAGTTGGAAGAGGAAGTGGTGGATGATGAGGACACTGACCCGACCTGGACAGGGGGGATGTCAAGCGGGGAAAGTAGTGTGGATGTTGAGGCAGGTGCAGCACCAAAAAGGGTAGCTAGAGGCAGAGGCAGAGGTCAGCAGCTTAGGCGAAGCCAGGCCACACCCGGAATCTCCCAAGATGTTCCAGTTCGTACCCAGCCCCGAAAAACTCCCACCTCGACGGCACGTTTCTCGAAGGTGTGGAGTTTTTTCAAGGAATGCGCCGAGGACAGATATAGTGTTGTCTGCACAATTTGCCTCTCGAAATTGATTAGGGGCTCTGAGAAGAGCAACCTGTCCACCACTTCAATGCGCCGTCATTTGGAATCCAAGCACTGGAATCAGTGGCAGGCAGCAACGGCAGGACAAAGGCCGCCTGCCGTTCACGCCACTGCCACTGCCTCTGCCACTGCCTCTGCCTCTGCCACTGCCACTGCTGACTGTGCTGGCGATGCACTCCAGAGGACGAGCCAGGACACCACTTCATCTGCCTCCGCCACTTTGTTGACTTCTACCTCATCCTCCCCTGGTCCTGTCTTATCTCCTTCTCCTGCACCATCAAAGGCACCATCAGGCGTTTCTTTACAACAACCCACCATCTCTCAGACATTGGAGCGGCGGCAGAAATACATTGCTAACCACCCACACGCGCAAGCCTTGAACGCCAACATCGCTAAACTGCTGGCCCAGGAGATGTTGGCGTTCCGGCTTGTTGAAACTCCCGCCTTCCTGGACCTGATGGCAACTGCGGCACCTCGCTATGCCGTCCCTAGCCGTCACTACTTCTCCCGGTGTGCCGTCCCCGCCTTGCACCAGCACGTGTCACTCAACATCAGGCGGGCCCTTAGTTCCGCGCTTTGCACAAAGGTCCACTTGACCACCGACGCGTGGACAAGTGCATGCGGACAGGGACGCTACATTTCACTGACGGCACACTGGGTGAATGTAGTTGAGGCTGGGACTGCTTCCCAAACTGGCCCGGTGTACCTCGTCTCCCCGCCTAACATTCCTGGCAGGGACACGAGAAGAACACCCCCCTCCTCCTCCTCCTCTACCGCCTCCTCCTCCGCCACCGCCTCCTCCTCCGCCACCGCCTCCTCCTCCGCTGTTAGATTGACCCCAGCTACGAGTTGGAAACGTTGCAGCACTGGCGTTGGTAGACGTCAGCAGGCTGTGCTGAAGCTGATCAGCTTGGGGGACAGACAGCACACTGCCTCCGAGGTGAGGGATGCCCTCCTCGATGAGACGGCAATATGGTTTGAGCCGCTGCACCTGGGCCCAGGCATGGTCGTTTGTGATAACGGCCGGAACCTGGTAGCAGCTCTGGAGCTTGCCGGACTCCAACATGTTCCATGCCTGGCCCACGTCTTCAACCTAGTGGTGCAACGTTTCCTAAAGAGCTACCCCAATGTTCCAGAGCTACTGGTGAAAGTGCGGCGCATGTGCGCCCACTTTCGCAAGTCGACAGTAGCCGCTGCTAGCTTAAAATCTCTCCAGCAACGCCTGCATGTGCCACAACACCGGCTTTTGTGCGACGTCCCCACACGCTGGAACTCAACGTTTCAGATGTTGAATAGAGTGGTTGAGCAGCAGAGACCTTTGATGGAATACCAGCTACAAAACCCTAGGGTGCCACAAAGTCAGCTGCCTCAGTTTCACATCCATGAGTGGCCATGGATGAGAGACCTTTGTGACATCCTACGGGTCTTTGAGGAGTCCACAAGGAGGGTGAGCACTGAGGATGCGATGGTGAGCCTTACAATCCCGCTCTTGTGTGTTCTGAGAGAATCCCTGATTGACATCAGGGATAACTCAGATCACACAGAGGAGTTAGGGATAGCATCCGATCCGTCACAGCTGGAGAGTAGGTCCACACATCTGTCCGCTTCACTGCGTTTAATGGAGGAGGAGGAGGAGGAGGAAGAAGAGTTGTCCGATGATGTGATGGTGATACAGGAGGCTTCCGGGCAACTTCGAATCGTCCCATTGTTGCAGCGCGGATGGGTAGACATGGAGGATGAGGAGGAAATGGAGATTGAACTTTCCGGTGGGGCCAGAGGAGTCATGCCAACTAACACTGTGGCAGACATGGCTGAGTTCATGTTGGGGTGCTTTACAACCGACAAGCGTATTGTCAAAATCATGGAGGACAACCAGTACTGGATCTTTGCTATCCTTGACCCCCGGTATAAAAACAACATCTCGTCTTTTATTCCGGTAGAGGGGAGGGCCAATCGCATCAATGCTTGCCACAGGCAATTGGTGCAGAATATGATGGAGATGTTTCCAGCATGTGACGTTGGCGGCAGGGAGGGCAGTTCCTCCAGTAGGCAACCAAGTTCTCACCGGTCCACACAAACGAGGGGCACACTGTCTAAGGTCTGGGACACCTTGATGGCACCCCCTCGCCAAAGTGCCGCCACGGAGGGTCCTAGTGTCACCAGGCGTGAGAAGTATAGGCGCATGTTGCGGGAATACCTTTCCGACCACAGCCCTGTCCTCTCCGACCCCTCTGCGCCCTACACGTATTGGGTGTCGAAGTTGGACCTGTGGCTTGAACTTGCCCTATATGCCTTGGAGGTGCTGTCCTGTCCTGCCGCCAGCGTCCTATCTGAGAGGGTGTTCAGTGCAGCCGGTGGCATCATCACTGACAAGCGCACCCGTCTGTCAGCTGAGAGTGCCGACCGGCTCACTTTGATAAAAATGAACCACCACTGGATAGAGCCTTCATTTTTGTGCCCACCTGTGTAAAGCACCCCAACATGAAACTCCATGTCTGTACTCAACCTCTCCAATTCCTCCGCATCCTCATACTCATCCACCATAAGCGTTGCACAATTCTGCTAATACTAGGCTCCCTCCAACATGATTTCCCCCAACTCTGCTGGTTAGAGGCTCCCTCCACCCTGATTTCCACCAACTCTGCTGGTTAGAGGCTCCCTCCACCCTGCTTTCCCACAACTCTGCTGGTTAGAGGCTCCCTCCACCATGAATTTGCCCAAACTGGGCTGTTTAGAGGCTCCCTCCACCATGAATTGGTCCAAACTGGGTTTTTTAGAGGCTCCCTCCACCATGAATTGGTCCAAACTGGGCTGTTTAGAGGCTCCCTCCACCATGAATTTGCCCAAACTGGGCTGTTTAGCGGCTCCCTCCACCATTAATTGGTCCAAACTGGGCTGGTTAGAGGCTCCCTCCACCATGAATTTGCCCAAACTGGGCTGTTTAGAGGCTCCCTCCACCATGAATTTGCCCAAACTGGGCTGGTTAGAGGCTCCCTCCACCATGAATTGGTCCAAACTGGGTTTTTTAGAGGCTCCCTCCACCATGAATTTGCCCAAACTGGGCTGTTTAGAGGCTCCCTCCACCATGAATTGGTCCAAACTGGGCTGTTTAGAGGCTCCCTCCACCATTAATTGGTCCAAACTGGGCTGGTTAGAGGCTCCCTCCACCATGAATTTCCCAAAACTTGGCTGTTTAGAGGCTCCCTCCACCATTAATTGGTCCAAACTGGGCTGGTTAGAGGCTCCCTCCACCATGAATTTGCCCAAACTGGGCTGTTTAGAGGCTCCCTCCACCATGAATTGGTCCAAACTGGGTTTTTTAGAGGCTCCCTCCACCATGAATTGGTCCAAACTGGGCTGTTTAGAGGCTCCCTCCACCATGAATTTGCCCAAACTGGGCTGTTTAGCGGCTCCCTCCACCATTAATTGGTCCAAACTGGGCTGGTTAGAGGCTCCCTCCACCATGAATTTGCCCAAACTGGGCTGTTTAGAGGCTCCCTCCACCATGAATTTGCCCAAACTGGGCTGGTTAGAGGCTCCCTCCACCATGAATTGGTCCAAACTGGGGTTTTTAGAGGCTCCCTCCACCATGAATTGGTCCAAACTTGGCTGTTTAGAGGCTCCCTCCACCATGAATTGGTCCAAACTGGGGTGGTTAGAGGCTCCCTCCACCATTAATTGGTCCAAACTGGGCTGGTTAGAGGCTCCCTCCACCATTAATTGGTCCAAACTGGGCTGGTTAGAGGCTCCCTCCACCATGAATTGGTCCAAACTGGGGTTTTTAGAGGCTCCCTCCACCATGAATTGGTCCAAACTTGGCTGTTTAGAGGCTCCCTCCACCATTAATTGGTCCAAACTGGGCTGGTTAGAGGCTCCCTCCACCATGAATTGGTCCAAACTGGGTTTTTTAGAGGCTCCCTCCACCATGAATTGGTCCAAACTGGGGTTTTTAGAGGTTCCCTCCACCATGAATTGGTCCAAACTGGGCTGTTTAGCGGCTCCCTCCACCATTAATTGGTCCAAACTGGGCTGGTTAGAGGCTCCCTCCACCATGAATTTGCCCAAACTGGGCTGTTTAGAGGCTCCCTCCACCATGAATTTGCCCAAACTGGGCTGGTTAGAGGCTCCCTCCACCATGAATTGGTCCAAACTGGGGTTTTTAGAGGCTCCCTCCACCATGAATTGGTCCAAACTTGGCTGTTTAGAGGCTCCCTCCACCATTAATTGGTCCAAACTGGGCTGGTTAGAGGCTCCCTCCACCATGAATTGGTCCAAACTGGGTTTTTTAGAGGCTCCCTCTACCATGAATTTGCCCAAACTGGGCTGTTTAGAGGCTCCCTCCACCATGAATTGGTCCAAACTGGGCTGGTTAGAGGCTCCCTCCACCATGAATTTCCCAAAACTTGGCTGTTTAGAGGCTCCCTCCACCATTAATTGGTCCAAACTGGGCTGGTTAGAGGCTCCCTCCACCATGAATTTGCCCAAACTGGGCTGTTTAGAGGCTCCCTCCACCATGAATTTGCCCAAACTGGGCTGTTTAGAGGCTCCCTCCACCATGAATTGGTCCAAACTGGGTTTTTTAGAGGCTCCCTCCACCATGAATTGGTCCAAACTGGGCTGTTTAGAGGCTCCCTCCACCATGAATTTGCCCAAACTGGGCTGTTTAGCGGCTCCCTCCACCATTAATTGGTCCAAACTGGGCTGGTTAGAGGCTCCCTCCACCATGAATTTGCCCAAACTGGGCTGTTTAGAGGCTCCCTCCACCATGAATTTGCCCAAACTGGGCTGGTTAGAGGCTCCCTCCACCATGAATTGGTCCAAACTGGGGTTTTTAGAGGCTCCCTCCACCATGAATTGGTCCAAACTTGGCTGTTTAGAGGCTCCCTCCTCCATGAATTGGTCCAAACTGGGGTGGTTAGAGGCTCCCTCCACCATTAATTGGTCCAAACTGGGCTGGTTAGAGGCTCCCTCCACCATTAATTGGTCCAAACTGGGCTGGTTAGAGGCTCCCTCCACCATTAATTGGTCCAAACTGGGCTGGTTAGAGGCTCCCTCCACCATTAATTGGTCCAAACTGGGCTGGTTAGAGGCTCCCTCCACCATGAATTTGCCCAAACTGGGCTGGTTAGAGGCTCCCTCCACCATGAATTGGTCCAAACTGGGGTTTTTAGAGGCTCCCTCCACCATGAATTTGCCCAAACTGGGGTGTTTAGAGGCTCCCTCCACCATGAATTTGCCCAAACTCTGCTGGTTAGAGGCTCAATCCACCCTGATTTTCAAAACAAATGTTGGTGCCAACCTCAACTTACTACAAGGGCCAAATTCACTGCTGGTGACGAGCTCTCCTCACTGCAAGTGCCAAATACACATGTTTCAAGGTGTTTTCCTACTGTCAGAGAGGTGGTATTGAGTGTGTAAAGTGTGTAGTTGTTAGGCTGTGATGTTGGGGTAATAGAGGGTCTTTGGTGTGTTAGATGCCCCCAGACATGCTTCCCCTGCTGTCCCAGTGTCATTCCAGAGGTGTTGGCATCATTTCCTGGGGTGTCATAGTGGACTTGGTGACCCTCCAGACACGGATTTGGGTTTCCCCCTTAACGAGTATCTGTTCCCCATAGACTATAATGGGGTTCGAAACCCGTTCGAACACACGAACATTGAGCGGCTGTTCGAATCGAATTTCGAACCTCGAACATTTTAGTGTTCGCTCATCTCTAGTTGTAACATCAGAAAACTGTTGTAAATGATGATACATTTCCAAAACCTGTCTCACTGGTACAGGATTTCTGTATCGCATTTACCCATAGGTGTCACAACGCCCACGACTCGATGCTTCTCATGAGGTGGTTTGGACTTTACTCTGTTATAGAAACTCCTTTGACCACTTTTAACAAGGGCCCTCTTCTAGACCTAAACCATCTGTCTGATATTCTGAATCTCCAACATCTTTTCTACATGGGTTTACTAGACTGGTAGGGATACTTTCCTATTCAGTGAAGTAGGTCCAAAATACAGAAACCCAAGGTCACCCCCCTTTTTTATTTTTCTTCTTCCTTTTCCTATTTCCTTTACCCCTCCTTTTAATTTTATTGGTTTTCTTTTCTTCTATTAGAACTGAGAAAATTGTACTAAAGACCACATTGAACTGTACATATTTTGATACTTTTAATTCATGCATTGTTGTAGACAGTGTTATGCTTTTATTATCCTTTCAATAAACATATAATAAACCAGCACCGCCAAAGATAAAAAATGAATTTTTTCATGAATTAAAAACTGAGGCATCAGTTAGGCCTTGATCTGGAGTTCCAACTAATCCAACATCAACCCACAAGTTTAATTCAAGGTAAATTACACAAATATGAAAACTGGTCATTTTTACACATTGTAGTTCTTTAATCTTTAAAGGCAGTCTGTCAGCAGTGAATTGGTTACAAACCTAAACTCAATACCTCGTAGAGGTGATTCTATAGTTTCCAACTGTGCCTCTGTTCTTCAGGATCCCCATTTTTATGTAACTATTTAAGAGACAGCCAAATGATATCAAATGCTTCATTTGTGTGTTTAAATTGTTAAAGTTGAGTGTGTTTCTGTGATTCTGGTCCTTTAAGACAGCAGCCATTGTAACTGTGACATAATGCTGCAGTGACAGGCCCCTATGATGTCAGCCTGCCTGTTCTTACAGAGTGTGGAGAGAGAAGCAGGAAGTGCTGAGACAAGGAGCAGCAGCCATCTTGGCGAGCGAGAATTCAGGTGTCTGTGCTGTATTGAGAGTGTGTGGAGATCTTAGAGGACTTTCCTGCGCAGCTAAGCTGTAGATATTTCAGTCCAAAGGTGAACAGAGTATAAAGAGACAGTACGTCTAGTGAGCCACATTACAAGAACTGTGCGTAGAGGCTAATCCGTGAAACTGACATTGTGGCAGAGTATATTGCCTCCACAGATAGAGGCTCGCAGTTCTGTTGAAGTACCTGACAGTAACGGCAAAACCCCGGCTTACATCCCAGCTCAGTGTATGGATCCTGCAGGACTCTCGGTGTGCTGAGTGATGTCTGTTGTTGGATTCCATTGCATCCATTTGGCTTCCCTGCCTGCTGAGGAGGATTTCATTGCTTCAGATATTGTGATAACCACAAGGAGAGAACGCTTCACTGTAAAAGAAAGGAACGACTTGGACCCCAAGGCACACTTCTACGGACTGTAAGTGGTCCATCTGGACCACTGGGAAAATGGGGGTGTACACACAAATGTGAAGTCAGAGTCAGTTAGGGATAGTTTGGGGTATATTGTTCATTCAGTTTCCGTACTGCAGAAGCGGACATAATAAAAGTGGAAACTGTTACAATATCTGCCTTGAATTATTCATACTATACTGTATATTTTGCTTGTCCTTCTTCCTGTTATTTTACTTTTAACTTGCCTTTATTACACTGTAGTAAATACATTTTTCTTGAACTTGATAAAAGCGTGTGCATTCATTTCTGGTTGTGGAGCCCAAACCACCTGCCTTGCTCTCTGTTCACAAATAACTGTTTATTCATGAGTAAATGAAGGGAAAAGTGCTTTGGGGTTTGTCATGGCTTACGTGGGCTCCAGTCTTAACTATAGATTCCAGGCAACACACTTTTCCCCTTATTTGCATTTACATGAAAATGGATCTCTAAAGCTGAATAACGAGGGCATATTTGGAAAATATAGAATTGCCTGTACAAGGTACCGGGATTACGTATATAACCAATTTACTGATCACATGATCATCAGATACAATTGAGGCAGCAGCTCTATGTTATAAACTGCATCTGTCTTATCTTCTGTGTTCTCTGAAAGCTGGACCCTTAACCTACTCCTGATAGATTGTAAGAACTTTAATCCTTGTAATTTACAATGGTGTGAGTTTAAAGACCAAGACTTAGTGCCATTTTACAGGTCTTGCTCATTATAATGTACATTAAAGTAAACAATATCTGCCTGTCTATCATGTTATTGTGGTAACTCTGGAGGACTACTGGACCAGGGGTTGGGTGACAGAGGGATATAATGAGTCACTTTGTCTTGACCAGCGTATTAGTTACAGAGAAAGGCTTGGGGAACTGAACGTTTTCCCAAGGGGAAGGAAAGTCAAGCTATGGCTCTGATCCAAGTGTGTTTATTAAAAAAAAATAAAAAGCTACTACATCCAAACAATTTTATAGTTTAGATTTTATTTTAGGAAGTATTTTTTTTTAAAGACTGGAATTTTACTGAGTGTAACATGTTTATTACAGGCTTGAACTCCAATGGCTCACAAACAATCACAGTTTCAATCTCATATCACCACAGACACTTAGAGCGGAGCACAAGAAGCAATAACAAAACAAGAAAACACCTGCTCCCGTGATAGTTTTCATTATCCTGTTTGAAACCAACCAGTACAAATCTCAGCCTGAAATCACTGGCAACATTCACTTAATATTGTAGGAAATTATCAAGGTTTCTGGCATTGGAGAACTGCTGAAGAATAAAATGAAGGAATCTAATGGTAGGTTTACAAATAGTTCACTGAGAATATACTGAATATATTTCCTGAATATCTGCAACATTGGGATCACATTTAATGACATTGTTATGTACTGCAGCTTTAAACTATTACACAAATAATACTGCTTTTACGATACCAAAAAAGTGAATGAAATTTTGTTTAATTTAATGCACACATTATGGGAAAAAAAAGAAGAAAAGTTGTGTTTTCAAAAATGCATGCCATTCACTAAAGAACAACAATGAAGAAGAATGGGAACCTCAGGACATCTGTTCTAGTCACCAGTGAGGGTTCAACAGGTAGAAATATACATTTATCCTATGGATAGGACATAAATGTCAGGTGTGAGAAAACCCCTTTAAGAATCATCAGTAGTATAGATACTGTAATTCAACAAGCAGCCAGGGTATACAGAGCCATCAGACAGTGGTATAACTTAAAGGGGTTAGCCACTTTCAGACCAATATTGAGAGACAAATGTTATTGTTTGTACAATGAAAGGATATACAATTTTCCAATATACTTTCTGTATCAATTCCTCACGGTTTTCTAGATCTCTGCTTGCTGCCATTCATTCTGTTACTTCTAGAGGATAAAACTCTGACCATGGTCATGTGATTTACGGTCCATGGTCATGTGATGAGGACACAGGTGCACAGCTGATTACCAGGCAGATGTCTGATTACTGTGCTGTGAGTCTAACGAGCAGCACCTGTGTGTACATCACATGACCATGGACCGTAAATCACATGACCATGGTCAAACATTAAGAGGGAACACCCAGACCTAGGAGCCTTAAGGGACCCATAAGCACTGGTTTAACTATAGAGGTTGCATTGTTCCCTCCTACGACCAGGCCCATAAGCCAGAGGGGCCTACAGATTGCCTTCACCACACTAAGGCTAATTTAACTTCTTTGATCTCCTTTTTGATTCCATTTGATAACTGTCAGTCTATGCATTCTAAATATTTCACTTCTACCCTCTCATGAACTGGAGTGAGACAGAGAGAGTTATGATACACAGTTTTCTACTGTGGGAAGGAGAAAATTACTTTTTAATGCCAAAAGGAGCAGTTATTTAAAAAATTTTATTCTTCGAATTTACATTGTAATTTTAAGTCTCTTGTTGGTTTAATAATCTTAAGATGATATAAGATGTGATACAACGTAATATTTCAAGTTACAACTCTATTGCTCACAAACAAAATAGTGAAGAATGTTTTCTGTTTCCTAGAAATACAAGTGTTTTGTAGATTTTAGGCATGCAAGGACTTATGACAACCATTATTTATTCAGCGCCATCTTTTACCATGGTCCAAAACTGAGCACCAATTTTTAGCCTCCCCGAATAATAAAATAATGGATGTCCCCTTTTTCAACCTACTCTCTATTTTCTATATGATTTGGTAATGTCAGATAATTTGGGGCCATTAATACATCTGGTTTTTAATGCTTCTATGAATAGATAAAACATGTTTGAAAAACATTAATGCTCATCTTCTTTCCTTGATGTACAGTATAAAGTTCCAGTGGTCATTCATTCATATGTGTAAGTACTTACTAAAACTTATATGTACCATAGCAACCCTAAATTCAATTTCATTTTCTGGTACAGGTATAACAGTATAAGCTATGATCTGACTGGTTACTATTGCCAACTATATCACTTTTTATCTGCACTAGTTTTGTATGAAAACCAAAGCTGTGATAATTTAAAAAAATAAAATATGTCTTTGATCCCAGACTAATATGCTTTAAGATTTTTTTTCATTTACTCATTCATTCATTTTCTTTCAAGGAAACTGGGAAATATTTCTACTTAATTCAATCTTTTGAGCATGCAGTCTTCTTCTACTGTTTTGCTAAACAAAATGAACACTTGCATAGGACTAAATAATGACTACTGGCCAAACTAAAAAAAAAAAAAGCAGGCAGCGTTAATGTTAATGTTACAGGCCCCATACCAGATGATAAGGCAGCTGATTCTGTCTTAGGAGTACCTTTTGAATTGAATGTATTGCTATAGTCTTTGCCCTGCTTTAGAGTAGGTTCTTGGTTGTACAAGAGTTCACATCTTCAGTATTTTGCCTACATGCAAAAGAAATAATTCTGAAAAGCAATTGTTATAAGAAAAAAAGTGGCAATAACATCCAGATAGATTAGTGTACTTGAATTCCTAGGAAATGTTTCCTAATGTATATGTGACATAAGAAAATTATTCAGAGAACTTTCCTGGGACAGAAACTGATATACTGTAAGTACATTCTGGAGCATATCTTAAAAAGATATAAAATTGTTCAAAGGATATTTCATATACTGATAATCATTAGAGATGAGCGAACAGTGTTCTATCGAACACATGTTCGATCGGATATCAGGGTGTTCGCCATGTTCGAATCGAATCGAACACCGCGTGGTAAAGTGCGCCAAAATTCGATTCCCCTCCCACCTTCCCTGGCGCCTTTTTTGCACCAATAACAGCGCAGGGGAGGTGGGACAGGAACTACGACACCGGGGGCATTGAAAAAAATTGGAAAAAGTCATTGGCTGCCGAAATCAGGTGACCTCCATTTTAGACGAATAGTGGATTTCAAATCCGGGTCATATGAGAATGTGAACTTTGTGACTATGAGACAGGGATAGCTGTACAGGCAGGGATAGCTAGGGATAACCTTTATTTAGGGGGGAATGTTATTAAAAATAACTTTTTGGGGCTCTATCGGGTGTGTAATTGTGATTTTTGTGAGAAACTTTTTCCCATAGGGATGCATTGGCCAGCGCTGATTGGCCGAATTCCGTACTCTGGCCAATCAGTGCTGGCCAATGCATTCTATTGGCGTGATGAAGCAGTGCTGAATGTGTGTGTTTAGCTCAACTACACCGGTGGAGTAGTTGAGCTAAACACACACATTCAGCACTTCTTCATCACGCCAATAGAATGCATTGGCCAGTGCTGATTGAAGCAGAGCTGAATCTGTGTGCTTAGTTCAACTACTCCACCGGCATAGTTGAGCTAAACACACACATTCAGCACTGCTTCATCACGCCAATAGAATGCATTGGCCAGTGCTGATTGAAGCAGAGCTGAATCTGTGTGCTTAGTTCAACTACTCCACTGGCGTAGTTGAGCTAAACACACACATTCAGCACTGCTTCATCACGCCAATAGAATGCACTGGCCAGCGCTGATTGGCCAGAGTACGGAATTCGGCCAATCAGCGCTGGCTCTGCTGGAGGAGGCGGAGTCTAAGATTGCTCCACACCAGTCTCCATTCTGGTCCGACCTTAGACTCCGCCTCCTCCAGCCGAGCCAGCGCTGATTGGCCGAATTCCGTACTCTGGCCAATCAGCACTGGCTAATGCATTGTATTGGCGTGATGAAGCAGTGCTGAATGTGTGTGTTTTCGCTCAACTACACTGGTGGAGTAGTTGAGCTAAGCACACAGATTCAGCTCTGCTTCAATCAGCGCTGGCCAATGCATTCTATTAGCTTGATGAAGCAGAGTGTGCACAAGGGTTCAAGCGCACCCTCGGCTCTGATGTAGCAGAGCCGAGGCTGCACAAGGGTTCAAGCGCACCCTTGGCTCTGATGTAGCAGAGCCGAGGCTGCACAAGGGTTCAAGCGCACCCTCGGCTCTGATGTAGCAGAGCCGAGGGTGCACAAGGGTTCAAGCGCACCCTCGGCTCTGATGTAGCAGAGCCGAGGCTGCACAAGGGTTCAAGCGCACCCTCGGCTCTGATGTAGCAGAGCCGAGGGTGCACAGATGTAGCAGAGCCGAGGCTGCACAAAGGTTCAAGCGCACCCTCGGCTCTGATGTAGCAGAGCCGAGGGTGCACAAGGGTTCAAGTACACTCTGCTTCATCAAGCTAATAGAATGCATTGGCCAGCGCTGATTGAAGCAGAGCTGAATCTGTGTGCTTAGCTCAACTACTCCACCGGTGTAGTTGAGCTAAACACACACATTCAGCACTGCTTCATCACGCCAATAGAATGCATTGGCCAGCACTGATTGGCCAGAGTACGGAATTTGGCCAATCAGCGCTGGCTCTGCTGGAGGAGGCGGAGTCTAAGGTCGGACCAGAATGGAGACTGGTGTGGAGCGATCTTAGACTCCGCCTCCTCCAGCAGAGCCAGCGCTGATTGGTCGAGTTCCGTACTCTGGCCAATCAGCGCTGGCCAATGCATTCTATTAGCCCGATGAAGTAGAGCTGAATGTGTGTGCTTAGCACACACATTCAGCTCTACTTCATCGGGCTAATAGAATGCATTGGCCAATCAGCGCTGGCCAATGCATTCTATTAGCGTGAACTGAGTTTGCACAGGGGTTCTAGTGCACCCTCGGCTCTGCTACATCAGATTGCTACATCTGATGTAGCAGTGCCGAGTGTGCATCAGATGTGTAGTTGAGCAGAACTGGCTCAGCACTGCTAAGTCTCTGCATTCGCATAGGAATGCATTGGCCAGCCTTCGGCCAATCAGCGCTGGCTCTGCCGGAGGAGGCGGAGTCTAAGGTCGGACCTGAATGGAGACTGGTGTGGAGCGATCTTAGACTCCGCCTCCTCCAGCAGAGCCAGCGCTGATTGGTCGAGTTCCGTACTCTGGCCAATCAGCACTGGCCAATGCATTTCTATGGGGAAAAGTTAGCTTGCGAAAATCGCAAGCTGACAGGGATTTCCATGAAATAAAGTGACTTTTATGCCCCCAGACATGCTTCCCCTGCTGTCCCAGTGTCATTCCAGGGTGTTGGTATCATTTCCTGGGGTGTCATAGTGGACTTGGTGACCCTCCAGACACGGATTTGGGTTTCCCCCTTAACGAGTATATGTTCCCCATAGACTATAATGGGGTTCGAAACCCATTCGAACACTCGAACAGTGAGCGGCTGTTCGAATCGAATTTCGAACCTCCAACATTTTAGTGTTCGCTCATCTCTAATAATCATATATACTACAGCAGCAATTTGCTTCTTACTTATTTTTTTTAGCAGTACAGCAGTAAATTTACTTAAATTTTATGGCAGTAAAATGCACATAGTATCCTTTTGTGCAATACGGATAGGCAGCCAGGAGGCCATTGATTTGAAAGGGGGCGTTCTTGCCCTGTAACCACCCAGATGATTGCTATTGATCATAGCATCTAAAGGGTTGAGCCACAGGAGTAGCAGTATTTTCCAATTATGGCAGTTAGTCCCAGGTCTTGACTTAGGGTATGTTCACACAGCCGAATTTGCATTCGACGTGTGAACACTTCCATGTGGCTGGCTGCTACGGGATGCCGATGCAATGCATTCCGCTCCTGATTAGGCCCAAAGAATGAGCCTAATCTGGAGGGAGCCTCGCGCCGTGATGCCGCAGCTGAGTCAGCCGCGGAATCCGCGGCAAGATAGGGCAGCTCGCTTCTTTTTTTCGCTACTAGCGGAAGTCAATGGGAGTCGTTTTTGGAGCCATATTTTGAGGCGGATTCCGTTTCAAAATCCAGTCCAAAAAACTCAGTGTGAACATACTCTAATACAGCCATGCTTGCATATAATACAGCGGAGACCTGGAAGTCATGCCACAGACACAGCTCCTGTACTTATGGCACAAAAGCACCATTCTATTACTACTCTGAGTATTAACAATCCTCTGTTGTAAACTATACACTGACATAAACTACACACTGACATGTGACATAAAAGTATGGCACAGAGCGAGAAGGGGTTAAGGTTCACAAAGAAGAGAAAGCATTTTTTACCAGTTTAAAACTTTGTTGGTCATATGGCTAATCCAAGTGTCGTAGTAGCCTAGAGACTCTAAAATACAATAAATAATATGGCATCAGATATCAAATGCCATCATAACATATTCTTTATATGCTGAAGATTCCAGTGCACACATATAAAACCAAACAGAGAAGATAAGGCAGGTAATTTTCTTGAGACCTCAAATAGGAATTTGAATTATTAAATGTTATTATCTTACAGTGTTCAGAGACATAAATGTAAATAATTTCTGCATAATTGTGGATTCTAAATTTAGGATACGCTGTATGGAGTATGGGACCCATGATGATTTTGTTCCTTAGCTCTAATTATTTTCAATGCAGATTTTCCCATTGCAGTGAAAAATACATTCTGTAACCTGTCATAGTCATATAATCTTTTGAGCATAAAGGTTTAGGATAATTTTAAAGGATTAAAAAATCAGGTTTTACAGTGTTACAAAAACAAGACTGCTACCTGCTTCATATAAACAAGATATTATACTTAAATCCAATATTTCTATTACCCACAGTTGCAGGTTCCAATATTTCTACAATATGTTTAATACAAGAATAGTTATCAGCAAGATGTGATGCTCTATCAATTGTTATTGCAATTCATTGAAAGGGCACTGTAAAGGATATAACAGTGGTATGAAACTATTGAACTATGACCCTCACGACTTTCACAGTGTATGGCATTTCTAGTGTGTGCAGATTGCTTGTAGACCTTTGTATCATTAATATTGACTAAAAGTCAACTTTCCACTTCCTGTTTTTTAGCGCAGACCAGCGGCTTGCTCCAGTGATGAACAATGATATACCCAGTTCTCTGGATTTACAGTCAGAGATAACAGAGACACTGATTGACACTGTTCAACACCTTAACAGGGTTCAGCAGCTCAGAACACTTTGCAGAGAGAGAGGAGGAAAAGAGAATATAGGTAGCTGCGAACAGAAACTAAGTCATCTGCTTGACCACCAACCATTCAGCAGCATCTAACTAAAAATTTAAGATAGATAAAATAATATATTTAGTAAAATAGTTGTTAGCGCATGTTACAAATCTAATGATGACCCTGGAGATGGGAATACCCCTTAATGCTTAGTAGTCTACTCATATGCTCTCGAAGATGCAGCAGTATAGTTACATATTGCCTGAGACTCACTTCACTTTGTCAAATAAGTGAAAGCATTGCACTTTTTTTCTACAAATATATGATGATGTATAGTGGCTTTACCTCATAGTAATTTCCCCATTTGTTCCTCTTTTCTTAGCAGTAAAATGGACTGTAGTAACGGAAAAACACCCTTTTACTTTAATATAGTCAGAGTTAAACTGTAAAATCTGAGAGTCAGAAGTTCACTAAATGCAACTCTAATAGTCTGTTGATCCAGATGGAAGAAAAAAGCAAATCCATGTGAGGTAGCCGTATCGTATAGCTACTTCTGAAGTTTAACTGCTTATTCAAGAGATAGAGCACCACTTAAGGTTCTGTGGGAAAATGGCTTCCTTGGAAGATGCTTATAATATCGGTGAGAGTTGGGACCCAAGACGAGTAACATTTTTTTTCTGGTTGCCATGGAAACAGTGCACACTTACCTTTGACAATGAAATGGTTACACTTCTAGACACAGTATATGGAGGCATACGGGTAGATAAACTACTATATATACATAAGAATTTACACTTAAAATTTTACTTTATATCTCATGTTTTGTGTGCATTTGATAATTTCTTATAGTTTCTGTGCCTTGTCTGACAGGTAAGCAGTGCTTGTTGAAAAAGTTTGGGGATTAACATGCAATACTGTGAGCCAGAAAATGTGATACAATTTTGTAAATTGTGGCAACATTTTGTTAAAAACTAAGGCAAACTAAGCCTAAGAAAGACTAGACAGTCTAAAAGTACACACAATTTTTTAAACAGCATTAGAAACTGGAAAATCTAGTGCATTTTAAGACTTTCTAAGATAGATACATTTAGATAGTATTAGTTTCTCTGTGCAAGTAACTTGTATAACTACATCCTTCACTTACAGAGAACCTTAATACACAAGAATGGCATTTGCTCCTCATTCCCTACTCTAGTCCTCTATATAAAGCTTCAACCTGCCACAGATCTGCCACTATTGGGGAAATACAGGGTTTGCTTTAGCTGTGGATACAGGTCACCAGTGTCTGGCAGTGGAAATCTTCTCTTCAGCGTCATAAGTTACTTTAGTTCAAGATTCTTGGGGCCCAAAGGTATGGGACAGGCTTTCTTAGAATTACTGTTCTAACTGACACTAAACTGGAGAACACAACTGCTCCCTAACTTGTCTATTTAATAGACTGTATCTAAATGCCCTAGGCTGGCTAAGGGGTTGTTAAAATAGTCTATAAGCCCATTTGTCTTTGAAAGAAACTGATGAAATTCTACTCTTCTTGTTAGTACTAGTATAAAATATTATATAATTCCAAGTGCAAAACATGCAAAATGTGAGATATGTCTTAATTTTTTTAATAACTAATCCTGCCCCCTCTCCCAAACTATATAGGAGGAACAAGACCCCACCCCCAACAGTGTTTATTTTTCTCTTCTGTGCTTGGACTGGACAGATATTTGAAATTCTATTTTTTAACTAACTTACCTTCTTCTTAACTAGGTCCACCCTTGATATAGGATGGTCCATTCAGATTTTCTTTTTTTTTTTCTTCTGTAGCCAAGGTGGTAGCTTGACTTGTCACATCGGTGCTCGATTCATGTCACTTCTGGTGACGTCACAAGGCACCCAGGACATTTTTGGTTTCCATCTTATATGCCTCCTCTTATAGTGTCCATACTTTTGGCATGGAGGCCAGATGCATGCTGTGTCACTTCCAGTGTTGACACGTGAACAGGATTCTTCCAGTTTGCATCTCGGGTGCTAACAAGAAGGAGGCAATATCTCCCCCAGTACTTCATAGGCAGAGCCGGCAAGCTAGGAGAGACATATCTCCAAAGATAAACAACAACCTCGTCTCCAGTACCAGAGACATTCAAGCTTCCATAGTCCTTCTTGCAAAGTTTCCAATAAGAATAACAAGCTGGGCAGAGAAAAATCTATCTCATCTCATTGCTGTCCACATCAGGTGTGTCTGTCTACTTCTTGGAGAATGGTCTCTAAACCCAGATGTGTTTTGTCAGATTACAAGGATGTGGGGTCTTCCGGAAGTGGACCTAATGGCAACAAAGTTCATTGCCAAGGTAAAGAAGTTCTACTCTTTATATAAGGAGGAAAATCCCTTAGCAGTGGGTGGCCTGCCCATCCCATGGAGGTTCAGGCTGGCTTACATATTACCTCCAATTTCCATTATATCAAGGCTATTGATGGAAATAAGACAGCATCAAGCCATAGTAATTGCCATCATATCATTCTGGCTAACAATGTTGTGGTTCTCCCAGCTCATGATAATGGGTTGAGGGATATACTGAAGACCTCCCCCAATTCAGAACCTGGTGTTTCAGATCTCTCATTTCTGCCAGAATCTGAACAAATACAACCGGACACCCTGGAGGTTGATCGGTCTTTATCACAGTATACAGGACTCTCAGAGGCTGTCTTAAATTTGTTCCAGAGCAGAATCAACCAGAATAAATTACACCAGCATTAAGAACATTTAGAACCTCTAGAACAGATCTGTGGGTTAGCATCTTGGAGCTCTCAAGTTACCTTTTTCAAACACTACTTTAGAAACTCATAATCTACAGCCGTAAGTCGTTCAGTGTTGAACTCAATTGGTCAAGACATCTCTCTGGGGATCTAGTTCCCTATCATTGAGCTGCTGGTAGGATGTAAGGGAAGGAGATATTTTATATGTCAACCTGTTTCCCATTGGTCTTAACAGCAGCACAAGGCTCCCTCCCTATTTTTCTGTATGTTACTTTATTATTACACTGTTGGGGTGGGGTCTTTTCCTCTTATATAGTCTGGTAAAGAGGGGTAAGATTAGTTATGATATATATATACAGTCCTATGAAAAAGTTTGGGCACCCCTATTAATTAGAGATGAGCGAACAGTGTTCTATCGAACACATGTTCGATCGGATATCAGGGTGTTCGCTATGTTCGAATCGAATTGAACACCGCGTGGTAAAGTGCGCCAAAATTCGATTCCCCTCCCACCTTCCCTGGCGCCTTTTTTGCACCAATAACAGTGCAGGGGAGGTGGGACAGGAACTACGACACCGGGGGCATTGAAAAAAATTGGAAAAAGTCATTGGCTGCCGAAATCAGGTGACCTCCATTTTAGACGAATAGTGGATTTCAAATCCGGGTCATATGAGAATGTGAACTTTGTGACTATGAGACAGGGATAGCTGTACAGGCAGGGATAGCTAGGGATAACCTTTATTTAGGGGGGAATGTTATTAAAAATAACTTTTTGGGGCTCTATCGGGTGTGTAATTGTGATTTTTGTGAGATAAACTTTTTCCCATAGGGATGCATTGGCCAGCGCTGATTGGCCAGAGTACGGAACTCGACCAATCAGCGCTGGCTCTGCTGGAGGAGGCGGAGTCTAAGATCGCTCCACACCAGTCTCCATTCAGGTCCGACCTTAGACTCCGCCTCCTCCAGCAGAGCCAGCGCTGATTGGCCGAATTCCGTACTCTGGCCAATCAGCACTGGCTAATGCATTGTATTGGCGTGATGAAGCAGTGCTGAATGTGTGTGCTTAGCACACACATTCAGCTCTACTTCATCGGGCTAATAGAATGCATTGGCCAATCAGCGCTGGCCAATGCATTCTATTAGCTTGATGAAGCAGAGTGTGCACAAGGGTTCAAGCGCACCCTCGGCTCTGATGTAGCAGAGCCGAGGCTGCACAAGGGTTCAAGCGCACCCTCGGCTCTGATGTAGCAGAGCCAAGGGTGCACTTGAACCCTTGTGCAGCCTCGGCTCTGCTACATCAGAGCCGAGGGTGCGCTTGAACCCTTGTGCACCCTCGGCTCTGCTACATCAGAGCCGAGGGTGCGCTTGAACCCTTGTGCACACTCTGCTTCATCAAGCTAATAGAATGCATTGGCCAGCGCTGATTGGCCAATGCATTCTATTAGCCCGATGAAGTAGAGCTGAATGTGTGTGCTTAGCACACACATTCAGCTCTACTTCATCGGGCTAATAGAATGCATTGGCCAATCAGCGCTGGCCAATGCATTCTATTAGCGTGAACTGAGTTTGCACAGGGGTTCTAGTGCACCCTCGGCTCTGCTACATCAGATTGCTACATCTGATGTAGCAGTGCCGAGTGTGCATCAGATGTGTAGTTGAGCAAAACTGACTCAGCACTGCTAAGTCTCTGCATTCGCATAGGAATGCATTGGCCAGCCTTCGGCCAATCAGCGCTGGCTCTGCCGGAGGAGGCGGAGTCTAAGGTCGGACCTGAATGGAGACTGGTGTGGAGCGATCTTAGACTCCGCCTCCTCCAGCAGAGCCAGCGCTGATTGGTCGAGTTCCGTACTCTGGCCAATCAGCACTGGCCAATGCATTTCTATGGGGAAAAGTTAGCTTGCGAAAATCGCAAACTGACAGGGATTTCCATGAAATAAAGTGACTTTTATGCCCCCAGACATGCTTCCCCTGCTGTCCCAGTGTCATTCCAGGGTGTTGGTATCATTTCCTGGGGTGTCATAGTGGACTTGGTGACCCTCCAGACACGAATTTGGGTTTCCCCCTTAACGAGTTTATGTTCCCCATAGACTATAATGGGGTTCGAAACCCATTCGAACACTCGAACAGTGAGCGGCTGTTCGAATCGAATTTCGAACCTCGAACATTTTAGTGTTCGCTCATCTCTACTATTAATCTTAATCATTTTTAGTTCTAAATATTTTGGTATTTGCAACAGCCATTTCAGTTTGATATATCTAATAACTGATGGACACAGTAATATTTCAGGATTGAAATGAGGTTTATTGTACTAACAGAAAATGCGCAATATGCATTAAACCAAAATTTGACTGGTGCAAAAGTATGGGCACCTCAACAGAAAAGTGACATTAATATTTAGTACATCCTCCTTTTGCAAAGATAACAGCCTCTAGTCGCTTCCTGTAGCTTTTAATCAGTTCCTGGATCCTGGATAAAGGTATTTTGGACAAACAATTCAAGTTCAGTTAAGTTTGATGGTCGCCGAGCATGGACAGCCCGCTTCAAATCATCCCACAGATGTTCAATGATATTCAGGTCTGGGGACTGGGATGGCCATTCCAGAACATTGTAATTGTTCCTCTGCATGAATGCCTGAGGATTTGGAGCGGTGTTTTGGATCATTGTCTTGCTGAAATATCCATCTCCGGCGTAACTTCAACTTCGTCACTGATTCTTGAACATTATTCTCAAGAATCTGCTGATACTGAGTGGAATCCATGCGACCCTCAACTTTAACAAGATTCCCGATGCCGGCATTGGCCACACAGCCCCAAAGCATGATGGAACCTCCACCAAATTTTACAGTGGGTAGCATGTGTTTTTCTTGGAATGCTGTTTCTTTTTGGACGCCATGCATAACGCCTTTTTTTATAACCAAACAACTCAATTTTTGTTTCCAAAATGAAGCTGACTTGTCCAAATGTGCTTTTTCATACCTCAGGCAACTCTATTTGTGGAGTACGTGCAGAAACGGCTTCTTTCTCATCACTCTCCCATACAGCTTCTATTTGTGCAAAGTGCGCTGTATAGTTGACCGATGCACAGTGACACCATCTGCAGCAAGATGATGCTGCAGCTCTTTGGAGGTGGTCTGTGGATTGTCCTTGACTGTTCTCACCATTCTTCTTCTCTGCCTTTCTGATATTTTTCTTGGCCTGCCACTTCTGGGCTTAACAAGAACTGTCCCTGTGGTCTTCCATTTCCTTACTATGTTCCTCACAGTGGAAACTGACAGGTTAAATCTCTGAGACAACGTTTTGTATCTTTCCCCTGAACAACTATGTTGAACAATCTTTGTTTTCAGATCATTTGAGAGCAGGCTGTCCATGTTCGGCGACCATCAAACTTAACTGAACTTGAATTGTTTTGTAGAAAGAAATGGTCCAAAATACCTTCATCCAGGATCCAGGAACTGATTAAAAGCTACAGGAAGCGACTAGAGGCTGTTATCTTTGCAAAAGGAGGATGTACTAAATATTAATGTCACTTTTCTGTTGAGGTGCCCATATTTTTGCACCGGTCAAATTTTGGTTTAATGCATATTGCGCATTTTCTGTTAGTACAATAAACCTCATTTCAATCCTGAAATATTACTGTGTCCATCAGTTATTAGATATATCAAACTGAAATGGCTGTTGCAAACACCAAAATATTTAGAACTAAAAATGATTAAGATTAATAGGGGTGCCCAAACTTTTTCATAGGACTGTATATATATATATATATATATATATATATATATATATATATATATATATATACCTTTAAAGTAAAACGTCTATCTGTTCTACCAGTAACACTGGGACAGAAATGCCCCATTACTGTGCTGCTGTTAGGACTAAGGGGAAAGAGATTAACATTAAAAAACCTCTTCTTGCCAACACTTTAACATGGATAGTGTTCCTGTGCCAATTCAAATGTAAACCATTACATAGACATTGCAATACTTTCCTTTAACCCCTTAAGGACCAGGCCATTTTTTGGTTTCGCATTTTCGTTTTTCCCTCCTCACATTTCAAGAGCCATAACTTTTTCATTTTTCAGTTCACAGAGTCACATGATAGCCTATTGTTTGCGGGACAAATTGTACTTTGTAATGGCACCATTCAATATGCTGTGCAATGTACTGGGAAGCTGGAAAAAAATTCAGAATGAGGCGCAATTGGAGAAAAAATGCATTTGCGCCATTTTCTTATGGGTTTAATTTTTACAGCATTCACTGTTTGGTACAAATGACATGTTACCTGTGTTCTACGTGTCAGTACAAACGCGGTGATACCAAATTTATATAGTATTTGAAATTTTTTGATACTTTTAAAAAAAATGATAAACTTTGCAAAATAGAAAAAAAAATTTGTGTCATCATGTTCTAACACCTGTAACTTTTTCATATTTCCATGTATGGAGCTGGTTGTGGTGTCTTTTTATGCGGGACAAGATGAAGTTTCTATTGATACCATTTGGGGAAAGATCCGATGGTTTGATCACTTTTTATTCAATTTTTTATAGGAGGCAAAGTGTTGAAAAAAACGCTTTTTGGCTGTTTTTATTTTTTTTGCCGCTACGCCGTTCGCAGTACGGGATAAATGTTTTAATATTCTAATAGTTCAGGCATTTTGGAGCACAGGGATACCTAATATGTTTATGTTTAATGTTCTTTAATTACTTTTATAGCTGATCTAGGGAAAGGGGGGTGATTTGAACTTTTATATTTTTTTTATTTTTTTAATACTTTTAAAAACTTTTTTTTTTCTTCTGTTACATTTATGATCAGACCCCTTAGGTACCTTGAAACCTAGGGAGTCTGATCGCTCATACTATTCACTGCAATACTACAGTATTGCAGTGAATAGGAAAATCGCAGCACTTCTATTAGACGATGCCTCTGGCCTCTGGCATCGTCTAATAGATCTAGTGCAGAGACAAGCCTGGAAGCCTTCAATAGGCTTCCGGCTGTCATAGCAACCGATCACCGCCCTCTTGTGACGTTCAGGAGGGCGGCGATCGGCGAAACATGGCGGCGCCCATGCCGCCGGCGCCGTTTACACACTGCGGTCACGTTTGACCGCAGTGTGTAAAGGGTTAACAGCAGCGATCGGCTCGGGCACCGACCGCTGCTGTTAGTGGCAGGTCCTGGCTGTATTATACAGCCGGCATCTGCCGTGTATGGAGCGAGCTCAGCGTGTGAGCTCGCTCCATACATCCCCATGCGACCCATGACGTACAGTTACGTCAAGGGTCGCTAAGGGGTTAAGTTACTAAAAAAACAATGTTATGATTTATTTTTACAGATTCTAACCAGTTAGTCTTAAAATATGTGATATCACTTTTACATTTTTTTTGGGCACTGCATCCAAGTCATGCCAAGATTATTCCAATCATAAATATTATAATTAGTTGATGGGAATTTGACCAATATCAACTTCACCTTATAGACTTCTATGAGTACTATAATTCATACTACTTAGAGATTATACAAAATAATACCTAACATTAGTTTATTTTATAAAGTAATCACATTTTTTAAATCAATGTCAACAGATTTTCTAATATTCTTTAGTAGATATTTCTAATTCCAATATTTCATTGTTAGAATTAGTATTAATGGTACAGTAAAGGCATATGATGGGATGAGATATACACTGCTCTCCATGTTACAGGCAGCAGATTGCTTTCCACAGCGTCTCCAGGCTATGTCATGTCTGGAGACACTGTGGAGAGCGATCCATTGCCTGCAACATCCTTCAGCATGACCAGTTTGGCAGTGGGTCAGTAATGGTGTGGGGTAGCATTTCTTTGGAGGGCCGCACAGCCCTCCATGTGCTCACCAGAGGTAGCCTAACTGCCAATTAGGTACTGAGATGAGATCCTCAGACCCCTTGTGAGACCACATGCTGGTGCGGTTGGCCCTGGGTTCCTCCTAATGCAGGACAATGGCAGACCTCATGTGTCTGGAGTGTATCAGCAGTTCCTGCAAGATGAAGGCATTGCAAGATGAAGCTATGGACTAGCCTGCTCATTCCCCAGACCTGAATCCGATTGAGCACATCTGGGACATCATGTCTCGCTCCATCCACCGTCACATTGCTCCACAGACTGTCCAGGAGTTGGCAGATGCTTTAGTCCAGGTTTGGGAGGAAATCCCTCAGGAGACCATCTACAACCTCATCAGGAGCATGCTCAGGCATTGTAGGGACATCGTATAGGCATGTGGAGGTCACACACACTACTGAACCTCATTTTGACATGTTTTAAGGACATTACATCAAAGTTAGATCAGCCTGTAGTGTGGTTTTGCACTTTAATTTTGGGGGTGACTCCAAATCCAGGCCTCCGTTGGTTAATAAATTTGATCTCTATTGATGATTTTTGTGTGATTTTGTTGTCAGAACAAAGTGTTCAATGAGAATATTTCATTCATCCAGACCTAGGATGTGTTATTTGAGTGTTCCCTTTATTTTTTGGAGCAGTGTACATTTCTTGTGAGTGAATAGTTCAGGGCTGGTGTTCTAAAATCATTTTGAAAATGTGACTTGTTATTTTACTGCAATATTTGCAATCATTTGAATATAACCTCGTAATCCTCTGGAGATTTTCTTCCACAATAGTCACTTGGAGCTTTATGGAGAAACTAATTAGTCAGCAAATGATAGCCTATGTGAAGAAGCATCACAAATTAGGTATTTGTTTACTGATTCTTTGCTGTAGCGTATAATCTTTGTTGTAATTAAAATGTGAAGCTACATTGTTAAATTAAAAGGGTATAATTCACAGATAATAGCTGCATTTTACACAGGGCAACTGAGGCGTATGTTGACATATTTATTAGCTATTTAGCTTGTCACGCTACTAAGAAAGTAAAATAGATCTAGATTCTGAACACACAAGAAAGTTAGCTAAAGTACTAAAGCTGTAAAAACAGATTCAAGCGGTCGAGGTAGAATAAATGTAAAACAAAAACATATTGAATATTTTAGAGCCTCAGGTTCAGTAGAATAATAACATTTCCCCATTGCAGCGGTAATTGCATACAATGTCTTGTTATATGATTCTTTTTCTCGTGTGATCTGCCACTTCTGCTTGTTTTGATGTTCCACATCTATAAACTATTAGGAGAATGGGACAGGAAAGCAAGATGTGAAAGAGGAGGATGGCTTCCAGGCCTGAGGTAAGCAGGAAAGACATCTGCGTACAGAAGGAATGCATGGGCCTAAGTACTTAGGTAGCAGACATCGCAGCTTCTATGATGCCCAACAACGTTGGAGACCCATTTCCACTAATACCTGGGGGACAATTAGTGATAACTATAATGATGGTAGGTAAGGTGGAACATTAAATGTGCCTCCATGACGTTACTGGGACACCATAATACCAACATGTGAGATTATTCTTTTCTTCATATGCTGTGATGTACATGCACATAGTGATCATTTTGTATGTGTAGTATCCCTGTGCTATGATGTCATAGTGAGCCTTATCCCTGTCCTGTGATATTACTGTGTATGTTTTCTCTGTACTGTAACATCACTGTCTGCATTATTCCTGTACTGTGACATCACTTAGTTCATTATTTCTGTATTGTGACACCACTGTGTTTATTATCCCTGTACTTTGACTTCACTGTGTGCATCATCCAGGTACTGTGACATCGCTAGGTCACATTGCTCCTGTATTGTGACATCATTGTGTGCATTATTCTTGTACTGTGACATCACTGTGTGCATCATCCAGGTACTGTGACATCACTAGGTGGTGTTATTCCTGCATTGTGACATCGCTGGGTGCATTGCTCCTGTACTGTGACATCATTGTGTGCATTATTCTTGTACTGTGACATCACTGTGTGCATTTTCTATACTGTAAAATTGCTATGTGCATTATTCCAAAATAATCATACAGTTTTCAAGTTTGGGACTTAACTACCCTTATCCCTTTCTCAAACAAGCTTGATGGGGACAAGGCAAAGCATTCCAAAATCCTTTGTCGGATTTGTTTTTCAGATTTATTCTGCCTCTCCTGCTGCAATTATCAGTTTGCATGCCTCCTATAAAAAGTGACAACTTGTTGCTGCCGTTAAGGGAGCATCAGGTAACATGCAACTCTGGTAAGGTCTGGTTCACATTTGCGTTCAGCCCATTCCACTTTCCTGTCCGCATGAAAAATGCAGAGAGAAAAGTCCTGCAAAGAGCACTTTTCTCTCTGCAAACGTAAATCACATGGGCCCCATTATAGTCTATGGGGTCCGTTGGTTTGTTAAGGTAACTGTTTCTTTATGCGGACTAGGTTTCCACTTGGGGGTCCCCAAGCGTACTCCCTGAATGGAAACCCATGTGCAGATGTGACCTGGGCCTAAGAAAACACTGTTCTGACAGAATAGGCACTGCGATATTGACAGAGACTGTCCATAACTATATTTTGTGTGAATCTTTTCCTTTTACTTACTGTAGAGGCTCATTATATTTATTTTACTCCTTCTTTGTAAACAATGGACATAGTTAAAAACTGAGGGAAAGTTTACTCTGACATTCTGAGGCTCCCTTTAGATTCCCATTTTTGTACATTTGCTTAATGCACGCAAAAAATAAACACATAAAACAGCCACAATGTGTGATGTGCTTCTGTCTGGTTTTTTTTGTTTGTTTTTTCGGACAGACACAAAATCTTAGTTTACCATACTAGTGTTTCCATCCAAAAACCAGGCAGAATCAGATGTTTTTTTTTCTAACATTGATCTCTATGTAAATGGATGGCCATCTGTTTGTATCTGCTTTTGCATCTATTAAAAGATGTGCTAAAGGGATGTAAAAATGTGATCTGAATGGAACATTAGAAGTAGAGGTGAAATTTGGACTTTTGTGGGGTGCTGTTCCACCACTTTGTGCTTTTGTACAAAGTTTTAAAGGCTTCAGAATTTTTTGAAAAAAACTATTCAATTTGCCAAACCAGTATTCAGTAAGTTTCCACCTATCTACACGGCACTTCTCCCAAACTTGGAACCTTCGAAATGAACATTTGATTAATGAAATGTCAGAAGTGACAATTGGTTTATTATGAGTGACATGATTGATTTTGTTTTTATAGTAATTAGTGTGATATTTCATCAACTGGTGCGTAATTGCTTAAATAAATAACGGAGATGTTGTTATCTCTATTTTAATTTCGGCACCTTGCATTTTAAAGATACTGTTCTAAGCTGTTTTTCTTCTTAAGAAAGTGTTTAGCTTTTAAGGATTTGTATGAGATCCCAAGTGTGTTATTGTTCCCTCCTATGAAGGTTATTCCTGCTGAAAGAACACTCTGCTTATAGAAACATTTTTCTCTAGTCCCCATGGTGTTTTTATAGAGACAATTCACTACATCCTGAATTTAGTTTTGTAGTACAGTACATTTTTGTTCACAATATGCACGCATTGTATCTTTGTAAGAATGCTCAATTATGTGCTTGAAAGATATTCCAACAATTTTCATTACTTCCCTCATTTTTGTTTTTCATGTTATGCTCATTTTCAAAATGTACTCAGAATTTAACACAGCTATCCATTTACAGATGCTTTGACGTATACACAGTCGTGATTAAATTTGATTGATATAGTTGAATGTGGAATTAAGATTTAAGTTAATACATCATGAATTGGGGTCCATTTACATAACTGGGCAGGTGTTTCATACACTAACCATGGAATAAACATATCGCAAATGTTATTGTACTAAAAAATATATTATTTGACAATATATTCAAAAATAAACGAAAATGATTTGTAAAAAATAACTGCAGTACAACCAGATTACAATAAATATTAATATGAATAAATATTGCCCAAGGACATGAGTGGCAACAGAACTTTTTCTGTTCTTTGACAAACTCTTCAAGCTGAGATAAAAATGATAAAACAGTATATAATCTCTATAAAAGTTGTTAAAGAGGACCTTTCAAGTCCTTGGGCACATGCAGTTTTATATACAGCTAGAAAGCAGACAGTGCGCTGCATTCAGCACACTGTCGACTTTCCCGTTATGTGCCCCCAGGGGAAGAGATATCGGTGCATTTACCAATACCTCTTCACTGTCGGAAGGATGTTTCTGACAGTCTGTGAGGAACAACCCCCCCCCCAGTACTAGTCTATGGATGAGTACAGTCAGGAGGAAGGTGGGCATTCCCCACCGCTCAGCATCATGGCTGGGTGGTAAGGAACGCCCCCTCACAGTATAGCGCTACGGACAGTACTGTCAGGAGGAGCATTCCCATCTAAACTGTCAGGAATGCCCTTCTGACAGTGACGAGGTATTGATAAATGCACCAATATCTCTTCCCCTTGGGCACATAAAGGGAAAGCCAACAGTGCGCTGAATTCACAATTGTATATAAAACTGCATGTGCTTGAGGACATAAGAGGTCCTCTTTAAGTAGGTAGAACTTATAGGCAACAATGTTGAAAACAACTCTAATCAGAAATGCATAAAAGCAAGGACAAGCTCATATGTTTTAAAGAGATTGCAGGAGATTTATCAAGCAGAGTACACTACAATTCTGGCATTATTTGTGTCACAAAACTGTCTAAAACTTTAGTCTAACATGTTGTGTGCCACATTTCTGAAGCGTTTTAGACATTATTTAGACATCTTGTATGAAAAAAAATGTGTGATGAAGAAAGGTGCATGATCTCATGGGAAAGGCTTCTAAGTTGCAACACAGTGTGCCAAAAATGCAACAATACTTTTTAAGCCAACTAAAAAGTACCATAATGTTAGGCTAGACAGTTTCCGAAAGTTTTGGCAATCTGGTGCAATTTAGGACTGTTTAGTCTAAATGTATCTATATATATATATAAATATATAAATATATATATATATATATATATATATATATATATATTTATTTATTTATTTATTTATTTTTTAAGTACTAAATCCTGCTATTTTAACTCTGACCACTAAGCCTTACAATAATTATGTAGGAGATTCATTTGCAGACAGACACAGACAGGATTTGAACACCTCTATAGATAACACAACTGACCTATCATTACATCCACTACTGTCAAAAAAGGATATCACAACTTAGCATGTCTAGAAAACTCTCCTATAGATATTTTTTTATCCAGAACCAAAATAGGAGATGATATGTAATTTACATTTGCTTGTGTCAGATAATGATTGAAATACATGTGTATAGTGCCCCCTGCTGTTTGGTTTTTCCTAAAAAGCAGTAAAAGTTCAGAGGTGGGGGGTAGCCTCCCTGTAACCAGTGACACTGATATTATGCACTTTATAAAAGAAGCCTGTCATGTGACATGCCTTTGTAAAAAAATAAAAAATAAATACACATAAAGGTCAGAGATTCCATGGGGGAGACGTAGGATTCCATGTACCGAGAAGTGCTGCGATACTGACACTTTCTTATCTCTAGCTTCAGAGAACTAATTTGAAGCCTATAGGATCTAAAGCAAGATCTGTAATTTGGCCCCTACCTACCCTGTGCTATTTAGAGTAGTGTTAGATTTTAGGCAGCAGGGTCTTGTAGCAACCGGTATCGCTGCAAGAGTATTTCATAGATGGTCATAGATACTCATAGCTAATGTGGTGGGAATATATAGTGGTTTGGTTTACCTTCATGATAAAAGTAATAGCGTTAGCCTCAGTTACTTAATGTGGATAACTCCGGTAAGAAATTCTCTGATCATTTGATTTGATGGCATGTAAAATTTATTTTCTCTTCCATGACGAAATTGTCTCTTATAGGGACTTGGTTTTTTGCCTTATTCTGGATTTATATAGCATGAATGTAATACATTGAATTTTATGGAGTATTTTCTCTTTCAACATTGCTATGTAGTAACGTAGATTTTATTTCATAGGTCATTAAAGGACAACAGTAGATTCTCTTTTACTGTCACAACTAACTTGAATTCAAGATCTCGGCATAAACAATATTTGGGAAGATGCAATGTTTCCACTATTCGTAAATGTGTTGTTAAAGGATGTCGAGAATGTCATGTCTAATTGTAAATGCATCTCTTCATATATTCACAAATATGGAACTTAAATTATTCTTCCAAGAAATGCCTTCATTGACCTGACAAAGCAACTGAAGGCTTGACAAATATTGCAAACACATCTTGGTCAAACAGGACTATGCTAATACAATTTTCTCCCAGAATGAATGACATACTAATTAATTCAGCATGAATTTATCTTTATTTACCCTTAGAAATATGTACAAAAAAATCTAACAAAAAATCAGTTTAATACAAGAAATACAAACAATACCTTATTTGCAAATCCATTAAAATATGTTTGAGAATTTATTTATAAGCTATAAATCTGCATTGTTTTCATTTAGACACACAGTGGCAGGCAAAAGTTTGGACACCCCTGGTCAAAATGACTGTTTTTGTAAGCTGTTAAAGAGGACCTGTCATGCTCTTTATACCACAAGGAAGCCAACAATGCGCTGAATTCAGCGCACTGTCGACTTTCCTGTTATGTGCCCGAAGGGCTAGAGATATCAGTGCATTTACCGATAGCTCCTCACTGTCAGAAGGACGTTCCTGACAGTACTGTGTGTAGCACTATAATGTGAGGGGGCGTTCCTTACCGCCCAACCATGACGCTGACAGTACTCCTCCTCACAGTACCATCCATAGACTAGTCCTGGGGGGACGTTCTTCTTATCTCCTTGACAACTATTTGGCATGATCTGAGATTTTAATTTGCATCAATGTCTTTTGAAGTATTTGAATAGTTGCTGCAGCTTTAATTGTGTATTATGTGTGTGAATTGGGTCCCAGATTGTATCAAAAACCAGGATATACTCTAAATGTGACAGAAATTGTTAAATAGTTTTTCCCATTTCAGCTTATTGTTTAAGGAAAACAAACAATATAAACACAATAAATATAACATTAAAATGAGCACCACTGTTGGTTGTACCAGGTTTAACCAAGATGAATAAAAATATGAGAATAGGTAAGAGCATATGTATTTTAAATAAAATTATTTTATTTGCCAATGTTAATAACGTTGAATGAAAAGTGTTATTAAGGCAGTGTTAAGCTATTCAGCTCATGTCCTTTAATGGACATTTAGTATCATTATTATTATTACATACTTTAACAAAATATTACTATATTTAATTTCTAGTTGTGCAATTTTCTGTGAAGTAGCAGGTTTTTTTTTTTGTTTTTTTTTTTACAGATTTATTACTTTTTTTAATAGTTTACTGCTGAACTCCATGTGACCTCATTGGTTGACTTTAAACATATGGCACTTGTAAAGAGAGAATTGAATAGATTTGTTCAGAAGTACAGATTTCCTCCTCGCATAGCTTTTTAAGCAAGCTTAAGGAGGATTATGAGAAGTTAGGTATATTCCTCCTAATGAGGGACTGTAATGACATTCAGATCAAATGCCTTGAAGTTACTCCTTACTGACACATAGTACTTCACATCTATAATACGAACAACACTTAAAGATATTCATCTGTTCTTAAAATATTACATAGAATACACCAATGTGTGGGCCGCTGAAATTATACTGAAGTATAATTACATAAAAAAAATTATATTTTAGGCAGAGACAAGTCTACATACTGATTGAAAAAAAGGAGTTTCCAGCCATTTGAGTACTTGATGAAGAATGTAGAATGCACTAATAAAACACTAAGAAAAGCAGCAATATACATGGAGCATAAACCAACATAAAAATATAATTTGCATATTTTCACAGTAGGAAAAGCACTAATATCATAAACTCAATAATAATATTATATTTTAATTTATATTATATACTGTACATCATAAATATTATATTATAAACTCAATACATTACCGGACATTTAATCTGATGAATATCCACACTGGACAGACCTTTTGAACGATATCTAACTTTTCCACAATATATTCACAAATCTATACTACAAGCAATCAAATATAAGAAACCCAGTAATATGAAGCCGCTTTATCTCTTATCTGATTCTGTTCATATTACTGCTCCCAGGTAAACTGCCTTTAACTGTGAAGTACATGCTGAGGTCATATTACTCACAATATAAGTCTATGGAGAAGAATGGAGGAGTAAGCAAGAGCACGGGAGAGAGGAGAAACAAAAGCACAGACAGAGTCTACTAGAGCTAAATAGGTTTCTATCTGTACTCCAAGTGCTATTGTAACATCAGTGTAGGTAAGAATTTATCCTAATGTCCTATATGGTCATGCGTATGCCTCTGAATGGGGGAGATTTAGGATGTTAGACTTTCTGTATGCAGTGTATGTTAGACAACATAGCAGATAGTCTCCACCCAGTAGCTCAGAGAGAACTGAAGAGATACATGTAAAGTATACAGTATTGCTGTGACATGGAATATGTAAGTTCAGCTTTTTTTTCGTTGAAATCCTGGAGGATAGGCATTGAGATATCCAAGACCTATAAGTACCTGAGTGTGCTCCTCAATAATAAACTGCACTGGGCTGATCACCTGGATGTGCTGCACAGAAAGGGTCACAGCAGGCTTTACTTGCTCAGGAGGCTGAGGGCCTTTGGAGTCCAGTGGACACTTCTTAGGACCTTTTCCATCTCTGTGGTAATATCAGCCATCTTCTTTGGAGTGGCCTGTTTGGGGAATATCATACCAGCCAGGGACAGAAATATATTTGACAGGCTGGTTAGAAGAGCCAGCACTGTCCTGGAAAGCCACCTGGAGCCAGTGCAGGTGGTGGGTGACAGAAGGACACTGTCCATGGTGAGTTCCATGCTGGAGAACAACTCCCATCCCATGTATGAGACCATGATAGCACAAGGCAGTACTGTCAGTGACCGACTGCTTCACCACAAGTGTGAGAAGCCGCGCTATCTGAGGGCTATCTTCCTCACAACCTCGGTCAGGCTGTATAATCATCATCAGGCTAAGTGAAGATCACTCCGCACAGAGAACTAAATGATCCTGAAGTCTTTCTTTTTCTTTTAGTTGCTATGACTGCTAGTTTCTTTCCTATCTGTTATGACCTTGTATGTGTTCTTTCTTGTAATATATTACTGTATTATCCACGCTGCTGTAACTCACTGAATTTCCCCATGGTGGGACTATTAAAGTATTCTTATCTTATTTTATCTTATCTTATATACATTGGTATAGTTTTCTTAGATATAAATATGCTCTATTACTAGAAAGATATTGTAAGTTAAGGGAGTAAACTATGTTGTTTTTCAAAACCAACTAAACTTAAATAGATTTTCTGTATGATCATTGAGAGAAATTAAATTGGAAATCAATTATTTGTGACATTTCTTCATGATAATTTGAGCTCTTTGAAGGGTAATATGAAGCTCTCTGTAGTTTACTGCTGCATAATAAAAGGGAGATCTATTAAGTCAAATATAATTTTAGCATCTAATAACCGTATTTAATTTCTTACTACTCAATATTCAATTGGGTGAGTGGATACTGAATACAAATTACTGGACAGTGGAATATTTTAATTTTAAGCATACCTAAACTTTTCAGGATAATCCATCATATGTGAATATACATGAGTAATAACACTATTTTTAGCCACTAAATGATCATATTCTGTATTTTTATCAGTTTACTCCTTTGTAGGCTTTGTGGCTGTTCACACGGAGATTACAGGCGCGCACCCGCAAAACTACACGTGCAAAACTATGCTCCTTATACGCCCGTAACCCGACATTGAAATAAATGGAATCTAATTTCAGCACGCAAACTCTGACACGTGTATACGTGCCAGATTGCGCGCCCGTAATCTCCGTGTGAACGGGCCCTGAATCTGTAACAAAGCCAGGGCACATGTTGACTTTGGCTATGACACCTGTTACACAATTGCAACCGTGTCGCCCTCCAACTACTTCACTCATGCTAGTGGACTCCTGGGTGTTGCAAACGTCACAAAATGTTGGGCAATGTTAAACTTTTTGCAACTGAAACACAATGCAATGCAACGCCATTGCCTCCATGAGTGAAGGAGTCGCAGGGGAATATGGTGATCTCTGGTCATGCTAAAGGACTTATGGTCAAAGTCAGCGTATGGCCCTAGTCTTATTCTAAGTTTTTCCAGAGAGAGTGGCTAAAGACTATGGGGCAAACAAACTAATAACTTACATACATGCTTTATACCTCATTTTCTATGTGTTTTAGAGATTTTATAAGAGTTTGTCTGCTTCATACACGAAAAGGGAGGGTTTGTTGAAAAGGGGACTTGGTTTAATATGGTAAATTGGGAGTGGGACATTGTGCTACAATTTTAGAATTGTGTCACAATTCCTGCTACTGTGCCACGAAAAAAGCCAATTAATGAATGGTGTAAAGTGAGATTACAATGTCTAAAACAGCACCAGAATTTTCAAACACCATTAGACACTTTTAAAAACTCTAGATAGATAGGAGAAAGAAAGAAAGAAAGAAAGAAAGAAAGAAAGAAAGAAAGAAAGAAAGAAAGAAAGAAAGAAAGAAAGAAAGAAAGAAAGAAAGAAAGAAAGAAAGAAATATACAATTAGCTGCAGAAACTTATGTCTCTGCTTTTTCTTTTTTTAATTGGTTCTTCCATCCTTCGTATAGAACCTGACTATTGGACATGAATGTGACAATTTCTCTAGGGCAGTGTTAGGACTGTGCGGCAGCTGTGATCAACATGTCAGGGTCACAGCCTGTGCCGCTGTCTCTACTCAGTCCAGCATTCATGGGGTTAATTCACTTTCATCCGATGGGCATGGTCAGTCTGCTGACTGACAGTGGTGTCAGCCTAAGGACACCTGGCTTGAGCACATGGGCTGTTTGTTTAGGCCCGCCTTCCCTCCATTTAAGGAGGCTGGTTTGGGTAGTCCATGCTCTAGCCTAAAACTTGAATACCACATGCTGCACGTCAGTGCAGTACCTAGTTTGGCAGAGTTCTGCCTTAGCTAGGTAGGGCTTAGTTAGAATTGTCCCTAGAATTGCCCAGGGAATTCCCACCTAGCTAGCCTTATCTCTATAGTTACATGTGCTGCGGCTGTGTGTTTGGCCCAGCACTGTTATATGTTCACAGTCTGTCAGTTACCTTAGGCAGGCTGCTACCTGTGGTACTCCACAGCAGGGGGCTGTGTTGTGGGTGCGGCCCAGTAATCTGCCGGGTGCAGACGGTCATTGTTAGTGGGTCTAATAGTGAAGTGACCACTAAGACTTTGGTATTCATTTAGCGGCTGCTTTGTTCTGCAGTGGCAGCTTCTCTGAGAAGCACTTTAGTTGGTGTAGCCCGGCAGTGAGGTTAACTGTCGGTCCTTGTTCACACCTGTACGCCCTGCAGTTCTGAGCCCAGTGGGCTCTGCAGGATACATTTATTATTTAGTTTTTTTAATATATCATGCTGACTGTAACAGGAAGCAGCCATGTTGCCCCCCCCACCCCTCTTCTAATGCTAGTATATACGAGTCAGGAAGTTTATGAGTTGTAACGATAACAGCAGCAGAAGTAACAAAGCAGTAGTGTGAGATCAGCCTGATATACCTCACTCATTTACAACAAAACAATACATCACAGTAAAGCTCCTGAAACACATGAAGCTGTAATAGGGAATACTGAACACTATATTTAGCTAAATAAATACCAGTTTCTTCCCCATACTTGGGCCACACCTTGGAAGATTTGTCTTTCATGGTTGCAGGAAGGCTAGGTAACATACCAATTAGTGCTTTAATATAAATTGCCACATAACAATCTACCTGTATAAACCCATTTCTAGGTTATGATATAGGTAATGTTGCCTGATGCACTGCGGCTAGGAATTCCTCTTAATTTTCCACCGTGTGAACATACCCTTACAGTAACAAGAGTATTATAGATAGAGATAATAAATAAAACAAAGAGACATAGTTATGCAGCTGATAGGACAGAGAAGTCTGGCAAATGTCCCAAAAAAGGGGTTCTTAAGCCAAATATCTGCCAACCAGCCATCAGAATGTCCCATTACAAATCAATTTTACTCTCATAGCAGAATTAGCATAATCATACAAGTGACCTATAAATATTCTAAAGAACATTATGTGGCCTAAACATCAGGACTGTCTCCCTTCAAGGCATGCTGTGGAGGGATGCTGTGGAGCATTAGTCTGTGTGGGACTACTGTGGAGCATTATATTGGGGGGCTCTGGGGAGCATATTATATTGTATGGAGCCACTGATGAGCCATATACTGTGGGGGGAGAGATCTTGGGAGCATTTTATGCCATATGGTTTTTGTTATGTCAGTCCAGGTAGCTGCAACGGGGCTAAGGAATAGCAGTAGGGAATCTCGCCCTGCACTACTCCCACTAGCTATCCCGGTCCCTGCCTCACGGGTGTGGGTCGGCTGTACTCAGGCTAAGCCTGACCCCGACAGCTCCTCTCTCACTGATACCGTAGGCCTAGAGGGAAGTGGGAGAAGGAATGCCCTATAAGATCTCTAGGGACTGGAGACTAAAGGGGGTCACCCCTAACGAACAAGTGAAGCTGCAACTGACAGAGACTGACAAGGGTGTGCGCTGACTAACAACACAAGCAGCACACAGGAAAAATGTGGGAAAGGATTCCTCCAAACCAATATGGGAAGGTACCTTACACTAGGAAACAAACACAGGGAAACTGAGTAGAAATCAAAGGATAAGGCAATTCACTCACACAGTCAATACACACAGAGGAAGGATTGGTGAACACAGAAGGGAAAACACACAAACCAACTCATTCACCCAAACCTCCCAAAAACCAACCACAGAACTTCCTCTATCCAAGATAACCACCTACTCCTCCTGCTAAGGCCTAGCTCTGTAAAAGCGACACTCAGCACAGAACCATGGGAGGCATGGGTTTAAATACAGAGTAGAGACCACTCCTCCCAGGTGCAAATGGGAGGACAGACTAATCAACCAGGAAATAAAGCTGCCTACCAGCAGTGCGCGCGTGCAAGTCAGAAGGTGTGCACCAATACCCACGACAGGACAACCCCGCAGCGCCAGGATGCCACCCCAGACACTGCGCAGCCAAAAACTCCCCAGGTAAGAAAAATAGAAAGTAATGAACCTAAATACTCCTAACAGTTTTACTGTGTAGCATAGTACTATAGGGGAGGTGTCTTGGGAATGTTTTATACTGTATGGGGCATCTGTAGAGCATTATATACCATGTGGAGCATTATACTTTTGGCAGGGCTGGGGAGCGTTATACTGTTTTGGGAAATGCCTGAGCCAGAGACAGGAGGCAAGCGTTTTTTGTTATCAAGCCAAAGGTCTATAACTAGAGAACATGTCAAAGTCAGAATTAAGTATGAAAGCCAGACAGGATAAACCAATTGCAGGCACCTGGCTGAGGAGGAGGAGTATACGATAAGTAACATACAATGGTTAAATCCTGCTCTATTGTGAAATTACTCATCAGCTGCTAAACATAAATAGCAAATACACAAATGGATTGAAATGTATGAAGTATAACTTACCAAACTGAAATATCTAAATCCTGGTTTCTCAAGAAATAGGAGGGGGTTGATGGCTGTCTCATGTACTACAATAGTAGTAAATGACCTAATTCTCAACTACAACCCATTTCCTAACAGATGTTGTTTACATAGAAGCAAACGCCTGAGAACAAAAAGGCTTGTATCTGTCAGTTCTAAAAAAACATTATGCCACCTCAGTCTCTGTCCCAAGCCCCAGCCTACCTAACAAGCTACAAATAGAAGTGTGTTATATGTAATTTCCCTAATTTCTTATACTTGGATTAGGATTGTTACTTAGAAAAAATACAACTAAAGTATATAATACAAAGAGTGTTAACAGAAGTCACGCTCCATCTCCTTTCCTGTGCATGTCCAGTTAATGTGTTTAATGTCTCTTAGCTTGTAAGCCCTTGTGCTCAGAGTCCTCTATCTCACTGTACCAGTTGGTCACTGTTAGTATTGTACTTGTATTGTGTGTTATGTGTATTGTAAATATGATAATAAAAAGGTACCTATATAAGCCACATAAAAATCTATCCAAAAGTCACCAGAAAATCAAATGGCTTAATGCATATAAAGGTCCAGCGTACCGAAGTTAGTTACAGAGATGTTACTTTACAATTACTATTCCAAGCTAGACTTATCTTTGTATCACTGGTGTTTAGTCTGTTTGCCATCATTCTTGGAATAGAAGACACAGGAGAATGAAATGCTGCTATATAAAAATAATTTTTTAGCTTCAATCCAAGAACTGAAAGGTTCTATTAGAAATGACAACCGTGGATTTCTCAACTAAACTAAACTTTCTCAATTTATGGTTGGGGGATATTTTTTTATTGTTGAAGTAATTTTGTTTGAGGGAATGTATTTTAGATTGTTGATGTGTCAGCACTCTCAGTTGAATTTACTACTAAAATAGTTAAGAAGAACAAAGGAAAAACAAAAACTTCTTTGTGCTTTTGTAAAGACAGAAAAAAAGTTGAAATGCATTAACAAAATTGTAACTTTTGAAAGAATATAACAATGTACTGTATGAGTTCTAGAGGTTACAATGTCTTATCAAGGTGTGCAAAATGTGATATTGTAATATAATGATAGGGAAAGAATCTTCTTATTATAAGGCTCCGATTGGCCTACTGCAGTCAGACTTGAGGATTAGAATGTCAATCTGTAATGTGTTTATTCAATGTTACTGGTTTTACAATCTCAGTATCCTCAGGTATGTTTTAATGTGAATCTCTTTCAGTTACAGGTCATACTAATATGTCTCTAAACGGCATGCAATTACTGAAAACCTCAGTAAAGAAGTGAGCGGCAGGTGGGTATTATGTGATCCCACGCTAAAAGCCACTGTCTTATGAAGCACAATGGGGGTCTCAGTATTATGCAGTACTGATAAATAATATGAAGACATAACAGAGGAATAACACATTTCAACTTTCTATGACTGTACCTTTGATTCTGACTTCCTCCAGGCCACTTGTGTGGTAAGCACTGCATGGTTCCTGGCAGATAGCTGTTTAGTTATTTATTTAGGGGGCAGTATCAGTATTTTTTAGAACATAAAATCCATGGTATACAGTGTCTTGATTTGATCCACAAATATTTCATGAATTGTTTTCTGATAATATTGCATTATGATAAATTAAATTGATTGTAAACAGTAACTACAAGCAAACTATATATAAAAACTTAACCCAATAGCCAATGATCTGATATTCAGTATTGTAAGGTTACATGCACATGACTTTGTGCAGTGTGCTGGTCAGCAAAAACACACTGACCCATACTTTGAAATGAATGGACAAAGACACAAATATGGATAGGTAAAGGACCTGCTCAATATTTTGTGGCTCTTTACTATGCCCCAGACACAGTTGCAAATATTACAGCTGTGTGTAAGAGCCCATAGATATTAATGTGACAGATTGACAGAAAAATGCTTCTTTTTTGGACCACACCCATAATATGGCCACCATTTTTTTGTCCCCATACAGTAACTTTGTTTGGCAGGCTTCTATGTATTAGGCTATCCCAACAGGTAGCAGCAGACAATCTACCCCTGCTTATTTATGTGGTTGAGATAAGAGATGGAGACAAAGAATATTTGCTGCAGTCCCAAACAGTAATGTGAAGCCAATGGATTGCAAATGAATGAGATGCTTCTTGCTATAAAATGATATAACAATGAATAGAGATGAGCGAACACTAAAATGTTCGAGGTTCGAAATTCGATTCGAACAGCCGCTCACTGTTCGAGTGTTCGAATGGGTTTCGAACCCCATTATAGTCTATGGGGAACATAAACTCGTTAAGGGGGAAACCCAAATTCGTGTCTGGAGGGTCACCAAGTCCACTATGACACCCCAGGAAATGATACCAACACCCTGGAATGACACTGGGACAGCAGGGGAAGCATGTCTGGGGGCATAAAAGTCACTTTATTTCATGGAAATCCCTGTCAGTTTGCGATTTTCGCAAGCTAACTTTTCCCCATAGAAATGCATTGGCCAGTGCTGATTGGCCAGAGTACGGAACTCGACCAATCAGCGCTGGCTCTGCTGGAGGAGGCGGAGTCTAAGATCGCTCCACACCAGTCTCCATTCAGGTCCGACCTTAGACTCCGCCTCCTCCGGCAGAGCCAGCGCTGATTGGCCGAAGGCTGGCCAATGCATTCCTATGCGAATGCAGACTTAGCAGTGCTGAGTCAGTTTTGCTCAACTACACATCTGATGCACACTCGGCACTGCTACATCAGATGTAGCAATCTGATGTAGCAGAGCCGAGGGTGCACTAGAACCCCTGTGCAAACTCAGTTCACGCTAATAGAATGCATTGGCCAGCGCTGATTGGCCAATCCATTCTATTAGCCCGATGAAGTAGAGCTGAATGTGTGTGCTAAGCACACACATTCAGCACTGCTTCATCATGCCAATACAATGCATTAGCCAGTGCTGATTGGCCAGAGTACGGAATTCGGCCAATCAGCGCTGGCCAATGCATTCTATTAGCCCGATGAAGTAGAGCTGAATGTGTGTGCTAAGCACACACATTCAGCACTGCTTCATCACGCCAATACAATGCATTAGCCAGTGCTGATTGGCCAGAGTACGGAATTCGGCCAATCAGCGCTGGCTCTGCTGGAGGAGGCGGAGTCTAAGGTCGTACCTGAATGGAGACTGGTGTGGAGCGATCTTAGACTCCGCCTCCTCCAGCAGAGCCAGCGCTGATTGGCCGAATTCCGTACTCTGGCCAATCAGCGCTGGCCAATGCATTCTATTAGCCCGATGAAGTAGAGCTGAATGTGTGTGCTAAGCACACACATTCAGCACTGCTTCATCACGCCAATACAATGCATTAGCCAGTGCTGATTGGCCAGAGTACGGAATTCGGCCAATCAGCGCTGGCTCTGCTGGAGGAGGCGGAGTCTAAGATCGCTCCACACCAGTCTCCATTCAGGTCCGACCTTAGACTCCGCCTCCTCCAGCAGAGCCAGCGCTGATTGGCCGAATTCCGTACTCTGGCCAATCAGCACTGGCTAATGCATTGTATTGGCGTGATGAAGCAGTGCTGAATGTGTGTGCTTAGCACACACATTCAGCTCTACTTCATCGGGCTAATAGAATGCATTGGCCAGCGCTGATTGGCCGAATTCCGTACTCTGGCCAATCAGTGCTGGCCAATGCATTCTATTAGCTTGATGAAGCAGAGTGTGCACAAGGGTTCAAGCGCACCCTCGGCTCTGATGTAGCAGAGCCGAGGCTGCACAAGGGTTCAAGCGCACCCTCGGCTCTGATGTAGGAGAGCCGAGGGTGCACTTGAACCCTTGTGCGCCCTCAGCTCTGCTACATCAGAGCCGAGGGTGCGCTTGAACCCTTGTGCACACTCTGCTTCATCAAGCTAATAGAATGCATTGGCCAGCGCTGATTGGCCAATGTATTCTATTAGCCTGATGAAGTAGAGCTGAATGTGTGTGCTAAGCACACACATTCAGCTCTACTTCATCGGGCTAATAGAATGCATTGGCCAGCGCTGATTGGCCAGAGTACGGAACTCGACCAATCAGCACTGGCTCTGCTGGAGGAGGCGGAGTCTAAGATCGCTCCACACCAGTCTCCATTCAGGTCCGACCTTAGACTCCGCCTCCTCCAGCAGAGCCAGCGCTGATTGGCCGAATTCCGTACTCTGGCCAATCAGCACTGGCTAATGCATTGTATTGGCGTGATGAAGCAGTGCTGAATGTGTGTGCTTAGCACACACATTCAGCTCTACTTCATCGGGCTAATAGAATGCATTGGCCAGCGCTGATTGGCCGAATTCCGTACTCTGGCCAATCAGTGCTGGCCAATGCATTCTATTAGCTTGATGAAGCAGAGTGTGCACAAGGGTTCAAGCGCACCCTCGGCTCTGATGTAGCAGAGCCGAGGCTGCACAAGGGTTCAAGCGCACCCTCGGCTCTGATGTAGGAGAGCCGAGGGTGCACTTGAACCCTTGTGCGCCCTCAGCTCTGCTACATCAGAGCCGAGGGTGCGCTTGAACCCTTGTGCACACTCTGCTTCATCAAGCTAATAGAATGCATTGGCCAGCGCTGATTGGCCAATGTATTCTATTAGCCTGATGAAGTAGAGCTGAATGTGTGTGCTAAGCACACACATTCAGCTCTACTTCATCGGGCTAATAGAATGCATTGGCCAGCGCTGATTGGCCAGAGTACGGAACTCGACCAATCAGCGCTGGCTCTGCTGGAGGAGGCGGAGTCTAAGATCGCTCCACACCAGTCTCCATTCAGGTCCGACCTTAGACTCCGCCTCCTCCAGCAGAGCCAGCGCTGATTGGCCGAATTCCGTACTCTGGCCAATCAGCACTGGCTAATGCATTGTATTGGCGTGATGAAGCAGTGCTGAATGTGTGTGCTTAGCACACACATTCAGCTCTACTTCATCGGGCTAATAGAATGCATTGGCCAGCGATGATTGGCCGAATTCCGTACTCTGGCCAATCAGCACTGGCTAATGCATTGTATTGGCGTGATGAAGCAGTGCTGAATGTGTGTGCTTAGCACACACATTCAGCTCTACTTCATCGGGCTAATAGAATGCATTGGCCAGCGCTGATTGGCCGAATTCTGTACTCTGGCCAATCAGTGCTGGCCAATGCATTCTATTAGCTTGATGAAGCGGAGTGTGCACAAGGGTTCAAGCGCACACTCGGCTCTGATGTAGCAGAGCCGAGGCTGCACAAGGGTTCAAGCGCACCCTCGGCTCTGATGTAGGAGAGCCGAGGGTGCACTTGAACCCTTGTGCACCCTCAGCTCTGCTACATCAGAGCCGAGGGTGCGCTTGAACCCTTGTGCACACTCTGCTTCATCAAGCTAATAGAATGCATTGGCCAGCGCTGATTGGCCAATGTATTCTATTAGCCTGATGAAGTAGAGCTGAATGTGTGTGCTAAGCACACACATTCAGCTCTACTTCATCGGGCTAATAGAATGCATTGGCCAGCGCTGATTGGCCAGAGTACGGAACTCGACCAATCAGCGCTGGCTCTGCTGGAGGAGGCGGAGTCTAAGATCGCTCCACACCAGTCTCCATTCAGGTCCGACCTTAGACTCCGCCTCCTCCAGCAGAGCCAGCGCTGATTGGCCGAATTCCGTACTCTGGCCAATCAGCACTGGCTAATGCATTGTATTGGCGTGATGAAGCAGTGCTGAATGTGTGTGCTTAGCACACACATTCAGCTCTACTTCATCGGGTTAATAGAATGCATTGGCCAGCACTGATTGGCCGAATTCCGTACTCTGGCCAATCAGCACTGGCTAATGCATTGTATTGGCGTGATGAAGCAGTGCTGAATGTGTGTGCTTAGCACACACATTCAGCTCTACTTCATCGGGCTAATAGAATGCATTGGCCAGCGCTGATTGGCCGAATTCCGTACTCTGGCCAATCAGCACTGGCTAATGCATTGTATTGGCGTGATGAAACTCTACTTCATCGGGCTAATAGAATGCATTGGCCAATCAGCGCTGGCCAATGCATTCTATTAGCGTGAACTGAGTTTGCACAGGGGTTCTAGTGCACCCTCGGCTCTGCTACATCAGATTGCTACATCTGATGTAGCAGTGCCGAGTGTGCATCAGATGTGTAGTTGAGCAAAACTGACTCAGCACTGCTAAGTCTCTGCATTCGCATAGGAATGCATTGGCCAGCCTTCGGCCAATCAGCGCTGGCTCTGCCGGAGGAGGCGGAGTCTAAGGTCGGACCTGAATGGAGACTGGTGTGGAGCGATCTTAGACTCCGCCTCCTCCAGCAGAGCCAGCGCTGATTGGTCGAGTTCCGTACTCTGGCCAATCAGCGCTGGCCAATGCATTCTATTAGCCCGATGAAGTAGAGCTGAATGTGTGTGTTTAGCACACACATTCAGCTCTACTTCATCAGGCTAATAGAATACATTGGCCAATCAGCGCTGGCCAATGCATTCTATTAGCTTGATGAAGCAGAGTGTGCACAAGGGTTCAAGCGCACCCTCGGCTCTGATGTAGCAGAGCTGAGGGTGCACAAGGGTTCAAGTGCACCCTCGGCTCTCCTACATCAGAGCCGAGGGTGCGCTTGAACCCTTGTGCAGCCTCGGCTCTGCTACATCAGAGCCGAGTGTGCGCTTGAACCCTTGTGCACACTCTGCTTCATCAAGCTAATAGAATGCATTGGCCAGCACTGATTGGCCAGAGTACGGAATTCGGCCAATCAGCGCTGGCCAATGCATCCCTATGGGAAAAAGTTTATCTCACAAAAATCACAATTACACACCCGATAGAGCCCCAAAAAGTTATTTTTAATAACATTCCCCCCTAAATAAAGGTTATCCCTAGCTATCCCTGCCTGTACAGCTATCCCTGTCTCATAGTCACAAAGTTCACATTCTCATATGACCCGGATTTGAAATCCACTATTCGTCTAAAATGGAGGTCACCTGTTTTCGGCAGCCAATGACTTTTTCCAATTTTTTTCAATGCCCCCGGTGTCGTAGTTCCTGTCCCACCTCCCCTGCGCTGTTATTGGTGCAAAAAAGGCGCCAGGGAAGGTGGGAGGGGAATCGAATTTTGGCGCACTTTACCACGTGGTGTTCGATTCGATTCGAACATGGCGAACACCCTGATATCCGATCGAACATGTGTTCGATAGAACACTGTTCGCTCATCTCTAACAATGAATACTAGCAATAAAAAGGATAATAGCACTGGTAATTTGTCATGTTTTTCAATAGTAGGGCATGTTAAATTATTACTTTTATTCTGATTTATTCCGAATGAATATTCAGCAGCATACCATTAGAAGTATGGAAATTGAGGTTAAGTTTCCAGAAGTGATGAAAGACAAGAGATATACAGTAAGTGAATATCCCGGTGTGTGATGTGGGAATAGTTTTGTGCAATTTGCAGTGAACAGAGAAACTGTGTATTTTACGACTAATAGAATCTGAAAGATGTCTATAGAGAAAACTATTAAAGCATTATACATACTGATACTGATGGCAATTCTCACTGATAAGAAGGTTGAAGGTTAAATTCAAGTTCATGTCTATTCAGCACATTGGTACAATCACCAAATGAATCCTTCCTTTTAACTATTTTTAAGATATCTTAGTCTACAAGATGAAGGACATATTCAGATAACCCATTTAGCACGGTCATGGAGTTTCTCCTTTGTTCTATTTCTGTTTGCTAATGTGTTATTACTTTACAATAAATGAAGGGTTTTTATGGACTATATATTTTTTTGTATGTTATTTACCCATAACCAATGTCAAAGTAGCTGTGCTGTGCTCTTCATGTAAATTCATGTCCCTGTTAGAGATGAGCGAACAGTAAAATGTTCGATATTCGTTTCGAGTAGTCGCTCAATATTCGACTTTTCGAACGAATATTGAACCCCATTATAGTCTATGGGGAAAAATGCTTAGTTTCAGCGGATCCCACCATTCGATTGAGGAGAATCACCAAGTCCACTATCACACCCCAGGAAATGATGCCAACTAGGACAGCAGGGGAAGCATGTCTGGGGGCATCTAACATGCCCAAGTCACTGTATTATGTCGGGATCCCTGTCAGCTTGCGATATGCGGGAGCTGACTTTTTCCCATAGGAATGCATTGATCAGTACAGCATTCGGCCAATCAACGCTTGTTCTGCCGGAGGCTCGCCTGTGAGGAGGCGGAGTCTAATATCAGACCAGAATGGAGACTGCTGTGGACCGATCTTAGACTCCGCCTCCACCAGCAGAATCAGCGTTGATTGGCCGAATGCTATACTCTGTATGGCATTTGGCCAATCAATGCTGGTCAATGCATTCCTATGCTGAGATGAAGCAGAGCTGGCCATGCACTCAGCTCGGCAACTCCGGAGATGCATCTGAGCTGAGTGCACGGCCAGCACTGCTACATCGGAGATGAAGCAGAGCTGGCCGTGCGCTGAGCTCAGCTACTCCAGAGATGCAGCCAAGCTGAGCGCACGGCCAGCACTGCTACATCTGAGATGCAGCAGAGCCGAGTGTGCATTGAACCCTGCTGCACACTCAGCTCTGCTGAATCTCAGATGTAGCAGTGCTGAGTGTGCGTTGAACCCTGCTGCACACTCAGCTCTGCTGTATCTCAGATGTAGCAGTGCTGAGTGTGTGCTGAACCCTGCTGAACACTCAGCTCTGCTGCATCTCTGTGTGTGCTGAGCTCTGCTGCTTCTCCATGTAGCAGAGCTGTGTCAGCACTGCTACATCTGAGATCGGACCACAATGGAAACTGCTGTGGACCGATCTTAGAAAAAGGGGACAATGCTATTGGAGGTCTGTGGCTGCACTGTTAGTGGAGAAATTGTGATTGTGAGTGGAGATCTTTCACTATTAATGAGAGGATTGTCATCTATTGTGGGTGTGTCACTGTTATTTGGGATTCATTGGGGTAGGGACTACTGCTGTCACTGTTATAAGCTATCGGTAATTTTATGTCTCTGCCTCCCCTTGACATACTATCCAGTATTGTAATCGGTATGGGACAGTATGGCAGTGGGAGGCAGGGACTCCAACTAGCATACATTACTACACTGGTAGGAGTCCTTCTCCCAGCATAAGATGCAGGCCAGTACATCCAGCCAACGCAGGCCAAATTTCACGGCTGAAACTTGGCTTTGTGAATTCTTCCTAATGTTTAAGGCCACTTTTAGTTCAAAACTTTTGTGTTATGGATAGATACATCTGAGCAGTCAAAAAATCTTTTTCAACATTTTGTATATATTACACAAGAGTGTAATTTTATATTGTACATTATGTTTCTGTTTTATCCAGAACTGAACATTGCTTCTTTATCATTATTATAATCTCTTCAGGGTATTGTGTTGTATTGTACACTGAAACACAATTGCCTTTCAGATAAATGAATAACATAAATTATCTTTACATTCACTTGTCAGTCAGCAGAACATTGACAAATGTGAACTTTACCAAAAAGACATTCTTTTACATTCATATACACTTTTCACAATTTCCTTATGTTACTGTCATTGGAGACCTGAAGTATGGAAACCCAGTCCACTAAAAACGAGCGGAAACCTAAACTATAATGGGGTCTGCCGGGTTTCCGTCCAGTTTCTTCACGAAAAATGCTTTTCAGGCGGATTTGGGGAAGGAATGGCCAAACAGAGTGCGAGTGCTGGTGTGAATCCAGCCTTAGTGAAAGTAAATCTAGTCAGGCGCATTTTCATCAGATTTTACTACACCTCAGTGTTACAGTCCTCAGATGTGAAGACATGTCAACCTGATGAATTCTTGGTTTTAATTTGTGTTACAGCTCTTCTTTGGATTCTTAATTTAATGTTATGATTATTAAACATTTACATGATGTTGCCTGTGGGAGTATATTGAACTTGGTTTAGACATCAATTCACTTTATCTGTTTGTGAAACATTGCACTTGTAGTTATATGGTTGTCAGATGCTTTGGTGAGTCATTCACTTACCCAGTTTAAAGAAACCATATACACATTAGAGCAGATTTATTAAAATTGTCTAGAATCAAAACTATCTTAGTTTACCATAGCAACCAATCAGAGCCCAACTTTAACTTAAGTTTTTAGGTAGCCTGTTGTGTGTGGAGGTTCAAAAACATTCTTTTTTAACTTTTGAATATAATAATGAGCTTTGTTAAATATAAAGTAATTTATATTTATGGGACTATCAAGACTCATGGTTGGACATTTTAGAAAGCTGAAAAATGGTAGGAAAAATCCTTCAATATTATAATACTGCAGATCAACCAATCCATAAGGAAGCATTTATTGGGGTACGGAGGAAAAGGCCATGTGAATATTCCGTGCCTATGAGTAAGGGACTCAAAAAAATTTGGTCCCGAAACGCATCAGCTATATGCTATGTTCCTGTTTCCTCAAAGGGTGATGTAATCAACTGTTTTATTTTTAATATGAAGTAAAGGTTATGTTTTACTAACTTGTGGCATGCTGGATATATTTTTTCGGTTTTCTGCTATTGAACTCCTATACAGTCAGGAGTAGTTTCCGTGCAGCCACTATTATTCTCAAACAGATTTTGCATAACCAGGTTGAATGTTTTTCTCTGTTGAACTATTCCAGAGAAGTGGTGCAACTCGGGAGAAGTCTTGTATATGATCGTGGGAGGATCTGATAATAGAGTATGTAAGTGTTAGATCATTGAGTGAACGGAGAACACAGGTTGGACGGTAGACAGAGATGAGGGAGGAAATGTAGGGGGGTGCAGCATTATGGAGAGCCTTGTAGATGAGGGTGATGACTTTATATTTTAATCTATATTGTATAGGCAGCCAATGTAGTGACTTGCACAGACCGGAAGCATCCCTGAAACGTCTAGACTGATAGATGAGCCTGGCCACTGCATTCAGAATAGATTGTAGAGGGGAGAGTTTAGTGAGGGGAAGACCGGTTAGTAAGGAGTTACAGTAGTCAAGGCGAGAATGAATCAGAGAGACAATGTGTCTTTAATGTATCTCTGGTAAGGAAAGGGCGTATTCTGGAGATGTTTTTGAGGTGGAGATGATGTGAGCATGCGAGTGATTGAATATGGGGGGTGAAGGAAAGGTCTGAGTCAAACACAACCCTGAAGCAAGGGGCATGCTTCTTAGGAGTAATAGTAAAGCCAGAGACTGCAGTGGATATATCAAGGACAGATCTATTAGATGGAAACAGTAGTAGTTCAGTCTTAGATTTAGTTTCAGATAGAGCAAAGACATGATATTTGAGACAGCAGAAAGACAGTCACTGGTGCTCTGTATTAGTGCAGGGGTGACGTCATGGGAAGAGCTGTATAATTGGGTGTCATCAGCATAAAGTATTATGCTATTGGTATTTTTTGCTTCCATGTTTTGACTTTTTAGGATCTGTGAGAGCCATTAGACTTTATAAGGTAGAGGCTACAAGTGCATTAGCACGAGTGTATTGAAACCAAGCTCCAGGAAGATAATCTATAGACTTTTCCCTACTGTTTGATGGATTACATCAGCTAAATATAGTATTTTTGCACCTAGACTGTATGGTTGTTATGGAAAAGGTTGGACAACCTTAAAGTCACAAAAAAGAAGCTCTGTGGAGAATTTTATTTACTTGGCAATTACGTTCCAACATTTGGAAAAAAAAACAAACTTTTAAACTAGATCCGTCTATTTACTACTAAATACATTATTACTGTTCTAATAACTTTGCTTTTTGTACCAAATAATACAGCTGAGCGTACCGAAGAAAATAAATTCTTATTAAAGTAAATTACAAGAGATACAAAACAATATTTTAAAAGTTATTTCAGATTACCTTTTAAACACTTTCTACTGGAAAACACATTAGATTCCTTCCTAAAAGAACAGTTACATCAGTTTTGTATCCTATAAGAATGCTTCATTATAATTGCTCTCCTGAAATACAATATATTCTTGTTTTGAAAACTCTCTTTGACATAAATTACTCCTGAATTCATTCTTGAAAACCCAGAAACATTATTTTTTTGCTCTAAGACTTTACTCCATCAGAACTAATAACAATCATTTTAGTAGGCATAATATGGTATGTGTTAAAAAGTATATTAGTTGGATTATACAGACAGACAGATAGGTGCATTAGAGAGATTTAACTTACTGCACAAACAATGAGCCAACAGTAGGGATTCAAGGTTGTTATGGTTACAAGAATGCAGTAAAATATTTTCTCAGACTAGAAAAACAAAATTAATAATTGCGAACGCAAATGTAAACACTAGAAATGGAAAATGTATGGAAAAATAGCAAGCAATATTATCTACATTGCACAAAATTGGTGTATCAATGTTGACACCACTCTAAAACAGAAGAGCCAAAGGAACAATGTAAAGGATACTGCGCTTCACCCGATAAAGTGTAACCACTTTATTAAGGTTCAGAAAACACAATGCGTTTCGGGCAACAGTGCCCTTTTTCAAGTGTACATGAACTGCTGTGGGTGGCTAGATGCATCCAAGGGACCAAAGTAAAGGATACCATGCTTCACCCGATAAAATGTAACCATTCTAAAACAGGGCTTATGCTAGTAAGTATTGGCTTGAGCCACTTGGGTTAGCAGAGTCTAATGGATTAGATATGTTCACCCTTTAACTCCGATACGCTCTCACACTATATATCAGGAGTGATGTGAGTAAGTCTCATAATGTAGGGTCCAGCCTATGAGGTGCTGGTAAATCTCAACTTTTCCAACATGGAACTCTTTACTCCAATATGCTGACAGCAGATTTCTTGCTTGTCTCAGGGATGTCACAATAATGTCACTGAGCTAAGGCTCTAATAAGAACCTTGACACCTCATTTGGGGCTGTAACAAGCTCTTTCCCGGTGGTGTGCTCTGCTACTAACCGAAGACCAACTCAATTGAACTTAACAGAAGACTCAAAGTCTGCCCCCCTTACCCCAACCAACCATTAGTTGGGCTGAACCAAAAAGATGGGGTGTACCAACTGCACAGTAAAATGTCCCTAAAGGAGAAAAACATGTTTTAAAACTTAAATATAAATCAATGCAAAACAATTTTAACAGTGTTCACTGGGGTGCTACAGGATACCTTGTGGCAATGTAGAGGGATAAGTATGTTATATTTGCTACAACTGGAATTACTCTCATTCTATTTAGTGAATTGGCTCCTCATGAAATGGTCACTGATGCTCTTCCATTCTTAAAAGTAATAACAAAAGATGGTGAAACGTGGGCTTCGATTGGCCCACAAGTAAACAGGTGAATCCCCTGGTGGGCCTCTGAGCCAGGTGAGTCCCCAACTCACCTTGGCATAGTACTGTACACTTATTGTACTTCATACAGGTGCTTTATGATACAAATACAATACAATTTGTGCTGAAAACATTAATCCCTCATATGGCTCTGTGAATGGAAACGTTATATGAGTTTTGGGATTTGGAAGGCAAAAAGTCAAAGAAGAAAATTGAAAAATGTCTCCAGGTGGAAAGGGTTAAAAATAAAATCTACCCTGTTTATTTTTTTATACTGTAGACAAGCCAACCAGTACCATTTCTCCTTTGGCCCATCTTCTAAATCACATTGCAGGGGCTCCAACCCTCAATCATCTTGTAGCATCTAGCTGCCAGAGGTCTGCTGCTCTGTGAGCACATATCCCTTTCTTACAGAGCTAAAAGGGCCTTAATTCAAGGAAAGAGCCAGACTGCAGGCTACTGACAGGACCCCAGGACAAAACCAGTCATAGGCAAGGACTAGGCAGAAAGCTACTACTGGAAAATACATTTGAAGTATGTTGGTGACATATTAGGAATTTGTGAATAAGTGTCAGGTAATATTTGCATGTAGATGTATACTGGGCGCCTACAATGAATTTTACTGAGGGGGTCCCAGTTCAACACTGACGACCATCATCATCCCAAAATACATGAATATGTTAATAAAATGGTTCAACTTACCAGAGATATTTTCACATGTGCCCATCATTTTCTGATTTTTATATGTATATTTGTTTTTCAGAGCATTTTGAAAAGCCACCTCTGGCTGGGGCCCCACGGGCTGGAAACACCACGATTTGCCCACGGTGGAAACCCAGCAGCAAAAATTGCAGCACTATGCAGTAACTGCAAAGTGGATGAGAGTCATGCAAATCCCATGCCTACTTTGCGGTAAAATCTGCAGTGCGAACACACTGCGATTTCCAAAATCATGCCGGTTTTGGAAATCACAGCATGTCAATTATATCTATGGAAACACCGGTGGCTTCCCCATGGATATAATTATAACAGAAAGTCTATGAAACTCCGCAAACTTTCTGTTTAAAGCACTGCTGGTAGAACTGTGATGCATTAATGCCGCATTTTTTCCTGCAGCGCTTTAGCGCTGCAGATTATCTTGTGAGGCCTTAGCCTTCAAGCCATTATTATTAGAGATGAGCGAACACTAAAATGTTCGAGGTTCGAAATTCGATTCGAACAGCCGCTCACTGTTCGAGTGTTCGAATGGGTTTCGAACCCCATTATAGTCTATGGGGAACATAAACTCGTTAAGGGGGAAACCCAAATTCGTGTCTGGAGGGTCACCAAGTCCACTATGACACCCCAGGAAATGATACCAACACCCTGGAATGACACTGGGACAGCAGGGGAAGCATGTCTGGGGGCATAAAAGTCACTTTATTTCATGGAAATCCCTGTCAGTTTGCGATTTTCGCAAGCTAACTTTTCCCCATAGAAATGCATTGGCCAGTGCTGATTGGCCAGAGTACGGAACTCGACCAATCAGCGCTGGCTCTGCTGGAGGAGGCGGAGTCTAAGATAGCTCCACACCAGTCTCCATTCAGGTCCGACCTTAGACTCCGCCTCCTCCGGCAGAGCCAGCGCTGATTGGCCGAAGGCTGGCCAATGCATTCCTATGCGAATGCAGACTTAGCAGTGCTGAGTCAGTTTTGCTCAACTACACATCTGATGCACACTCGGCACTGCTACATCAGATGTAGCAATCTGATGTAGCAGAGCCGAGGGTGCACTAGAACCCCTGTGCAAACTCAGTTCACGCTAATAGAATGCATTGGCCAGCGCTGATTGGCCAATGCATTCTATTAGCCCGATGAAGTAGAGCTGAATGTGTGTGCTAAGCACACACATTCAGCACTGCTTCATCAAGCCAATACAATGCATTAGCCAGTGCTGATTGGCCAGAGTACGGAATTCGGCCAATCAGCGCTGGCCAATGCATTCTATTAGCCCGATGAAGTAGAGCTGAATGTGTGTGCTAAGCACACACATTCAGCACTGCTTCATCAAGCCAATACAATGCATTAGCCAGTGCTGATTGGCCAGAGTACGGAATTCGGCCAATCAGCGCTGGCTCTGCTGGAGGAGGCGGAGTCTAAGGTCGGACCTGAATGGAGACTGGTGTGGAGCGATCTTAGACTCCGCCTCCTCCAGCAGAGCCAGCGCTGATTGGCCGAATTCCGTACTCTGGCCAATCAGCACTGGCTAATGCATTGTATTGGCGTGATGAAGCAGTGCTGAATGTGTGTGCTTAGCACACACATTCAGCTCTACTTCATCGGGCTAATAGAATGCATTGGCCAATCAGCGCTGGCCAATGCATTCTATTAGCGTGAACTGAGTTTGCACAGGGGTTCTAGTGCACCCTCGGCTCTGCTACATCAGATTGCTACATCTGATGTAGCAGTGCCGAGTGTGCATCAGATGTGTAGTTGAGCAAAACTGACTCAGCACTGCTAAGTCTCTGCATTCGCATAGGAATGCATTGGCCAGCCTTCGGCCAATCAGCGCTGGCTCTGCCGGAGGAGGCGGAGTCTAAGGTCGGACCTGAATGGAGACTGGTGTGGAGCGATCTTAGACTCCGCCTCCTCCAGCAGAGCCAGCGCTGATTGGTCGAGTTCCGTACTCTGGCCAATCAGCGCTGGCCAATGCATTCTATTAGCCCGATGAAGTAGAGCTGAATGTGTGTGCTTAGCACACACATTCAGCTCTACTTCATCAGGCTAATAGAATACATTGGCCAATCAGCGCTGGCCAATGCATTCTATTAGCTTGATGAAGCAGAGTGTGCACAAGGGTTCAAGCGCACCCTCGGCTCTGATGTAGCAGAGCTGAGGGTGCACAAGGGTTCAAGTGCACCCTCGGCTCTCCTACATCAGAGCCGAGGGTGCGCTTGAACCCTTGTGCAGCCTCGGCTCTGCTACATCAGAGCCGAGGGTGCGCTTGAACCCTTGTGCACACTCTGCTTCATCAAGCTAATAGAATGCATTGGCCAGCACTGATTGGCCAGAGTACGGAATTCGGCCAATCAGCGCTGGCCAATGCATCCCTATGGGAAAAAGTTTATCTCACAAAAATCACAATTACACACCCGATAGAGCCCCAAAAAGTTATTTTTAATAACATTCCCCCCTAAATAAAGGTTATCCCTAGCTATCCCTGCCTGTACAGCTATCCCTGTCTCATAGTCACAAAGTTCACATTCTCATATGACCCGGATTTGAAATCCACTATTCGTCTAAAATGGAGGTCACCTGATTTCGGCAGCCAATGACTTTTTCCAATTTTTTTCAATGCCCCCAGTGTCGTAGTTCCTGTCCCACCTCCCCTGCGCTGTTATTGGTGCAAAAAAGGCGCCAGGGAAGGTGGGAGGGGAATCGAATTTTGGCGCACTTTACCACGTGGTGTTCGATTCGATTCGAACATGGCGAACACCCTGATATCCGATCGAACATGTGTTCGATAGAACACTGTTCGCTCATCTCTAATTATTATCCTTTGTAGATTTTTAAAAAGCTACATCTGTTGCATAGTATCTATTGAGGAGACACGTTGATCTTTTTTCGAATACTCTTTAAGGGGAGAGAGTACTTACTCTTTTACCCTAAAAAGCTGTACAGTAGGTTGTCTGAAAACAGTGGTCTGTTAATTTCTTCATTGTCTCTTTGATCTGCACATCCAAAAACATAATTCATCAATTAATGACGTGAATATAAGACTCCTCTCAAGTCGATTCAGATGTTTCATGTATAACTAAATGCCTCCCTACAACCACGTCTAGATCAGGAATATATAATCTATACACTTTAGCCAGAGATACATTCAGGAAACAAACTCATGAGTTTCATCTTTGAGGAGATGGGATTCTTTCATCTCTTAAGAATGTGTAGCTGCTAAGATGCCATACCTATGTGGAATAGAGAAATACAGAATCTCTAAGTTTATACTCACTACAAATAATGTGGACAGTTGGCAGTAAATATATAGGTAAAGGGAGAATTCTATAATATAATAGATAGACTCAGGCATAAAAAGAGGAAAGAGAAAGAAAGGATCAAATCGTGGCAGAACAACTGCAAAAAATAACAGGAAAAAGAACATAACTAATATGAGCACTGTATATACAACTATGGGTGCCGCGATGATGCTGCTCCCCTCTGACCTGTTGGTCACATGATCTGTTAGGATAAGTTCACACAGAGTCTTTTGGACTGGAACCTGAGGCGGAGGCCGCCTCAGGTTCTGGTCGTAAAGCTGGGTAGACGTGACTGAATGCCGGCACACTGCACCGGCATCCAGTCGCGCACTCTGCTCTGGATTAGGCCCTATCAATGGGCCTAGTCCAGAGGAGGGAGTGTCTTCAGGCCGAATCGCGAGGCGGCTCAGCCTAAAGAATGAGCACCTCGCTTCTTTTTTTCCAGGAGCTGGAAAAAACGGTTCCCAGAAAATACTCCCGATCGGCTCCCATTGATTTCAATGGGAGACGTCTTTTTGGTTAGGATTTTGAGGCGGATACGGCCTCAAAATCCTAACCAAAAAACTCAGTGTGCTTACCCTTAGAGATGCTGGGTACTAGAGGACCCAGATCAGCTTAGTAGTTATGGGCAGGTAGATGCATTCCTCAATGTATCAGCCCCAGTTACAGGTAAAATCAGACCCCACACTAAAAAAGAAAAAAAAAACCTATTAAAATGCCCCAAAAGGTCTATTATAACCTTATGGATACACAATGTAAAACAAATATGTAAAAGTAAAATATAACATTTAAGGCAGATGATTTAAACATTTTTAAATTTTTTAAAAATACTTTGATACCATGCCCACATCACTGGTTTAGTCCTACCTCCAATGACACAATACCAATTAAAAATGACTGTAAGGCTAAGGCCCCACAAAGCAGACCAGAGCAAAAAATGCTGTGGGAAAAGCTGCGACAGCAACACATTATGGTTTTTCCGGCAGTGCTTTTCACAAGAAGTCCACAGAGGTTTCCTAATTGGTAGCTGCTTCCTTAAGTAGTACACACCAAATTCCTGTATATACCTTAACTTAGTTATGAGAGTAGGAGCCCTTCTTCAATAATGGTTTCTACTCTGATTCTAAAAGAGGGATCCCAAATGCTGGATCCCATTTTATGACTGCCATAAGTTCAGAAAAGAGTTCTGGATGGTGGTATCATTTAATAATGCAGACTTCAGACATAAAAGCAGCAATAGAACTTGTCAGATGTGTTTCTCATGTGGTACCCAGGAGCTCAGCAAGTGCATTAGCTGGTTAGTAGCAATAAGAAGTTGGTGATATCTACAGAAGCATTATGTACTGAGGCATGCACAAAGCGCTGTGGGTACATCCTGTACTTCTGTGTGTCTATTCTTCTGTTTAGAGAATACTGTCATTTCAACAATTTATTGCCACAATGCAAATAACAGGTGCAGTCATACCCACTATTTTGTATCCACTAACACACCAGTTTCCCATTTCAGTTTTTCATGATTTACTTCCCCTCAAATCAGTGGCGTAACTAGGAATGGCGGGGCCCCATGGTGAACTTTTGACATGGGGTCCCCCCGACCGACACCGACGACCTCGACTGACCCCCTCCTACGCATTCCTGCGCGTTCTATTATGCCCCATAGTGGCCCCTTCACACAGTATTATCCCCCATAGTGGCCCCTGCACATAGTATTATCCCCCATAGTGGCCCCTGCACACAGTATTATGTCCCTTAGTGGCCCCTGCACACAGTATTATCCCCCATAGTGGCCCCTGCAAGCAGTATTATCCCCCATAGTGGCTCCTGCACTCAGTATTATGTCCCACTGTGGACACCCATAAACAATTATTAAATTCTGGGGTCTCAGACCCCAGAGTATAATAATCGGAGACCCGGGGGAATAAAAACATGAAAAACTACTGTTTCTTACCTGTCCCCTAGCTCCTACGCTGTCGGCCTCCGCTGCCGTCCTTCTTCAATGACGTCGGACGTCACATGACCTGGGACGCAGGCCGGGTTCATGTGACGTCAGAGACGTCAGACAACTAGGAAGGAGGCCTGGCCAGGATCGTGGAGAGGTAAGTAACAGTGTTTTTTATGTTTCTTACCTCTCCTGGTCCGCCAATCATTATACTCGGGGGTCCGAAAAGACCCCCGAGTATAATGATAGCAGCGGTAGTGGCTGTCACCGGGCCCCTAATGTTCCGAGCCTTGTGGCAGCTGCCTCTGCTGCTATGGCGGTATTTACGCCACAGCTTCAAATACTGTTTATCCAATAAAAGCAAATCTTGGTATGACATAGCTTTAATCTGGCCACATTACAAAGTTTTGTATATACAAAGAAGAGACATTTTGTGTTGGTGTATTTTTATCTCTTGTGACTGTAACCTCTTCATCTAGGCATACCTATAATGGTTAACCCTTGACCGTGAGGTCACTAACAATGTTTAAGTTCAAGTATAAGTTATGGTAAAGCAATACATTGGATTAAAGGTTACCATATAAAACATTTTGATGTATTTTGATCCCCTTTTTCTGCTGAAAACCTTATTAGAACTTTATATGACTACATCCTCTGCACTTGTCACTACAGAATTCAATAAATGTGCTTCAAATGCTTGATGTTTTTTTCTTCTTTATTTCCTAAGTTTTTTGGAGGACTGCCAACATTCTATTCAATCTGTCATTTTTGATTCTATCATACTGCCCCGTATTCATTAACCTCTGATGCAGAACTTTGTCAAATGCTTTCAGAAAATCTAATTACAACATATGATGTTCACGGCATTTCTCTTGAGTGCAGTGAAAGCAATATTCTTGTAGATACAACATATAACTCTACGATAGATGTTATTGGCCTAACTATTAGTCTAGTTTTTCATTTTAGAAGAAACATTAAAGCCTTTTTAAATCGATCAATAAATTTCATACATATCAGTGATTTACACAGTATTTGTATTGCAACAATATTATTGGGGCATCATTAAAGACTTATGGAACATAATGCATATACAAAATATGAATTCTTACCAATTATTTTCTGCATTTTCTGCTCAAAACACCTCCACAGAAGGACCAAACAAATATCTCCTCACAAGATCATATATCAGAGTGCAGCATTGAAAGTACCATCAAATACCACATTACAGTACAAAATACCCCTCTAGGGACATGACAATTCAACACTCAGACCTCCTGGTTAAATGTCAGATACCACAATGCACTATATGATACCACTCCAGTACCGCAAAACACTACAGTGGAACGCAGCATATCTCCCAAGAAACACCAAGCACCCATGAAAGCCAAATGCCACAGTAAAGCACAAAATAAAAAGTACCAAATACTGTAGAGGGACAGAAAATACCACCCCAGCAGTAACAAATAGTACTGTGCAATGCCCATACAATAGTGCAAAACCCTCTAAACTCTAAATACCACCGTACATTCCAAATACCTCCCCAACAACAAGTGTCTCACCATTCCTCACAAGTAACAGTAAACACGTCAGCAGCTTTGTACCCTTCTTACCCATATCTACTGTCAGCAGCATAGACTTCCTTCCCAAATGTGCCCCACTGGCAGTATCATTAACCACCTGCTATTTTTGCCACTTGCAAAAGCACTGACCATCTTCTCACTTGCCCCAATGTCAGCAGCATTGAACCTTTTCTTTTTCCCACTGGCAGCAGCACTGACCATCTTTCAACTTTTCCCTACTGTAAGAAGCAGTGGCCCACTACCCACTTTCTGCAGCAATTACCTTCTTTGTATCTCTCCCCCACTAACAGCAGAACTGACCACCGCTCACCCCTACTTTTAGTAACATTGTCACTCTTTCGACTGGCAGCAACATTGGCCCACCGTTCATTGAGGTTTGTGGAGATTTGTTTATACACAGCTCTAAGGTCACACCATAGTATTTCAATTGAGTTGAAGCCTGGACTTTGATTGTGCTCTTGCAGATGATATATTAATAAATTAAATTTGCTTATCAGCAACTGGTTGGTACTTATACTCTTAATTTCTAGGAAAGCAGCAGAGACGTACTTCATTTTTCACATGCAGCTTCTGCATTTTGTCCAGGTTTATTTTAAACGCCTTCCCGCCGCAGGCAATTTTTAATTTTCAGCTCCCCACCTTCTAAACCCCATAACTTTTTAATATTTCCATCTAAAGAGCCATATGAGGGCTTAATATTTTACTAATTGTCTTTCATAATGATTCCATTTAATATTCCATACAATGACTGGGAAGTTTGAAAAAAAATTGAGAATGGGGTGGAATTGGAGAAAAAATGCATTTGTGCGACTTTCTTACAACTTCATTTTTATGGCATGCACTGTGCTGCTAAAATGACCTTTCACCTGTATTATATGATTTGGTGTGATTCCTAGGGATACCAATTGTATATAATTTATTTACTGTTTAACCCCTTAAAAAATTCTGACACCCGTATACAGGGCTGTATAGGGCATCTTTTTTTGCAGAGCCACATGTACTATGTTCACTGTACGTGAAAAATATTTTTATATATTTGTAAACTATGCATTTTTGGACAAAAGGATACCTTATATGTATGTATTTCACATTTTGTTTTTTACTTTTATATGTGATTTAGGGAAAGGGGGTGAGAGAAATTTTGATTTCTTTCTATTTTTTTTACTATATATTTTTAAAATATTGCAACAGATTTCAAAAAAGGTTTAAATAAATAATCACATGGTGGAATTTGTTGCTTCTGATAGTATTAGAAGTAGTAGTTACTAGAGATGAGTGAGTAGTATTCGATCAAGGAGGTATTCGACTATACTATGGTATTCAAAATACTTGTACTTGATCGAGTACCGCTCGCTATTCGAATGGAAAAGTTCGATGCAGAACCAGCATTGATTGGCTGAATGCTATACAGTCGGCCAATCAACGCTGGTTCTTCTCCTACCTTTAGAAGTCTTCTCCTTGCAGCTTCTCCGCGGCGTCTTCTGGCTCTGAATTCACTCTGCCAGGCATCGGGCCTGGGCAGAGCCAACTGCACATGTCCACTTGTAGTGCGGACATGCGCAGTCGGCTCTGCCGAGGCCCGATGCCTGGCAGAGTGAATTCAGAGCTGGAAGACGCCGCGAGGACGCTGCATGGAGAAGACTTCTTGGAGGATCCAGCCTGACCCTCACTCGTGGACTTGGTAAGTATAATTTGATCAAACGTTGCCTACCCCTGAAACGAGCATTTTTCCCCCATAGACTATAATGGGGTTCGATATTCGATTCGAGTAGTCGAATATTGAGGGGCTACTCGAAACAAATATCGAATCTCGAACATTTTACTGGTCGCTGATCTCTAGTAGTTACCTCTATTTTTACATTATATCTAGATATGTAATACCATACACATCAAAAAGGGTATACTTTGTTTTCCTCATGACTATATGGCATCTTTATTATCTATAAATTTTCTACCAAACTGTTGATTTTCTGAACATACAGAATGCTCTGCAGACTGACAAGGTTGGTAAGTTTATCTCCTGTTTACTTGTATTATTTAGTTTGAGCTTAAGAGTGCTTTTAAAGTAAGGCCCAATATGTGCTCATACATCTGCATTGACGCAAACAAAGGTGAAAAACGTCCATTTTTCAGACCTGTTTAGCATGTAAGGGTTGGCCATTTTCACAGATCCTTCCTACATTGCCTTGTATGGAAGGATCAGTGAAAGCAGACAACAATAGAGCATGACCTATATTTTGACGATCCATCGTAAATATCGATCATGTGAATAGCAACAGACGGTGATATTAATGCAGCCTTCACTGTCCTATAAGTTTTAGGGTAAGTTAGGTGGTAAACCCCAATAATGATTATATGGTCATGTTTAAATAATATCAGAAAAATATATATTGAATTGTTGATTTAGAATTTAATTTAGAATTTTTCTAAATTAATATTTGGTTGTACTGTATTTGCCACATAAAGCATCACTGTGAGCAATAATGTTTTTTTCTTTTAATCTCAAAGTGCAATTTTACTGCTGCAAATCACTAAGCGCATTCACAGCACAACAGCTACGAAGAAAGCACAGGCTTAAAATTCATCTGCTTTACATGCGGCATATATTTTTTTATCGTTGCAGTATCAAATTGAATTTGCTATGCGAATATGCATGACTGATGAAGCATGGTGAAAATAAAGTGCTTTATTTATCAAGATTAAAATATATGACCGCTTTTACAAAATATTTATTCAGGGTTGTTAAACTTAACATTATTTAGCTATTAATGATTTAAGATTAACATTAATTATCGGCACTTGTCCTAATTCAACTTTTCATTTGAAAAGCTTTCCTTTTATGTCTTGTATGCATGCTGTGTCTGTCTATACAATAATATCAGAGTTACTGTAATGTATTTCTCCAGGCTCATCTTCTTGCTACCTGTTTGCAATATTTACAGCCTGAAAATGGCTATAATATCCAGTGCAAATTCATGCAAAATTAAAAGAATCTTAAGTATATTGATCTTATAGCTTGTCACATGTTTGATCATTTACTATCAAGAAGCCATAACTTTGCCATTTAAGACCTGGTTCACATCGTGTTCGGCATTCTATCCGAAGAGTCCACTTGAGGGACTCCCCGAACGGAATACCGAACGCATTAAAAAGCGGTGAGTAATGACAGCACATTGTCCCCATAGACTATAATGGGGTCCGTGTGTTTTCCGCACCGCATCCGCACAAGTCTTGCGGAGAGAAAAGTACTTCAAGAACTACTTTCCTCTCCGCATGATTCGTGCGGACACCGTGCGGAAAACACATGGACCCCATTATAATTTATGGGGTCCATGTGCTTTCATTGCTCACCGCTTTTTAATGCGTTCGGTATTCCATTTGGGGGGTCCCCAAGCGGATTCATCAAATGGAATACTGAATGCAGGTGCGAACCAGCCCTAAGTTAATGGGTGCTAACAGACCGGTATAGAGGCCGTAAAGGGATCAATAAAGGTTATGCCAAGTCGCAATAGAAATGCTTATATACACGTAAGTGAGCAGTGAATTCCCACAATGTAATTGTATGTATATATAGAAATATACTGTATCTTCATTTCCAATACCTCTCAACAACTTTGTCACTTCACTATGAGATTTACATATAGCCCGGGCTGACATTAAACATAATTTTTCTGACAGAATATTTAATAAACATTTTAATAAAGGCAAGTTAAAAATGTAGTTGAGTTATAGCACTATGCTCTCAAAATCTGATAGGTTCCCGTTAATATATATGATGCAATATATTTGTATATATTTTATAATATATCTTTTTTATATATTGATAATTGCTAACATCGGAACATAGTATTCTCCTAATACTTTAATACAAAGAGATATATATATATATATATATATATATATATATATATATATATATATATATATATCCACATTCCTTTTCAGGTAAGAAAAAGAGAAGTTGGTTGCATCTAGGCTAGAATAAAATCCCTTCCCATAGTCTTTGTACCGCAGCAGTCCCTCTTCATTATGACACTATCATCTATTTGAAATTGATCTAATTTATTCTATTTTAATGAAGAATACTGGACAAGTCACAGTGGAAATCCAATGTTGTCTCCCGTCTGTACAGTTTACTTATCCTGAGCACATTTTATAACATGGCCTGATATACACCTGTGGCAGATCTTTTATCATTAAATCGTCCTAGTGTAAGACTGTGCTGTAGAATAAAAATAGATTACATTCTTTTCTGGAATAGAGAGCTTCGTCCACTGTCAGTAGTAGATGAGTGACATCAGAGGAATTTCATTTTCTCATCACCAGAATAGGAACAGAGTATTGAATAAATAATTTACGTACATTGAATCATCAATTTCCTTCATCAGGGTAAAATCGTCCTAGTGTAAGAACATCTCCTAAAATAAGCATCCCAAATAAATAATCTAATGTATTCATTTCCCACAAAACTGTAAATATTTATTTATTTATTTATTTATTTATTTTTAGAAATTTCTATAAATGTAATTTAGTACCAAAACTGATGATATCTATTACAGGGGACCTTTCATGTCCTCAGGCACTTGCTGTTTTATATACCGCTAGAAAGCTGACAGTGTGCTGAATTCAGCGCACTGTCGGATTTCCCATTATGTGCCCTGGGGCAAGAGCTATTGGTGTTGTTACCGATAGCTCTTCACTGTCAGAAGAGCGCTCTTGACAGTTTAGTTGGGCTGTGAGGAAAGCCCCTCTTGACTGTACTGTCCAAAGCCCTGTACTGTCATAGGGGGCATTCCTTACTGCCCAGCGATGATGCTGAGCTGTGAAGAATGCCTCCCCAGTACTCATCTATAGACGAGTACTGTCAGGAAAGGGGAAGGGGGGCGTTACTCACAGCTCATTGTCATTGGCAGGGCAGTAAGGAATGCCCCCTCTGACAATACAGGGCTTTGGACAGTACAGTCTAGCCAGGCATTCCTCACAGCCAGGCTAGACTGTCAGGAGTGCCCTTCTGACAGTGAAGAGCTGCCGAGTGGGAGGTGTAAAATTAAAAACAAACAAATAAAAAAGGGCATACACCTGTCCCTGGCACTCCATTGTCCGCCTCCCAGTGTCCATTCAGTCTCATGCTGGCAACTCCGTGCTGGGAGCCCTGCACCTCAAGTGATTGGTGAGACCAATTAGGTACAGGATTTCCAGAAATAAGTCACTGCTGTGAGACTGAACAGACATAAGTGAGGGACAATGGGGTGCTGGGGACAGGTCAGTATACTTTTTTTTTTCACACCTCTCTGACGGCCACCACAGTGATTACTCCAGTTTATAGACAACCTCTTTTAAGGGGTTGTCTGGGCCAAATCTTTTATGGTCACTTCACTGGTCCCCCCCATACAATGCCCTCTTCCTGGTCCCCCATAATGTATGGGGAACAGTGATGGGGCCATTATATTGTGTAGGAGCAATGAGGGGGCTAACATGTTGTGTGAAAGGGGAACGTTAAATCCCTGAAACCTCACATTGCAGAAATACAACATCTTTGACTACTACAGAAAAAAAAAATTGTGATTTACAGATCCAGCAAAGTGAATGAAATGTAATTAAATATACCTCACCCACACATTGCAGGAAAAAAAGATGTGGAACAGACGCAAACTCTAAAATGCCTGCGCTTCTAAAAACATGGCCAGTTATTTTCAGCTGCGCAATCTGGAGAAAGTGCAGGAAAATGCATCAAAAGCTCAATGAAAAACACTGTGGAAAAAATAAATTGAGATTCACTGCTATTTTTTTCCTCAGTGTTTTTTAGCTGCGTCTCGCTGTTGGGCCTAATCCTTATCATCTCAATATACTGAGCATCACACTATAAGGATAAGGCCCCATGTAGCAAGCCGCAGCAAAAAAGCGCTACGGGAAAAAACCCTTGCGGCAACACATCAGTTTTTCCCACAACTCAACAGAGGTTTTCTCTGAGGACTTCCTTTATACCTATAGGGAAACTGCCGGTGTTCTTGCAGGTATAAGTTGCATGCTGCGATTTCCCAAACCGCAACAGTTTTGGAAATTACAGTGTGTCTGCTGCGTGTATTTTTCTGTAATGTGTGGATGGGATTGCACACACTGTATACCTACACACTCAGGGCCTGGTTCACATCTGCGTTTGGAAATCCGTTTGAGGAGTCCGCATGGGGACCGTCCCGAACGTACTACCGAACACATTAGCAAGTGGTGTGCAGTGAAAGGACGCAAACCCCATAGACTATAATGGGGTCTGTGTGCTTTCTGTTTGGTGTCTGCACATACAGACAGAAAAGTACTTTACGATCTACTTTCCTGACCGCATGACTTGTGTGGAGAGAAGACATCTATATAGTGAACAATAATTGTACTAAATGCAGAAACCTTTACATTTCAGTACAAAGTTGTTTGTATTATTGAAAGCTCTGTAAAGCCCCATTCACACGACTGTATTTGTGGGTCTGTAACTGTCCACAATTGTGGATCCGCACACTATTAAGGTTAAATTGCTGTATTGGCACTTCACGATAATTTAGTGGGTTTGCAGTTGCAATTTGGGCACTTGCTCTATAAAAGGTTCGCTATCACTGACATAGGGTATGAGGTGCCAATGCTTTTCTAGTATTCCATGTACCATATGGTTTGTATGTTATGCCACCCTCACCATGACCCATATAATGAAGTTAACGTTATATAAATATTTGCAAACAACAGTGAAATTGTTTTTTTCCATAAATGTGCTATTATTTTCCAAAGCAGTGAGTCAAAAATATCCATATGTATTAACAGAATTGTACTGACCCATTGAATAAAATGAACATAAGGGGTTAAATCCCCAGTTGCATCTGCTACCATGGTAACTTCAGCCACCAACCAATAAGATTGCTGGATCTGAATTTCAAAAAGCAGTTGGCTGCTGTCAGTTACTGCAGTGATGGAGGAGATGGACGTTGTGCGCTCGGCTCTGCAGAGGTGATAACTGTACGGTGACGTCTTTGGTAAGAGATCTGATCATATTGCTGAGGATCTTAAGACATGACCGATCATTAGACAGCACATATTACAGATAACAGCAGGGGGCAACTCTTATTAAGGGTCCATTACTAGTCTCAGTTCACATGAGGTTCTCTCTACATTATTCTGCTTCATCATTTATATAACAGATATAAGAAATATTTCCATTAATATCTTTGCTTATTTTAATAAGATTTCTTATTTTGGCCAATGGCGTCAATTGTAATCTGTTAGCTTATTATGGCGCTCGGCAGGATAGCACTGTCAGCTCTGCTATTCCACATAGTTATATATCAATATGAGATCTAAAACATGTCAGATATATAACAGATAACATGATGGACATGACAGAGAGAACTTGTGTGATTAAAAAGTAGCAATGTACATTGTTATTGGGCCACTGCTCTGATATTGGGCAGAAAATATCTGTTTAAACTAACTGATCATAGCTCGTATCTCGAGACACTGAAGCTTAGGTGACAATAGTGGAGTCCAAAGTCCCATAAACCAGAACAGGTGCGAACAATACAATAGTATAGTACAATAATGCAGTAATATATGTATATGTGTGTGTATATATACTATATATATATACATATTATAGTATAGTACAATAATGCAGTAATATATGTATATGTGTGTGTATATATACTATATATATATATATATATATACACATATTATAGTATAGTACAATAATGCAGTAATATATGTATATGTGTGTGTGTGTGTGTATATATATATATATATATATATATATATATATATATATACATATAGTATAGTACAATAATCAAATCAAATCAAAAAAGCTTTATTGGCACGTCTGAATAGATATTTGGCATTGCCAAAGCTAGTAAAGTGTGTGTGTGTGTGGGGGGGAGTTGGACTCGGGTGGGTGAGTGGTGGGGGTGGGGTGGGTGGTTTGGGGTATAACAGTCCATGGAGTCTCATCTTCCTCTTCGTTGGTGACCGTTATATGGGGAGGTGGGGTGGGGCGGTTGGTTTGGGGTATAACAGTCCATGGAGTCTCATCTTCCTCTTCGTTGGTGACTGCTATATGGGGAGGTGGGGTGGGGTGGGGTGGGGCGGGTGTTTTGGGATAAATATAACAGTCCGTGGAGTCTCATCTTCCTCTTATTTGGTGACAATAATGCAGTAATATATGCGTGTGTGTATATATATATACAGTATATATATATTAGTATAGTACAATAATGCAGTAAATAAAATAATACAATAATGATAGCAAAGAGCAATAATGTAAAAATAGAAGAGTATAATAATGGTAATAGTGACGTCGGCAATAAGATTAACAATAATTATGGTATGATTTCCTGATGTCTACCATCATTACCCCTAGTGCTGACCTGGAAGTAAATAAATTGAATAAATAAATGTAAAAAATCAAGTAAATAAAATAAAATAATAATTTAAAATAGATAAAATATAAAAATTTTTATTTTTAAATCTATGTCATGTATATATTCATGTACGGTATATCTATCAAGGTGCCACATGTATAATGTCCATGTGTGTTATATGTAAATTTGGTACTATTCCGTTATCGGGCCAGCAGCAGCGCATTTCAGCACCAGCTTTCGGGACAGCAGTTCAGTTCAGCAGCGGGAATTACAATGACATCCGAGGACTGCTGGCCCGATGCTTGTGCCCAGTAGCCAGTACATCAATGACCCCCCCTCCATCTCCTCCTCCTTCCAGTGCTGCCCCCCAGCTCTCCTTACATCTACCCCGTACCCTCTCCCCGCCACATGACTAAGCCGATGCTGGCCCGATGATAGAGGCCGTGCTTGTGTGTAGTAGGCAGTACATCGATCGATGCCCTCATCCTCCTCTTCCTTCCAGTGCTGCCCCCCAGCTCTTCTTACATCTGCCCCGTACCCTCTCCCTGTAATAGGCCTCACCGTAAATCTTGAGCAATGAATGCTACTAGATAGCCGCCGGACGCTGCAGAAAGTTTGTCCCTCCGGCTCGCTGTAGCTCACCGTTCCTATAGTCGGCGTGTTTCTTGTCAGGGCCTGGATTGAGCCCCGGTGTCTTTCCTTTCGGTCTCGGTACTAGCGCTGAGGTGAGGCCTAGTCGTGTGGCGGGGAGAGGGTACGGGGAAGATGTAAGGAGAGCTGGGGGGCAGCACTGGCAGGAGGAGAAGGATGGGGGAGGGGGGTCATCGATGTACTGGTTACTGGGCACAAGCATCGGGCCAGCAGTCCTCGGATGTCATTGTAATTCCCGCTGCTGAACTGCTGTCCCGAAAGCTGCTGCTGAACTGCGCTGCTGCTGGCCCGATAACGGAATAGTACCGTAAATTTATGTCATGTACTGTATATATTTATATGTTTAGATATATCTGTAATTAAAGACCGCATGTAATGAATATACATCTATATACTGAATGTGTACTGTGTTTATACATACTGTATAAAAATATCCGTTTATATTGTATATACAGTCCTATGAAAAAGTTTGGGCACCCCTATTAATCTTAATCATTTTTAGTTCTAAATATTTTGGTGTTTATAACAGCCATTTCAGTTTGATATATCTAATAACTGATGGACACAGTAATATTTCAGGATTGAAATGAGGTTTATTGTACTAACAGAAAATGTGCAATATGCATTAAATCAAAATTTGACCGGTGCAAAAGTATGGGCACCTCAACAGAAAAGTGACATTAATATTTAGTAGATCCTCCTTTTGCAAAGATAACAGCCTCTAGTCGCTTCCTGTAGCTTTTAATCAGTTCCTGGATCCTGGATAAAGGTATTTTGGACAAACAATTCAAGTTCAGTTAAGTTAGATGGTCGCCGAGCATGGACAGCCCGCTTCAAATCATCCCACAGATGTTCAATGATATTCAGGTCTGGGGACTGGGATGGCCATTCCAGAACATTGTAATTGTTCCTCTGCATGAATGCCTCAGGATTTGGAGCGGTGTTTTGGATCATTGTCTTGCTGAAATATCCATCCCCGGCGTAACTTCAACTTCGTCACTGATTCTTGAACATTATTCTCAAGAATCTGCTGATACTGAGTGGAATCCATGCGACTCTCAACTTTAACAAGATTCCCGATGCCGGCATTGACAACACAGCCCCAAAGCATGATGAAACCTCCACCAAATTTTACAGTGGGTAGCATGTGTTTTTCTTGGAATGCTGTTTCTTTTTGGACGCCATGCATAACGCCTTTTTTTATAACCAAACAACTCAATTTTTGTTTCCAAAATGAAGCTGCCTTGTCCAAATGTGCTTTTTCATACCTCAGGCAACTCTATTTGTGGCGTATGTGCAGAAACGGCTTCTTTCTCATCACTCTCCCATACAGCTTCTATTTGTGCAAAGTGCGCTGTATAGTTGACCGATGCACAGTGACACCATCTGCAGCAAGATGATGCTGCAGCTCTTTGGAGGTGGTCTGTGGATTGTCCTTGACTGTTCTCACCATTCTTCTTCTCTGCCTTTCTGATATTTTTCTTGGCCTGCCACTTCTGGGCTTAACAAGAACTGTCCCTGTGGTCTTCCATTTCCTTACTATGTTCCTCACAGTGGAAACTGACAGGTTAAATCTCTGAGACAACTTTTTGTATCCTTCCCCTGAACAACTATGTTGAACAATCTTTGTTTTCAGATCATTTGAGAGTTGTTTTGAGTAGCCCATGATGCCACTCTTCAGAGGAGATTCAAATAGGAGATCAACTTGCAATTGGCCACCTTAAATACCTTTTCTTATGATTGGATACATCTGGCTATGAAGTTCAAAGCTCACTGAGGTTACAAAACCAATTTTGTGCTTCAGTAAGTCAGTAAAAAGTAGTTAGGGGAATTCAAATCAATAAAATGATAAGGGTGCCCATACTTTTGCACCGGTCAAATTTTGGTTTAATGCATATTGCACATTTTCTGTTAGTACAATAAACCTCATTTCAATCCTGAAATATTACTGTGTCCATCAGTTATTAGATATATCAAACTGAAATGGCAAACACCAAAATATTTAGAACAAAAAATGATTAAGATTAATAGGGGTGCCCAAACTTTTTCATAGGACTGTAGCTATATCTATGTATATACTGTATCTCTATATACCTGTGTACAGTTAGAGATGTCAGTAAATAGTGTACACATATATAATACAGATTTCTAAGTACATTAAGTACAAGGCTAGGTTCATATCTGGGTAGAATTGGAAACGCGGCTGAGCACGCTGTACCACACGTCCAATCCACACATCGCAGGATTGGACACGCGGCTGAGCACGCGGAACCAAACGTCGCTGGACTGGACACATGGTTGAGCACACGGTACCACACGTTTCAGGATTGGACACACGGCTGAGCACACGATACCACACTTCGCAGGATTGAACATGCGGCTGAGTACGCGATAACACACATCGCAGGATTGGACAAGTGGCTGAGCAACAGTACCACACGTCGAAAAATTGGAAACGCGGCTGAGCATGCGGTATCACATTTTGAGGGATTAGACACGCGGCTGAGCACGCGATACCACACGTTGCAGGATTGGAAACGTGGCTGAGCAAGCGGTACCACACGTCACGGGATTGAAATGTGGCTGAGCATGTGGTGCCACGTCGCAGTATACATTATGTAAAAAAATATCCATTTATATTTTATATATTTAGCTATATCTATGTATATATCTCTATATATCTATGTATAGTTAGAGATATCTGTAAATAGTGTAAACATGTAATATGTATTTCTATGTATAAGGCTAGGTTCATATCTGGGTAGAAGCACGTGGGTTACACACGTCGAAGGATTGGACAAGCGGCTGAGCACACGGTACCACATGTTGCAGGATTGGACATGTGGGTGAACACATGGTACCACATGTCGCAGGATTGCACACGTGGCTGAGCACGCGGTACCACACGTCGCAGGACTGGACATGCATTTCAGCACATGGTATAACATGTCGCAGGATTAGAAATGCGGCTGAGCACGTGGTACCACACATCGCTGGATTGAAACGCGGCTAAGCACGTGGTAGAATGTTGCAGTATACATACGTTACAGAAATATCCATGTATATTGTATATAGCTATATTAATGTATATATCTCTATATATGTCTATTTATCTACGTATAGTTAGAGATGTCTGTAATTAGTGTAAATCAATGTAGTATGTATTTTTATGTATAAGACTAGGGTCATATCTGGGTAGAAGCATGCGTTAACACACATCGAAGGATTGGACACACGGCTGAGCGCATGGTTCCACATGTTACAGGATTGGACACGCGGCTGAGCACGCAATACCACAAATCGCAGGATTGGAAACACGGCTGAGAACGCGGTACCACACATCACAGGATTGGACACACATTTCAGCACGTGGGACTACATGTCGCAGGATTGGAAACGCGGCTGAGCATGCGGTACCACACGTCGCAGGATTGGACAAGCGGCTGAGCAACGGTACCACATGTTGAAAAATTGGAAATGCGGCCGAGCATGCGGTACCACATGTTACAGGATTGGAAATGTAGCTGAACAAGCGATACCACACGTTACAAGATTGAAACATGGCTGAGCATGTGGTACCACGTCGCAGTATACATAATGCATAAAAATATCCATTTATATTTTATATATTTAGCTATATCTATGTATATATCTCTACATATCGCTAGATATCTATGTATAGATAGAGTTGCCTGTAGTTAGTGTAAACCAATGTAGTACGTATTTTTATGTAGAAGACGAGGTTCATATATGGGTAGAAGCATGCGTTAACACTAGAGATGAGCGAACACTGTTCGGATCAGCCGATCCAAACAGCACGCACCCATAGAAATGAATGGAAACACCTGTGACGCCGGCCGCCGGCAAAGTCAGCGTCACAGGTGCTTCCATTCATTTCTATGGGTGCGTGCTGTTCGGATCGGCTGATCCGAACAGTGTTTGCTCATCTCTAGTTAACACACGTCGAAGGATTGGACACTTGGCTGAGAACGCAGTGCCACATGTTACAGGATTGGACATGCGGCTGAGCACGCGATACCACCCATTGCAGGATTGGAAACATGGCTGAGAACGTGGTACCACACATCGCAGGATTGGACACGCATTTCAGCACGTGGTACTACATGTCGCAGGACTGGAAACACGGCTGAGTATGCGGTACCACACGTTGCAGGATTGAAACACGGCTGAGCATGTGGTAGCACATCGCAGTATACATACTGTATAGAAATATCAGTTTATATTGAAAATAGATATATCTATGTATATATCTCTATATTTCTCTATATATCTATAAGGCTAGGTTCGTATCTGGGCTTTAACACACATCTCAGGATTGGACACACGGCTGAGCATGTGGTAAAACATGTTGCAGGATTGGACAAGTGGCTGAGCTCGTTGTACCACATGTTGGAGGATTGTAAACGCTGCTCAGCACGTGGTACCACACTACTGTATAGAAATATCCATTTATATTGTATATAGCTATATCTATGTATATATCTCTATAGAGCTATGCATAGGTAGAGATGTCTTCAAATAGTGTAAACATATGTAATACATATTTTTATGTATAAGGCCAGTTTTATATCTGGGCACAAGCAAGCTTTAAAACATGTCGCAGGATTGGACACACGGCTAAGCGCACGGTACCACGTATTGCAGGATTGCACACGTGGTTGAGCATGTGGTACCACACATCGCAGGATTGTACACGCGACTAAGCAGGTGGTACTACACGTCGCATGATTGGAAAAGCAGCTGAGCATGCGGTACCACAAGTCTCAGGATTGAACAGGCGGCTGAACAAGCGGTACCACAAGTCGCAGGATTGGAAATGCGGCTGAGCAAGCGGTACCACTTGTCGCAGGATTGGAAACACGGCTGAGCACGCGGTACCACATGTTGCAGGATTCGACATGCGGCTGAGCAAGCAGTACAACACATCGCAGGATTGTAAACGTGGCTGAGAATGCAGTACCACACGTCCAATCCACAAGTCGCAGGATTAGACATGTGGCTTAGCAAGCAGAACCAAATGTTGCTGGATTGGATAAAAGGCTGAGCACACTGTACCACACATCGCAGAAATGAACACGTGGCTGAGCACGCTTTACTACACATCGCAGGACTGAAACGCGGCTGAGCACGTGGTACCACGTCGCTGTTTACATACTGTATAGAAATATCCATTTATATTGTATATAGCTATACCTATGTATATATCTCTATATATGTCTATATATCTATGTATAGTTAGAGATGTCTGTAAATAGTGTAAACATATGTAATATGTATTTTTATATATAAGGCTAGGTTCATATCTGGGTAGAAGCATGCATTAACACACGTTGCAGGATTGGACACGTGGCTATATATATATATCTTATACATGTACATATGTACAAGAAGTGTCAATAATGTAATAAGAACTTTAGTATATGTTTATATAACCCATCAACCACTTAGTGGCCTTATCACGATGGGTCCCTACACTAACACTTTATATATAAGACAGGAGATAAACTTTTTATATTCTCACAGTTACAATGCAGTCTATAAGAACTTGATCTCTGGGGGGTCTTGTCTACAGGGGAAGTATAGCATTTTTTTTTAAATGAAAGTAAAGTCTTAGAGTAGGGACCCATCTGAATGAGGTCGCCGTGACGTGGCAGATGGGCTCGCACAATTTATCAAATGTGCGCTAAGAACCTCACATTTATAACTGTAGTCAGTGACACATGAAATGTAGTTGAAAATTTTCACGAGAAGTAGAAACTCACTTGTCATAACTCTGAATGGCTAAAAACTATGCTGGGTGCATCAGTCCTCATCTAATTTACCTCGTCTTTTAATCTTCCACATCTAATTTACTTCATACTGTAGATTGACTCAAAGGGGAATTCCAGCAAGAAATATTTTGTAACTACCCACTGGGTAGAGGGCAAATATTAAATTGGTTAGTATTTCATTTCAACAAACCATATTAAGTGCCGGTAATTTTTAGAAAATATGTCTTATGTTTTTTCCTGCAGCGCTATTTTGTTGCAGTTTGCAACGTGACTCCTTAGTCTTAATAAAGCCCAAGTGCAACATTCATTAAATTAATTGCCCCCTCATAGTATGCCCCTAATTCCCCCCGACATAAATACTGAACCCCTAATGACCCCTTTTATCAATGACCACCCCCTTATGTTCATAATGCCTCCTAATATAACTTCTCCTTGTAGTCATAATGTTCCCTAATAACTCTTATATAAATGAGTCCCCCTTATGTTCATAATTCCCCCTCCCTTATAGTTATAATTTCCCCCTCCAGACAACCCCTTGTACTATTACAATAACCACAACTAAGGTAACCCCCCCCCCAAAAAAAAAAAGTTATACTCAACTACCTGCAATCTCGATGAACGTAGTTGCTGCCTCCTTTACATCCAAGTGCAGGACATCTGTGTATCAGCACAGGCGATCTAGTTAAAAGTAAGATATATTAATGGCAGTGCCTAGGTGGGCCCAGGGAAGCCGCCATTGGTGAAACTAAAGTTTTGTGGGCCCGGGTGAAAACTTTTGTCCGGGGCCCCCTATCCCCTTCCTACAGCGAATTCTTGATAGTGGTGGTTACGGGCGCTAAAGCGATATCTCAGATACTTGAAAGTGATAAAGCTTTAGTATCCACAACTGCAGTTATCAAGAATACGGTGAGTGAGCAGCGCAGTGCCCAGCATGTAAGCATTACTGGGACAGTACAATGTGCTCCATAATGGCCCCCAAGCAGTAATACATGCTCCACAATGGCCCCCAAGCAGTAATACATGCTCCACAGAGGCCCCCAAACAGTATTATGTGCACCACAGTGGCCCCCAAACAGTATTATGTGCACCACAGTGGCCCCCAAACATTATTATGTGCACCACAGTGTCCCCCATACAGTATTATGTGCATCACAGTGACCCCCAAACAGTATTATGTGCACCACAGTGGCCCCCAAACAGTATTATATGCTCCATAGTGACCCCCCAAAAAGTGTTAAGTGCTCACCACAGTATTATATGCTTAAAGTACCCATCCCCACAGAGCCTACACCTCCATTCCCCCCTTCTTGCTCACATTGCCTGCACCCCCATGTCTCCCCTCTTACTCACACATGCTGCCTCTTCTCTCTTTCCATCAGACTGTTCCCGGCAGATTCATCTTTCTGTGTAACATCACACTGTTCTGTATGATCCTGAGTAGCTCCGCCCACACATGATGTCATCACAGGCCCTGCAACTTGCTGCAGCATGGAGTCTCTCTCTCTAGCACCTCACACAGTCAGCACCCGGAAGCACAGTAGGTCCCCTCAGGAGGTTGGAGCCCCGGCATTTGCCCTGGGTAGAGGCCTTACCAAACTTCCACTGCCAATTAAAAAAAGGCAGTAGAAGTCCGGTAGGGCCCCATAAAAGCCCCTATTATGAGGACTAATAGTCAACGCTCAGGGCCCAACAGGGGATTCCCCGGTCCCCCGGTGGGCCAGTCCGACCCTGGGTTTTAGGCAAAACATGTTAAGTGCTCCCTACAGAATATCTGTCCTGAATAGTTCTCCTCGACTCAAAAAGTTTGGGAAAGCTGCTCTACCCCATTGACTATAACCCCGTGAGACTAACTTGTTACTGTTATATAACAGTTATTTATAACTTCTCCATCTTATTTGCGTTTATTTTTATTCTCCCTCATTTTGGCCCTTTTTCATACCCTAGTAGTCTATATATTTACAGATTTGCTTGTATACCCCTTGCTGGGACTTCATATTCATTTACAATTCTACCCATATCCTCTGTATCCGTTTCCATGCTTAAAATTCAATAAATACCTTTTAAAACTAAGAAGTATGAAGCCTTAACCCAGCACTCTCCTAGAATTCTGGCTCACGCACACTAGAATTAGATGGGAGGAGGGAGAAAACAATGTCTGCTGCTCTGACTGTTTTCCTTTTTTTATTGTTTTACTTTGTAATTGTGATATAAGACAAATAAGAAGAGCAAGAAAAAGGAAATAAGGAGATGATGTGAGATATCATATAGCCAATTATTTATTCATTTTTCTTTGTTTGCATTCTGGATTTTTAGGTTCTTTAATATCTATGATTTTAAAAGGAGAAGTCATAAATGTTCCTATAGGTGTAATGTGTATGGGGTCTCTCTCTCTCAATGTGTATACAACAAGAAAATCCCAAGCTAAGGGCTCATTCACATCTGTGCCCCAGTCTCCATTTTTCAGGTTTGCATTTCCTGCCTGAAACGGGACAGGAGACGGAAACCTGCAGGAATTTTTCAAACCCACTGAAATGAATGGGTCTGGAAAGTGACCAGCCGTGAGCGCCGGTGAGCGTTTTGTGCTCTCCGCGGCGAAACTGTCTTTTTTTAACTGGACACAAAGTCAGACATGCAGGACTTTGTGTCCGGTTAAAAAAAAAAAAACAGTTTCGCCACGGAGAGCACAAAACACTCAACCGGCGCTCACGGCCGCACATGGTCTGTCAGGTTTCTGTCTTCTGTCGGCAGAAGACGGAAACCTGAAAACGGAAATCGGGTGCTGGTGTGAACCCAGCGTCAGAGGTTAACTCTAGGTTTACACTAGCACTTGAGTTTGTGTTCTTCGTGCCCACTTGAGGATCTGAAAAACGGAAACTCAATCCACTTAAAAAGTGGTTACTCACGGAAACCTGCAGCCCTCATAGACTATAATGGGGTCCGCTGGGTTTCCTTCCAAAAAATGCATAAAGAAAAGTCCTGTTTGCAGGACTTTTCACTTGGCATTTTTCAAGCAGATTTGGGGACGGAATACCCGAATCGAGTTCGAGTGCTGGTGTGAATCCAGCCTTAGAAAAATATGCTTCCTCTTTAGGGTGCATTCACACTGAGTAAACGCTAGCTTATTCTGAACGTAAAACACGTTCAGAATAAGCGATGTCTAAAGCAGCTCCATTCATCTCTATGGGAGCCGGCATACGAGCGCTCCCCATAGAAATGAATGGGCTGCTTCTTTCACTCCGAGCAGTCCCATTGAAGTGAATGGGGAGTGCCGGCGTGTACGGCAAGCTCTGCTCATGCCGGAGCGTACACGCCGGCACTCCCCATTCACTTCAATGGGACTGCTCGCAGTGAAAGAAGTATCCCATTCATTTCTATGGGGAGCGCTCGTATGCCGGCTCCCATAGAGATGAATGGAGCTGCTTTAGACGCCGCTTATTCTGAACGTGTTTTACGTTCAGAATAAGCTAGCGTTTACTCAGTGTGAATGCACCCTTATGTAGATTGTGTCAGGAACTGAAGCTTAGCTTTATTGAAGTGAATGTGACTATATGACAAGTATGACTATGTTTCGGGAACAAAACAGTCATTCTTTTCTAATCCTGGACAACCCCTTTAAGAACATTATTGTAAAGCCCTCACACACCAACGACCCTCTACAGTGGTCACAGTGTGAAAGGCAGTTTTCAAACCTTTTTCAAAGTTTTTGCAGCTGTGAATTTTCCAGTATTCTTGGCCGTTGGAACACTGAAATTTTATTTTTTATTTTTCTTGTTATTTTCTACACAACACATATAACAAACACGCAAATAAGAACAACAGAAAACAAAGTCTTTTTACTCTTATTTGTGTTTTTGCTTTAGGGCTGCATTGATTTTTTTTACTTTATTTGGTTTGCGGTTGATTAATGTTTCAAGAATACGTCAGGAACATTGCTGCCGAGCTGACAAAAATCATTTTGACTGCTAAAATATTAACAGTTAGCAATACAGCATTTAAATTAGCAGGATATATTACAAAACTCAATCCAGTATCCAGAAATGGGATTATTTTCTGCAAAGAATGCTTGTACCATGCATTTAGAAAAAGCATAATATATTGACGACCATGAAATGTTAAAGTATTTCTTATATTTTTAAAGAAAAAGTTTACCATTGAGATCCATATACCTTTCTTTCAGAGAAGTAGATCCAAACTATTTGGTGATGTTTTTATAATATACTGTTAGATGATCTATAACTTTTAGGACAACTTATCATAGAGCATGTGATTCTGGACCAACAAATAATTATTTTAATAAAATATCTGGCTGCTTTCTGCCTGAAAAACCTCATTTAAGGTTAAGGCCCCATGTAGCGGGCTGCAGTCAAAAAGTGCTGCAGGAAAAACTGCGATGAAAATGCATGGCGGTTTTCCACGCAACGCTTTTCACAGAAAGTCCACACAGAAAAACTTTCTGCTTCAATTATACCAGCGTTTCCGCAGGTATAATTGACGTGCTGCGATTTCCAAAAACGCAATGGTTTTTGGAACTAAGCATTTCCAGTGCGGGTATTTTTCTGCAATGTGTGAATGAGATTTGCAGTGGTTATGCTGTGCTTTTTGCTGTGGCATTTCCACCACTGCAAAACCGTGATGCTTACACCATGTGGAGATTCAGCCTATGGCCAAGGCCCCACCCTGCAGAAATGCAGCATTTTAGTTTCCGTTTTTCAGATCTGCTTGAGGACACGAAAAATGAAGACCCTATCCGTTTACAAAGCAGTTACCTGAAACCATTTTAGTCTATGGGGTCTGCGGGGGGAGAGAGAGTCACATAGAGAGAGAGAGAGTTAATTTTGTTAAATTGAATCTATGTTTTTTTTTTATCCTTCCCCTTAGCTGTATCATGATGCGTCCAACTTACTGGAGGCCGTATGTGGCATTCTAAGACATAGATGACAAATGTAGATACACATGTAAAGGCTACCTTAATAGGGAAGGTCTCACACAATTTGCACAGACAGCAAGGACGATTGCTGATTCCCTCTTCTGCTTAGTGTAATGGATCATGGCTTTAGGACAGTGGGAATGAGATAAAGATTTATGACAGATGCTGTTAATTTGTTTGGAGACACTAATGGAGAATTATTCTGTGGGAAGGTACTAATGGGTAATTATACTTGGGGTGGAACTAAGAAGCATACTGTGAAGAGGCACAATAATGGGGCATTATACTGTGTGGGGACAATAATGTTCTATTAGTGCCTCCCACAGTAGCTTCTTAATGCATTGTATAAATATCCATAGTGCTCTCATGCACAGTACAAATGCTACTTAATGCCCCCATTGACAGTGTAATGCTCCAGTGTAATGCACCCCACAACTGTATAATGCCACATTAGGAAATATTATTTGCTAATCTTTATTGTGTATCTTATAGTCAGACTTGTCTTTTTATCTGACAAATACCATAAATAATGGACATGTTCTGCTGCTGTCCAACTCGGACTTTTTAGTCTTAATACGCGTCCCAAAGGTGATTTTTATATACCTTCGTAGAAAAAGCGGTCGTTGATTCCCCAAATAAATAATGAAGAGGGAGGTGTGGTGATCTGTTCCCTCCCCTTAAAAGATGGGGAAAAGAAGAGTAACCGGTAACTGCCAGACGATGGATTTACCTCCTACACATGCGCAGTGGATCGTTACGGCCTTCAGACTAATGACCGGATTTAATAGCCAGTGCGCATGCGCAAGTTTAATGTATGTCTCACGAGACCGGGGGAAAGCCGGGAACGCGGCTTGCAATAGATGCAGAGATGTTGTCGTTTTGAAGCACTGAACAGGGCGCATGACGTCATAGTGCGCCCAAAATGGCACCACGCATCAAGCATGCTTGTCAGAACCCTGAATACAGGTGAGGAGCCGACCCACTTGATTGAGTGGGAGGGAATGTGATGGTAATTTAAACCTGTGTCTGCTAATGCTCAGTGCCACTGCCGCAAAGTATTTGATAGAGACAGGACGAGAGTAGTCTCTGAAGTGTGATCCCTGCTCACATGCACCAACCACTGTGCTGGATGTGCAAGTCCTCTCCCTAAGAGCACATATGTGCGGGAGAGGGTTTTGGTGAACTAATCCTTATCCTTTCAGTTTTAGGATTAGTTAGGTCCACTGAAGAGGGGTGTGAACATACCCTGAAACGAAGCGTAGGGACTGATAAGGGTTAAATACAGGTTCAGTTTGGGATTGCCCTTGTTAGGGCGGGAGCTATATACGGGGTGAAAGGGACAGTGACCTAGGGACATCTAGGGACTGTCTACCCGTTGGCATCCATTTGTGCAACAACTGTAATATCTATGGTGGTAAGATCAAGCCATTTTTTGTTTATGGATGCATGGATATTTAACATGGATATGTCTTTTATCCCTGTCTGAACCTATGGGATTATATCTTTTGTGCATATTCTAGTGGCTAGATTGTCATTGACCAAATTTATGTATGCTTTAAATAAGCATTTTTAGGGATTATTTAATAAATGTTAAGTTTTAGTATTGGTGCATCAGTGCTTGTATGAATATTTGATTTTCTGATGCTTTGGAAGTTGTTATCCTCAGAAGGGGAGAGTCCTTCCACTCAATAGCCCGTGCTTATATTCCAACTCGGACCTTTACTTGATGGCGGACCCCAATCAACTAACCTTTATGAAAAGCAGTTGAGTACCCCTGTTGTAGAGAGTTATTTGGGCCCACTAGTCCCAGTAGTGATTACTACCTCTGTAGACTAAATATATAGCTATATTGATGTTATCCATATAAAGAGTGCATTATACTGTGGGGGAATGTACATTGTGGGCCACATTGAGGTGGAAATTTACTGAGGTGGACGTTATACTGTAGGAACATTACAAACATTACAATGATCTACAACATTAGATTGTGCAGGGAACATAAGGAGCATGATACTATGTCAGTGCCACTAAAATGGTATTATTTTTTGTGGTGGGAGCATAAATGGACATGGTTAGGAATGAGTGGAGCCAAAGAAGCCATGGGTTTACTTAGAGGTGTGGCCAGCGCCGCACCTCTCATGAGGCGACCTGAAGCGACCGCTTCAGGCGGCACTATGCCAGGGCCCCAGGGAGGGCGGCATTTATGCTTACCTAAGCCAGTCCAGGACAAGCTGTCCTGGACTGGCTTAGCACCGAGCGGTGGATTGGGGAGGCCACTGGAGCAGCGCTGCTCCAGCGGCCTCACGCTCAGGCAGAGAGCAGGTCCTCTCCGTGCCTACACTCTGCCTGCGAACGCCGCTAAGCCCCGCCCCCTCACTTAGTCCTGCCCCCTTCGTGTCGCCACGCCCCCTCTGCTCCGCCCCCTCCCGGGGGGGGGCGGCTCTCTGTCGTTGGCGGTGAAAGGGGCAGGTTCACCCCTGGGTGTGGCTTACCATACTGAGAGAAAGTGAAGGGCGTGGTTTGGGAGGACAGGTATGTTCAATCTAGGCAGCTAAGGGGTGTATGGTAAAAACCCACAGAAGTGAGGTCAGATGACTAATTAATGCCTGATAGAGTGTGTGTTATTACTAGGAGTGTGGCACCACACTGACAAAGCTGACCTGTCTGAACTGAACCTACAAACCAGGTAAATGTGCCACCTGCTTGTAGTTACCAGAATGAGAGTCTGGCAGTCAGGCTCCTGTATAGTCAGGGAACGGTTTCTTATGTTATAGTTAGTTCTCAGACGAGAAGGCTTTTGTTTTTTTGTTTGTGCCTTTGCAAAGGCTGTTCATGCACCGCAAGTGAAATAAACACTGAACTTGATTGTGATCCAGTCTTTGTGTCCCTGTTTCCTGCACTGCTACCGAGCATCTACCTGAGCGGTTCCCCACAATACATAAACACTTATTTTGAACCAGAGAAATAATCAGGTGTTAATAGCAAGCAAACATTGTTGCCCTATGAAAGGGTTTAAGTGATCGTCCTACTCATCTCTTAAAAAAATAAAGGATTCATAGCCCTTGAACTGATTTTCCCTCTTTCTACAAATGATAACATGGTAGAGTGAGAAAGAGAAGATTCAATGTCTTCTCTTACCAGAAGAGACTGTTTCCTCTCCATCATTGATTCCTCTGTCAGGGTTGTTCCATGAACACATCATCCAGGGATTCTCCAGTGGTTTGGTCTATTTAAGAATTTTTTTAGTGCTCCTAGTGGGACACTAGACACACAACTGCTCGCCATCCTGACTTTACGGGACATTTTCTAATAATCTCAAAGCATTTACGATAGCTGGTGCTTTTAATTCTTAGCAGTCTATGCTGGGAGTGCAGTATGTGCAAGCTTAATCCCTCATTACATCTGACAGTGATTTATGAAAATGATCATAAGAAGGATTTCACAACTTATAATAAATGACTTACTCATCAGATTAAGCTTTGATTTTATCTATGTAGCCTATACTCCTGTGTGACACAAGAAATTCTCCAATGGAGTGCAAGAATAAAAACTATCCAAGTACATCAAAGGAGATGTATCAACATAATAATGGAGAGATTACAGGGGGCTTTATCCGCAGGTATTCAGCGTCAGGGGTGATTTTAGACTTTGGCTTCTGAACTGATAGGATTGAATCCACTACCACATTTATTTTACATAATGTAATACTAACTGTGTAATAACATTATTCACATTGGTCCCATTAGTCATACCATGAGCATTCTCTTATAAAAATAAATATGGATTTTCTCAAATTACTCCCGCATAACCTCTTAAAACATATCCTTAATAAAATTGCTATCTCACATCACAGATGATTACCATGTATAACACCAGGGGGCAGTTTCCTTAACAACAAAAACCATTTATGGCTGGAGATGTTCAGGCACAGTAAGACCAGTATAGTTAGATGAGCTTTGGCGAGAGCTATTGCTTAGGGATAATTAAGATATGATAATAGTCTTACTTTGATGGTTGCTGCTTTTATTTCCCAATAATGATAATAGACCCAGACAGAATGTAACCTTCTATGATTAAAAATGGACTGTTGGGAGTGATCAGGTAGTCACATGTAACATCTTATTCATGTATGCAATATATGCAATACTGCTGAAACAAGTGAAAGCCACCCATCTCTGCAGTTCACATGCCAAGAACAGTTTAAAGATTTGGATATCATCCTTAATAAAAGTTAAGTTTGTGAAAGAGAGACACTAAAAAGAGAGAAGCAAACTGTTCACTTATTAAAAAGTTGGTGTCCCTTTTCTAATGATACTTATTAATGAATATTTGTTTCTGAAATTCAGATGAAATGTAATATTACACAAAACAAATCAAAGCCCCCCCCCCCCCCCTGCGTTTTTAATAGGTTCCTGTTCTATCACTCCCCAGCTTGTAAGCATTGAGCCTGTGAAGTACAAGCTAAGCACCAATACTAAGCTGAATGTTCTGCAGTCCTTCCGGACTTCAAATCAGTAAAAAGCCCTGCATTAACATGTCTTTAGAATAACCTGTAAACTCTAATGTTTTTACAAGTAAGAAAGGCATTCAGGCCTGTTTTGATCTTACACAGTGTATCCACCATCACAACATACTTTGGCAGTGAGTTCCATAGCGCCACTGTTCCTAAAGTAGAATCCTTCTAGTACACTGAAGGCCAAAATTGCACACAATAGTCTATGTGTGGCCATACCAGTGATTTGTATAGAGACATAACTATGTTTGTATGCTCTTATGATGCATCTGACAACTTTATTTGCCTTGGCAACACATACCTGCCACTGGTCACTAAAAGTAAACTTACTGTTCATCAAAATCCCCGAGCCTCTTTCAGTGGTAGTCTTACCCAGTAATCTATTATTAAGTACATAATCATTCATTTTATTGCTTCTTCTAAAATGCTTAACCTTATATTCGTCTATGTTAAACTTCATTTGCTAAGATTCCTCAGTAATATTCTACTATCCTCCTCATGTTGATTTCTTTGCAGAGTTTAGCATCATCTGCAAATATGGACACCCTGCACTCTCTACCAGGTCATTAATAGATATTAAAAAGGAGAAGACGCAATACTGACTTCTATGGCATCCCACTGGTGACTGTGACCCAGTCTGAGTATTTCTGCCAAAGCATCTAAAAAACAGGCATGCTAGTTGTGATCACTGTCTAGTTTGATGCATACAGTAATGGTGACTGCACTGGCTAGAAGTCATATTCATGCGATCACTATCACATACATGTGCGTTGGAATGTGCTAATTAAGCTTAATTCTCAATGTATATGTTATGGGGTTAAAATGGATGGTATGCCTTAGTCAATCAAATAAACCAGATTACAAGGATTTAGTACACTTTACCAGGTTTGTGTATTATGCAGATCATTTCACTTCCCTGACCTGGATCTAGTTCCTGAAAGGTAGTGGCATTTGGGGCACTGGGAGCCACAGAGGTGCAATAGCCCAAGCCAGCTCCACTAGAAAAATGTGAATGCTGCAGCCTTACATGTCTTTGGACTTGTGAGGTAAGCTTTGTGGTAGAGGGTTGCCCCTTTGTGACTCGTGGTGGCAATTTGTAAAGTCTTCAGTCACATTGGTACAACCAGTTCATGATGTGGTTTCAGTGATGGTTCAGGTCAGCAGTCTCAGAAGAACTCATGAAGGGTTTCAAAGTTGGAACAACCTGCATTAGATTTCCTAGCGTAACTTCACACTCATACAAACATAATAGAACTGGTTGCATCATCTTTATCCGCCATCCCTTGTATAATTCCATCTATATACAGTATTTCATGTAGTAACTGTTCTTTTGAGCTCCTGCCGCACCATTTTTATTGTGTACGGATCTTCTCTAGTAGTAGATTATTGTATCATTTTAGTCACTGGCAGAGACAAATTGTTGTATGATCCTATATCTTTATTGTAAAACATTCTCCTGCTTTTTAGACATAAATAGTAGTTATGTTTATTTTAGTAACTCAAATCCTTATTTTGTTTTCCCCATTTTAATGTATTCAGTTAATCACAATTACCAAATCTAATTAAAAATGAGAAATTATTCTTCACATTCCCTTAGGTTATATTTGTCAAACTGATATTTTTTCGACATGACAGTAGCAAAAATATACTCAGGCTGCAGTGCACAAGGAAAGGAATAGGAACAATTCACGGGTCCTCAGCCATAAAATGGAAAATTAGATCTGTCGTGGCTGATAAAATATAGAAATTCATTTTGGACAAAGGCTCAACTTTGTTGTTATTTGCTATCTTTTCCTTGTTTGTGCCCTTGGCAATGTCAGATCTACAGTCGTTTTAAGATTTCCCATTGAGCTCATTTCACATCTATTAATGGAAGATTGGGACTTAATATATAACCAAATACAGGCTGCATATAGGTTAATAATGTAAAATATAATGAGTTATATGTCATTATCTAACCGAGAATATAAGTATCTAGAGGAGTGGGGCCAAGGGTCAAGGCCATGATTGTGAAATGTTTTCCCATTGCTTAATGTATTTCTGCAATTAGGCCTTATTCACACAGTCAGTGGACCATAATTTGCATCAGTTATTGTGATCCAAAACCAGGAGTGCTGTCTGCACAGAGGTAAGCTAACATGGAAAGATCTGCACCTATTCCGTGTTTTCCATCTGTTCCTGATTTTGGAAGAAAATCACTGATGCAAATCACTGACCAAAATACGGACAGGTGAATAAAGCCTTAGGGTTTATTAACACAGAGTTGTTTGGCACGGATTTTGATGCTGAATCCACATCAGAATCCACGTGGAAAAAAAGCCTCCCATTGACTTCAATGGGTTCCTTTTTCTGCTAGCAGAAAAAGGAACCCATTGAAGTCAATGGAAGGCTTTTTTTCCACGTGGATTCTGATGTGGATTCAGCATCAAAATCCGTGCCAAAAAACTACATGTGAATGAATCCTTAGGCCTCCTGCACTCAACCATGTTCAGTGTACAGGTCAGTGAAAAAATCACAGATGGCACAAGGATTGGTATCCATGCTGTTGGTATATACATATATGCAACAGATATAGACTTATTGTGTTATACTGTGTTGGAGGAACTTACAGCTTCCTGACACTAGATGGCGATGTTATTATTGTTATGTGCTGAATACATGTAATGATATGCTATGGAGACTTGTCTGTATCTCATAATGCTGCACATATCTATGGTTAGTCCTTTCCAGTGTATTCCTTGTTATATTGCTATGTAGACATGCTGATGATGTTACCTCATGTTCTGAGAAGTAAACTGAAGATTAACCCATATAATCTACTCTGAAGATTTCTTCTGCGACTGCACTCTGCAACACATGCATCATCCGTGCTTTTCACTAACCCATGCATTGAAGTTAATGGAATGAGCTGAAAATATAGACAGGTACAAGACACACTCCATATTTTGTGGTTCTTCATTATGCCCCAGAATTATTTAGTTACAAGTTATGCCTAAAACACGTATGTCTAAAAAATAGATATAGTCTTTTTAAAGTAATAGTAAAGCAAAACATTTCATAACAATTAGAGATGAACGAATACTATAGTTTCAAATACCTCGCTCCCATAGGAATGAATGGGAGTGGGCGAACTGCAAGGGGTTAAGCGCCGGCGCGCGGCCGCTCCCATTCATTCCTATGGGGCGAGGTATTTGAAACTGCAGTTTCAAGTACTATTCACTCATCTCTAATAACAATGTATACATTGTAAAAGTCCTCCATTAAACTCTCATTCCCTGTCGTCATACAGCAGCACAGTGTGGGGTATTTCTGCCCCTGTGGGCTGGTAGGACAGATGGAATATTTTAATCAGCAATTAATTTAAATATGCATGACTAGGCCCTATAAGAGGGCACAGAGACCTCCCCCCACGTGTTAATACATATAAGTATAAGATAAATAATAGGGAGGGAAACCTTGTGCTGCTGTTATGACTAAGGGAAAACAGTTTATCTACATAAACCACCATTCCCTGTCGTCATACAGTAGCACAATGTGGGGAGATGTCAAGTAGTCTCCTTAGGGAGGGTTTCCTCAACTTAACTTACAGAGCTCAAGACAGAACGGCCAAAGGCCGTCACGTCCGAAGCACGTGAGCTCAGCCTATAGTGCTTCACGAAGGTGTTATGAGATGACCATGAAGCTGCCGAGCAAATCTGTTCCAGAGGTACTGCCTTCTTCTCCGCACATGTAGTTGCGACAGCTCTCGTGGAGTGAGCTGTCATATAACCTGGAGGAGAAAGACCTTGGGAGGCGAAAGCCAACCTGATGGCATCTCTGACCCATCACAAAATCGAAGATTTAGAATCCTTCAGGCCACTCGATTCCCATGCTAAATTGATCAGGAGATTTTCAGATCTCCTGAAATCTTCCATGCGTACTAGGTAGATGCGCAAGCACCTACCCAAATCAAGTGAATGAAGCCTTACCTCCTCAGACGAGGAGGGAGCAGGAAAAAAGACTAGCAAAGATATAAGCTGATTTAGATTTGACAGTGAAGGGACTTTGAGTTTGGATTCCGGCAAAAACGTAATTGTACCCTGTCCTCAAAGAAAGAGGTATAGGGTTCCTCGGAAGAGAGCGCCTGAAGCACTTGTCATGACCTGATTGCGTGTGTGTGTTGGTGTATGTTTCTGTCGGGGACTCGATCCGGGCTTCTGTGATCTGCTGGTGGGTTCCCTACCATTGAGCCATCAGTGTGTACATGGTGTTCTGGTCTTCTGAACACACCTGGGGTTATAAGTGTAACCTCAGGTGTTATGTATTGCCATTATCCTATGGAAAGAGGCTGGGGCCTTTATTAGGCAGAGGGCTGTCTCCACCAATTGCCGGTTTTCATGGTCCCAACTTAGAATTCTTGGCCTTAGGAGGAGGAGGAGTGTTCTGCTTGTGCTTACAGACTAGAAAGCAGTTTGAGTGTTGTTTGTGTGTGAGTTGGTTTTTCCCTCCACACTTCTACTCTGCCCTGCCCTTCACGTCTGTTTGTTTGGCACTGTCTGGTTGTTTGAGGTGGGTTCCAGTTTATTTTACCCCAGTCTCGTGTTTACCCTTTCCTCACCTCTCCACTGTCCCTCTCCTCATTCCTCTTGTTTTGTACGTTGTTGTGCTGCGTGTCAGTTGTCCAGCACCTCCCGTCCTGCCTGTTTGTCCGCAGCTGCACCTTTATTTCTGCAGGGGTCACCACCCTAGAATCCCCAGTCCCTAGCTTTCTTGCAGCTCTTGCCCTGTCTGTCTGTCAGGTCTTCGTGCTAGAGAGCCAGGAGTCGTCGGGGCCAAGGGTAGCTTGGAGACAGCCGACCACCACCCGTAGGCAGGGCCTAGCTAGCCACAGTAGTGCCAGGGATAGTCTCCTTCCCCTGTCTCCTTAGCGGTGCAATCTGCAGCCTGGAATCTGTGTCTGGACTCTGACACGAACGTGACAGCACTCCCACTCTCTTGGCTGAAGTAATTGCAAGCAAGAAGGTCGTCTTGTAGGCCAGGAATTTCAGATCTACCTGATCTAGCGGCTCAAATGGGGAGTCGCAAAGACCCAACAATAACATCTCGAGTAGAAATGTTCTCGGGAGGAGGGCCTCTACAAGAATGGCAGTGGGCCCATACATTGCCTGGGCCAAAGGGGAAAGAAAAATATTTATTTTTACTCTGTTTTTTTTTTTGGGGGGGGGGGGATGAGAAAAAAACCTACCATCAGGCAGGGGAATTTCGCGTTCAGCACAGGCCTGATGCCTCCTCTTAGAGGAGATTTCTGTCTTTTATGTTCTTCCGGAGGAGGGGTAGTACAAGACTGGGCTACAAGCCACTCATTCTACGGAAGGAACAAACACGTTAGTGTATGACCATAGGAAATAATAGCAAAACCTACATACTCACGGAAGAGGCCACCTAGTGCTTGAATAATTGAGGTGAATAGCACAAGAAGCTCCAAAGCAATGAAGCAACCACTACACAAATACAGGCTAGTGCCAGCAAACCCCACTAGTAACTAGTAAGGCCCAGAGCCTCCAGAGGAGGGATCTCCAATAGGGAAGGGGCCGGAAGGGGCGTGGTCACCCGCTGCCAACAGAGTCCTGCACTCCAAAACATAATGAGAACATAAAGGGGGCTCAGAACCAAGAAAAGCAGGGATAAAACATAAAGATCTTGCCCCACAAGCAAGGAGCTGGCCGCAATGGGGGGGGGGAGCTAACCAACACTGCCCAAGGCCCACCCCTCACCAGACAGACAGCCTAGCAGTAGGCTGGAAGTGGAGCAAGCGACTGGAAGTAGGCCGCAAGATCCTGCCACTAAGGTAAGCGACAAGTAAGCCAGACTAGGTTGCAAGCGCGGACAGAACAAGCCGCAGCATGGCCAGACCGCGAGCGCGGCTAAACAAGGCCGCAAGTACAACCAGACCCAGGCCGCAGCATGGCCAAAACAAGACCGCACAAACTTAGTCTAACCGCAAGCAGGCAGAGCCTAACCGGACCAGGCCGCACTGCGGCTAACTGACCAGATAGGCAGCCCGCAAACTGAACTTTCTTCTCTCATTTCTGCCTTAGGCAAAAAAACAAAGAAGATGAACAAAAGAAAAAGGATCGGGACCTCGTACACAGGCCAAGGAGAGGTAACAAAACCCCCAAAATGCCGGTCAAGGAGGACACAAAGTCCTCCCCACCTGTCCTACCATCCGAAGGACATAAAAAAACACGTGGGGGGAAGGTCTCTGTGCCCTCTTATAGGGCTTAGTCATGCATATTTAAATTAATTGCTGATTAAAATATTCCATCTGTCCTACCAGCATGCAGGGGCAGAAATACCCCACACTGTGCTGCTGTATGACGACAGGGAATGAGAGTTTAATGGAGGAATTTTACAATGTATACATTGTTATTAGAGATGAACGAATAATATTTGAAACTGCAGTTTCAAATACCTCACCCCATATTAATGAATGGGAGCGCCGGCGCTTAACCCCTTGCAGTTCGCCCACTTCCATTCATTCCTATGGGAGCGAGGTATTCGAAACTAATTGTTATGAAATGTTTTGCTTTAGTGTTACTTTAAAAAGACTATATCTACTTTTTAGACACACATGTTTTAGGCATAACTTGTAACTAAATAATTCTGGATAAAATTTAAGATGCATTAGCAATAAATTTACTGAGCTTTTGCAATGACAAAAACACCAGCATTTGCTCCTTGAAGCCTCCAGTATAGGGTTAAATGAGGACAGCAACACATGGGATCTATCAAGTTAAACTCACTTCTTAAGAGTATTCTTTCAAATGTATAAACTGTGAAAATACCTTGATGATTAAAGTGAAGGCTATGAATTGAATGCCCTATATAACTACAAAGAAACTGCTTGCAAATCAAATTTCTTTTATCTTGCTATTGCTTTATTTAGACTTTAAGGAAGTAGGAATCAACCCTTAGTATTCTAAAATGGAAGCTAGCATTCATTTTAGATGTTTCAAAACTATTTATGCAAATGGCATGTAGAAATCTGTTAAAATACTGTTGCATATTTTATGTGTAGAGAAAGAAATATCTTTTTTCTTATTGCTGTATTTTCCTATATTTACCTGACTCTGTTTTTTTTTCAAAGTAGGGCTAACTGTATGTGGTTTGAGAATGGAAAAATATAAGAATAATTTCACACAACCTGAAATTCAGATTGTGGTAGAAGATCAACGTACTTTGTCTATATGCAGCAACCTGTTGGGGAGAACTCTAGTAACTGGGAGTAGTAGTAGTAGTAGAAACAAATCGTCATGGTGTCTTGTAGACTCAACCTACAACTCTAGTTCTTTTCTTGAGCTGGTTCAGAATTAAGGGATTTGCAGGGTTCCTCATAGTGGCGATAGTCTTTCCATGGGGCTTGTCCTAAAGCTCTTCAGCCCTCAGTCTCTCTGCTGTGGCAAAGGCACAAGTGTTTGCGCCATGTGGGCCCCGGCCTTAGGGAGTGATTCATGGAGACCGTTACTCACCCTATAACACCATAACCAAACACAACCTCAATTCCTAACTTCAGCCACAGCCTTAATCAACTACGGCCCTGACTGGAACCTAGCCCCCTAGGTACACTGGACCATAGTTGACCCTATGTAAAAAAACAAAACAAAACAAAAAAACACTAATGTTATTACATTAGTTAACCCTAGAATGCATGACCATAAAAATCTACACTTTTACATACCTGGGGCCTTTTAGGCCCGTGTGCAAATAACATGGAATAACTCAAATAAAAATACTTTTCAAAGTTTATTTGAAAATTGCAAAGTAAGGATGCATTCCCACTAGTGCTGGTGTCTGCCAGGAGGGGATCTGTAATGGATCTGACCTCCTGGTGAACCCAGCTAAGGCTGGTAGAATCCGGGCATTCCGGCAGCCTTAACTGGAGTTACCAAGAGATCAGATCCATTACAGATCACCTCCAGGCAGACACCAGCACTAGTGGGAATGCATCCTAAGATGTGAATAATTCAAAACATTATGTGCAAAAAACAACAAAAAAGTAACTGAACGGTCTTAAAACGCCCAATATACGCATTCGATATAACTCTTTATAATCACGTTTTTTCGTCAAAGTTTTTTTTATATAAAAGTTGCAGTAAACATGCTGCAGGAATATCTCTTTTCAAAGTTTCCTTTTCGAATTTACTAATGACCGCAACAACTTTCACACGTTATCTGTTCGGAAGAATGATCCTTGCAGACATTTTGTCCACAAGTAGTACAAACACACTCCGATTTCCTGTCCTTCTTTGCTGGACAAATGTAACATCGCTTTCTTTTTTTTATCTCTTGGTTCTGGATGTTCCTGAAAATGTATACCACATCTGATCATAGCTTCTGTTGTTTGTCTTGGCAAGCATTTTGTGCTGCTTCTCTCCATCATGGTAGGCATTAAAACTTCATAGCAAAGTTCCGTCAAGTATAGACGTCTCTTGTCCTTTCTGTTGGCATGGAATTCTGGATGAGTCTCACTATAAACAATATAGGTATTGAGGGCTGACACATCTAGCATATTATAAAAAAGAACTATAGGCCAACGTTTTGTCTGCCTTTTGCACGTATACTCTCCAATCATTTCGTCCATCTTGTCAACTCCTCCTTTGGTTTTATTATAATGCAAGTTTATATCGGGTTTCAGTTTCCTGTTATTGGTGTCTATACTTCCATCATGGTGCATTGTACTCAGTAATATGACCGATTTTTCTTTTTTCGCTTTATAAGACACCATTGTCGCTTGATTGCAGAAGCCAAATACACTATCATAAAGTTGGATCACATGTAAACCTAGTACGGGCCTAAAAGGCCCCAGGTATGTAAATATGGGGTATTCACAAAAAAGAGTTGTTATTCCGAAATGCCTGTAACATAAAAATATATGAACAACTGGAAATGACTAACAACTATATACCTGAGGAATACCTAGAGTTTCAGAATTCTAACTAAAGTAATCTTGCAGTAAATAGAAAACAATTAACAGAGCGGGCCTGCGAGGCCCCAGGTATGCATTCTAGGGTTAAGCAAAAACAATAAATCCCACTCAAGGAAAACTGTAAATCCTGAAATGTATGTTTCACCTTCAAAATTTATGGCTAGTCAGGGGATGCAACCATGAAACAGAGGGAATATAGATGATTCCAGTAATGATATTACTGTAACAACATCAAAATCAAACAACATTGCTAGATAAAGTCTACAAAACACCCAGAAAATCAGTGAGAGGAAATTGGAAACCTACAAGCACCAGGGTATACCATGATAATGTGATAAGAGGAATAAAGGGACTAAATAAGACAGCAGTTGTAACATCTCTGCCTGTTCTGGTCTCTGCCACCCTCTGTACGCATGCGGCGGCACAGGAGGCGTGGACAGTTTGATAACTTGCTTAGAGTTTTTGGTTGCATTGTCTGAACACTGTCCTATTCCTTCACCTTGTTAATTGATTTTCCACCACACCCGTCTCCTTCACCTTCATTTCCCTCTGCTCCTCTAAGAGTTAAGTTTTGTTTTGCCCTATGATTGACAGCCTGCCTTCCTATCAGGTTCAGGGTGGGTTCTTCCTCCCTATTTATTCTTGGTTAGCTTTCACATTGTTTCTTGCTATTGCCTCGTGCTTGCTGGCATTTTCGCTTGCTGTTCTGTTACTTGTATTCTTAATCCTGACCTTTGGCTTTCCCTATTGACTATACTTTTGGACTTCGATTTGGCACTGCATTGCTCTACTGTTACTGACCCCTGGCTAGCTGAACTCCCTTTGTTGTTGTTCGTCTTGTCTGCGTTTTGTGTGTCACATATATAGGAAGGGATCGTCTTCTAGTTGCCGCCTATTACATAGGATAGGGCCTGGCAATAGGAAGGGACAGTGGGGGGGCTTCAGCTTAGGGCTCACTGTCTCTTGTTCCCCTTCCTCCAGGGTTTTCCAGCAGTTACTGGGGAATTGTCATCTACGCACTGGGGAACTGCTGTCTGCACTTCCCTAACAGCAGTATACTGTATATTATACATGCAATCCTAATGAATCCATCCTCTTATTGTAGATAGTACTGTAACCCAACCCATCTACTGTCTCGTCCACATGAGTAGGGGGAAGATAGTCAGAGGCAAAAAATACAAAATGGTCAATGTCAAGTGGGCAATATTATAAGGACGGCTGGCGCTTATTCTTATAACAGTACCAGCGCATCAGAGAAAACAAAAGATCCCACATGTCCGCAAGTCCTGCTTATGTGCATTAGTAAATGAATACCCATATTGGGGACGCAGAGGTGCAATGGTGCAGTATAGAGTTACTTCACTGAAACAGTGCAATACACTAAAACACAGCAAAACATGGGAGGTACATTCCCCAGACTCTCACAATCACCATCAGAAGTTCTTCTATCAATAAAGGATTGTGGTAAGTAGAGTACATTGTAAGTAGTATTCATACCGACAGCAACGATCACAAAAAAAGTGCCAGCAACAACTATAGTATAGCATAATGTATATACTATGGTAGACTCCAAAAACTAGTCCACAGTAGTGCCATAGTCCTGAAAACTAAGGAGCCTGCATCTGCCGATTCTGTGTCAACGTCATAACATAACTGTTATGTTTCCTTTATGTTTAGTTATTATTAATGAAATGAATATGATTTTTCAAACTGTCCTCTATCTAGTAGAGCTCCTTTAAGTCTACAGTACGTCCGTCACTGCTTGCTTCTTGTCCTTTATCCTGTTTCAGTGCCTTAAACAAGAAATCTTAAATTAATTGTGTATCTAATGCTCTCTATGGATTTCTTATTTCATTTTGTTTGTGAAATTTAAATTTATCTTGATGTTTAATCTAATTTCCTTTCCCTATATTTAATCAATATTTTAATCAGCTTTAAAGAACATTCATCCAAAGAATGTTCCTATGCTCTCATCAGTCCAATAATCCCTAATAGGTGTGATGGTGTTCTTCTGATTTTAGCACCTCCAGGAATAATAATCTACTTTAACCTCTTCTCCCACGACAGTATAATACTTTAATACAATATTTATACAACATTATTCTATATTTCAGACAGAACATAACTAGGGGACGAAGATGTTACAGTTGCATCAGGTTTCTGGAACCATAAAAGCTTCAGCAGCCTAAGGCCTCACATAGCGAGATCCCGCAAACAAATGCAGGGCAATAAATCATGGAATAAACACATTTTTTCTAACAGAACATCCATAAGTCCCCTATTATATCTATACAGAAAACCCCAGTTTTTCAATAGGTATAATTGACATTCTGCGATTTTCAAAAGCGTGAACATTTAGAATATGTAGCTTTACCACTGCTGATTTTTTCTGCAACGTGTGGATGGGATTAGCCAGAATCCCATCCACTTTTCAGTTAATGTAAAGCTCTGTGAATGGAAATATTAAAAAATTATGGCTTTTGGAAGGCAGGAACTAAAAAACAAAGAACGAAGGCTGCGATGGGAAAGGCTTAGGAGAAATTGTATTCAGCAGCTACAATTATATGCCACAAACGATTCTATCCAATATATTATAAGTCAGCAAAGAATCTGTGTGTAAAACTTAGCTTTTAATATTACTATTAAAAATATTAGCGGCCACAACACAAACAGAAAAAATGTCCTGCGATATTGGTGTGCTCAGTAAAAGCAGAACATTCTTACTGGTGATTCTTCTGTAAAGGGAGGATGGGGTGTTGTCCATCACTTGGGCTACTGGGAAGGGGTAAAGTCTGACCCTATATACTTTAGTTTCTCCGTCCTAACTAGGACAGTCTCAAATGTTCCCTATTAATCATCCTATTCACTCCTTTTTCTGATGCGTTTTCTGGCTACCTCATAAGAGGGAGGCATTCCTCAGGTGATCTGGAGTGAAAAATGCATAAAAGACCAACTAAGGGGACGTTCACACTACTGTTGGTGTCCGCTCAGCAGTGTCCGTGACTATCGTCCGTTCAAGATTTTAGCAACAGACACTAGCTGAACTGTCAGAAGTCTGTTAAAATTTCCATTCATTTGAATGTGATTTTACCTTGTGTCCGTTTGTGTCCTTTAGTGTCAGTTTGTGTCTGTTTACACTTTTGTCCGTTTTTTATCCAGTGGACAAAAAAATCCTACATGCAGGACTTCTCTGTCCATTAGAAAAAAACAGACAGCAGGTACCCTTTTTTTTTTTTTTTTTAACATTGAAGTCTATGGGAAATTGACATATAACGGACAATAACTGATAGCCATAACTGATAATAACTGATAGTAGTGTGAACCCTACCCAAGTGTATACTCTCAAAATTGGCATATAGCAAAAACATAGGGCAATGACTAGGAAATAATCCTTATTCTCACATGTCTTGTTAACAAAGCCCACACTTATTTTTTGATGCTGTTCTAAAGAAGAGATAACAAGGCAGGGTACATATGGTCCAAAAATACCCTTACTTTGCTCTACCCCTGGTTGAGGGGAGCATAACATCAGTGAGCTGGTATTCCTGCTTCTATCTGCCTGATTTACCTAGTAACCAGCCTACTCTGAAGGTCCAGCATTTACAGCACATATAGATATATAGAAAAATACTACATATAAGGCAATGAATAAGTATGGTACCTAAATAAAACTAGTGATATCATATCATTGTAATTACCATGATTCATTCCTAACAATGTATAATGCAGTGTATAAGTCTGTGACAGTGTTTAGAGTGAACAGGGGCCTAAGTAGACAATTCACCTGCGTGGTCCATATCTAGAAAGTACCATACAGTATCCAGAATGTAGTGGATGCATTGAATACATCAGACCACTACCACATTTATACAGTCAACAAAAATTTAGATATCTTAGATTCTGAATTTATCCTGTACCATATAGAATATGTTAGGATATCTATAGCCATCTATTTGTACAGACCATATAAAGGAAAGACAAATTAGAGGTGAGGTTGGGCAGAGAAAGAGAGAGATGTTTGAACCTCCTAAAGTACAGGGGGATGCACCTTATCCTTATCCCTCCTAAACATCTATATATTTGGGTGAAAAGGTATGATAAAAGAGACTGGGATCTGATATCGAAAGAGTATCAAATGAAACATCTTAAGAAAAAACCTGTTCATTCAAACCTTTTGGATTGACTGTGTCCAATTCATATATCCATTTGGTCTCTATTGCAATATTCCCCTTAGTAAACTCCCGTTCAAGCCTATCAGCAAAATGAAATTAGGTGACCTGATAAGAGCAGGAGAATTCATCCCCTTTAGAGAGCAGTGAGTCATGTCACCAGTCCTGATATCAGATAACAGGCCGGGGACCAAGGAGACATAGGCTAAGCAATGGGAGAAATGATCTCATATAGCAGGTAAATGGAGCAGCATTTCTAAAGCAATGTATTTAGAAAAACTCTTGAATTTATATAAGCTAGTAGTTTAGGATCCTTGAGTTTGGGAAACCCCTTTAAGTGTCATGCATCTCTGGCCCTAGAACGCCCCTTGTAGCAGAGAAGAAAATAAGAGGTTGTTTTATTTTTATCCCAGTGGTGTGGTCTAACAGAAAGCAGAAATGTTGTGTGGGGTGGTGGGGATTCTGTGATATACCTACAAGGCTATTATTGCTATTATATAGACACATATGTCTAGAGCTGTGATTTTATACACTATTACTTCTTGAATGTTGGACCTTGAGTGGACACCCCATTAGGGTTGAGCGATCGTGTTCGGAAAAGATCGGATTCCGATCGGCAATCGAGAAAATTTCACGATTGCCATCAGAATTCCGAACACGATCTTTTTATGTGGGATTGAGATCGGTGATTTTTCCCACAATGCACTGCTTAGCCTTCACACTGAGTATACGATGTATATTCAGTGTGAAGGCTCTGCTGCAGTTCCATAGGAATGAATGGAAGCAGCCGACACACAGCCTTAACCCCCTGCGCGCCGGCTGCCTCCATTCATTCGAATGGAAGGCTAAACTAAATCTCTAGCAGCTACATACCTCTAGAGATGGCTGCTCCAGTGCCCTCCTTCTTCTTGCCTTGCTGCCCCACCTCCCAGGTTAGTGTTTAAAGCGCTAGGTAGGCGGGGCTTGTGGCTTAGAATGTGGGTGGGTACAGGGCGGGGAGACGTGACGTCTCCCCTCCCAGTACCCGCCCACACTCTCCTAACCCACCCACACTCTCCTAACCTGGCAGGGAGGGGGCAGCAAAGGAAGAAAAGCAGCGTGGAGCAGCAGCGAGGCGAAGAATAAAGGCACGGGGCACAGGACCAGCCATCTCTGGAGGTAAGTGGACACCAGGGGGTAGGATTGCTTTTAAAATCCGATCTCCGATTAAAAAAAAATCCCATTGACTTGCATTGGGATCGAAATTGGGATCGAGATCGGGTTCGAATGAAAAATGATCGGAAATCGGATTTTAAAATCGATCCTGAAAAGTCAAGATCGGCTCAACCCTACACCCCATCAATCAGTAGTTAGCCTCATGATAACATAAACAACCAGTCTATCAAGATTTCTCTAAGTAGAGTCAATATCCTATCCAGCGGTGACTCCAGAAAGATTCATTTCAACTGCTTCAGGGTCCAGTGAAAGTCTGCTTTAGGGGTGTTAGTCATGTGCACAGATATTCAACCACTGAAACCCACTTCAAATAGCCACCACAGTTCTTTTTAGAGGGCCCTTCTGGAGATAGTTTGGAACTCTGCTCTGGATTTATGTAAATTAATTTTACGTATAAGATACTGTAACAAGTTCTTATTTATGGAAAACATTATATTGCTTGTATAGTTTAAATAAGGTAAAATATCCTATTTAATTTCCGTTGGCAATACCAAATAAGGTTGGGCATTTTCAATCATATCCTGTACCTACTAGACCCACATTTTCATACTATTTAGTTTTCTCACAAATACGCCACTCATTGCTGATTGTAAACATTTAAGATGGATAAAATGACTATGAAAACAAAATAATTACACCAAACAAATAAAATCAGGTATGCACAATAAACATTTATTTCCATATTTCAATAGTTTCTTTGGCATTTTATGGATCGATTTATGCACAGTAATATAATTTCAATAGTTTCAAGTTATAAAAATTTCTAATCACTATGTGGATTCTATGCAGGACAGACGACAACAGAGAAGAGAAACATTTATTGACAACACAGATAGTTTGCTTATTTTATGACTTGCTTGGTGCTGACAACGCAATAGTCCATCATATAACATGGATATTGGAGCATACTGAGAGCCTTTCTTGTTTTTTCGCTCTAGTAATATTTTTTCATTAGTGTATTATCATCAAACAACACCCATATATGAAGCTATAGAAGATACTTTATTATATTACATAGTTTCATTAGTAACCAACTTCTTAAAGACCAAATAACTTTGCAAACATATTTAATCTCAAATTAAGGCAACAAAAGTTTCCTATCATTTTGTTTCTGCGGCTCCTGTGCAGATTATGCATTTTGTGTTAACAGACTGCAAGCAAAATCTGTAAAGTCTAATCCTTCAGTTTTAATCCCTTCTGTCTGTCCTTTACTGTTGGCTAACCTGCCAAAATATATTTTAAAGGACAAATAGAAGAAAAGTATGGTAATGTAAGACTGTAGGATTAGACTCTACAGAATTTGTTTGCTGTCTGCTACCATGGAGATGATTAGTCTGTATAGGATCTGTAGAAGCCAGAAGATAAGATTTTTTTGTAATTAAGAACTATTGCTAAGAAACTAGGTGTTCTATTTTAGAATGATTGATAACATAGGAAAATACTCCTTTAGGCTGAGGCCCCACATTGCTGAATTGCAGCTTTTTTGTTGCAAATTTTGCTGCGTGTTTTTTGAGCCAAAGCCAAGAATGGCTATAAAAGGAGATGGGAATATATAGGAAGTTCTTATATTTCTACCTTTTGCTCAATCCACTCCTGGCTTTGGCTCAAAAAACTGCAAAAAATTCTGCAACAACAAAAAAAAAAGCTGCATTTCCCCCAATGTGGGGCCTTAGCCTTAAAGGGGTTATCCAGTTTCAGTTTCTACAGTGTTATACAATTTTCCAATGTACTTTCTGTATCAATTCCTCATGGTTTTCTAGATCCCTGTTTGCAGTCATTCATGCTGCTTTTTATTACAGTGGATAAAATTCAGTCTATAGTCATGTGATATACAGTCCATGGTCATGTCATGGACGCGCAGGTGCACAGCTCATTACTAGATAGTTACTGTGCTGTGGCTATGACAACCTGTGCACCTTTGTTTCCATCACATGACCATGGACTGTATATCACGTGACCATGAATTGAGTTTTATCCACTGGAAGTAAGCAGAATGAATAACAGCAAACACAGATATAGAAAATCACAAGGCGTTGGTACCAAAAATACATTAGAGAATGGTATAACTTTACATTACACAAACAATAACATATATTTGCTGAAACTGGAGAACCCCTTTTAAAGAGAATACATATGATTGACATATGACATATGAATGATTGAGCATTCACTTTTTCATTGAAAGAACTTTCCAACGCATTCAAAAATTTGCTCACCTTTAGAAATTGTGAAATATAAAATAAACTATACCCCACTTACCCTTTTACCAAGTATTCCTTGGAGCTCCAGTACCGCCACTCTGTTCCTTCTCTCCAGGATGTATTTACCTGATTGCAGTAATATCTTGTCTATATATATATATATAAACCCCACATGATTGCTACAGAAAATAACTGGCCTCAATAGGCTTGTAGTGTATACTACTGAGGCCACTGATTTCCTGAAGCAGTAACATGGGGTACACTCATGAGCAAAAGGATAACAATGTTTTTTATTTTTGAATTTCATGCTCCATATCTTACCATTCACTATAGCTTAGAACATGAACCTGCTGTCATTTTATGTTAGTCTATCTCATGCAAAAATTTGAGTTGCAACTATTTAGCATATGATTAGTTCTTGCAGATTATTGTCATATTGTTACTGTTTTGCTCTTAATCTAAATTTAAATTTTTATTATTTTGTAATGTCACCTTTAGCTTGCAACACTGCCTGAATCTTTCTGGGCATGCTCTTGTTCAGATTCAATAAAGTTGCAACCGAAATCTGATCCCAGGTCTCTTCTACACATTCCTAATGTTGGTGCATATTGGTTGAATCTCGTGGTTACAGATACAGCTTTTTTGTCAACTCTTAGCCACAAGTGTTCAATTGGGTTGAGATCTGGGGACTATGGGGGAAAATCCAGCACCTCTACCTCATTGTCATTGAACCATTTCTTTGCTAAACTCAACGTTTAGTCGATGTCCTGCTAGAACACTATGTTGTCCTTTTCATACCCATAGTACTCGGGTATACAAAGTATCTTTCCTTGTAGCATCAATCCTGGTCAAGTATCCAATACCTTTGGCTGTAAAACAACATCATATCATCAGCCTTTCTCCACCAAATTTGACAATTCCTTAAATTTCTTGATCCTTTAGCCCCCTTTTCTCTTGCTTCTTCCAGACCCGTTTGCATCCAACAAAGCCCACTCTATTGACTTTAGTGTTATCACTCCAAATCACCGTTACCAATCATCTACTTCCACTATTTGTACTTTTTTGCAAACTTGAGTGGGCGCTTCTTATGACAGTATTGAAGTTGAAACATCTTCACCTTTTTTCATACCACCATTGTAGACTTGTGTACTGTGCATTGTATGGTGCTTGCATGGATGAAGCATAAGAGTCAAATCCACTGATGTGTTTGTCACGCCAGAACTCATAGGCCTTATTGAGTTAAATATTTTGCCTGGACATCCACCTCTTAGCTTTTGAATGGAAGGATGGACTTCATTTCATATTCTCCCAACTGTCATGGCACTCACATGATGCAGTTTGGCAATCTCCTTGGCCAAGATAATGTGATCAATGAGCTAGACGATGCTGTTTCTCTTTCCTTGGGAAATCTTCTTCATGGCTGTTCCTTGATTTGAACCAATGACCTTTCACTTGGGAATAAGCCTAAGAACACACTGAGATATTATTAGGGAATGTGAAAATAGGTTATAATTTGTAGTATACAAGAAGAAAAAGATTTTTTCCACTCCCAGGAGCAAAACAGTAACAATTCAGTTACATGACAAGAATCTGAATAACTAATCATATGCTAAGTAGTTGTCACTACTAGAAGTAAGTCAACTTTATGTATGAGATAGCCAAGCTGATTGTCTATGAAATGATGGTAGTCTCATGTTCAAAGCTGTAGTGGATGGTGAGATATGAAGCCGGAAAGTCAAAACATGGTTACCCTTTTGCTTATCCGTGTATAAGGTCATGTCATCGCTGCATTCAAATAAACAAAAGTCTAGAAGAGGAGGACTGGAGTGGTGGAGGAATACATGGGTGATTAGACTGTTGATGTAGTGAACCTCAAGTGACATCACTATCTAGTCTAGGTTTGTCATTACTATAGTTGTAGCAGTCACAATTGCACAACATACTATGAGCAACATGAATGTATACAATAACCTAAGAGTGTTCAATTCAATCTATAGACAAGAATAAAATGATATATGGTGGAACAAAAAGTGCATATAAGGCTCTGTGCACATTGTGTTCAAGTGATTCATTAGACATATAGGTTGGGAGTTTTTCCCAATGTGTACCTCTGATGGAATGCTCCATATGGGTGTAAAGTGGCATACCTGAACCCATTCATTTCAGTTGTGGAAAAAGAAAAATATTGTATATCATGTTGTGTCCCCTTTCTGTAGTACTTTTTCTAGTACCTAACTTTTTCACAGCTCAGTATGCACAGAACCTTAATTACATGACATTAAACATTATATACATTTATCGTTTTAATATGGAAAACCTGGAAAAGCAGCACCATTGACAGGGTTTGTCTCATAAGGACAGTCCCTTTTTAAATAGAAAATTTGTCCTAACAATCGGCTAATCTTAGTGGGTTCAACTTTTGTAAGACTGATGGATCAGTCAAAGGAAGCTGTGTGTGTCCATATATTTCCACTGCACTTGATACATCCCTATGACTGTCATCCAAATGAATGGCCAATAGGGTTGAGCCGATCTTTAGATTTCAGGATCGATTTTAAAATCTGATTTCCGATCATTTTCCAGCCGATCCCGATCGTGAAATTTGATTGATCGCCGATCGGGATCCGATCTTTCCCGATCACTCGATCCTAATTGTATATTATATATACAGTGGGGTTGAGCCGATCTTGAGATTTCAAAATCCGATTTCTGATAATTTTCCAGCCGATCCCAATCGCAAAATTTGCTCGATCACCAATCGGGATCCGATCTTTCCCGATCGCTCAACCCTAATGGCCAAACATGTAATTTATGGATGAGCTGGGTCTACTAGTGTTATAGTCACTCTTTGTGACTCTCCTTTCTGGCTCTTGAACAATATTGAACCATATAATAAACGGCTATCATTATGGATCAATGAACAGACTAGGTATACTGTAGCTTGACTCTCCGTGAGTGCAAAAAAATGTAACAAGCCCCCCCTTCTACCATGGACCATTAATAACACTGGATCCTCGTATGTGGTAGAAGGCACTTCAGGCCTTGTCTGTACCCTCTTGTAGCTACCCTGCTACCATGACCGATTATGAATAAGGTTACCAGTCAAGCCGATAACTTATTCATATATCCCTGAGTTTCACTATGCCACCATGAACCCATTTACATACCATAAAAATGGCTCTCTCTACATCAATTTGCAACAATTATGAGTTATGAATCAGCGTATATTAAAGCTAAGGAGACGGAACATGAAATTTACATAATTTCACCTAAGTTTAATCAAAATAGATGATTTGATTTGCTATTTTATTATGGCAAATATATTATAACCTATATCTGGCACCTATCAAAATATGTGGTATTTCCAGTATACACAAATAATACTGCCCATCTTCATTTAATGATCTCCCTATACTTTAGATTGCTCCCTTGCTTAAATATTCATTGATTTTATTTGTATTAATCATTCATGACCAAGTGGAGATCTGGACTGCGTTTATGCTTTTACTAAATATATAAAAGGAATGATCACATTCAAGAATCAATTTAGAGAAGCTTTATTTGTAATATATGGATAGTGCAAAGGAGCGCCGCACCTCCCATGAGGCGACCTGAAGCGACCGTTTCAGGCAGCGCTATGTCAGGGCCCCAGGGAAGGCGGAATTTTTGATTACCTAAGCCAGTCCAGGACAAGCTGTTTAGCACCAAGCGGTGGATTGGGGAGGCCGCGCCGCTCCAGCAGCCTCCCCTCACGCTCAGGCAGAGAGCAGGTCCTCTCCCTGCCTGCGAACACCGCTAAGCCCCGCCCCCTTTGTGTCGCCCCTCCCCTTCACACTCCGTCACGCCCCTCCGCTCCGCCCCCTCCTCCGGGGGGGGGGGGCTTTCTGTAGTTCGCCTTGGGCAGCGAAAGGGGCAGGTTCACCCCTGGTGCAAAGTGAGCCAAAATAAGAGTATAGGTGCAACTAGCTCCCACTTTCTTCATCAGCGCCACCTATTGGTACCAACAGCTGAAACAGCTTTAAACCTGATTCTAGCAAGATTCCCAAGCACTGGAAGATGCTGTTTTGTGCTTTGGTCATCTGAATATGTTTGGTTCATATTGAATGCAATGAAGAAATGTTTTTTTGCCTATTAAATAAGATGTGTGAGTTTTATAAGGAAGAAACATCTACCTATAATGCTGTTTGTCAACATCTCGAACTGGCACCCTACTGAGGTCCCATTCATGGCACAAAAGTACTCTACAAAGAATTTGTGGATAGTAAATACTGTAGTTAAATAGATTCACATAGACCAAGAATCTGAGAGTTTAAGATCAGCCTTCGATGTTTTACTAAAAGGCCAAAATTTCAAATAAGGGCAAAATTTCCATATGGGAAATTTCATTGCTTGACATTTTATAATGTTATCTATATTAGGCTCCATATAAGAAACTCTGCTGTATAACAGTATCTCAGATTTTCTTAGTGCATAACAGATTTTATATGTTACAATCAGTGTATTAATAAATAAATGCATAGATTTATTTGGTATAATTAATATTATATTCATTACTTCTGTCAGTGAGATTTTGGTGTGTAATATAGTTTGGTGAAGTAATGAAATGTACAGTAAGCATTATTCTTGAAAATTCACTAAATTTTTTTTTATTGCATATCCCATCTCATATTTCAACATTTAGGCTAAAGCCCCACGTTGCGGAAACAAAGTTTTTGCCACTGCAGAAGTGCCACAGAAAAAAACTCTGCATTTTACAATACCTACAAAGTGAATGAGAGTCTGGCTAATCCCATCCACACATTGCAGAGAAAGGCTCCATTCCCACGGAGTAACGCGCCACTCATTTAGACACGCGTCAGCAAGGCACTTCAAAACAGATCCCATTGATTTCAATGGGTGCCAGCTTACGCGCGCTACCCATTGAAATCAATGAATTATAAAGCCTCCCATTGATTTCAAAGTATAGTGCACGTAAGCTGGCACCCATTAAAATCAATGGGATCCGTTTTGAAGCGCCTCGCACTGACACGTGTTTACGTGTCTAAATGAGCGGCACGTTACTCCGTGGGAATGGAGCCAAAAACATTGCAGAAAAGCTTGAAAAACACCCAACTTATTGAAAATTGCAGAATGTCAATTATACCTGTTGAATGCTCGTATTTTCCCTATAGGCATAATAAGAAAAGAAAATCCACGGAGAAAAATTCAGCAAAAACAAAATTTCGCTACGTGGGGCCTTAGCCTTAACCACAAAATGTCTTATTAGAGCCAATGACATGAAACCAAATTATTGATTTGTGAAGTCATTGCTGATGCTCTAATGGTCATTTCCAATATAATGAGCAATAAAGGATTCAGTGGTGAATGTTTTTATCCTGTAACCTGATGCAGAAATAGACAATACCCAGAGTCAAAACTATATTTCCCTAAATTAAGCTATCTATAGCAAACTCTTTACACAAATTCAATAGCAAACAATGCCGTGAAATAAAATCTCTGAAACCCACACATTAAGTGAAAGCAGCTCTGATCTGCATCTCAGAATCTGTACCATTTACAGTGGCAGCCATGATGCTGTGATGGTTCCATCATACAACTTAACCCAATGGAGCACCATGGACAACTTTGACTTATAAGTGAGTCAGGGGTTCCAGTACAGTTTTTGTAGATTTGATGGCACTGTAAGCTGAACTATTCTTCTTGAGGGTAAAGTTTCTAAGTCCTGCACCCGAGAAGTAAAAAAAAAGTCACAAACGGAGAGATTTGTGACCTTTTGAGCTCATTTACATAAATATTAAGTGACTTTTTGATTTTTGCACCACTGGATGGGGCCATTGGGAGTGGTTAACCTGTACAGCTTTCTGGACTCCATAATTATCAACTGTGATTTTTTTTTTTAAAGTCACAAAAATTGTTGCAGACTCAGTGGGTGACCTAATATATCAGGACAGACGGGTCAGCTGCACCTAATTTATATGACAATTGAATATTTTGATGAAAATTATGCCAACGCAGAATCAAAGTTGACTTTAAAAATTCCCCTAATGATAAATTTCCAAAGTATGTTAATATGAACTATAATATTGTGTTAGATGGTAAACACACACAAAGAGATTTGTGCTCTGTTTTATAAGGTTACTTTCTCAGGACATCTCTTTAAAGGAACCCCACCCCCACCTACGGCCCAAACAAGTGTGATAGATCCCCCTATGCCCTTGAAAAGGATCACACAACACATGCAATAAGTATAAGGCCTGCAGACAAGGCTAAGAATAATTGCTTTAGCTAGATTCAGTGATTATAGAACAGAAGAACATTATTGAAAGATGTGACTAGCCAAGTCTATAGCTGCAGGCTAGAATACATGTTAATTTGGTTGAATTAAATAACTTATTATTGAGAAGAGACTCTCGGAACATTCAACAAGTACTTAATGCACCAGAAGTTAGTAGAAGCGGAAATGACTGAAGTGTGAAAGGAGTGATGTATTCTCATTACCTTTAGAGGGAGATTTGCTAACTTTCTGGAATAAGATAAGAATCAGAACAAAAAAGATACATAGGTAAAGATATAGGAACAGACATGTTTTGCATGTGTTCATGCATAGATTATTTTTGTCCCTGATTTGATATATTTTCCATGCCCTCCACTCCCTTCTTTTACCACTTCCAGCGGCACTGCCAATCCGGGGATAAAAGGACAGCAGCAGGCTTGGTAAGGTGGACATTACATTATGGCTCTCATAGAAGAACGGTTCACACTAAGGGTGCATTCATACGGAGGAAAATGTCACTGAATTTAGTGTGGAATCCGCGTCGGATTCAGCGCTGAAACAAAAGCCTCCCATTGACTTCAATGGGTTGCTTTTTCTGCAAGAAAGGAACCCAATGAAGTCAATGGGAGACTTTTTTTTGTGCAGAATCTGACGCGGATTCCACACCAAATTCAGCACCATGTGAATGCACCCTAAGAGGCCACATCTCATATTCAGTTTGCCATAAGGACCTCATTTTATGCATCTGCTAGCAGCATCATTTGCAAAACATGCAAAACTGAACTATACTTGGCCAGATGATGGTGCCTCTGTACTCAAAGGCTTGCAATATCGTATCTCTTGTTAGCTAAGGAATTTACATTATGTAGATTTTATTGCTAGGCACACTAATAGAAAATACTATCCTATTTAAGTGCAACAAATTATCATATGATAAATCCACTGGACTCATTGGGAAAAATACTATTTTGTAGCTAAAAAGAAAGTTCATACTTATTTATTCATGAACCGGGTGCTACCTCTTCCTCCTCCCTTACCCCCGCACTATTGACGGACAGCCTAAGAGCTTTTTATATACCACTGGTAAAGAGACAAGGAGAATATATAGAGGACTATTTCTTAGCAACTATTATACAAATAGCACAGTATTTTCTACCATTTGCTGTTATACCTCTTAAATATGGCACCATATTATGCTGAGAAATCTAACACAATTGACTGATATAAAACATAAGGATCAAAACAGTGCAGATACTTAATATAATTTTAATATTATACCGTAAAAATGTGTAATATTAGTTTGTATTTACAAAATGTTTTCTATTATACAGCTGATGCATACAGGCATACCAAAGGTTTAGAACCTCCATTATATACATTACAAAGCTATGGCACGTATAGAACTCTACAGGGCCATACTGTACGCTAGTATGCCTCTGCCATATGCCTGTAGCTCATGTATTGTCTTATCCTATTGAGAATAACGTTTTTCTCAGCAACGTAGAAAATAACCTGTACTGACGGCAAAGATCTTTCTTTAAAATAGACTTAGTATTTTGTTTACAATATATCCACCCGGATATTACAAACATAATACAGGACTTCTCAAAACAACTAAGAATTGTACCTAAATGTGAAATATTAATATCATAATATTCATATTGATATTCATTACGTTTGTACTTTAACATTCCCAATAATTTTTGAAATTTCACAATTGATATGAAAGGCAGTTTCAAGTCATTAAATACTTGATGTCAACACAGGATCAAGTAAAATCTTTTAAACAGCTAGAATAGGTAACTTGCTTTTTGTTATTCTGACAACACAAGTGTCCCTAAACGTTGTAACATTAATTTCATGATATATAAATTCAATGCAGAAATTAGAAATGTTCACCTGACTCCACCATAACCATAATCAGCATAGAGTCTGAATAATACTTGCACATGATTCAATAAATAGCAGTCCATCTTATATACTAGTTTCTCGGTCTGAGGAATTAGCCTGTGCATTTGATTTTTTGGTCACATCAATGGGTTCGGGGTTGTTCAAAGGTTCAGCCTCCTTTGTTCCACTTTTTTCTTTTTCTGCCAATTTCTCCTTTGCTAGTAGTCTGTAGTTGATAGCATTTCCAATAAATAACCATATACTTGCAAAAATCACAATCATGCCACATACAAAGTACATGTATTTATAGTCCCCAGTTACGTCCACCAGCCAACCTAAAAGACAAAAATTATATTAAATATATTGATATAGTACAAGTAGATGCAAAAGCCTACATTAGTCTACTACATAGGGGAGAAACTAGCAAAGACCGGGTTCCATAGCATACTTCTGATTTGGGCTCTTCGCCCCACAACATAGCACCCTTTTCCCTAGCCCTCCCACAGAGTAACGCCACATTTCCACTGACTATAATGTCTTAATGTGGCCTCCACAGCAGCCCTTGCACATAGTATAATGTCCCATAGTGGCCCCCGCCCTCAGTATAATGTCACATAGTCGCCCGTCCACACAGTATAATGTTTCATAGTGGCCCCTATTATTATTATTATTATTATTATTATTATTATGTTGTAGCCACCTTTTTCAACTTTGTGATAAAGTGCATGGTCTATCGTGAAAGAGACATGGCATCATGGGGAAGGGTCATGGCCTAAGTTGCGACTTGATGCACCAAAAAGTGCCAAGAAATTGTATTCCGACTAATACCAAGTAATAGGAGGTGCCGTTCGGTAGAAACACTGGTTTTTACCAGTATGCAAATGAGTTCTCTCACAGCACTGGGGCGGGCCCCAGCGCTCAAGCAATACTGGGGGTGACCCCAATGCTGCCAGAGAACTCTCTCCAGTGACGCCTCCATCTTCAAGAGCAACCGCCTCTTCTGTCATCTTCTTCCGGCTGGGGTCACGCTCCGCTCTTGCGCGCATGCGCAGTACACTCCTGTAGTTCTACGGAGAACTACAGGAGCGTACTGCACATGCACGCAAGAGCGGCCTCCAAAATATGGCCGCCGGCTGGCATGCGCACTTGGCTCTGCTTGTGTCTCAATGGCAGAGCCGACTGCGTAGTCGTCGGAGTGTGACCCAGACGGAAGAAGATGACAAAAGAGGCGGTTGCTGTTTAAGATAGAGGCATCGCTGGAGAGTTCTCTGGCAGCATTGGGGACACCCCAGTGCTGTTTGAGCGCTGGGGCCCGCCCACCAGTGCTGCAAGAGAACTCATTTGCATACTGGTAAAAAAGGGTATTTCTACCAAACGGCGGGCTGGAGGCAACTTCTAAAGGTAAGAGATGAATAGCCTTTCTAGAGGCTATTCCAACGTCTTAAGGAGAAAAAAATAGATTTTTAATGGTAGAATCCCTTTAAGACTGTCTAGTCTACAGTTGCGCTATTAGACACTATTAATAAATCTGTCCCATTGTTCTCAGCTGATTTCTCCAATTTAGAGCTAACATCACATAGGATGAACCTGCTCCTTCAGCAAGCAAATGCTGTCTAGAACTCTGTGCTTCTAGTATACATCTACAGCTGCCTATATAGTGATAGCAACAATAGATATGCTTTAGATACCAGTATTTCCTCTAATCCTATTAACAGTACAGTAATCTAAAGGCAAAAGCTAGTATTATCCTGGGAGAACCAAGAGAAGTGCCATTTACAGACTCAAGTATATACTTCACACCCCTAAATATCATTTTACAGTATAATAGTAATTCATGACCTGGGGATATGGAGCCCCTGCATAAGATGAAATGTTGATTTTAGCTCTACACTTGGCTACACCTAAAAGCTTAACATATATTAGAAAGAACCATCTTCAGCAATGACAATAGTCCTAAAATAATACATTTACACATCATACCCAAGAGCTGCTTCTTTACATGAAAATTGTTTTATATGTAGGTTTTTTTTGTTTATAGAATGGTATCTTATTATTGAGATTGATGTAATGTAGACCACAGAGATTGCACAAACACCTTAATAACTTGAACCATTAAAAAGAGGTGTTTTTTCTTTTTATATTAAGTCAGTTCTATTTACTAGTATTACACAATTATGTTTTATGTTTCTTTATGTAGCTATAATAAAACTAAATCTTTTAGGCAAATCATCTTAGACACAGTTGAGATCAAAAGGACTGGCGTTTTGTATTGTATTGATTTTTATGTATTGAACTATTATACAGTGCCACTAGAGGGTGCTCTTTACTGGTGGTTTATCAGTGAAGCGCTCTCAGTTAATGGTATGTTCTATGTACATCACTTAACAGATGGCTACTTTGTATTCTGTGCATGTAATATAGGGTATATAGTATAGCATCCATAGATTTTGATAAAATATTTTTACTTTGTACATACATTTGTGCAAGTGCTCACTGAAACAAGTGAGGTTGTTGCTCTGATTTCCTTAAAGTATTATTCTTATATGGAGTTGAGCAAACAGCTCTATGCATATGCTATAATTAAAGGGGTTGTGCCATTACGGACACTTGTGCTATTAAGGTCTCCCAGCGATCCTTGAGTATCATAGTGCTTGTATGACAGGTGGTTCATTCACTTCTAAGGGGCTGCGGGAACTACCGGAGAATACAGTCCTAACAGCCCCATAGCAGTGAATGGAGCTCAAGTGTACTTGCATGACCAGTATTCCTTTCACAAGGAGACTTTAGGAGGATTTTGGGTCCCACATTTTCCTCATCAATGGGCGGTCGATCCCCCAGCACTTGGACACTTATCCTCTGTGACACAATGTCACAACCCCTTCAAGAGAGGATTATTCTTTAGTTATGATTATTGGCGTCCTTGTCTGCATTTAAGGAAAATGGCAATTTTTTAAATAAAAAAAACAAACTTAAATTGTATAGTATATATAATAGTACAGGTGAATATACAAAACTTTGTAATGTATCTTTTTAAAGGGGAAGAGGGGGCTTAAAAAACACACATATTGCAGGTACTAAACTGTGATACACTAAGCTAAATTAGGCAATGCAAAAGCCGGCTTCCTTCTCCCCTTCCCCGGCGTGTAAGGCTGAAGATGGATATGAGGACTATTACAGAGAGTCTGAGTGAAAGGAAGGATGAGTAAAACAGCATTTTATGTGAAGAGGGAAAGATATTTCTTAAAAAAAGATATATTACAAAAATTCTTGGATTTATCTGTGATTATATTATCATCTACAGACTTGATGTTATAACACTGACGTATTAACATGTACCAATGTTATCCTCCTGGTTCTATGATGAAACAAATATATTTCTTGTATTCTTTGACTTAATGTCCTATTCTTATGCATAGACACTGAGAAGGGGTTCTTACCTCCCAAAGGGGGTCCGATTAGAACAGGGCAACATTCCACAATGGTTGTGAGTCCGACAGCACTGGAAAATCTTGCTGGTCCAACAAGGTCCATCAGAGTTTCAAATAGTACACTGCTTACCATACCAAAAGCAAATCCAAAAAATACTGCATATATGACTAGTCCAGTATAATCATTAGCAAAAGGGCATAAAACATGGCAAATTCCATTATACAGAATAGCAAAACTGAAGAAATATTGTATCCTTGGACGTACGTATTTAGAGTTTGCAACCATTCCCATGGAAGGTCTTGCAACCATATCTACAAATGCTAGGATAGACAATAAAAATGCAGATGAATATTGGTCAATTCCCATATGCTTAGCATAGGGTGCCAGGAAAACAATTGGAGCAAAGAATCCTAGGAACATAATGACATTCCCAGATAAATAGATCAGAAAGCCTCGGTGTTTAAAGAGTGACAAGTCTAAGTACTTGTTAATGCTCTGACAAACTGTTAGCTTCTCTTCCTTTTTCTTAAGAGGTTTCTGGTCAGGTTTTTCCTCGTCTTTCTTTATGGGTTTAGGTCCAATGGGCCTCATGAGGGATCCAGCCACACAGCAGTTTAATAGGAGACCTCCTAAAATTAAAAAGCTACCTCTCCATCCAAATTTGTTGAAGAGAAACTGATTAAGAGGAGCCAATGTGCTTAGAAACACCGGGCTGCCTGCCATAGCCAGGCCATTTGCAATAGGACGCTTTTTGAAGAAATACTTCCCAATAATTGTCAAAGAGGGTTGAAGATTAAATGCCAATCCAAAACCTGCATGGAGAATAAAACATTGTTCAATAAGAAATATTATCAAGGCAAAGGGAAAATAATTCACAAGCATTATGCATCGGCAAATAGAGACCAAATGCAGATTTACTTATTTTATGTCTTTCTTTGTATCTTATCTGTTTAGTAATAGTAATAGTCAGAATAATAGCATATGTTGCTGGCACAACAATGTGCCGATTGTGTGTTCGTTTTCTCTAGAAACCCACCATTACACTGTTATTGCTGGGGGGGAATATCCTCTATTAGAAGAATGCTGATCCATATAATACATGGTTAAGGCAGGGCCTAAACTCATGTGCCCTTAAACATCTACGTGGCCTAGTAAGTCTTATGGACAGGGGTTGTTCTCATGGTTTATATAACTACTAAGGTTCTCATACATCCCACGTGATTTATCAAAATGTAGAAAGGAAGGATTATGGCTAAGCAATCTCCATCAACTGCTACTACAGACTGTACAGGGTTAGAAGGATGTTTGTCGTATCGTATATGACATCTACTTCTTTACCCAAGTAACTCTCTCTCAATACCAGAGGTAATATGTAAAATAAAGTTTTTGTTACTTACCTCCAATGACGCCAATACAAATGTACAGCTCGAGCACACTGTTACAGAATGATGCTGCAATCATTCCTAAGGAGCAGAGCATACCTCCTGCTAGTACAATGGGACGGCTGCCATATTTGTTTACCAGGATGCTGCTTATTGGACCTAGAATGTAGAGGAAATAGGTGTTTTCTCCATACTAATATATTACATTTGAGGTTGTATAACAATAAATAAAATAATCGCTCAGGGGAATTGCTCAGGTAGATGCTTGTAGCAGTGCAGGAAACAGGGACACTGGATTGCACACAGGTTCAGGCTTTATTCACATGTAACGCATACATTGCTTTTGCAAAGCCACAGGATAAACAAAACCCTTCTTGGCTGAGAGACTAACTTAAACGTAAGGAAACTTTTCCCTGACTATACAGGAGACTGGCTACCAGTCTCCTCCCACCTTGGCAACAACAACGGGTGGCACAGTACCTGCTTTGGAGGTCCAGTCTGGACAGTTCAACTCTGTCACTGTGGTGCCACGTTCCTAGTCTTCACACTCAGACTATTATCAGGCCCTGATTAGTCAGCTGACCTCCCTGGTGTGAATCTTTACCAAACACCATTTAGCTGACTGGCTGGTATTTACCTGTCTTCCCAGACCACACCCTTCATTGTCTCAATATATATATATATATATATATATATATATATATATATATATATATATATATAATTTCTGGGGTATAATGCACCTGGCTGTATATTGCCCCTGTAATGGCTGCCTTGTATTTCATTGATAATAACAAACAACTTTCATTAGACCCTTTGAATTCATTACATTGGTGTGACGGTGGAAAAATAAAATAGACTTCACTAAATTTAAAGGGCCAAAGTGCTGAGCCATAGCAGGGCTGAGACCACTAATAGCAGCATGACTTCTTTATGGTTTTTTTTTGCTAACACTGCCCCACCAATGTATTTATTATCTCTATACTGTGACATCCTTCTGTCACAATACTGGGATAAATCATATGGTCCAATGTCACTATTAACAGCACTGCTATAATAGCACTCCATTCCACATTGTGGGCAGCTGTGGGCGTGAAGCAGGTCCTATCCAACAATGAACTTACATTGACAGACAGCTCCTGCTATGACCTCTTGTGCAAATTATTAGACCAGCAATGTATCAGTCTTAAAGGGTATCTGAATTTAAAAACTTTAAAAAAAAAATCTCTTAGATTAATAATATTAATGATATAAGTGAAAATAAGAAACTGTGTAATATTTCTTATTAGAGAAAATGCCTTTTTCACCTCTTGTGCAACTCCTTTTCTCCCCCCTCCTCCTCCCAAAACACTCAAATCTGTCATCGGTTAAGACAAGGAGTAATTCAGAGAATTATGATGAAAGGAAGAGGGAGATGGGAGGAGGAGGTCAGTGACAGAAAAGTATAGAGATGTACCTATACAACCAGAACGTTTTTACTGGTTTTCCAGAAGACTTTTAGCAATTGCAAACAGTTTTTGTAAAGCATTCTGGTAATATAGAGAACTTCCTACTAGCTGCATGTCCCTATGCATGTCTCTTCTCTCTGCGTCCTGCAGCTCCTAACCACTGAACCACTAAGCTGCCTGCGTTCTGCAGCTCCTAAACACTGAACCACTATGCTGCCTGTGTCCTGCAGCTCCTAACCACTGAACCACTGTTGCCTGTGTCCTGCAGCTCCTAACCACTGAACCAATAAGCTGCCTGCATCCTGCAGCTCCTAACCACTGAACCACTATGCTACCTGTGTCCTGCAGCTCCTAACCACTGAATCACTATGCTGCCTGCATCCTGCAGCTCCTAACCACTGAACCACTGTGCCGCCTGTGTCCTGCAGCACCTAACCACTGAACCACTATGTTGCCTGTGTCCTGCAGCTCCTAACCACTGAACCAATAAGCTGCCTGCATCCTGCAGCTCCTAACCACTGAGCCACTATGCTGCCTGTGTCCTCCAGCTACTAACCACTGAACCACTATGCTGCCTGCGTCCTTCAGCTCCTAACCACAGAACCAATAAGCTGTCTGTGACCTGCAGCTCCTAACCACTGAACCACTATGCTTCCTGTATCCTGCAGCTCCTAACCACTGAGGCACTATGCTGCCTGCGTCCTGCAGCTACTAACCACTGAGCCACTACGCTGTCCAGAAAGATTTGAGTAGTGAATTGGTCAATTTAGAAAAGAGGGGTAGGATCAAAAGAGTCTGTAGTGGAAAAACTCCTGTTATGTAAAATTATATATTTATCTATTTTTAACTTTTGCAATTGATTATAGAAACATTGAAGCAACAGTAACACTTTAGTACAGAGAAACTATGAAGAATTGCCAAGGTTTTAACAATGATGTGATAGTAACTTTAATAAAGATAGGAACTTTATTTTTATGTGAAATATCATTTTAAAGAAAAAAAACCCACAAACTTTTCTTTATCATTTTGTAACCCCAAAGAATCATTCAATTCCTTGAGTAATGAATGCATTTGTGTTAGGGGGAATTCTGTGGATTGTGCCTGATTAGTTCTAGTTGAATTTACCGAACATACATAGGAAATTTATAAACCCTGGAAATATTTCTGTCAGCATACTAATGAAGTGATTCACAAGGCAATGGGAAATCACTGTTACATGGAAGACATTGATAAATAGATCTCTTTACTGAGGAAAGAAAGAGGGGAAAATACACTAAAACTACATTTGGGAACCTGACAATTATGATACTGTATAACACAATATATAACACTATATATATATATATATATATATATATATATATATATATATATATATATATATATCCTATTAATATTATAAATGTGAAATGTTTGTGAGTTTGTGGGTTTGTGACTTTGGATGTTCGGATGTTTGGCGGTCAATCACGCAAAAACCGCTCCACCGATTTGGCTGAAATTTTCCACAAACATAGTCCCTACACTCGATTGCGCAATAGGCTACTTTTTGTCACAATAGCGCAGATACGTTTTTCCCAGGACCCCCACAAAACCCAAACTCACATCACTATCTCTGCAATCTCACACACTTTGGACCCCGATTTGGCTGAAATTTTCCACAAACATAGTCCCTACACTCGATTGCGCAATAGGCTACTTTTCATCACAATAGCGCACATACGTTTTTCCCAGGACCCCCACAAAACCCAAACTCACATCACTATCTCTGCAATCTCACACACTTTGGACCATAGCAAGCCACAAAATTCATATTACCCCCTACAGCAGAGGTCAGCAACCCCTGGCACACATGCCAAGAGTGGCACTCCTGCCATATTTCACTGGCACGCCAGCAGCACAGGACCTGCAAGAGTTAAATGAAGTCTGAGTCTCTTCAGTGGGCTGCTAGAGCTGAGGCATAAGGACACTCCCCTTTGAGAGGGGTGCAGGAAACCCAGGGGGTGGAGCTTAATCGCTCAAGTCTCTGCCTGCCTGCTATAGTGATAGCATCTGCCGAAGCTGTTAGCAAACTGAAAGTAAGAAACACACAGCTACCTTCCTTTACTTCCTATTCTCATTAATGTCAGCCATTTGGGGTTATTAGTTTAGTGTTAGTAACTCCATGTGCCTCACATTAATAGGAATAAACCCCATCATGTCCCTCATATTAACCCCTGTGTGCCTCATATAAAGATTACTAATATGTGAGACATATGGAGGGACTAATAAAAAACCTCAGTAATGAAGATACTTAATTATTACCTCCAAGTCTCTCACATATCAGTAACTAGAGATGAGCGAGTACTGTTGGGATCAGCCGATCCGAACAGCACGCTCCATAGAAATGAATGGATGCACCTGGTACTTCTGCTTGGACGTAGCCGGCGCGCTTAACCCCCCGCGTGCCGGCTACGTCCATTCATTTCTATGCGAGCGTGCTGTTCGGATCGGCTGATCCCAACAGTACTCGCTCATCTCTATCAGTAACTCTTACACAGGGGTTAATGTGAGGGACAGGATGGGGTTAATTGCTATTAATAAGAGGCACATGGAGTTACTAAACTGTCATGCACAGGGCCAGACTTTATGTTGCTTGCTCAAGGGTATCCTGTGCCCAAAACTTACATGTACTGGCGCAAAATAACAACTCATACAATGTCGTATATCGAAGTATATTAACCTGAAATACCTCTGTCCCAAAGACACTATGTACAGTTTATACCAACACCATATAGCAGCTGAACTACAAATTACGTTCAACACAAAAGTCTCATGTGCTCTCAGAATTACAGAAAAAACAAGATACACAGTTACATTTTATATCCCATACCTTATACACAGTACGAAAACCTTACCCGCGCCTGTATATACCCACTACTACAATCACCACAGACGAAGTTGCGGGTACCAGCTAATATATATATATATATATATATATATATATATATATATATATATATATATATTTAATTCTGTGGTCAATGATGGGGATATCATAATTTGATCTAAATATACTTCTAAACATACATATTCCTCTATTACACATGTACCTGTAGGTACACATACACACCCACAAAACTTATGTCTGAGATGTCTACTTAAGATTAAAAAAAAACCTTCTAAAATGTCCTTATTAATTACTCCTAGACAACTCCTTTATAGTACTTACAAGGTGCACATACTATTGTTTACAGACAGATGTAATATTCACAAAGTTATGAATCAAATTGATCTTGTGGTATACTTTGATATAGAAATCAGGCCACAAAAGGCTTTAGCAATTGACTAGTTATTAAAGAGGACTTTTCGCCACCCCCAACAATTCTAGTTCTTATCATCTGTGAATAGGAGTGGGAGGAGGGGGCTCAGTTAGTTATTTGGGACGGGCTAGTTAGGGAGACAAGGAGGGGTTTAAGGGAGTGAGAAAAGGAACAAAGCATTATAGTAGTTGTAGGATAGAAGCACAGGAAGCTGCACCATGTACACAAATGAAGAAGATGCCAGGAGCTCCCAGAGAAACAGAAATCACTCCAAACACTGCTAAAGGTATAGGAGTGTACTTATTAGCCCATTTGGACATGAGCTTGTTGGAGGTGGTGAAATGTCCTCTTTCACACTAGTCATCTAGGCAGTAATCAGTAACCACAGCATAGAGTAACCACACTACATGGTCCATCTAGGGACAGAGCCTTCCGGTGGGCTCAGACCACACCAAATCCATTGTTGTTTGATCAAAATTAAAAATCTTTGTCTATGGGTTTTGAGTAGTACTGTGGCTCAACTTCACTTTAAAAAGGAGAATAATATCAGACACTCCCCAGTCATATGAATGGTGCTATTTATGGACAAATACAATCTTTCCTAAACCTTGACAACCACTTTAGTCTAATCCAAGGTTGCACAACTCTTATTGGTCTGAACACCGCATCATCAGATTATGATGCTGCAAAGATCCACAATAAAATTCTGGAAGAGTGGGGAAACACAAGAGGGACCTCAAGGAGTTAATTGTGTGGCAATCTACAGTAACAGCATTGTTGGTGGGAAATAAATCTCAAACAAGCTGTGGACAAAACTTGCAGAACAAAGTAGTGACTTGTGCTGTAACTTTTAACACTGTAGAATTTCAGGTATTGCTCTGGTTTTTCTACTGCTTTGGCTATTGTAGAGAAATGGCCCTAGGCACACAGCAAAAAAAAATAAAAAAATCCCCTGAAAAACTCAATATGTGTGTCTTTTCTTTGTAACAGCAGCATGCACAACACACAGCTATATGTATGAAAACTCTTTTGGAAATTCCAGACCTGTAGGGTGATAATGTTTTCACTGGGGTCATTCTGTAAGCCACTAATAAAAGAACATTGATGGTAAAGGGTAGAGATGAGTGAGTAGTATTCGATCGAGTAGGTATTCGATCGAATACTACAGTATTCGAAATACTCGTACTCGATCGAGTACCACTGGCTATTCGAATGGAAAAGTTTGATGCAGAACCAGCATTGATTGGCTGAATGCTATACAGTCGGTCAATCAACGCTGGTTCTTCTCCTACCTTTAGAAGTCTTCTCCGTGCAGCTTCCCCGTGGAGTCTTCAGGCTCTTCATTCACTCTGCCAGGCATTGGGCCTGGGCAGAGCCGACTGCGCATGCCCGCTTGTAGTGCGGGCATGCGCAGTCGGCTCTGCCCAGGCCCAATACTTGGCAGAGTGAATTCAGAGCCGGAAGATGCCGTGGGGACGCTGCACAGAGAAGATTTCTCGGAGGATCCAGCCCGACCCTCACTCATGGACTTGTTAAGTAGAATTTGATCGAATGTTGCCTACCCCTGAAACGAGCATTTTCCCCCCATAGAGTATAATAGGGTTCGATATTCGATTCGAGTAGTCGAATATTGAGGGGCTACTCGAAACGAATATCGAATCTCAAACATTTTACTGTTCGCTCATCTCTAGTAAAGGGGCATCTTCATAAAAGTGCATTACTTATTTGAGACCCTTCCACTTCCAAGCCCTCTTAAGGACCTTTGTTCCCTACAGAGCTCAGTTATGTGGTTTGTATGGGCCACAGGCTTTCTAGGCTACTCACGATGACTCCAAAAGGGAGCCTTTCCCTGCCTAACAGTCCTATACTACTGAACTGCTCAACTGTGTTGGGTCCCAGCTTAGTCCAGTTTCCATGCTTACTCCAAATTGATGGTGATTGAAAAATTGTGGATAGCCCCATATCATCCTAATTCCCTTCTTTGGTTGGAACCATATAACCCCCTGTCCACAGCCCTGCATGGCCCCATGGCCCTCACGAGGGATGTTATCCAGCTTTCTACTGTGAACTCATTCTTCTTCACTTCAATTTCCCATTGGACTCATGACCAAGGTAGCAAGTCCCTGGTTACAGGCAGGCTTGTTTAGATTTTCTGATGTTACGGACTATAGGACACGTCCTCCTCCCATTTACCGACATGCAGTCTAAGTTCAACCTTTCCTGCTGTAGAAAGTTTTCCAATATCCAGATTTCTCATTTAGCCTATTCCAGTTTTAGGGGACCTCGGGCCCCTATGCCCACATTTTTTGAGAAGCTATGCAAGTCTGAGATCTCCATGGATGGATTTATCTCTGATATATATTCTCTCTTTTCCCAACCCAGATGTCCTACCTAAACATCCTTATGTAGTGCTCACAAAAACAAATGGACAAACACTGAGCGACACACTAGTGTAGATCTGTATAAATATATGATTGAGGATCAAATCTATAAGACCAGCATTGGTAAACAGGCTGGACCCAGGCAAGAGTGGAAGCAGGTTCCACCAGCGTCATCGGAGTATTGGGCGTGTAAATGGAGGAAGTTGAGGTGTATTAACCAAACACAGGGGGGAGGTGGACCACTCTCTCTTGTTGAAGGATGAAGGTCAGGTGGACGTAATAACCATAACTTATATTGTACAAAATCACAACTCGTTTCAAGCAAAAAAAAACAAACAAAAAATACATTTTTCAAGTGCTGATACTTTTTCTTCTGCATGGGATATGTTCTTGTTCTCTCCTGATTCCCTGTGAATGCCCTGTGTGGAGTATTTTCCATTATCATCTTTGCATTGTGATTTGCTTTTCTGTTTTCTTGTGTTTTTAACTTTTGAAAAACTTTACAAAAAATACAAAAAAAGAAAAAAGGTACTAAAAGTGCACATATAAATATGCTTTACATTTTATGTCAGTTATAACAGCTGTATCTTCAACATTACAATGTGTTAAACAGCTTTGTCTTGAGAAAATGTGTTTATTTTTTTAAAGCATGTTCTAGTCCTTCTTTCCTTTCCAAGGATGTTGTCTTGAGCGAACTGTCAAATCATTATAAAAATGTATCAAACACTGTGACCCATGACACTTGTTGTGAGTACCCTGACATGTAAAATGATATATTGCTGCAATAAAACCTCTAATGCAGTATTTAGTAACTTGAAGCAATGAAAAAGTTTAGAACTAGAGTCTTGAAAAAAGATCTTTGGATGTCTTGACATTTCCTAATAAAGATCAGGTGGAAAAATGAACTATTTACCAATGATGAATGCATATTTCAAGACTGGTCTCACCAAAGCAGAATAAATGGAAGACCATACTTTAAGTTTTGTTTATATTTTTGGACTGCTATGCTTAGAGCTCTTGCAGAACAACCTAAACTACAACTCATACTTATGTCTTTTCTCTTTAGGCCTATAATTTTCTACAAAAAGCATACAGTACAAGTATGCTGGAACTGTGTCATGCTCCTTCAGACTCTGTGGGGCATATTTATCACTACTGTCGAACTTTGCGAGGTCTTAAACTATGAATTGCATTTGAATCTGTGTGTTGAGCTTCACCACAAGACAAATATTTGGCGCATACAATAAAAGCCATAAAATTTTTGGCTCAAAATAAGCAGACACAAATTATCTCTCACCAAAGTTGGAGATAAATATGTGGCATACGACAGGAATTTATGGTATACAAAGTAAATTGGCAGAAATGAATATGTTTACACCATTTTAAACTTCGTTTGCGCCATGTTTGTTCAATTCGGTGTTATAAATGTGTCTTAAATTTAGAGCAGTGGTTCTTAACCAGGGTTCGATTGAACCCTAGGCCATATGCACGGTTCATTTTGTGTACCAGTAAAAGAACATATACCTATGTCTTGAATTTGGAAAAAAATCAGATTTGATTTATCACTAAAAAAGGGTTCGGTGAATGTGCATATGAAACTGGTGGGTTCGGTAACTCAAACAAGGTTAAGAAACACTGATTTAGACACTTTAAAACCATGCCCATTCTGGGGCAAATTTTTCAAAAGAGTCGAGCCAGTTGTAGACAGAAAGTTACTGGACTTATCCATGCAGGACTTTTTTTCTGCCAATTTTAGGCGGACATTTCAATGTATTCTCCAAAAGAGCAGATGTGAAAATATCCGACTTTGAAGCAGGAATTGGAGAATCAGAAAATTTCCAATTGACTTTAATGAGTTAGTTTTGTTGGCATACTCTGTAATTCTTTTCATTTATTGTGTGGGCTCCTAATTGTGGAAGCTTCACCATCTGCAGTTTTACATATGGTCCATCATGGTAAACTCGACAATGGAAAATTTTGCCCCAATTCTCTTGATGTCCTAAGCACATATTTTGTATAAAGAGGTTGTCCAGGATGTATGTTTTTATTCCTATCCTTAGGAGAAGTACCTGAACAGTGGAGGACCAAATAGTCGCCCCTGCACCAATCAGCTTCCAATACCCATTCTATACAGAACTATGTAGTCATGGTTTAAGTTCTTTCCTCTACACTTGTTCCATGGTACAAGTGCGAATGCAGATTAACTGTGAATTTAGCTCAGCTATCCCACGAAAACTAACTCAACTCTGCTCCTCCTCCATTAAGAATTCCACTCTACTACTTATGAACGTGGCTTTGCTGAGCCTTTCATTTGTTGATCATTTCATTCACTTACTGGGCTACCTGCTTATTTTACAGTATTCTCTCATTTTCATTCCTGGTTTACTGCGATGTCAGACTAACAATTGGTTGCAGACACAGGATCTGCAACTTTAGTACTAAAATATGTTACTTTAGCCTGAAACCTTCTTGCTTACTCATGTATGATTTGCTGGCTGGTAGTAGAGTAAGGTTAAACTGGCCATATAAACATTCAGTGGCTCTCAGCATGGGCACCAGCACCACTCACTACAATTCCGTTGTTTTAATGGGTCAAAGTTAGAGCTGTCCAAGTCAGTTCATCTCCTTAAAAATATAATATTGAGGACATACACATGCCAAAAATTATGCAATATTCATACAGAATCAAGTAGCAGGAGCACATCTGGATAAATTGCTATTGTAATATATTGATATATGACATGTTGTAGTAATAGGTTAGTAATAATGTTGTTGTATTAACTGTATTTGAGGGCTTAAATATGTAAAAAGCTCCTGTCTTGGCACAAATAACAAGTCTCTTAAATTAATCCCTTATAAATTCTCTTTGACTCCACTTGCTACATTAATCCCACCTATAAATACACACTTAACTGAAAAAGTATTCCAATATATTACTAAAATGTAGTATCTTCTGGTAGTGAATGGAAGGAAATAATAACAGGCTTACTAAGTACCCATTAGCCATTAGCTGAAACACACCAATAATATCCCCAAGGCACTCATTTCTATCCTCCTTACATCAGCAGAATAGTGTAATGATACCTTAAAGTTTATTGTTCGTTTTTCTATCCTTGAAAGTTGCTGCATGCACAGATTATCAGTGTTATTACAAACCCAATAACAGAAATGATCGCTTCCTGTCTACACCCTGGTGTTTGTAGTCCAACACCTTCAGAAATATAACAAATTATTGCGACCACTTTGAAAACTGTTCTTATGCAGTTTACTAGAAATTGTACTAATGATTTGACTTCGGTGACCTTTACATACTTTCTGCCTTCATTTCGCTCTCCATGGAAATAAATAGACAAACAAGAGCCATCCGACAAACATGTAAAAGAATGATAATTATGTTTATCGCTTATTTCATATTGAGAATTCATTATATAAAATTACAGTAAACCATCTGCTTGTCCATATGGTGTTTTGGCTCATGCCAAAATATATCTTTAGCAAAGATTAAAATATTAATAAATGCCAACCATCTATGAACACAAACAAGATGACCATGAAAGTATTGTACAGCTGAACTAGTTGCCTTTAAATATTATTTTAGGTAATAGGTAACTGGTTGACTGAGTAGGCTCTAGATGTCCTAAGAAGATATGTGAAGAATTGTGCTAAATAAAACGATTCGATAAATGAGCCATAACTTTTCTATCAAAAACATTCAATTGGAGGTTATGCCTTGAACTTTGATGGGTGAAAAAAATTAAGAAAATGTATCATAGAAAAATCTTAGTTTTAGTTAGTTCACAATCAGTTGCCGCGTTAATTAAATATTTCTTGCCAAATTTGCTACTTATATCTTAGACACAAAATAATTGGGGTTCTCTAATAAAACTATTAGGAGAAGAGAGGGCGAGTACTCAGAGGCTAAGTCAATAACAGCTAATTATTAACATTCACAGCAGCATAATTCCTATCATTAATAGTTTACCTTTCAATATTTTCATAACCAGACAATCCGTTAACTATATGTTGAATTTGATAACCAAAATTCATATGTGTAGTTTCAACATGATCAATATGACAAAACCCTTCAAACCTGTATCTATATTGTAGGCCAGTAACTATTTATAAGGTCATTTGGATTGTCAACGATGTTTCCATAAAAAATAAAAAGTGCTGAGAAAACGCAGATGGATTTTGTAACTGGACAGAAAAGCAATTCAAAAATGCATCTATTTACTTTTTTAGGATGGGGAGGCAGTAGTGGAACAAAAATGGCCCTTTTTGGTGGCCACCTGTGTCCTGAGACTTGTGGACGGTCTATGGCCACCCAAATCTCTCACCAATTTGAATAAATGTATGCCACTTATAAGTAGCCTGTGGAGACAGTAGAACTGTGCAGGTACTTGTATATATATGGATTGCTGAAACTAGTGTTCCTATAAGCAAGGGAGTAGCATCATAATGTGGGTGATGTATGCCTACTCCTAGAAAAGCAAGGAAGCCTGTTGCTCCTTCACAGTGCAGTTCCCCCTCAACTGATGGATCTTTTTGGATGCACATTATATGTATTGCATGTGAAGTATAAACCCATGTTAACTCTGAGAATTGATTGAGAATGAGCATTACTATGAATAATCAGACCATTAAAAAAAGGAACTTTCACCAACTACACTTCTTAGCATATGTTAATAGGCTCTCCTCCATTGATTCCAGTGCAGTTGGAATTTTCTTTTTGCTTCCACCATTCCTGAGCAATCAGTGCAGTTAGTTTTTGGTGTCTGACATAATCTCTTTATTGTCAGAAGGGTAGGGTCAGGCAGGAGCACTCAAGGTGGCTTGAGTCAGAGCTCTATTAAGAGGTGGACAGTGTCAAAATCACACATTTGTCTGCACCTGATTGACATGGTCTCCTTGACAGTACAGGGTCTAAATAACATCTGGTCCACCAAAACTAACTGTACTTATTGCTCTGAAATGGTGCGGCTAGACAAAAAATTGCAACTGTGCCAGAATCACATACTAAATGATACGAAGAGCTGTACCTGGTGGAGGTGGTCCTCTTTAAAAGGCGCTTAAAACTGGTAGTCTTAATTTGCCCCTGTGGGCGGCACAAACAAAAAATAATCCTATAGTGACTTACATGGGCAAGTCAAATAAGGAGCTGCTTATTAAAACGTTAGATAGATGAAAAGCTTCAAAATGGCTTATTGTTCCAATGTTTCACACAGGCAATGAATGCAAATTTTGTTGTTTTATTGAGAAGCTTTCAATAAGAAGTAAGGATTATTAGCCTACATAGAATTCCCACAATTTTTGGCAGGAAGCAAGCCAATACTTATTATTATCTATCATTGACAGCATATACAACAGGGACATCCTGTCTTACATGGCCAGCTGGAGCACGGCTTGAGAAAATAAGAGAATAATTGCCCCAAGAACTGACTGACATGTAGATAAAACAATTAACAGCGAGACACTTAGTGACATTCAGAAATATCTCCTGTGCAAATGTTGTTTTGTCTAGTAATACTCGTCCTAACAGGCTGCAGTGTAATATGCATGGTACATTATAACCTAGTGTTAGCAAACTACAGTCATAGGTACATGCCCAAAGGTTTATTCATAGGTCTGTTCAAAGGAAATTATTATTAGACATTTTTATAACTGGAGGACAGGAGTCATGGTTCAGAACTTCCATGTGTTTTAATAATTTATCCCTGTTGGTTTGATCTTTGATATTCACAGAAGGTAGGTGATTCATTACTTCCATGTTGTGCCTGGGAGTCTAAGGAAGACTACAGGAGCCAGAAGTTGTGTAGAAGGCCAGTTATTCATAAGACACAGGTTACAACCAGCTGTGGATAGCCTCACATCAATAGGCAGATGGTTGGGATGGAATTTTTCAAGTTAAAAGACATTTGCGGCTCTTTATAATATGACCAATGTATTTATATCTTCCTCACTATTCACTAAGCATCAGGTAATAAATAGAGATGAGTGAGTAGTATTCGATTGAGTAGGTATTCGATGGAATACTACGGGATTCAAAATACTCGAACTCGATCGAGTACCACTAGCTATTAGAATGGAAAAGTTCGATGCAGAACCAGCATTGATTGGCCGAATGCTATACAGTCGGCCAATCAACGCTGGTTCTTCTCCTACCTTTAGAAGTCTTCTCCGTGCAGCTTCCCCGTGGCGTCTTCCGGCTCTGAATTCACTCTGCCAGGCATCGGGCCTGGGCAGAGCCGACTGCGTATGTCCGATTGTAGTGCGGGCATGCGCAGTCGGCTCTGCCCAGGCCCGATGCCTGGCAGAGTGAAGGAAGATCCGGAAGACGCCGCGGGGACGCTGCACGGCGAAGACTTCTCAGAGGATCCAGCCCAACCCTCACTCGTGGACTTGGTAAGTGTAATTTGATCGAACGTTGCCTACCCCTGAAACGAGCATTTTCCCCCCATAGACTATAATAGGGTTCGATATTCGATTCGAGTAGTCGAATATTGAGGGGCTACTCGAAACGAATATTGAATCTCGAACATTTTACTGTTCGGTCATCTCTAGTAATAAAGTATTAAAAAATGAGTGAGTAGCTGCAACACTAGAAAATAATTTGAGGAACAAATTTATAATAAGAAAAAAGAACAAAATAACTATAAAAAAAATGGCTACAATATTGCAACAGATATACTTTGTTGAATAAATAGCACATTCACTTCTAAAAGATCATCAGTGTGTTATTGAATACTTTGGCCCAGATCTATTGTTGTGATCCCGACTACACACTGGTACAATGTGGTGCATCTAGTTTGGGCTAAACAATTTACTGGCTAGACATGTGAATCTTAGAAAAAGTGGGTGTGGTCTAAATGTGTCAAAAAGATGCCAAAATTGTATTGGGAAATTCTGGCTTAAAGTAAGCCAATTTAAAGGTGGTATAATGCATGAGACTGTGATAGTAATGGGCAGTGCTGTCAGTGACGGACTGCTTCACCCCAAGTGTGAGAAGGAGCATTATTGGAGGTCCCTCTTCCCAACCGCAGTCAGGCTGTATAATCTACATCAGGCTAAGAGAGAACTAAATGATCCTGAAGTCTTTCCTTTCTTTTTAGTTGCTATGTCTTCTAGTATCTTTTTTTACCTTCTATTCTGAGCTTGTATGTGTTTTTCTTGTAATATATTACTGTATTATCCATGCTGCTGTAACACACTGAATTTCCCATTGGTGAGACTATGAAAGGATTATCTTATTTTATACTATAGAATCTAAAATACATCAGATTTATCATTGAGCATCACCAGGGGCGTAACTACCGTAGAGGCAGCGGAGGCGGCTACCACAGGGCCCGGGCCTGCGGTTTTTTTTTTTGGTTTTTTTAATAGGCCGTTACAGGCCCTATTCACTTGCCGATCCTGGCTGGGCCAGGATCGGTAAGGGATAGTTCACACGGGGACATGGACGCTGATTTTGACAGCAGATTTTGCGGCCAAATCAGCGTCCATACAATGTCCACACTATGTGAACTGCTCCCGCCGCGACCATCGCGGTCGCGGCTTTCACCTCCGCTGTCGGCTCAAATGAATGAGCCGACATGGAGGGTGCTGCGGCCGGGGCGGAAGCCGCGGCTCATCGCGAGCGGCTTCCGCCCGAAAGATAGGTCATGTCGCTTCTTTTTCTGCTAGCGAGCTAGCAGGAAAAAAAAAGCGAGCAGTTCACATAGGGATACATTGTATGGACGCTGATTTGGCTGCGAAATCCGCTGTCAAAATCAGCGTCCATGTCCCCGTGTGAACTAGCCCTAAGTGACACCGCGGGCCCCACAAATACTATCATTATACTCGGGAGTCTTTGCAGACCCCCGAGTATAATGATCGGAGGCCCGGGAGAGGTAAGGGAACGTAACAAACACTGTTACTTACCTCTCCACGATCCTGCCAGGCCTCCTTCCTGATGTCTCTGACGTCACATGAACCCGGACTGCGTCCGGGTCATGTGATGTCTGACGTCATTTCAGAAGGATGGCAGCAGAGAAGACAGCGTAGGAGCCAGGGGACAGGTAAGAAACAGTAATTTTTTATGTTTTTATTCCCCCGGGTCTCCAATTATTATACTCTGGGGTCTGAAAATACCCCAGAGTATAATAATTGTTTATGGGTGTCCACTATGGGGTATAATACTATGTGCAGGGGACACTATTGGGGATGATACTGTGTGCAGGGGCCAGTAAGGGACATAATACTGTGTGCAGGGGCCAGTAAGGAACATAATACTGTGTGCAGGGGCCACTATGGGGGATAATACTGTGTGCAGGGGCCACTAAGGAACATAATACTGTGTGCAGGGGCCACTAAGGGACATAATAGAGTGCGGAGGAGGGGGCCGGTCGAGGTCTTCGACGTCGGTGTCGGTTGGGGGAGGAGCCATGTCAAAAGTTCGCCACGGGGCCCCGCCATTCCTAGTTACGCCACTGAGCATCACTGTGATAAATGTGGCACATTTTCAGTCTTCCTGTCTACTTTACAGAGTCAAACTAATGGGCCTTTTTAAGACGTTTCCCTCTAATCTTTATTTGTCTTGAAAGTTAAATAAAATAAACAGATAATAAGCAAGTACAATGGGAGACTAATACAGTAGATTTCAGTTATGAGAAAGAAAAAGGCAAGGCTACATATTTACAAAGAGTAAGGCCAAAGATAACTAATGTAGCTTTTCCTACACAATGACTATCTCAGAAGAGATGCCCAAGGAGAAATTCACACGACTGACTTTGTAAATGGTTGCATTCAAGCACAAAAGAAAAAAATACAAATTCATTTATTCTGCCTTTAGCAATGTGCAGCAATGAAACAGTTAGTAATGGTAGACATCTCTTTAATGGCATTTTTGCTCAATGTTAATTGTAAGAGGGAATTCTTTAGGCTATAAAGTAGCAGTGCTACACACAAATAAAAGGGGAAAAATATATTACAATAGCTGTAAACATGCGGTAGTAATATGTCCAGTGCAGTATGACCTCAGTTTACTATTGTCTTATCCTATATAAGCAAATAACATTATAACTTATGAACGAAAGAGAATTTATTCACAATTCTGGAATCATAAAGTCACAAAAGAGGGGAGGCACAATATCCTGTTCTTATCTGGGATGGAAAGAAAAACATTGCCAATGTTAATGGCATAGTAACTTGACCTCAAAGCCTGTATTTGTCGGCATACACACTTTAAAAGGCAGAACAAATTTCTCTCAACTATAAAAGTCAAATCACTTCTATCTCATATATATATATATATATATATATATATATATATATATATATATATATATATATACAACCACCATGCTCTACATATCTATGGAAGTTATACAATACATGTAGTTCTATACACTGAATGGCCACTTTATTAGAGATATCCATTTTGTTACATTCTGGATCTCCTTTGGCCTTCAGAACCACAATGATTTGTCCGGCATACACAGGTGTTATCCACAAGTGTCAGAGCTTGCAGGATATGCCATGAAAACTTTCCACCAAACACAATTACAACTCCATCAGCCTGAGCTATTGATACCAGAGAAGAACAGTTCCTTGAGTCATACTGCTTGTGCCAAATTCTGACTTTCCCAAGTGCAACAGGCATCTGGATACATATGGCCAGGCAATGTCTTTTCACTAGTCAGTGATCCAGATTTTTAGATCATTTGTTCATTCCATTCTAGTCTTTCTATTTCCCTTAGACAACGACACTGAAAGCAATTGTCTGCTATTAGGGTGCATTCACACAGAGGAAAATGGTGCTGAATTTGGTGTGGAATCCGCTTCTCTAAACAAATATTTTGGGCTTCATCTGAAGTGGCTTGAGCTTCCAGAGCATATTATACTGGGGCAGGAGCTCTTGAAAGCATATTAAACTGCATAGGAAAGCTACAGAGAACATATTATAATGTGTGGTGCCCTTGTGGAGTATTACACTGTGTTGCGCCACTGTGGAACCATCTACTCTGCGGGGCCATTGTGGAGCATGTTATACAGTGTGTGGCCATTTTGGAACATATTGTACTATGTGAAGTCACTGTGGAGCATTATCTTATGTGGGGCCATTGTGATCATATTATAATGTTTGGGGTCACTGTAGAGCAGTATACTTTGTGGGGCCAATGTGGGGAGAATATTATACTATGTGGGGCCTCAAGAGCACTATACTGTGGGGGGGGGGGCACTGTAAACATATTCTACTGTGTGGGGCCACTATACTGTGGGGGAGCATATTATACTGCGTGGGACCCCTTCACTATTTACATCACACCCAATAGGCTTTATAGCAGCTGTGCAATATTATTACAAGCTGTAATTACATTGCACACTTATTATAAAAAACAGATACGGTGTGATGTGAATAGTAAAAGGGTGACGGTGCTCACAAAAGCACTATAGCCCTTCAAACAGCTGATCAGTAGGGACCTTGGGCAATTGGCCTTCACTAATCTCTTAGACTATCAACAATATGCTGTAGGGAAGGGGTAGGGGGACCTTGGTCAAAGTTTGAACTAGAATCCACAAGATATTAGTTAGGGGGCATTCACACTTGCGCTGCTGTCCGCTGACCATGATTCTGCCAAAATTGCAGAAAAAACAGCTTGAGGATGGCTTGCCAGTGGTCAGTCTAAAAACCCATATTCTCTCCGCCGTGAAAAAAAAAAGCAGTTTCACGGTGGAGAGGCTGCATATGGACACCGGCGGTTTGCTTTAAAAACATTTAGTTTTTTAGTAACTTGATTACAACTATTAAATTAAATAACAACTGTCTATTACTAGTAGAATGCTCTTTGAAAGTAATGCATCATAATTCAAGAATTGCTTTGTGCTCTCTTCCATTTGCCTGAAAAGGATACCTATATGCACACCTATTCTACAATGCTGGTTAGACGTGGCAGCCTTTTTACACAGTCCACTCCCTTGTGGATTATTTAAATATCAGCCTTACATATCCACCCATATAACCAATTGTACTATACAAGGCCAGTAATCCCTCAAGCAGGGATATCAGACTTTCTTTTGTGTTCTTATGTTTGTAGATTAGGTTCATATTCAATATACCATGATGTATTTCTTGTGCAAACAGAATGGTTATTGAAAATGCGATTCCCATAAAGTAATGAGCTATTTTTTTATATTTTATGTGACGCTTTATTTGCAAACGTTATTTTAAATTTTATTCCAAATTGCTGCATGAATATTATCTTGTAATGCACAAACATTTAAGCCATATGACAAAAGAGTCATGTAATTTTAACCATTCCTAGAAAAGCTCATTTCCCTTCCATGAAGCTGGGAATAAAATGCAGCTGTTCTCTCCTTCTGAGATATCTACTTTCTGGGCTAATAATGTAAATGTAAAACATTATCAGAAGCTCCTTAACATTCTGCTCTGTACAGAAACTGCAGTGCCCTGGTGGATGTACTCTTAACTTGTCCTTGAGATTACAAGTCAGGTCAGGGATATGTGATATCTTAGAAAAAGCGCCTATGGATCAACACCACATATTTTTTTATGTGAATAAGAAATTATTGTGAGAATAAATGTATTATAGTATCTTTGTAAGATCTGAACAATCAATCTAGGGCAGTTTCCCCATTGATGCAATGGAGGGATTTATTATGAGCCTTAATAACAGCAGCCCTAGAGTGAGATGCACCAAATTTATTAAGGGGACTTCACACTTGCGCCCGTGTCTGCCCACCGGTCTCCGTCCTATTCCCCAGGGAAACTGGATAGGGGATGGCTTCTGGGCAGCCAGTTTTAAAACCTGTTTGTTTCAATGTGTTTTTAAAGCAAAAGCAGCCTCTCTGGTTTTTTTGGATGCACACAAAGCCCTGAATGGCCGACTTTGTGTCCGTGCAAAAAAAAACAAAAAAAAAACGGTTTCCCTGCGGAGAGGCTGCATACAATATCTACAATATAAAACCGTTATAATTAGTTTAACAAATTCCCCCCAAGAATATTTTATCCAGGTTAGATATTTATTTGTAGACTGGAAGACTAATGAAAGAGACTTGTTTTAGGTCAGAAATATGAATGGAAGAAATGGAAGTTTATAATATTTTGCATTATAAAGAGGGTCTTAATTTTCACCTATTACATTTTATAATACAAGGCACAATTGCTCTAAATCTTCACACTCAAACGGCATAACATGATTAAATCCATCTAACTGGAGTCTCATTTCACAAAAAAAAAAATACAATCAACTTAGCTGAGCTCAATTGAGTAAGCTGAATGAACAGAGGTTTGTTGCACTCAATGGAAAAGAGACAACGGGATTAAAAAAATTGCAATATAAATGAAACAATTCAGACCATAAAGTGCATTAATAGCTAAAATGTAACACTCTTCTTATAGGAAATCAGTTATAATATTTATTGCAGTATTAAAGATTGTTAAAATAAAATGTTTTCTAACTTACCCCCAGCATACATAACAGCTAGCATAATAGAGGATATCCATGCAATCTCACTGTACGACGTGTTAAATATCTCCTGGATTTCCTTGAAATACACGGTTATGGCTTTTGGAAATGCATATGAAAATCCAATTGAAATGAAAGATGCAAAGACTACGACCCATCCCCATCCTCCATCTGGGGGTGTATGCTGCAGAGTCACCGGCATATCTGGCATTTTTTATGGAAGTATATCCTGCAAAAGAAGATGAAAACTTTAGCTTATAATTACATAAATTACTATATATGAAAAAAAGTCATTTTAAAAGGATAAACATGTTTTTTTGGGGGTATTCATTGCTTTGTTGGCACATGGAAATATTATACTAATGTCTTAAATAATAAAAGGTTTGTCTACTTTATCCAAACTTTTACAAATGGGCTAGTAAAAACAATATGACAACTACCATATTATTTTAAGCCCATCAGTGCCATTGTTCCCAGCCCTATTATATAGTACAGCTGCCTCACTTGCTAAACACTTCAATCTGGTCCCAACATGGTGGGAACTAACCACTTTTATTAACAGATGTCTCCTACTAAACTCTTTGACACACATACAGTGCACCTATGTACTGAGTCATCACAGGACCTCCTAATAACAAATCCCTGCCTGCCTGTCATCAGCAACATAGCTCCCAATCGAATCATCCTCACTGTTATGTTGCCTGGACCAACAGAATTCAAGATGCACTGTCTTCTAATAACCACCATCAGACCCTAGCATACCCCACATGTGTGTTCTCCAAGAGTAGAAGATGCAAGGCGAAGTGAACAGGATGCCATAAGGGGTGGCGAGCAGGGGGATGACGCTGGTGTACTCAAAGCACAGGGGAACCATGAAGTAAGTCCATGCTTCTAAGGTCACGTTTATAGTAGGCAGTTAAGCAAATGCAGCTGTCAGGTTGCAGTGAAATGGTAAAAGTTAGATTCAGAAATATTTGGACAGTGATTCAATCTTTATAATTTGGGCTCTTCAATCCACCACATTGGATTTAAAATGAAACAACTGACATGCAATTAAAGTGCATACTTTCAGGTTTAAAGCAAGAGGTTAAACAAAAATGTTCTATGAAACATTTAAGAATTGCAACTATTTTTCTAAAAAACCTCCTCATTTCAGGGGCTCAAAAGTAATTGGAGAAATGAAGATCACCATATAAATAAAATGTTAATTTTTAATACTCTGTAGAGTTTCCTTTGCAGGCACCAACTGTCTTAATTCTAGAATCCATGGACCTTATCAAACATGGAATTTCCTTTTTTGTGATGCTTTGCCAGGACTTTACTACAGCTATTTTCAGTTGTTGGTTGTCTTGTTGGTCTTTGTGCTTTGAATTTTATCTTAAAGAAATGAAAGGCATGCTCTATTGGGTTGAAATCTAGTGATTGAACCCCTGGTTTGCTTTTGCAGTATGTTTTGGGTCATTATCCATCTGCATTGTGAAGCTCCGTCCAATCAATCTTGCTGCATTTGGTTGAATCTGAGTAGAGAGTATATCCCTGTACACTTCAAAATTCACCCAGATACTTCTGTCTTCTGGCACATCATCAATAAACAATAGTGACTCAGTGCCATAGAAAGCCATGCATACCCATACCATCACACTGCCTCCACCATGTTTACAAAGGATGGGGTGCTCTTTGGATCATAAGCTGTTCCAAGCAGCTTTCTCCACACTTTCTTCTTCCCAGCATTCTAGTTCAGGATTCTTAGCTTCATTTGTCCAAAGAATGCTGTTCCAGAACTGGTCTGGTTTCCTCACGCTAGGTTCACACCTGCGTTCACGGTCTCCGTTCTATGGTTTCTGTCTTCTGCATGCCAGAAGACGGAAACCATAGACCGGGTCCGGCCGTGCGCGGCGGTGAGCGTTTTAGGCTCTCCGCCGCGAAACCGGATTTTTTTATCCGGACACAGAGTACTGCATGTCCGACTCTGTGTCCGGATTATAAAACCCGGTTTCGCGGCGGAGAGCGCAAAACGCTCACCGCCGCGCACGGCCGGACAGCTTTCTCACCCATTCAAATGAATGGGTGAGAAAGTCTCCTGCAGGTTTCCGTCTCCTGCCTCTGTTTTAGGCAGGAAACGGAAACCTCAAGTACGGAGACCGGGCGCAGATGTGAACGAGCCCATAGATGTGTTTGGCAAAGTCTAATCTGGCCTAATATTGCGGCTGATTAATGATTGGCACCTTGTGGTAAATCCTCATTTGCTCTCATGAAGTCTTTGCTTTATGATAGATGTAGATACATCCAGATACTGATACATCTGATGCACCGATTTCTTGGAGATAGTTTTTTACTTGGATGGATATTTTGAAGTGGTTTTTCTTCACTATGTAAAGTATTCTGTGATCACCCACCACTGTTTTCTTCTGTGTATCAGGCCTTTTTAAGTTCCTGAACTCAATATGCGTTGTTTTGTTTTTTTTTCCCCAGAATGTACCAAACTTTTGATTTAGCCACTCCTAACATTTCTGCTATCTTTCTAATGGATTTCTTTTTTTCAGCCTAATGAAGGTTGGTTTTATTTACATTGAGAGCATGTTGTTGGTTCACATAAACAGCTTCCAAAAGTAAATGCCACACCTGGAATCAACTTCAGATCTTTTATCTGTTTAATGGATGATGGAATAACCAGGGAATAGACCACACAGTCCATTAAATAGGTTTCGAGATAATTGTCCAATTACCTTTGGTCTCTTGAAAAAGCAGCAGCTATGGAGCTTTAATTCCTGAACCCTTCCTCCAATTAGGATGTAAATACCTTCAAATAAAAGATGAGAGTCTGCACTTTAAGTCTATACTAGGATTCAGTGATCGCGATCGGAAAAGATCGGATCCAGATCGGTAATCGAGGAAATTTCTTGATCGCAATTGGGTTCCAATCCCGCTTAAAAAAGATTGGGAACGGAATTCCGATTCCAATCGCACAACTTACCTGCACATAAGCGCTGCCCCTGCTGCTCCACGCTGCTCTTGCTCCTCTTCTTTCTACTGCACATGTCTGCAGAGCGCCGTGGGTGCCCCTGTGCATGCTGCTGTGCGTGCTACAACAAGCCCCACCTACTCCCAGCATCAGCAACACTAGCCTGGGAGGCGGGGGCACATACGGTGCTCTGCAGACATGCGAAGTAGAAAGAAGAGGAGCGAGAGCAGCGTAGAGTGGCAGGGGTAGCAGTTCTGTGCAGGTAAGTGGACAGCAGGGGTGACTTAAGTAGACGGGGAATTTTTTAATCACTATACAGTGTGGAGTCCAAAATTGAAGTGTTCAATATTTGAATTCCATGCTGTGTACTGAATAGGATCGTTTTTAAAATCCAAATTTCGACCAGTAAAAAATCCCATTGACTTACATTAGGATCGGAATTGGGATCGGGATCAGGTTCAGATGGAAAATGATCGGAAATCGGATTTTAAAAACGATCCTGAAATCTCAAGATCAACTCAACCCTAGTATATACTGATTATATAACTATTTCTTTAATGTCCATCTATCCATTCAAAATCCAAGAGGTGGACATGAGTCAAAATATCTAGTATAAAACGCTAGCTCATCACAAGGTCTATCAATTCTGGTGAGCCAAACATGGCAGTGGAGGTGTCTCATATGCTATGTCATAGTGAGATCACAGACATCTATACAAGTCTGGAATGGCGGTCTGAAAAAAGGAGAAAGCAAGCATCGACTTCAATTTTGTCATAACAAGCATCAGTTCAAGTTTGCAAAAACAGTATGAAAAGTGGACAGCAGAAGATTGGAAATTGGTGATTTGGAGCAGTGAAATTAAAGACAATGGACTGGGCTCTGATGTATTCAAATAGGTCTGGAAGAAATAAGAGAAAAGGGGCTAACAGATTAATAAATTAAAAGGAATGATGATATGGGGTTGTTTCACAGCCACAGGCATTGGATACTTCATCAGGATCAATGTTGGTCTCAATGCTGAGCTATATGTGAGTATTTTACAAGATGAGTTACTTTGTAAATATAATGTGGATGTGGATATGCAAAGGCGACATAGTGTTCCATCTGGACAACAACCCAAATTATATATCATAATTAGTGAAGAAATTGTTCAATAACATATGAAGAAGAGGAGCTGGATTAGCCCCACCGTAGCCCCAGACCTCAACTCAAACAAACACTTGTGGGAGTAGTTGAAGAAAATGCTGTATTTGTCCCCAAGTGAGTCAACCAGTATGCACCAATATTGGGAATGTGTAGAAGAGACTGTGTAATCCTATCTGTGATGCAGAGGAGGTATTTTCTGAAAAGAAAACCCCTACAAAATGTTAAAGTGTTGGTCTATTATTAGGCTTACTGGAGTGAAAATTGTAAGTTATAGTCTTTTTATAATATAGATAGTGTCATGGTAAATTTTTAATAATCAAAAATTTGAACAAAATTGTTTTAACATAAAAATTAAAAAATAGGTCATTTTCTGGTGACATATTCTGACTAGATTTTACTAAATAGGAGGAAAATATACTTAAGGGCACGGACTGATTCCATGGGTTACACCAGGGGTAGGGAACCTTCGGCTCTCCAGCTGCTGTGAAACTACAACTCCCATCATGCTCCATTCACTTCCATGGGAGTTCCAAGAACAGAAGAGCAAGTATGCATGCTGGGAGTTGTAGTTTTGCAACAGCTGGAGAGCCGTACGTTCCCTACCCCTGGGTTACACACTATTTTATATGCTACAATTGCCATATATTGTTAGCTTTCAAAAATATACTCATGCCCATTGATAACCGCTGCAGGCGTAAAAGACCCCATTATAGTCAATGGGATTCATTGAACACGATTACGGCCCATAATGTAACAGATTCTATTACTGTAGATGTGAACAAAGCAAAAAAACTTTGCAATGTAATGGGTCCAAGTATTCCATTTTTACAAACTACATGCACACAATGAAATACTATGTCTAAGGTGAATCAAGTAACAACCACATAGTGCCATACTTTGCCCACATAGTGAAAAACAGGTATTCCATAGTGCCAATGACTTCTCGGTGGAGACCATACAACACACACAGTGCCATTTAGTGCCCGTCTAGTGCTAGTGTCATATTGTATTGGGAAAGATCCATACTTTACACAGATAAAAGGTTTATTAAAGTACCTAAAAATAATACCCATTAGTTAACTACCACTTAACCATACTTGTTAATTCTCTTGAATGTGTTTGAGGCAAAAACAAGGGGAGACCTGCTGGATGATCTGGCAAATCCCCTGAGTAAAGGCGGCTCTTGATTATTTTCTGAGACATTAGCATTAGAGATGAGCAAACAGTAAAATATTCGATATTCGTTTCGAATAGCCGCTCAATATTCGACTATTCGAACGAATATCGAACCCCATTATAGTCTATAGGGAAAAATGCTTTGTTTCAGGGGATCCCACCATTCGACTCAGGAGAGTCACCAAGTCCACTATCACACCCTCAGGAGATGCAGCCGAACTGAGAGTCCGGCCAGCACTGCTACATCGGAGATGCAGCAGAGCTGAGTGTACAGCAGGGTTCAACACACACTCAGCACTGCTACATCTTAGATGCAGCACAGCCGAGTGTGCGTTGAACTCTGCTGCACACTCAGCTTTGCTGCAACTCAGATGTAGCAGTGCTGAGTGCGTGCTGAACCCTGCTGCACATTCAGCTCTGCTTCATCTCTGTGTGTGCTGGGCTCTGCTGCTTCTCCGTATAGCAGAGCTGTGTCAGCACTGCTACATCTGAGATCGGACCACAATGGAAACTGCTGTGGACCGATCTTAGACTCCGCCTCCTCCGGCATAACCAGCGTTGATTGGTCGAATGCTGTACTCTATATGGCATTCGGCCAATCAACGCTGGTCATTGCATTCCTATGGGAAAAAGTCAGCTCGCGCATATTGCAAGCTGACAGGGATCCCGACCAGATAGAGCCCCAAAGAGCTGGGTGAGTGACATTCCCACCTAAATAAAGGTAATCCCTTGCTTACCCTGCCTGTAGATCTGTCCCTGTCTCACAGTCACATAGTTCACAGTCTCAAATTAATCGAATGTTAAATCCACTGTTCGTATAAATTGGAGGTCACCTGGTTTAGCCAGCCAATTCCTTTTTCCGATGCCTCCGTTGTCATAGTTCCTGTCCCACCTCCCCTGCACAGTTATTGGTGCAAAAAAAGCGCCAGGGAAGGTGGGATGGGATACGAATTTTTACTGCGTTTGCCTCGTGGTATTCGATTCCAATCAAATACCCCGAATGGCCTGATATTCGATCGAATATGTATTCGATGAACAGTGTTCGCTCATCTCTAATTAGCATGTTATATGCTGGTCAGGTCACTAAAAGGGCGAGAGCAGCACATTTTGTATTCATGTCACAAAAAGCAGTATAGCGTGTCCCAAGACAACTGCCAGGAAACATTGGCATGTTAGTGTTTACCTAGAACTTGTCAACTAGAGCATGTCAACTCATCTGAGTTTCCCAGGAGTCTAAGGTTTTTTTTTCTCTTCACCCTTCTCTTCTTATTTTTAGTTCATAGGTATAATTGACATGTTGCAATTTCCAAAAATGCAATGGTTTTGGAAATCGCAGCATTACCGCTGCGTATATTTTTCTGCAATATGTGGATGGGATTTGCTTGCAAAATTACTTAAATAATTTGAATGAAAACAATGTTATAGCCCTCAAAAAAGCATGTATGAAAAATCAACACTGTCTCCACTGTTTCCTGAACCAGGAAAAATGTCTTTGTCCTGAAGTGGATAATTAGAATCTGACAACTTGTTGCAATATGATATGGTATAACAGAAATCAATTGAAAGGTCATTTTAAAGGGGTATTCCCATAACTTTTGTTCACCAACCTGCAGGCTGTCTGCTCTGTTCACTTCCTGGTTTTCTTGGCACATTGGTGGGCAAGGTTTCACTTGCTCTGCTATCTGCTATGTTTGCAGTTAGTAATGAGGGATTGGTGGTAAATGCATTGCCACAGTATGAAGCTGATGTAGCAGAGCTGGATTTGAGTCAGCTTGCATTACATACAGAGCTAACGGACTCCTTATCTCAGCCCTTATCAGCCAAATTCAATTAAACCAGAATCAGAAATTCCTGAGCTCTCACCTCCCCCTTTCCCTACCTGAGGAGCTCCGTTATTTGTCAGACATAAACAGCTCAGAGCTGCTGCCGAGCACTCAGCCCCTCCCACCCCCCTGAGAGTAGGGAGCTACTTTACTTGGGAACTAAGCAGATAAGCCCAGTGGCCATATAAACTGAGTGTAAACAATGAAGTGAATAAATTAAGATAGCAGCCAAACAAAGCAGTTTTGATAAAGCAATGTATTTAGGAAAAGTCTTAAATCCACATAAACTAGCAGTAAAGATAGGATGCTTTTCATGAGACAACCCCTTTGAGGTTCACTGCAACTGTTAACTCATTGATTGTCAATCTACTTTTTGATACATCTATAAGTATGGAAATAAATTATTGTTTGATGCGTTATATTTAATGAGAGAATGGCCTTAATTTTATCTTTTAAATAGCTTGTTCCTTTTTATTTTTCTGAAGGCAGCTGTATTGGATGCAGAGACATTCATCATAAATTATCTATGATGAACAGAGCAGCAGGGGTTGTCTACTGTATGGCAGCATCGGAGAATAAGACTTATTTGTCAGTAAAGTGTTAATACACTCTGACATTTTCCAGTAGAAGATGTTGCAGAACATTCCCTCCTCGAGAGACCAGGGTGTGTTATGGGAGCTGAATACATGGCCTTATATGTGTGTAAAGTGCTATCCAGCATCAATCAGTACAATAAAGAAAAAGAGAGCCAAAGAAAATAGGAAACATCAGCGGACGGTGTGTTTGCTAGTGAGAAAACTGGCATCTTATATGGATTACCTTATAAAACATTAGAAAAAAAAAAAGAAGAATTGGCCACTTTTAGGCCAATATTGAGAGACAAATGTTATTGTTGTATAATAAAAAGTTGTAAAATTTTCCAAAATACTTTCTGTATCAACTTATCACGGTTTTCTAGATCTCTGCTTACTGTCATTCATTTTACCAGTAGATAAAAATTAATGTCATGTGATGTACAGTCCATAGTCATGTGATATACAGTCCATAGTCATGTGATGTACAGTCCATAGTCATGTGATGTACAGTCCATAGTCATGTGATATACAGTCCATAGTCATGTGATGTACACACAGGTGCACAGCTCGTTTTAGTCACAGCACAGTAATTAGACATCTGTCTGATAACGAGCTGTGCACCTCTGTGCCCATCACATGACCATAGACTTTTTATTATACAAACAATAACATTTGTCTTTCAATATTGGTCTGAAAAGTGGACAACCCCTTTAATTTATTTGGAGCTGTATATAGAATTACAAACATGATCATATAATCCCTATTGTCATAGGACCCCGGTCATAGAATACCCCTTTAGGCCGGGACACCACATTGCGAAAACACCACATTTTACATTGCCTACAAAGTGTATGGGATTCTGGCTATTCCCATCCACAAATTGCAGAAAAAAATCTGCAGCGGAAATGCTGAAATTTCGAAAAACTGTTACATTTTTACAAGTCGCAGCATGTCAATTATACTTACAGAAGTACTGACATTTTCCATATAAGTATCATACAGTAGGGACAATACTTTTCTATGAAAAGTATTGTGGAAAAAAAAACGCGAGTTTTGGCTGCGACTCGCTACGTGGGGTTTTAACCTTAATATTAACATACCTGCCATTCCCCGTATGAGAGACCGGATATTGATACGTACCCTGGTATGATAGAAGTACAAACAGCAGAAGGCGAGGAGATGCTTTGTGATCTATCTGTGGATTCAACTACTACCTGCCCTCTATTGTAAGGCATCCAGGGCCAGGGGCACAGCTCTAAGTATACTCACATTCATTAAAACTATAGCCACATTACATAAAACCAGAACATAATGTTTAAAGAAGACTGTGTAACAGATCATCACTTCTCAGAATCTTTAGACAGCAGCAACGTACAAGGAATGGAAACTTGAACATTCTCAACATAACAATGAGTTAAGAAACTGAGTCACCCACTACAATAATATCTACACAATGCAGCACACGTCAGGTGACATGTCAATCTAGTTCAATTGAGACATGTGACTGAAGTTTGCATTTTCAATGACATGACTGGTTGTGACCCTGTAATGAGGGTACGAGTCAAATTACTAATACTACAAAGGAGTAGCTGAGCAAAGCACCCAAGTACATCAAGTACATTACAAAACAGATCAAAACCCACATTCAGTTGCACACAAAATGCAAGATCACCAAAACTCCTTTTCAAAAAGCATACTGTAGAATATGTAAATGAAGCTTACATGCTGAGATAAATAGGAAATTTATATTTAGAAGTAAATATTTATTACAAATACTAAAACGTCGTCTGAAAGAAGACCTGTCAGATGCACTGTGTTGTATGTTATGCAGTGTTGACGACCACTTGGCAAGTATACCCTAATTTGCATACATACTAACAGGGCTTATATATTTGGAATGGCTGAACAGAGCTGGTTAAAAGAAAAAACAACAACAACAACAAAATGCTCAACATAACAGGACGAGGATTGCCATTGGACTTTTGAGACCAATGTCACCAGCCATGAGAGCCAGAATTACAGGTAGGCTTGTCTTTTTGTCTTTAAATTGCAACCATCATTTGTTACCTTTTCTTTTTTTTTTTAATGACATTTACACTTATCTGGACGCCCCTTCCCACTGCAGGCATCGTTTGAGTTTTTGACTCCCCACCTTCCAAACCCCATAGCTTCATTTTTCCATTCACAGAGCCATATGACTGCCTAACGCTTGCAGGACAAATTATGATTTGTAGCAATACCCATATTACTATTTGGAAAAAACATTAAATGACAGATGCAGACTGAGCCTTTCCGTTGGTTGTCCATTTGCATTCACTCCAATGTAAACATGATGGAAGATTTCTTCTGTTATGTCTTACTTTTCTGACTAAAGAAAAAGTAATTCATGCATGACTATATCTTCTGTTTTACAATACTTTGCAATTTGTGGCGTATCTAGGAATGGCGGGGCCCCCTTGCAAATTTTTGACAAACCCCACCCCCTTCCCGACTGACGCTGAAGACCACGACCGACCTCCTCCCCCCCCCCCCCCGCATTTCTGTGCGCTCTATTATACCCCATAGTGGCCCCGGCACATACAATTATGTCCCATAGTGGCCCCTGCACATATTATTATGCCCCATAGTGGCCCCTGCACACACTATTATGCCCCACTGTGGATACCCGTGAACAATTATTATGCTCTGGAGTCTTTTCAGACCCCTGAGTATGATAATCGGAGACAGAGAGGGGATATCAACATAAAAAACACTGTTACTTACCTATCCGTGGCTCCGCTGCACTCCTCGGTGGTGTCAGCCATCTTCAATGACGTCTGTCTGTCAGTAACAGTGTGTTTTTTTTTGTTCCCTTACCTCTCCTGGGCCTCCGATCATTATACTCGGGGGTCTGAGAAGACCCCCGAGTATAACAATAGTTTTTGTGGGGCCCGTGGTGTCACTTACCAATCCCAGCCCCTGCCAGGATTGGGAAGTAAATAGGGCCTGTTACCAGCTGGAGTTACTCCAGCTGGTAACGACATAGTAAGAGAAAAAAATTGCAGGAGTAGCGGCTGTCACCGGGCCCCTAATGTCCCGGGCCCTGTGGCAGCTGTTACCGCTGCTACCCCAGTAGTTACGCTCCTGTTTGTAAGCATTGCAGTGTATTGCAGTGAACCCTGGGGTTCAATATCACTAGGGGTCTAAAAGTAAATGTTAAAAGTTTAAGTAAAGTAAAAAGAGATGAACCGACATTTTTTTTTAGTTTTGCTTCTGAAACATTTTTTTTTAATTAAAAAAAATGATCAAAATATCAGACATTCCCAAAAATGGTATAAATAGAAAGTACTTCTGGAACCACAAAAAGATGCTTTATGTAACCTTGTATAAGGAAATATGAAAAGTGTGCTAGAATGTAATAAAAACTATATAAATTTGGTTCAAAAGAAAACAAAAAACGACACCGAGCGGCCCATAGTGTAGTATTCGGCTGGATTAGGTGAATATAAAAACAATGACAGGTCCTCACCTGATTGGGTCGTGATAAACATGACTGACGCTAGGTTCACACCTGCATACGGGTCTCCATTCTGTGGTTTCCGTCTTCTGCATGCAAGAAGACAGAAATCACAGAACTGGTCCGGCCGTGAGTGGCGGTGAGCGTTTTATGCTCTCTGCCGCGAAACCGTTTTTTTAAAAATCGGACACAGAGTACTGCATGTCTGACTCTGTGTCTGGATTTTTAAAAAAAACGGTTTTGCGGCAGAGAGCATAAAACGCTCACCGCCGCTCACGGCCGGACAGCTTTCAAACCCATTCAAATGAATGGGTGAGAGAGAGTCCTGCAGGTTTCTGTCTCCCGCCTCTGTTTTGTGCAGGAAATGGAAACCTGCAGAATGGAGACCGGGCGCAGATGTGAACGAGCCCTTATTGGAGACGTTGGAACCGATCTACAGAGGGTTCCTCTCTGTGTGGATTCAAGCTGCAAGTTTCCCAACACCCCTAAGGTGTATACAGTCAGTGAACAAGAGGACCAGACGCGAACTTCTTTGAAGTCCCAAATTCCAGGAATTGCGCTTCTACCACAGTGTTAGTAGCACAATTCCTGGAATTTGGAACTTCAAAGAAGTTTGCATCTGGTTCTCTTGCTCACTGATTATATAAATTTGGTATCACAGTAACTGTACCAACTTACAGAATGGCTGTGGTGGAAAGGTGATAAAAGAATTCTACTAAATATATAGCAACAATCCAACATGATTATATGCCTATAAAGCAAATAAAATGGTTGCTGCTTAATGGTTTAATGCTTGTGACTTTACAAGCTGATAAACCAGTTTACATAAGTTGCCCCACTTAGTGATGAAGTTCTTGCTATTACTATACACGACAGCAGATCAAGTTGTTCTGGTTCCTAAGGTCATGTTATGGCAACAAACCGCTTTCAATTGGATAAAACTAGTGTTGTAATTCTGAAGATAGTATTGTACTGATGAGAAACAAGATCTGTTCTGGCTAGGATCCAACATCTGCTTCTATTATACCTATAGGGGAACGCTTTTATAGGTATACTAGACATGCTCCGATTTGCAAAAACACTTGTGTTTATAACAGCATTTCCTCTGCAGATTTTTGCTGCAATGTGTGGATGGCATTAGCCAGAATCCCATTTACTTTGCAGGTTGTGTTTATCACTGATGTGTTTTCTCTTCGTTTCTCATAGACAGCCCACTCATTTTATGGAATCTTAATATTGATGCATATGGACGCTATAATTACTCTATGTGGCTATATTATAGATTTCTATCCTATGCACATACGCTTGTGGACATTGGAGTAAGTTGTGGTAAGTTTTGGAAAATAACTGAACATTCATTATAACTAATCATAGTGGGTACCATGCTGCGACACTGGCACATTAACTAAAAGCATTTCTGCCTTTTCGAGGGCTCCTAACAAAGCAGATTACACACAGTAATTTGGATTGGCACGCTGCCTATATTTCCATCATTTAAGGCAAGTAGATTTGTTTAGCAAACACATTTATTTCTTGGTGGAGTGCACTGTAAAGTAAATAATGGATTTTGGATGGAAAATGATTTTTAGTAAACAATAAAACCCATAATGGCATGTTAAGCTCAGTGGCACATTGACAGTCCATTTAGAAGAGTTGATGTGCCTACTTTGTACAACTACTTAACAGTAAGCACAAACAGGGAAAAAGTATCACAAAAGGTCTCAACAGAAATGGATTTTCCATCAAGTTTGTAGAGTGTTGTACAAAGTTTAGAAACTCAGTCATGCAGCTACAGTGTAAGTTAAAGGGGATGTCCAGCTTTAGAAAACATGGCTTATTTCTTCTGGAAACCACTTAGCACCTGTGCTCAGCTTAAAGGGATAACCCCATTTTGGAATTTATGGCAGCCTCAGCTATGTTGAAACTCCTGTACAAATGAATGAAGAGACCTACTTATGCGCAGCTATCTCTCCCTTCACTGCAGCCATGAATGGGAGTGAGGGGTCCCCCATTCCCAAGATAGATCCAGTCCCAGGGGTGTGTCCCTCATTATTGCATCTCCTATGGATATAGCATTAAATTCCCCCCTTTAGTGTAAGATGGCGCTTCAACCCTATTCATTACAATGGAAATAAACTGCAATACTTTGTGCAACACATTGACAGGAGTGGAGGATTTGTGGAAGAGATCAGGTAAGTGTTCCTGTGTAGCTGAAGAGCATTTGTCTTCCTCTATAGCTCCCGGAACTGCATTTTATTACTACTAAAATCTTCAGCACCTTCTATGCCTAAAAGTTTAGCAAATGGAGAACAAGCGTAGGCCTCTGACCTGGATATTACATACAAAATGTCAGGCTGCATTTCTTAAGCATGATCATAAGAAACCAGAAACTATGTCAGAGACCAGTGGTGCATCATTGGGACAACTGTCTGTCAAAATTATTATAGGAGTGTGTATGGTAGACTCTATGATAAGCTATTGGAGATCAATGCAGTCTTTACTGCCCTTGGCAAAATGAATGCTAGAACTGAAAAAACACAGTAGAGTCTACAAATTTCTAGAAGTCAATGAGAATGTAGAAACTATAATATCTGAAGAATGAACCATAGTTTGTTATGTCAGTCCAGGTAGCTGCAACGGGGCTAAGGGATAGCAGTAGGGAATCTCGCCCTGCACTACTCCCACTAGCTAACCCGGTCCCTGCCTCACGGGTGTAGGTCGGCTGTTCTCAGGCTAAGCCTGACCCCGACAGCTCCTCTCTCACTGACACCGTAGGCCTAGAGGAAAGTGGGAGAAGGAATGCCCTATAAGATCTCTAGGGACTGGAGACTAAAGGGGGTCACCCCTAACGAACAAGTGAAGCTGCTACTGACAGGGACTGACAAGGGTGTGCGCTGACTAACAACACAAGCAGCACACAGGAAACATGTAGGAAAGAATTCCCCCAAACCAATATGGGAAGGAACTTTACACTAGGAAACAAACACAGGGAAACTGAGTAGAAATCAAAGGATAAGGCAATTCACTCACACAGTCAATTATACACAGAGGGAGGATTGGTGAACACAGAAGGGAAAACACAAACCAACTTGTTCACCCAAAACCTCCCAAGAACCAACCACGGAACTTCCTCTATCCAAGACAACCACCTACTCCTCCTGCTAAGGCCTAGCTCTGTAAAAGCGACACTCAGCACAGAACCATGGGAGGCATGGGTTTAAATACAGAGTAGAGACCACTCCTCCCAGGTGCAAATGGGAGGACAGACTAATCAACCAGGAAAGAAAGCAATGAACCTAAATACTCCTAACAGGATCCTCCCCTCAAGGAGAAGACTCCGGATTCTCTAGGAGCATCCTTCTTCGGGAACTCCTTGTGGAATTTCTCCACGAGTCTGGGGGCTGACATATCCGACTCCAGAACCCAAGAATTATCCTCAGGACCGTATCCCTTCCATGCCACCAGATACCGTAGCTTCCCCCGAACATATTTGCTATCCAGAACTCGGGATATCTCATACTCCCCGGATTCAGAAACTGGTGGAACCTTAACAGGAGACGTTCCCTTCTTGGCCTTCTTTAACAAGGAGACATGGAACACCCGGTTTATCTTCCACCTTTTAGGTAGTTGCAGCTGCGCCGCCACTTCATTTACCATCTTGATGATCTTAAAAGGACCCACAAACCTGGGACCCAGCTTCTTGCAAGGAACCTTCAACCTGATATTCTTGGTGGACAACCAAACCATCTCACCAGGGAAGAACTGCAACTCTCCTCTCTTCCGATCCGCCTGGACCTTAGCCTGGTGCGACGCCCGCACCAGATTCTCTCGGATACGGGACCATACCCCTTGCAGCTTTTTAGAAAATAGCTCCTCCTCCGGAACTGGGGAAGAAATGGAAGAAAATACTCCGAAAACAGGATGTCTACCACCGGAGCAAAAAAAAGGTGTGGTTCCTGTGGCATTGGAATCATGGTTGTTTAGGGAAAATTCTGCCAGGGGGAGAAAGGCAGCCCAATTATTCTGGTTCTCTCGAACAAAACACCTCAAAAACTGTTCCACATCCTGATTCTTCCTCTCTGTTTGTCCGTTAGACTCTGGGTGAAACCCGGAGGAAAACGACAGTGTAACTCCCAACCTGCTGCAAAAAGCCCGCCAGAATTTAGCCACAAATTGCGGTCCCCTGTCCGAAACGATATCCTCAGGAAGACCATGCAACCTTACAATTTCTTTAATAAACGCTTCAGATAGTGTCTTGGCACATGGCAGCCTGGAAAACGGGATCAAATGGCACATTTTCGTGAAGCGGTCAACGACTACCCAAATGACCGTGAAACCCTTAGACACCGGAAGGCCCGTGATGAAATCCATAGACAGATGAGTCCAAGGTGCCTTAGGAGGTTCCAATGGATGTAGAAGACCGTGGGGACGGGTATGCGACGCCTTGGCTCTTGCACAGACCGAACAATTTTGAACAAACTGCAAGACATCCTTACTCCACCCTGGCCACCAAAAATTCCTAGACACCAATCTCATGGTCTCTGAAACCCCCGGGTGACCAGCAAGAACCGACTCGTGACACTCCCTCAGGAGACTTTGTCGGAGAGTAGTTGGGACAAAAAGCTTGTTTCTAGGTATCTTGGAAGGTGCAGCGTGTTGCGCTTCGATCAAGGCCTTCTCCAATTTCGCGCCCAATACTGCTACCACCACTCCATCCCCAAGAATAGTGGCAGGCGCCTCTCGTTCCTCCTCAGTCGACATATACCGGGATAAAGCATCAGCCTTGACATTCTTTGAACCCGGCACATAAGTCACGGTAAAATGGAACCGCGCAAAAAATAGAGCCCATCTGGCCTGCCGTGCATTTAATCTCTTCGCCGACCCAAGATAAACCAAATTCTTGTGGTCAGTAAATACCTGGACTGGCCTTCTGGCCCCCTCCAGGAAATGACGCCAATGTTCGAACGCTAGTTTTATTGCCAGTAGTTCCCTATCCCCGATGTCATAATTCCGTTCAGAGGCAGAGAATTTCTTAGAAAAGAAGGCACAGGGATGCATACCCTCCTCGAACTCCTGAGAAAGTACTGCTCCCACCCCCACCGAGGAGGCATCCACCTCCACTCGGAAGGCCAACCTCTCATCCGGCTGTCTCAAAATGGGAGCGGACGAGAATCGCTTCTTCAGTTCTTCAAACGCAGCCAGCGCCTCTGGCGACCACTTAGCACAGTCAGCCCCCTTCTTAGTCAAGTCCGAGATAGGTTTCACAACCTCAGAAAATCCCTTGATAAACTGGCGATAATAGTTGGAGAACCCCAAGAACCGTTGGACCGCCTTTAGGTTCTCGGGTCGCGGCCACTCCAAGACTGCCCTGACCTTCTCAGGGTCCATCTCGAACCCCTTGTCCGATAGGATATAGCCAAGGAAACATAACTTATTGACCGCGAACACACATTTCTCCAGCTTAGCACTTAATTGGTTAACCCTCAGGAGATCTAAAACCTCTCTCACTCTCTCCCAATGAGTCTCCAAATCCGGGGTGTAAATGAGTATATCGTCCAGATAGACCACAACCCCCCTCCCTATGACGGCACTTAGTACATCATTAATAAAATTCTGAAAAAACGCAGGCGCATTGGTTAGACCGAAAGGCATCACTAGATTCTCAAAGTGTCCTAGGGGTGTGTTAAACGCTGTTTTCCACTCATCCCCCTTCTTGATTCTCAGCAAGTTATATGCCCCACGTAAATCTATTTTACTAAACCAGCGGGCTCCCGTAATCTGGCTGAATAGATCCGAGATCAACGGAATGGGATAGGGATTCCGCACCGTGATTTTGTTAATCTCCCTAAAATCCAAACAAGGGCGCAACCCTCCATCTTTCTTCTTTACAAAGAAAAACCCCACTGCTACTGGGGACTTAGATGGGCGAATATGCCCCACCTCTAGACTCCCCTCAATATACTCTTTGAGCGCCTCCCTCTCCGGAATAGTGAGATTGTACAATCGTGTCTTGGGTAGCACTGCATTTGGTATAAATTTAATCGAGCAATCATAGGTGCGATGTGGTGGTAATGTCTTGGCTGCCCTTTCCTCAAAGACCTCCCTGAACTCACATATTTCTTGAGGCAAATTGTCTATAGACAAAGACATAACGGATATGGGCAGACATCGACCATTACACCCCTGCCCCCAAGAAACTACTGACTCGGTCTCCCAGTTGATAATAGGGTTATGCTGCTTCAGCCAGGGCCACCCCAACACTACTTGTGCTGGTAATTTAGACAACAAGAACAAGTCAATCTCTTCCCTGTGGCCACCCACAATAAACTCCAAACCCTCCACCTGTTTGGAGATGACAGCTTGCTGTAGAGGGGTCTTATCAATAGCCCACACCGGTATCTGAGACTCCAAGACCAAAGGACTCACCCTTAATAGCTCACAAAACTCTGAGTCAATAAGGTTGACTGCCGAACCACAATCAACCAAAATCCGGCACTTCTGCCCATTTACCCATCCTTCAAGGGTCAACCCGGCAGTCTGAGTACAGGAAATATGCACACCTCCCTCCTTAGTAGGTTTTCTCCCTTTACCCTCAATAGACCTGGGGTTATTACTCTCCTTGGCGAACCATTCTCTGGAGGGGCATACCCTTGCTACATGTCCCATCCCTCCACACACAAAACAGCGTACTGTGCGGGACCCTTCACTCTTGGGTCTGGCACTTCGCACAGTGGCCCCAATCTGCATGGGTTGGTCCCCCGGGTCCTCTCTAAAAACGGAGAATTGAGGAGGGTTAAGCCCCCCAGGACTCTTGTCTCCACGCTCCCGGAGGCGCCGTCCAACTCTAATTGCCAGCTGCATGGCCTCATCTAGATCTCCCGGAACAGGGTGAGAAACTAGATGGTCTTTAACCTGGTCTGAGAGCCCTGTCTCAAACTGACTAAGTAGAGCGGGGTCATTCCAATGTACTTCTGCTGCCCACCTACGAAACTCCGTGCAATATTTCTCTATAGCGTGATCCCCTTGCACCACACGTCGTAGGTTATACTCAGCCGTGCGTACCCTGTCTGGGTCGTCATACAGTAACCCCATTGTGGAGAAAAACGCCTCTACAGTTAGTAAGCAAGCTGAGTCGGCTGGTAACGAATGTGCCCAGATGAGGGGATCATCTCTCAATAAAGTAATAATAATCCCAACTCTCTGTACCTCAGAACCGGAGGAAAACGGCCGTAGCCGGAAATACAAAAGACAGTCCTTTTGAAATCGGAAAAAATCTGACCTCTTACCTCGGAAGGGTTCAGGTAAGGTGACTTTTGGCTCCAGAGGCCGACCCACAGGGGCGCTACTCACCTGCCTCTGTATGCCCTCCACCTGAGAGGCTGTGTGTTGAGCCAACTGCTGTACTTGAGATACGCCAGAAGCTTGGATGGCATCCATTCGTAGCTTGATCCCCTCCATCTCAGTGGAGATCTGCTGCACCGCCTGGTACAACTGTTTCAGGTCCGTCATAATACAAACAAACCTTTTTTTTTTTTTTTTTACCGGCTGAGTGTACTGTTATGTCAGTCCAGGTAGCTGCAACGGGGCTAAGGGATAGCAGTAGGGAATCTCGCCCTGCACTACTCCCACTAGCTAACCCGGTCCCTGCCTCACGGGTGTAGGTCGGCTGTTCTCAGGCTAAGCCTGACCCCGACAGCTCCTCTCTCACTGACACCGTAGGCCTAGAGGAAAGTGGGAGAAGGAATGCCCTATAAGATCTCTAGGGACTGGAGACTAAAGGGGGTCACCCCTAACGAACAAGTGAAGCTGCTACTGACAGGGACTGACAAGGGTGTGCGCTGACTAACAACACAAGCAGCACACAGGAAACATGTAGGAAAGAATTCCCCCAAACCAATATGGGAAGGAACTTTACACTAGGAAACAAACACAGGGAAACTGAGTAGAAATCAAAGGATAAGGCAATTCACTCACACAGTCAATTATACACAGAGGGAGGATTGGTGAACACAGAAGGGAAAACACAAACCAACTTGTTCACCCAAAACCTCCCAAGAACCAACCACGGAACTTCCTCTATCCAAGACAACCACCTACTCCTCCTGCTAAGGCCTAGCTCTGTAAAAGCGACACTCAGCACAGAACCATGGGAGGCATGGGTTTAAATACAGAGTAGAGACCACTCCTCCCAGGTGCAAATGGGAGGACAGACTAATCAACCAGGAAAGAAAGCAATGAACCTAAATACTCCTAACATAGTTGACTTTTGACATTCTAAAACGTTTCAGCTGTATCCTGTCTAGTACTTGCTTTGATGTCATAAAAACCTGCATAACTAGTAAAACAGTAATGGCTTGTTGGAAACTAATAGATCAGGGATTTACAAAGTTTTTTTATTCCAAACTTACCAGTAAGTCCATGGTAATTCTGGGTCTCCACCAGAACACAATTGCCAACACAAAGTAACAAACAAATTGCAATATGCTGTACACATAATACACCAAATACCACAGTGCAGCAGAAAATACCCCCCATCAGTTCCAAATACCACAGTGCAGCAGAAAATACCTCCCCATCAGTGCCAAATACTACAGTGCAGCAGAAAATACCCCCCATCAGTTCAAAATACCACACTGCAGCAGAAAATACCCCCCATCAGTTCCAAATACCACACTGCAGCAGAAAATACCTCCCATCAGCGCCAAATACCACAGTGCAGCAGAAAATACCTCCCCATCAGTTCCAAATACCACTCTGCAGCAGAAAATACCTCCCCATCAGTTCCAAATACTACAGTGCAGCAGAATGCCAAATACCACGGTGCCGTGTCAAATACCTAAGCAAAAATGGCAAATACCACACTGCAACTTCTCAACATACCAGTGCCGAACAAATACTACTGTGCAGCAGAAAATACCTACGCAGAAGCGCCAAATAACCATACAGCATCACTGGTAGCAGCAATGCCCCCTAACCTTCCGAATGGCAGGTACAATTTCCCCTTTTCCTTTCCATCAGGATTCCATTGGAATAGCATTCTCCCCAAATAAAGCCTTCCACACCACCTACACTGTAAGGACCCATCACAATAGAGAGAGGAGATAAGTGAAGAGCCTCCTACCTCTAATACCACTCTGATGCCTCTGTCTCCAGATTAGACCATTCAGCCTGCAGACTCTGACTGAACTGCTTCCAGATGAAGGACCTGAGGGCTCTTGGTGATGTCAGCCTTTCTAGCCACAGAGACTGCCTTGTTATTCAACCCTGACACATCAGTGCACTTTTTGATTTAAAGTCCCTATACTGTGTCAGAGCTGACACTGTTAGGGCCGGCATACGTGCGCTCCCCATAGAAATGAATGGGCTGCTTTTTCCCATTCATTTCTATGGGGAGCACGCGTATGCCGGCTCCCATAGAAAGCAATGGGACCTGCTTTAAACGCTGCTGATTCGGAATGTCTACACGTTCAAAATCAGACAGCGTATCCTCCATCTGAAGGAGCCCTTAGAAAGCTTTGTCTCCCAGTCAGAAAGCTGTGCCTCACCAGTAACGCTAGGTTCATACTAGTGTTCAGGCACTCCATCCCAGATTCCACTTAAAATCAACAGAACCTGGAGGATCCCATTCCATTATAGTCTATGGGGTCCACAGATTTGCACATGTAACTTTTTTTTAATCAGATAGGGTTTAGGTCTTTTGGGTCTCCAAGTGGACCTGAAGGACAGAAACCAGAACGCTAGTGTGAGCCCTAGGCCTGCCTCACAGTTTGAAAAAGTACGGCATTAGATCATTGTTCTATCACTTTAATTATCACTGGAAATTTACATTATGGTAAAACCCCCATGCTTTGTCATATTTGTTTAAAAAGGGAATCTCCAACACCATAGAGCATAAAATAAATGGTCTTTATTTATTTGGCTGTAGCTATGGCAGCACCAGCCTATACATGTAAGTACTGCCGCCAAACACAGACCATGGCAATGTATGTCATGAGACCAGTTAGATCAGTGTTTAGCTCAGTGGTTCTTAACCTTGTTTGAGGTACCGATCCCACCAGTTTCATATGCACATTCACTGAACCCTTCTTTAGTGATAAATCAAATATGATTTTTTTCCAAATTCAAGACATAGGTATATGGTTTTTACTGGTACACAAAATGAACCGTACATAGGGCCTAGGGTTCGATCCCTGGTTAAGAACCACTGGTTTAGCTGCAGAAGTTACATATGTAGACTGGGGTTACCACCAGAGCAGCCAAACAAACATAAATTAGAGGATCGGAGCAGTGGTGCTGAAGAGTTGGGGTCCTTTTGTTATTTTATAGAATTTCCTCCCTTAAAACTAAATTGTTATGGTCTTGGAAACCCCTTTAAATGATGCGTCACCATAATCGAGTAGATCAAACCAACCCTGCAGATGGACAGGGTAGAGTTACGTGAATCAATGTCTTCTTCTTAATTGGTGCCTCTGTTTTTGTCAATATGCAAATGATCATTTTGGAGTAATGAAGCTCTTGCCGCTTACCTATCTGCAAATTGATAAAAACAGCAAAATCTGAGCAACAGAGAAACAGATTCACAAGTGGAAAATATTATTTGATTCAAGTGATCCATCCCATCCATCTGTGGGTCTGGTGAAACAATCCCTTCAATAGACTTTCACTTTTGCTCCTCATTGTCACTCAATCTCATGAGCATGAGATACATTACAGTGTATGACTAAAGGCAATCATATACCCTAAGACCTTTTCTGACAATGATAATTCTAATGCAAAGTATAGATTTTCTAATATTACACTGAGATTTTTAGCCAGTGAAATATTTGGAAGCAGCAAGCAATAAGCTGAGTGTTATGTTGCCCTATTACACATTTCACAGTGTAAATGACACATTGTACATGGCATTCACTGACTATGGAGGAGGAATTTGTTGTAAACAGCAGATTTCCGGCTTAATCGAACTGAAGGACTCTGCAATCAGGCTTAAAAACAAAGGCATGATGCATAGATGGGACAGGTTGCTTAAAGGGAACCTGTCACCAGGTAGTTGTAGCTCAATCCACAGGCAGTCTGTTATAGAGCAGGAGAAGCTTATCATAATATATAGATTTGGGGGAAAGATTCAGTATAACATATTATATTCATTGATATTGCTACTCTTTCTTTGCTATAAAAGTCAAGGACATGGCCCTATCAGTCACTTACAGCCTCCCATCTATGACTGTGTATACAGAGATAGCTTATAGGAAAGAAAGAGGTTAATGAATCATTGACAGGTTACACTAAATCCTTTCCCATAAAATGATATATTAATATGTTCAGCTCATCTTGCTCTATAACATGCTGCATGCTTATTGCACTGTAGCTTAGGGCGGGTTCACACCTGTGCGCTTTGCAGGTTTCTGTTTTCTGTCTGAGAAACTGGACGGGGGATGGAAACTGGCAGTTAGTTTTGAAACACAAAAGTCGGACATGCAAGACTATGAGTCCGGTTAAAAAAAAGCGGTTTTGTCGCTGAGAGGCACAAGACGCTCACGGGCGGACACTGTCCAGTTTCTTGGGCAGAAGACGGAAACCAACAAAGCACCGGGCACAGGTGTGAACTCGCCCTGACTGGTGACAGGTTCCATTTTTGCACAGCAAACCCTTCTACCCAATAGATACAGGACAATAACCTTCATGTCTTAATTGTGAACATAAGGAGCATGTGTCCAGCTGTTGCTGTGAATGCAAACATGCGGTCAAAGGAGCTCTCAATGTAAGTGAAATGTACCATTATTAGGCGGGAAAAAAAAAAGTAAGAAAATTCCATCAGAGAGATAGCAGAAATGTTAGGAGTGGTCAAATCAACAGTGTGGTACATTGACAACTCAAAAAGGTCTGTATGTCCACGGAAGACAACAGTGATGAATGCAAAATCCTTTTTATGATAAAGCAAAATCCCTTTACAACATCCACCCACGTGGAGAACACTCTCCAAGAAGTAGGTGTATCAGCAGAGGTGTAACTTGCTCCAGGGCCCCAGTGCAACATTTGTAATGGGGCCCCATTCCTACATTGTGCCATTGAGAATAGTGGTATATTTTATATGGCAGAGGGATCTTTGGGGCCCCTAGGGTTCAAGGCTGGTAGAGACTACTACTGCTGCATCCCCTATAACTATGACCCTGGAAATCAATACAAAAGCAAAGAGGTTTAATCAACTTTAGTGTAGTTAGGGCAATCTGTAGGTCTCCTTCTATTAACAACATACCGTTGTTATATAGATTTAGATCAATACATAATTTTGAAGTCTTATGCTAATTACCCATTTGGCATAAAGGGAGCAAATCTCTTGTTGCTGAAATAGAATGGGAATGTCGTAGCAGTGGGAGGATCAACGCTCACTGCATGAGTTGGCACATGCAGAATTTGATAGGGGTCTGAGTGGAAAGAGCAATGGTCAAAGGAGCTGAAGGCCCACCCCGCTGACCAACTGCTTCTTCATTTGCATAAATCTTCCAAAGTATTTTTTTTTCCAAATCTACAAAAGTGGCAGTTGAATATGCTTGGGGGAGGTGGTATTTAACAATTTGTCTATCCTTTGTGGCCCCATGCTTATAGTCTATAGTGTATAGCATATTTAACTTTTCATTATTGATATTGCATTAGTGACCACAATAAAACTACATCTTTCATTATGAATTTGCTTTACTAAATCTAGCTTGCTCAGAACAAAATCTTATTACTGTGCCAGTTTAGTAAGAACATGATTTCATGCATTCCACAGAAGGGTGTAGCCAGAATTTACATAACCCAATAGCAGAGATTGGAATGGTGATATCGTCTATCAAGTTTATCGTTGATAATAGATTCAACTGCTGTTAGTCTAGCAAAACGATAACCAAGTTCAATGTAACTGCATACCAATAGCAAATATATAAAGCATAAAGGAATAGCATGTTCAACAAGTGGAGTATTTGTTTGAATGCAGAGGACTTTTCACTAACTCTAACTCATCGCATCCTTAAGGGCACCTCTCCATTGATTCCAGCACAGATAATAATAATAATAATAATAATAATAATAGTAATAATAATAAATACATTTTATTTATTTAGCAGCACTTTAAAGAGGACTTTTCACCTCCTGAGGCACATGCGGTTTTGTAAAGCGCTAGAAAGTAGACAGCGCACTATCGCCTTTCACGCTCATGTATCATGTTCTGTGCCTCCGGTGAAGAGCTATCGTTGCCGATACCATAGTACAGCGAGTACAGAGTACAGCGAGTCAGGAACGCTCTTCCTTGTAGTAGCGTCTATTGCGCTCTACTGTGAGAGCTGTGAGGAATGCCTTCCACCCCTCCTGATAGTATTCGTCCAAAGACGAGTACTGGGGGGAAGGGGCGTTCCTCACTGCTCAGCATCATCACTAGACGGTAAGGAACACCCCCTCTCATAGTACAGTGCAATAGATGGTACTGTGAAGAAGGGTGTTCCTGACTGACTGTCAGAAACGTCCTTTTGAAAGTGAAGAGCTACGGTATCGGCATTGATAGCTCTTCAGCGGGGGCACAGATCATGAAAGCCGATAGTGTGCTGAATTCAGCGCACGGTTGGCTTTCTAGCGGTGTATTACACCACATGTGCCCCAGAAGGTGAAAGGTCCTCTTTAAAAACTGTTGGAAATTTTTCTCTAGCCCCACCATCCAAGAGCAATAATTTCTGTTAGTTTTAGCAAAATTGTGCACTCTACTGTCAGTTGGGTGATCCTGGGCTGGAGCAGAAAGACGTTTCACCACCTGACATCAGAGAGCATAATTATTTGTAAACGAAGGACACTGAATGCTTAGGAATAATGGGGGCTAACTGAAAAATTACAATGCCAAAATCCAATTCCAGTTCCAAAATCAGAGGAGCAACACCTTTCAAAGAATAAACATAATTGAAGCTGGTGGAGGTGGTAAAAGGGCCTCTTTAACCTCTTCCTGGCATCCTTTGTAATAGTTCAACAGATACCAAGCTTTTAAAGAAGACAGCTGCTCTGAAGTAGAGCGCCCATCATTACACAGTGGAGACCCAGAGCTAATGCCTGCAATTGGAGGACACTCTGATCGAATGCATTGATTTTTGTGATGTCCCCAAAAAGTTGCTCACAGCTGCCCAGAGCTGTTACTCAGTGGCCCTGTACCTTTGTAGTTGCAGAACGTCTCCTGTGTAGCCATATCACAGAAGTTGCCCTTATGATAACTGGAAACCTACTGAAGGCTCCCGGACCTGTCATAGGAATATAGTTATTGAACTTCTAAAATGCTAATAAAATAATTAGAAAAAATAAAATTAAAATACAACAAAAATCCTAAAAATTAAAATTACTATCCTTTCACTAGATTTGAAATACAATACACAAACAACTTAATACATCCATGCATCTTACAACTCAAGCATGTATATACATATTTCTCTCATATAGCGAGTGACAATTTTTTACGGGGTTAATTATATATATATATATATATATATATATATATATATATATATATATATATATATTATCAATTTGGCATACCCAGAATCAAACCAACCCATGGAATGTGGGGGACATGTCATTTTGTCACACAAATGCAGTTTTTCACCAATTCCACATCATTCTGATTTTTTTTCCCAGCTTCTCAGTACATTGTCCAGAGTACAAAATGGTACCATTACAAAGTAAAATTTGTCCACCAAACATTAAGCTGTCATCTGGATCTGTGACTGAAAAAAATTGCAAACTTATGTGGTTTGCGAGGCAGGAAGTAAAAAACAGAATAATAGAGCACCAGGACTTAGCTTGACTGCTTCTCCATTCAGATTCCTTCTCACTACAATTTTGCAGTTAGGAGGAACATGTGGTTTGGGACCTGCTTTATAATATTTTAGAGGACTTAGTGGTGGAGCCCCCAGTTATGAGACACATATCACCATCCTGTGGAAAAGAAATTGAGAAACTTTGTGCCATCTTTCCCACATGTGGAGGGTGGTGCATTGTACTATAGAAACCTGTTGAATAAATATTGATGCACAATATACAGCTATATACAGTATGTGCAATTACATACTAAACTAAAAAAAAAAAAAAAAAAGTTTGCAGTGATTCTCGAGACATAAGTGAAAAAAGTATGCATTGTCATGCTAAAGAAAAGTCAGAATGCAGTATAAATTGTAACTTCGCTGAGTCATAACTGAAATTCTTTTTTCTCTCGGCTAAAATGGGTTTCTAAATTATTGTGCACTATTGTAGAGAACAGGGTGATACAGTATACCAAAATACCTTTCATAATGATAAAAAATAAAACTTTAAAAAAGAAAACTATACAGCACCTGGTAATGCAGCAGGAACAAGGATATCCCTGAAATGTCCTATACTGTATACTGATGTCTCCAGTGTTCGAGTGAGTTCAATTCATTCCAACAGCTCTCGCTACTCATTGGTTGCTATCACTCACACCCCTGTTCATTGTTTCCATTAAAAGTACTAACCTATTATTAAGCGAATGACCTCTACAGAAGATATTCACATTGAACTTGTCTGTTTTCATGTATCGTCAATGCTAATGCATACCTCTTAGCACAGTTAGAGCAAAGACTTTGCATTCCTGCTCAAACAACATATTGCATGTGAACGATACACTTAGCAGTAACCTCAGCATAACAAGGTTACACCGACAAAATGATTTCATTCTGCACCTGCCAGTCAATGAAAATGTTTCAGCTAATTGTTACTATGTTATCTATGCAGATAGCAATGAAAATAATCCACTATATGATAGCACATGGACTGTCTACTCATCCATCTTAAAGAGACAGCATATTCTCCTTGAAACCAAAACTTATGGGTAGAAATTGATTGTCACCATAATGTCATTTAACACTTTAAGTAGGACACAAATGGAGGTTCAGTATGGGCCCCTTGCTAGATATCACATGGATCTTTATTGGATTTAGTCTTGAAGTGAATGTCCACTTTCAAATACAAATACAAATGTGCTTTATTAGCATTACCGAAGAAAAAACATTTGGCGTTGTCAAAGCAAAGAATGGTTGGGGGGTGGGGAAAGGGGGTGGGTATGGGGTGCGTGGGTTGGGTTGGGTTCGAGTGTCTTTGGCGTCTCATCGTTCTTGTTTGGGACGTGTGGGTAAGGGCTATAAGGCCTGTTTCACAAGGGTGGGTTCAGGGATTATGGACCTGATGTGAGCCATATTTCCCAAACCCAACCCTAAGCCAAGACCTGGACTCCCAACATTATAGTCATCTGCTTCCCTGCAGCTCTAATGAATGAATGAATGAATGGTCATTAGAAAAACATTTTTTCAGAAACTTATCTGCAGTTCACACTCTTCCTCTCAAATATAACTCTTGCACTACTAGAGGGGCTGAACTTTTGGCCCAGAAGAGATTTACCGAAAATCTTCTGCTTGCAGCAAAACTATCCTTGAAATGGCTGCAAACTGCCAACTAGATCAGAATGAGTCTCTGAGAATGTCTAGTTGGACAACAGGCCACTATGAAAAGTATGTGCAAATACAGTCATCTTGGCTATGACTCTATGGTCCCAATAGATGGGGTAGTGGACCCCCATCAGTCTCTCCTGAGTGCTCGCTCACGGTTGTCACTGTTCTAGTTATTGGAATGATCTATTACGTTATTCTGATTATACTCCAAGTTTTAACCTATAGCTATATTTATAAAAGCAACTACCAGAAGTGTTATTTCATTACAGTCATTTACTTTCTTTTAATTTGCTAGTTGTTCTAGTCTCCCTCTAATATTATTTACCCACCCACTCCCCCTTCCTTGGTTATACTGTTCCCAAAAAACATACAGAAAATGCATTAATTATATAATATATAATAAATTATATAAATTATTTATTCACGTTTTGGGGTGGGGGGTTAATGTTTTATTATGATTTTACAGTGGGTTTTTTTACTTTATTTTTAATGCAATTTCTTTCAATTCCCCTAGGGGACCTTAACTTTCGATGTTCTGATTGCTTAAATAATGCATTGCACTACCTATGTGTCACATTCCTTTAGGCTAAGACTTTGGCACGGCCTAATAGTATTATACAGTTGGAAGTCCTGGGGCTTTCATTAGGCCCCCAGCTGCCATGTAAAAGTATCAGACCCATGTAATCTCGTTCACAGGGGTTCCAATGCCTACAGAAGGCATCCCTATCTTTTTAAAACCCTTTACATGCAGCTGTTGCTGTTGACCACAGGATCTTAAGGGCCCATGCACACGCACGCTTTTTGGCGCGTTTTTTACACATGTAAAAAATGTCATTGAAGTCAATGGGAGTCTTATTTTTACACGCGTATTCTTTACACGTGTATTATGAAAAAATGCACGTGCGTTTACTCCGTGTGCATGGGCCCTAAGACTTAAACACCCTGGATTGAGTACACAGGCATAGAATATGAATTGCAGCAGACGGAGGTATGGTTTAGAAACAACAAAGTAATGCTCGAACTGCTGACAGCTGTTTTACCCGATACCCCCATAGTCATGTACACAGGGCTCGACCAAGCAGTATATCAGAATATAGGTGTAATGAATAGGAGAATAGACAAACTCCTTCAGGACATCAAAAGTGGTGGCTTATCTTCCAGAAAACAAAGGGATTGGGCAATTGAATTCCAATTCATATCTCCCTGACACCTACCACCACTAGGGAAGATAATTGTCAGTCCCCGCCCACCCATCCCCATACACATTAGATGATCCACCAAAATTGGTGAGTTTGGTCACCAAATGTTTGAGTCTATATGGAGAGCTTAAGGTTCTGTTTACAAAATGTTGGTAATGTGCATTTAAGATATGGGACAACTTCCTGACAAATTTTGCACTTTAGGACACACCCATTTTTGGAAACACGCTCTTCTTTTCATTAAGCCACGTCCTTTATGTGCAAGACATAAAAGTGTCTAAAAAGTGACCCTATTATAGTCTATGGGGTATGTGCGCTTTTACAGCACAGCACTTTGCACTTGCGTTTGGTATTCCGTTGTGGGGTCCCCATGTGGACTCCCCCGGACGGAATCCAAACGCAGATGTGAACGAGGGCTTAGTAAGTCTCCTCCAAAGAGTTGAAATTTCAACATGCCCAATACTTCACTGGGAGTGAACAAGTGTTCTGACAGACAATGATCAATTAAAAAAAACTGACATGCTCTATTTTTGTCCAGTCTGATAGATACATGAACCCAATTAACCTGTTTTTATCAACTAATGAAGGTCTGAGTTACGTCCGTGAAAAATGGATGATTGGGTTGGGTCACATAAAAAAAAAATCCACAATGGCAGTGTTATGTGAATATGTTCTTAGCTCATACACCGGGGAAGAGATTGGGGTCTCTATACACATTTCTTAGTTGGTCCCAATAAAATCAGCAGAATTTGACAACTTTTCTTTAATATGCAAAAAGAACTTTAGAATCTGTGGGGGGAGAGGAACCTGTTTTCATGAATCCCTCACACATTTCAGTCTACTGAGAAATCTGTGAAAACCGACAAAGATAGAACATGATAAAAAAGTAAAAATAAATCTGCTATGTGAATAGCCCCCATTCACAGTCAATTTAATGCAGTTGCGTGACAGCCATTAAAAAACAAACATCACATGGATGATTATCATCATGTGAATGCAGGCTTACTGATGCCATAAGTGCCCCCCCCACACACACACACACATACTGAGCATATCCAGCCATTCATTTCTTGATAAGGAATGAAATATAATGATTTTATGTTAATAATTATCATTTGGCAGATATTTGTTTTTACTTTTTTGTTTATTATTTTGCCTTTTTCTATTGATAAAACCTAATAAAACATAATTACATTCGTTTATTGTTTTTCCACAATAACATCTGAAAAAGCCCATTGAGGAGGGGGATTAAATTTCTAGGCATTGCATATAGAAATGGAAACAATACAGTGATCTATATCAGTATTTCGAGCTGTCGATAAAACAATCACAAGAGCAGAATCTTTAGGCAAGTATTCCTATGCCTGTATCTCTGATGCAATCTGCTTCTGTCGCTTCATTTGCATGCCATCTGAAAGCTGTATTTGATTATCCTACATAAGGGTATGATTAACCAAGCAAAACTGAGCCATACTTCCTACTAATGTACTACATTCATTACATCTGCATTACCACATTCTGGATATGTCTCTTGCAGTTCTCAACCTCTGAACAGCAGTTTTGATGATACCATATGGCCACATATTTTCTTGTGTATTGCATAAGTGGAACATACTGTACATTGAGTACTAAAGGTATTTTTTACAGTGTACATACCGACTACAGTACAGATTGCTGAAGATTAATATCGATTATGGTTAATAGGTTTTTCTCATTGTGTGAAGGTAAAAGGATGCCGGTGAACATTAGCTTTTAGTTGTAAATCAGCGGGTTCATTACATTTAGAGGCAGTCATGTAGTACATGGATTCTCGGTTAATACAGTCTGCAAATTGCAGATTTCACCCATCCCTAGTGAATGTAAACATGGCAGAGTGAGACTGTGCGTAGACTATTCCACGTCACAATGACACATTTATTCCTCTCCACTGGCAGCAGGGAAGACGTTCACCGCCCCCTTAAATGTAGGACACAGAAATATTTCTCAGCAGACTCAGGACGGTCTGCATACCCACAATAGAAATTACAGGGTTAAATACTTTCTAAAGGAACGCTAAAATAGACAAGCAACCTGGATAACCTGTAGAATACTAGCCCAGGACTGGCTAGAACTATTACACATGACTACTATCATGGTGTTGTATAGGAGAAAGCAGACTGTATGGTAAATCTGAACACACATCACTTGACAACAGGAGAAAAAGGTTACAATGTGGTTACCTGCGTGTTGGTGGTTTCCTACTCACGTCTTGCTTTTTATATCTTTTTTTAGAAGTATGAATGGATACACTAGAGTGTTTCACTGACGTTTGTAATGTTTCAGTGGGAGGAGTATTATGACAATGAACTTACTGCTCTGAAGAATTGGGAGGGGTTGAGAGCGGTTTCAGCTGGTCCTGCAGATGCTGGCTTACACTCAGGGATTCATAGTAGTGTTCTCACTTCTGCCTGAGGCGAGGCAACCCAACCCAAATCTTACCTCGTACCTAATGTACTAATGTAGAAGGAAACATATACGTTGCATGATAGAAAAAAATGTAGCAAGTAACTGCAAAAGATATTGTAAATATACATACTACTCACTATACGATATATATAGTGCTGTACAACAAATGCAATCAGTTTACGCCCACCTTTCATGTCCTTGGGCACATACAGTTTTACATACCACTAGAAAGCCAACAGTGCCCTGAATTCAGCACATTGTCGGCTTTCCCATTCTGTGCCCCAGGGCTTGAGATATCGTTGCCGTTACCGATGTCTGCCCACTGTCAGAAGGACATTCCTGAACGTCTAGCAGGACTGTGAGAAACGCTCCCACTAACAGTATTCGTTCATAGCCCTGTACTGTCAAGAGGGCCGTTCCTTACCATCCAGAGATAATGTTAAGCCAGGGGTGGGCAATTAATTTTCCCATGGGGCCGCATAAGAAATTGAAACTATGCTAGAGGGCCGCACCATGGCAAATTTAGCTCCACCCACTTCTACGTTGACTCCGCCCATTCCCAATCATCTTTCCATGTGCCCCCACAAAGTATAATCCTCCTACAGTCACCTGTACATTATATGCCCCCACATTATAATGTTCCCTTCCAACTGCCCCACAGTATTAAGTCCCTCTCCTCTCCTAGTGCCTCAGTATAAACTGGTGGAAACTAGAGGGAACACGAAACTGGAGCAGCTGGAGGGGGACATTAAACAGTGGGGGAAGTTGGAGGGGGGCAATAAATTGACAGCTGGAGCGGGACATGAAACTGGGGGAAACTAGAAGGGGACATTAAAATTGGGAAGCTAGAAGCAGACATTAAACCGTAGGGGTAGCTGGAGGGTGACATTAAACTGGGGGCAACTAGGGGCAGACAGGTCCCCTCCAGCTACCTTCCCGGTTTAATGCCCCCTCCAGTTGTCCCCAGTTTAATGTCCCCCCAGCTCCCCCAGTACATTTCTCAGTACCTTATGACACACTCCACATGTCTTCATCTTCTGCTGGCACAAAGACACGCCCCTTGACACGCCGCCTAGACACCCCCCACCCACCCTGACACGCCCCCTAGACACGCCTCCCTAGTCAAGCTGTGCGGGCCGGTCTGAATCAGTCAGAGGGCCGGATATGGCCCGGGTCTGTGCTAAGCTGTGAAGAACCTCCCCCCCCCCCCTGTACTAGTCTATGGACAAGTACAGTCCGGAGGGGCATTCCTCACAGCTCAGGGTCATGGCTGGACGGTAAGGAACACCCCCTCTGACAGTAGAGATATGGACGAGTACTCACGGGGGGGGCATTCCTCACATCCCTGCTAGATTGTCAGGAACGCCCTTCTGACAGTGAGCAGATATTGGTACTGTTATAACGGCACCAATATCTCCAGCCCCAGGGCACATAATGGGAAAGCCAGCAGTGTGCTGAATTCAGAGGATCAGAGATAGTGTATAACGGATATAAACAGACTTTCCATTTGTATGCCGCTCTCCCCTCGGCACTAAGGTGGCCACATACTACTGCCGAGGGGAAAGCAGGAGGGTCTGTTTGGGCAATGATCAAACTTTAAATGAGCTAAAATATAGATCCTCTTCTCCTGAAATAACCACCTCTGATGAGAACTAAGATATAGAGTAGTTTTGAAATGCGTCTGATGTTATTCAAGTAGCGCCTATGCATTTTTATTGCCACTCCGTTAGTTTCTCCTGCCGAGTTGACAGATTGCTTTCAAGGCAGAGTAGAAACGCTGGTGTTTGGAACGCTACAGTAGTAGCCTAGGATGAGATGTTTGGCTGCTACGAGGTGTTAGAATTAGGACCTTAGCAAAAACACTTGGGTTGAGGAATGTCACGTCTGAACTACAACTAATTTAGAATTGATCGTACACCACAAATCAAATAGTGTGTAACAGAATGGGTTAATAGGTTGCTAGTTTTTCAATGGTGAATGGACCTACAGTGTGAGACAGCTCAAGTTTAAGAGTCTCATTGTTTGAAGAACGTAATATAGTATTTTGTTTTGTTTTCATGAGCTGTTATACTTCAACTGTTTCTTCATCTACTAACAGCTATAGTACTCGTTCAACATATTAACTAGGCTTCAAAACCTTTGGCCTGAGATAAGGTATAATATCTATTACGTGTTCAACTAATAAAATGATTAGGACATAAAATCCCCCCCCCCCCTCCCTTCTCCATGTGTGCTTGAAATAGTTCTTAGTATTTTATATACTGCTAAGTGGTCTTATGTAGGGTTAATGCAGTGGCCTTATTTAGGATTTTAGCAAGTGGTGTTGTCTGCCTATGTGCAAACTCTTTTTAATAGATATTTAATAAAGAAGTAATTTTAATACATCCTATTGATAGGCTTTGACTCACCTATTTTTCTTTTTGCTTATACCACATATATCAAAGTCCTCAATTTACTCCACAAGCAGTAGTCTTTCCCACAGTCAAAAGAGGTTTGGAGGATAGTGGGGTGCCTTCAGCCAAACTCCTCCAGTACACCTCCTAGGCTGAAAACAGATGAAGAGGACTGTGTGCTACCTGATGGTGGTGGTAATAGTTTCCTTGGCGCGCTTTGTGTTGGAGAGGCATCCTTTTTTACCCTGAGCTGTGCGATGGTGTCCATGAGGCTCCTGATGGTGAATGCAGGACGACTCAAGAGGCAGTGGTGCAGTTGAATCAGAGTAAAATTACTTTGGCACACCATATAACTGTGAAAAGGTGCAGCTTCCCAATGTGGGTAGTAGTCTCTCAACTGTTGGTTCACCCAGTCTTAGGGATGAAGGATGCCCAGACAGAATGGTAGAAAAGTGCCGTGTACTCCACTTTAACAACTCTGTTGCAAGTCTAGCGTCAGCTGGTAGATGGTTCTGAACTAGTGATAAGAAGATGGGTCCTTAAATACTGATCCTGATAAATGAGACTCCTTCTCTCCTCCTGGCACACAATCTGATGAACTCTGTCTCAGTGCTGTCTCTGACAGAGATTTGAGGTGTAATCTTCTACCTCAGGGGCTGACTAGAACATGATAGAGCTCAGTTTCTACAGTGCCAACTCTCACTATAGGCAGCGCCGCACCTCCCATGAGGCGACCTGAAGTGACCGCTATGCTAGGGCCCCAGGGAGGGCGGCATTTTTGCTTACCTAAGCTGGACTGGCTTCGCACCGAGCGGTGGATTGGGGAGGCCGCTGGAGCAGCGCTGCTCCAGCGGCCTCCACTCACGCTCAGGCAGAGAGCAGGTCCTCTCCCTGCCTCCTCTCTGCCTGTGAACGCCGCTAAGCCCCGCCCCCTTGCTCCGCCACGCTCCCTCCGATCCAGGGGGGCGGCTTTCTGTCATCTGCCTCGGGCGGCAAAAAGGGCAGGTTCACCCCTGACTATAGGGCATCATAATATGCCTCCTGAGGCTACGCTACCTCTTCCAAACTATCCCCATAGTACTCCCTAAAGGTTTCCTCACCATGTTTCACAGCACAGCTAAAAATAATAATAAAACAAGTCTGCAACAAGTTTTAGTCCTGGGTGCCATGTAGTATTAATGCTGTGATTTGGCCACAGTGCAATTGCCGCAGTAAAAAAAAAAAAAAAAAAAAAAAAAAAGCAGAATTTTACAGTACATGCAAAGTAAATGGGATTCTGGCTAATCTCATCCACACATTGCTGAAAAAAAATCTGCAGTGGAAATGCTGTGATTTTTTTGCAAATTGCAACATGTCAATTATACCTACGGAAATACTGTCGTTTTTCATATTGGTATAATAGAATCAGAAAGTCAGCAGAGGAAAACTTTGCAGAATTTCTGTGAAAAGCGCTGTAGGAAAAAAGCGCAGCGTTTTTTGACTGCGGATTGCTACTTGGGGCCTTAACCTAACTTTTGTACAGAAAGTATAAATATACAGAAAGAGCAGCACAGATTTTTTTTTTTGTCTCTGTCAGAAACCAGAAAAACCAATGGATTTTGCCTAACATATTTATTTAAACAGTGGTGTCAACGATGACAGACACAAAGGGAAAAGTTCCATTTGTATCTGTCATTCTGGTGGCAGTTTTAATGTCCATTGTTCTCAGAACAACATATACTAAAACCTTAGAGTGAAACCAGCCTAACTTGTACTTGACATTAGTTTTTTGGCATCACATTTTCTATTACCGTACTTCTGTTGCTTTGGCACAAGCTCCAGCTTTACTTAAAGCCAGCGTAATTTTCTTGATAAACATGGTACACATAATACATTGCCTCTGGGGTCCTGCAAAAATGCAATAACAAGAACACACAAACTGCTTGGAAAATATTGCAAGCAATGACATTAGTGAATCCACTTTCCTAAATTATTCCTGTAATGGACAATCTAAAGATTGCCCTTTTTTCTTTAAAGCAGCCCTTATACAACAGCAGACACCGGTATGCACATAGGGTATCATTCCTTAGTATTTTATAGCAGTAATATTAGGTCTCTTTCCTAATAGTGTACTAGAGAATGTGCCCAAACCTATGATTTATAGAGGTGTCTGCTCACCTGGTTGCTATGTTCTGAGAGAATCATTAACATAAGTACAGCACTGCTTTTATAGGTGCCATGAAAGTAATTCATGTATGCGACAGTATCCGGCTCTATTAGAATGATATGACCAGTTAAACAGCTGAAACAAATATACAGACGGTCTCCAAACAAAATGCTCCGCACTAAATAAATACCATTCCCTGACTGTAAATACACTAGCAGCTGCTTCACATCTTTACACAGGTACAGAGTGAGAATTAGAGAATGAAAATGAGAGAGTGGCACTGGTGCGGGGGTACTGCAGCCCTGCCTCTGGTTCTGTACATCCCTATTGCTTTTGGTGCAGGGATTAGCTGATAGGTGCAGGGTCCTGGTGTCAGACTCATACTGTGGATCAGGAGCATAACTAGGAAAGAAGAGGCCCCGTAGGAAGCTATTGACTGGGTCCTCCTGGGCTCCACACAGTATGACATCCCCTTTACTGGCTCACACAGTATATAGCTCCTTTTCCTGGCCCCCACACCACAGTAGAACATCCCCTTTACTGGGATCTCAGGGTATAACACTCCCTTTTACTGATCCCCACATGATATATTGCCCCTTTATTGGCCCCACTTGGTATAATGCTACCTGACCCATCCCAGTATATTGGTCTCTTTATTGAATACAACACAGTATACTGCCCCTTTAAATGTATTCCCCCTCCATGATCTGGATACAGATGACTCCTGTCAGTATCAGCCATATCAATAACAGAAAGGAGCCCAGCGCCATGTGCTGTAGGTCTGTGAAAACAAACATTTTTAATCGCCTCTCCTGGGTGTCTAGTGATCTAGCATCATCTTCTGGGCTTTTATGGCCTGTAGCTGACATCATGCATTCCAGACGTCACTGCTGAGGCCTGTAATTGGACCGAGCAGTTATGTAAGGCGTGCTGGCATCATAACTTTAAGGTCCAATCACAAGCCTTAAAAGGTAACATCCAGGACACATGACTTCACCGGCAGACCTGAAAAAGAAGCCGGTCTGAAGAGACCCCAGAGTATAATAATTGCACTGAAATGAATGGGCAAACCGCAGTAATATTTGTCAAAGCAAATTGCAAAGAGTTACTGTGTTGGGTCACTGTGTAGCATCATACTGGGGGGAGGGCGCTGTAGGGGGCATATTATATTGTTGGGGGGCCACTGTGAAGTATTATAATGGGAGAGACTCTTTGGGAAGGATATTATACTGTGTGGTGCCACTGTGGGGAATTTTATTGTGTTGGGGCTCTTGGAAGGATATACTATGTGGAGCATTATACAGTATACCATGTGGAGCTCTAATTCTGCATCACAGCTCCCTCACTATAATCTTGCACATACGTGTAGTGCTCCATGGCCATGTCCTTCCTATATAGTACTGTGCATGAACCAGCCATAGAGCTATTGAGGCAAGCACAGTACCGTAGTACTATAGTTGTAATTGACAGCAGAATATCCCAATCTCATGTTGGATTAGCAAAATTCACTGTGCAGCTGTACTCTACCTATCTATGCATTCATACTTTATGGCTGGGTTGTTTTGTTTGCTTGTCTGTTCTTTTCATTCCTGGCAATATCATGGGTCCTAGTGCTGTCTAGATGCAATGTTCCTGCAATTTATTATGGTTATTAACATTGCCTAATATTAGAAGTATTTTATCTGTCATTAAGTAGGTGATGGAATCTCTCCTCCTATAGGTCTGACTGCCTCTTTATTTTCCATGCAGTACTGAATAGGCTCTATTAATAACCAAGAGAATGTATTACAGCCGTATGCTATCCCATCCCTCTAAGAAATGGGATAATTGTCCCTGTATTAGGGACTGCCATGACACAAAGCAAGCAGAGCAGATAGAATGTAGAAAATGTGTAGTAAGGTCAGGTTAGAAACACAGCATTTTTGACTGGTGTGGAAGAACAGGATAAAAAAAAATAGCTGCATTTTATAGAACCAGCAAAGTGAGATTTTGTTTAATCTCATCTACACATTGCAGTTAAAAGAGCTATGGAGGAAATGCATTTAAAAAAAATACAATGATCATTTTAGCTGCAGAATTGCAAGCCTTTTCACAATATATTTAATAGGAGACAAGTCACAACTGTGACTTGTTAGAAGGATGTTTTGTCAGGAATTTTGTGCATTCAGAGGTACAAGAGGACCCCATAGATTTCTAGCACTGTGGTTTGAGGTGGTATAGGTCACTGTACATAACCCTAAAGGGCGCCTGTCACTAGGAATTTCATCGCCAAACTCACAGCACTGTCAGGTATGGTGTAGAATTTTTTTTTTTAGTTTTCCTTCTATTATGTTAAAAACCACCTCAGAAACTTGTATACAAATTAGCTGAGAAGAGTCACATTATGCTATATTGATATCTGCACTTCTGTTCCATTGTCAGACCAGAACAACGGGCACACAACAAATAGACCCTATTGACCATGAACAAGTAGGACTTGCAGCAGTTTTTTGGCCAGTGACTGGTCGCTACTAATGGAGACTCGATGCAGATATGAACCCAGCTTTAGCATGCTTTCTAAAGAAAGGAGTCATATCTCGTCTCAAGAGAGGAGAGGCCTGGATATGGGGGGGGGGGGGGGTTGGGGGGAATAATTTCAAATGCTGATTTGTTGGACTGTGTAGAACCTAGATACATGGTATAATTTTGAAGCATAGAATCTCAGCTATAAAATTGCACTATGATCATGCTTCTATGCATATGTTGCACAAGCAGAGAGTTTCAGGGATTCCGCTCCATTCTCTGCATGAAAAATGTGGAGAGAAGAGACCTGCAAACAGCACTTTTCTCTTGGCATTTTTCATGCGGAAACAGAGCGGAAACCACACAGACCCCATTATAGTCTAAAAATAGTGGAAACCCATGTGCAGATGTGAAGTGGGTCTAAGGCTGATTTCACACGGTAGTGTTTGATCAGTGATTTTGTTTAGCGATAGTAAGCCAAAAGCAGGAGTGGAGATTACTCAGAGCTCAAGTATAATAGAAATATTTGTACCTGTTCTGTGTCTATAACCCACTCCTAGTTTTGGCCCACAATCACTGATGAAAATCACTGACCAAACACTATTTTATTTTATTTTATTTTTTTTTATAACACCATTTTCTGCCCTCCTAGAAGGTTTTAAAAAGTGTACATGAACTTAAAAACAGCTTTTTATAAGTGACTAGTGTCTGTGAATATAAGAAAAACACACACATATGTATATTTCTTTATCGTGAGAAGGTGACAGGCAGAGTGCTGGAGTCCCGGTATATCTCCCTTAGATTTTTAACTTATGTGTAGTTCAGTGCTGGTCTTCAACAGTGCTCAGCCCAGGTGTGGGTCTTGAGGCTCATTACTAGGCCATAAAAGGCTGCTGAGCCTGCACTTCAGGGTAGATCCTGGGAGTGAGAGGATGTGGCTGGGTCTGTCCTGACACTGTGAGATGGTATTGTGCAGTTTTTGGTTAATTTGCGTGGCTGGTAGTAAGCCCCACGTACAGTTAGTATTTACTGTTAGCACTCAGACAAGCAGGATTTTGTTGCATACTGTTTTTGCCTGATGTAAAGGCTGTATTTTACTAATTTTTGTACCTGATGTAAAGAAGGTTTATTTATTTTGCTTTTTTTTTTTTTTTTTTTTTATAAACCTACTTGCTGCAGTTTTGTTTCCCTGTCTCTGACTTGCTGTGTCTGCACCATTGCTGCATATTAAGGAGATCTGTTCCCTTCATCACTTATTAAAGAGGACCTTTCATCAGTTTGGGCACAGGCAGTTCCATATACTGCTGGAAAGCCAACAGTGCGCTGAATTCAGCGCACTGTCGGCTTAACAGCAGTATATGGAACTGCCTGTGCCCAATCTGATGAAAGGTACTCTTTAAGCTGTTCTCCTGTCCTGCTCCTTATCTTCAATCCGACTTTGACTTCTTATGTACATTATATCCTCAGCCTCACACATAGACCTATGAAGACGGGGAGAGGATGTGAAATTCTCCTGTCGTCTGGTTAACTGATATATATTTATTTAGTGCTCTCCCAGCTGCTTACCATATTTTCTGGCCTATAAGATGACTGGGTGTATAAGATAAGACGACCCCCAACATCCATTTGAATGGGTTTTTAAGCAAACTGCCGGTATCCATATACGGCAAAAAAAACAAAAAACAGCGGTTTGGCACTGTTGATTTTGATGTTCACTGTACAGGAAAAATATTTTATAAGTAGACCAGGTATTTTTTGACACAGGGACACCTAAGGGCTTGTTCACATCTGTGCCTGGTCTCCGTTCTGCAGGTTTCCGTTTCCTGCACAAAACAGAGGCAGGAGACGGAAACCTGCAGGACTCTTTCTCATTTGAACGGGTTTGAAAGCTGTCCGGCTGTGAGCGGCGGTGAGCGTTTTATGCTCTCCGCCGCAAAACCATTTTTAAAATCCAGACACAGAGTCGGACATGCAGTACTCTGTGTCCGGTTTTAAAAAAAACGGTTTCGCGGCAGAGAGCATAAAACGCTCACCGCCGTTCACGGCTGGACTCGGTCTGTGGTACTGGACTCGGTCAGGCAGTTTGTTAGGATTAAACATATGCAGTCCTGGAGGTTTTCAATAGGCCCCTGACTGCCATATTAAAGCATTGACTTCAATGGGTTCCTTTTTCTGCTATCATGGAACTCATTGTAGTCAATGGGAGGCTTTTTTTTCAGCGCTGAAATTCCACACCAAATTCCTCTCCATTTTCCTCCGTATGAATGGACCCTTACATGCCGCAGTCATTATTGACTGTGGCATCTAAGAGTTAAAACAACCAGGATCGGTAGTTTGATGATTCTGGTCCTTATGAGCAGATGCCCAGCCATGATAACATTTATACACCAGTCACTAATGGGTTAATAAGATATATTGCTAAGTTTCCGATATGAAAAGTTGGTTTATATTTAGAGGTATACCTTAATGACATGCCTGTGCTACAGACCAGGATCAATCACTATTAGGGCTATAGTTATGACAACAGACTATATTTTTAGGGCAGCAATCATTATAAATGATGGTAAATAGTTGGAGGTAGTGTAAACACTTCCAGCATTAACATTCCTATCAAGGTCAATGAAATCTAATAACAAACTAAATTTCCACCAAAGATGCCTAAGCACGTCAAGAGTACCACCTACTTCCTAGGACCTCGAAGAAAAGGGTGACAGCCAAGGGTCATGAATGAAGGATCACATTAAAGACAACAGTATACTCTGCACCCCAAAGTGTGCAATATTAAATCTCTATTAAAATATAATGAAAAGGTAAGCTAAATTAACATGCAGACAGTATTTAGACCTAAATCGAAACAAATTCATTTATTTAGGCAATAAAAATACCTGAAAACCAATTTCAGCACATCTTATACATGAACATCAGAAGGGAAAAAAAAAAAACAACAACGTCCTTCAAAGTCATTGAGATCAGGTTACACCATATGACTGCACCTTTTATAATGCTGGATGAAGCACAAGGAATACAGGATCTCTGCCAGAAGAGCATGTAGAGACAGGATTAGAGAGTACATTTAACACTTTAAGTGAATAATAGTGATTGCTTAACTTGAGTGTTTTTATCTGCCACACTCAAGGTCAAGAATACATAAAAGAGAAAGACCTGCAAATAAACAGAATACATTTTATCATCATAATCTAGATATCTGCATTTTTATTTCCTCTTGCATCTAACATCTGCTTATTTTATGCCCTTTAAATACCATCCACAATACAGTCATTTCACTTTAATTTAATGTCACCCATTATAATTAGCAATCGCTACTTGTGCCAAGTAAACATTGGAGTCCTGATGTCTCCTTGTCCCTGGCACAATGAAGTTGAGTATAAGCAGAACATTTTTGCTTGTATATCACATGACCTCAATAAGCCACATGATTGAGGCTGAGGCCCAACATTGCAAAAATGCAACGTTTTTTTGTTGCTGATCTTGCTGCGTTTTTTTGAGCAATAGTCAGGAGTGACTACAAAAGGAATGGAAAATATACAGGAAGCACTTAGAAGTTTCCCCTTCTATTAATTCCTAACTTTGGTACAAAAAAGCCGTAAAATCTGCAGCAAATAATGCTGCATTTCCGCAATGTGGGGCTTTAGCCTTAAAAAGGATTTTCACAACTGTAGTGAGGTGCCCAGGGTTTGTCCTGGTCCCCAACCTGTACTCCTAAGTATACCTTATAGGCTTCACACATCCTGACCGATGTTCTCATTGAATATTTCTTGGCTCGCGTCTTGATGCATTCGCAAAACGAATCAGCAGAACGCTTACAGCCTCTTGGCCATCTCTGCATCTAACTACACACTATATTTCTCAGTCCTATTCAGTTGCTGCACTTGCTCTAACACTATATCGCTATCCACTATCACACTATAACTACAATTACAATAAGTATTACTGTCCAGCAGATGTGCTTATATAGTAAACAGACAGACGTCTAGAATATTCTATCAACGTCTAGACATGACTAGAATGATGTAGACGCTAGAAGTTTTCAGAACAGTCTAGAATATTTCACCAACATCTAGACATAGGATATGCTTGTTAATTAAAATATGTGATGTTAAAATATCAATGTCCTGGTAGCAAAAGCAAAGTTTATGAGTTGAAATTAGTGTTTAATATTCTTTTCAGATCTAAATAATCAGAATATAACATTATTAAAACAAAAATAAAAATTTATTACATAGTGTAATCCGAGTTGCTCATTGTAACCATGGGAGCTTTCATTTTGTATTCTGCTCCTGAAGTATGAAAGCTGCATTGTACTTGGTTACTATGAGCAACTAAGACATTTTTTTTTTCTTTTTGGATGTTTAATAAATCTGCCCTATTATAATAACTTTATTGTGGAAGATATCTGGTTGTAAAATCCACAATGGAGCCCCAGATTTCTGCTGTGGAATTCCATTTGGTGAGCAGCGTATGGTAACCGGATGCTGTTTTTGTTTTAAATCCACACCATTTATTGATGTGGATCTCATATCCATAAAAAATAGTGGAAAAATGCAATGTAGATTCTCATTGAAAACAATAGGATTTTAAAGGTAATGTAAATTTCTGGATCATAATATGCATCAAAATCTGCAAGCTAACACACCCTAGAACTTTAGATTCTTCACATTTGCAATCAATGTTACAAACAAAAAGGTAGAATGTCTAATATACAGTCCGCATATACAGCTATGAGTGTAACGCCAGAGTACTATTTCTTTAGCAGACATAGAAACTGTGCAGTTCCAGACTCTCTATTTTATGGTGTCTGTCTTCTGCTGATGCAGCTGGGCTGGCCCAGCCAACAGGTTGGGTGCGCGTCTTCTTCCTTGCAACTTGTAGAATTAACAAGTACCCCTGTGAACCCTATCTAGTCTATCACAAGCAATGCTTGCCTTTTAACCTATGTTGCTCAGCTCTCTACACTATGCCTGAGCAACATAGGTTCTTGGATATCCAGTTTCTCCTCAGGTTTCACATTTATATTCCTGTTTGAATTTCCATTTAGTGATTTTCATGCTCCAGGTTATTTTTTAGGTATACTATGTACAAGAAAAAAAAACAAAAAAACTTATGTACATTATAGAAAGTAATTTACAGCTGAGTCATGTGTATGGATTTTCTATATCTGTTTTAGTTATCTTAGCCTTTAAAGGGAGTCTATCAGCAGGCAAATCGATATCAAACTTATGACAACATCTTGTACAGCTGCTTGTACACTTTGCTTTCTCTCTCTTTCTTATTCTGTTTCTTTTCCTGCCGCCCAGCTCGGCCCCATCTTCCACTTAGTAACACTTTGTCTGCAGTTTGGGGCAGTTATATAGAGTGGAAAGTGAAGCCCCAGAAGGAAAAGAAACATCCCTAAAGCCCAGATCAGCTGATCTGCATAATATTAAAACCGTGACTTTCAGCTGCAATGCAGAATAAGAAAGACATCTTTGGAAAGTGTAGAAGGTGCCTACAAGGTACTGTCATTAGTTTGATACAGACTTTCTTGCTGACACACTCCCATTTTTCATAGATTCGGTGAACCAATTGCCAGTTTTGCATAGAGTCATGGTCTCCGTTTACAATGGTTTCAGCTTGCAATGGTTGTCCGGGAATGAATTAATACTGGAACGTGAGAGATCACTGTATAGCGTGATAGTATAACATAAGTTACAGTCAACATGACTAAAGATCAAAGCACAAGCTTCATATCTCCTGCTTCTTTCTGCTACGTACAGTCATGGCCAAAAGTTTTGAGAATGATACAAATATTAATTTTTACAAAGTCTACTGCTTCAGTTGTTCTAATGGCAATTTGCATATACTCCAGACTGTTATAAAGAGTGATCAGCTTAACAGCAATTACTTGCAAAGTCAATATTTGCCTAGAAAATGAACTTTATCCCCCAAAACACATTTCAACATCATTGCAGCCCTGCCTTAAAAGGACCAGCTAACATCGTTTCAGTGATTGCTCCATTAACACAGGTGTGGGTGTTGATGAGGACAGGGCTGGAGATCAATCTGTCATTTATTAAGTAAGAATGACACCACTGGACACTTTAAAAGGAGGCTGGTGCTTGGCATCATTGTTTCTCTTCTGTTAACCATGGTTATCTCTAAAGAAACACGTGCAGTCATCATTGCACTGCAAAAAAATGGCCTAACAGGGAAGAGTATCGCAGCTAGAAAGATTGCACTTCAGTCAACAATCTATCGCATCATCAAGAACTTCAAGGAGAGAGGTTCCATTGTTGGCAAAAAGGCTCCAGGGCACCCAAGAAAGACCAACAAGCACCAGCACGGTCTCTTAAAAGTATTTCAGCTGCGGGATCGGGCTACCAGCAGTGCAGAGCTTGCTCAGGAATGGCAGCAGGCAGGTGTGAGTGCATCTGCACGCACTGTGAGGCGGAGATTCTTGGAGCAAGGCCTGGTCTCAAGGAGGGCAGCAAAGAAGCCACTTCTCTCCAGAAAAAACATCAGGGACAGACTGATATTCTGCAAAAGGTACAGGGAGTGGACTGCTGAGGACTGGGGTAAAGTCATTTTCTCTGATGAATCCCCTTTTCAATTGTTTGGGACATCTGGAAAACAGCTTATTTGGAGAAGACAAGGTGAGCGCTGCCACCAGTCTTGTCTCATGCCAACTGTAAAGCATCCTAAAACCATTCATGTGTGGGGTTGCTTCTCAGCCAAGGGAATCGTCTCTCTCACAGTCTTGCCTAAAAACACAGCCGTGAATAAAGAATGGTACCAGAATGTCCTCCAAGATCAACTTCTCCCAACCGTCCAAGAGCAGTTTGGCGATCAACAATGCCTTTTCCAGCATGATGGAGCACCTTGCCATAAAGCAAAGGTGATAACTTAATGGCTCGGGGAACAAAACATAGAGATTTTGGGTCCATGGCCTGGAAACTCCCCAGATCTTAATCCCATTGAGAACTTGTGGTCAATCATCAAGAGATGGGTGGACAAACAAAAACCTACAAATTCTGACAAAATGCAAGCATTGATTGTGCAAGAATGGACTGCTATCAGTCAGGATTTGGTCCAGAAGTTGATTGAGAGCATGCCAGGGAGAATTGCAGAGGTTCTGAAGAAGAAGGGTCAACACTGCAAATATTGACTTGCTGCATTAACTCATTCTAACTGTCAATATAAGCTTTTGTTACTCATAATATGATTGCAATTATATTTCTGTATGTGATAAAAACATCTGACAAAGACACATAAAAACCAGAGGGCAGCAGATCATGTGACAATAGAAGATTTGTGTCATTCTCAAAACTTTTGGCCATGACTGTATATTTGTGACATATTGCAGAAGAAGAATGTCAACTTGGTATCAAGCTTCACTGTAAATAATGACTTTTGCTGCAAAAATTTATACAAAGCAAAACTTTCTAAAAAATAGAAACATAAAATAAGAATTACGATTCCGGTAGCATGAGGATGAATCATTTTTACACAAACATGCTAATTAGAAAACATTTCTTTGCAGCGTGGCCTAGTAGAGTTATGTTTGTATTGGTGAAATAAAGAATATTTAGTAGTATTAATATATTATTCTACATCAGAGATGTGCAGTGTTGTGGCGTTCATCATCAGCCTGACAAGTAAGCCACTCTGTCTATTATATTGCATAATACACAGCAGATCACAATTAGAGAACAGTAATTGTTCAGTCACTTCAATCCCTGCTTTAATCTGACTAGCACTATTAGGAGTAAAGATGCGTGAACCCCAGAAGATTTGTTTTGTCCTGTGTTCCAACAATGCAAACCCTTGATTTCAGTCTGAACTTGTTTGGATAGAAATAGAAGGTAAATTACTACACTCTGGGATCTCGTCAGACCCCATAGTATAATAGCTGGAGTCCTAAGGAGGATGACACTCACCTTGCATTACCTCTTCTGGGCCTCCACCACACTGTGTCCTTCTCCTCGCAACGTCTGGTGATCTTTTCTGACATCATTCCCTAGGCTACATCCTAATTGTGGTCAGCCTTATGAGCCTGAGGGGAGTTGGAGTAACCACGTTGGTCGTGCAGGAATAAGACCAGGAGACACAATGTATGCATGAACAGGGTAACTTGCAACGTTACTTGCAAGTTACAGCTGCCAAACAGAGGTACACTTCTTGCAACTTTTACCACTGTGAGTTGAAGTTGAGCTGATAGCTTCTACACTCGAATAGCTGTCTGTGCTTACCTTGCAAAAGTTTTGCTTTTTGTCTATTTGCCACTATCCCTCTTGCAAAAAGTTTCATAAAGTCTTTACCAACAACCAATCGGTAGGTTAACAGGTGGCTCAGTCTGTCCTGTGTGTGGCTCTAAAGTCTATATAACACTTCCCCTCAGACACTAGGCTGGCACATACTTCTACGTTTCCACAGCCAAAACGGGGAATTTTCTACCTCCTGTCTAGATTTCAGGTACAATCTGGAGGACTGGTTGATCTCAGAGTCAGTTAGAGTTTTCTCTAGCCCTTTGGAGGAAGTGCTAGACCTCTAAGTCTCCTCCTCCTCCTTTTCAGAACTGCCTGGGCCATACCCAATCTCTGCTCCAGGCCCACAGTGGTACAACTCATTTAAAAGGAACTACATATTAAAGGTTCAGATCAGTCATAGAACAGGTAGATCAGTCAGTTCCAATCAAGATTGAGAAATCAGACAAAAATCAGAAACTAGACTGATGAGATGGAAACTTTTATTCTACTGAAATTGGAGACGAAATTATAGGCAAAAGATTTTGTGATTGAGCTTGTGATGTAACTAAAGCTAATTTCTCACTAAAACATTTGCATTGGAAAGAGGGGGAACATATGCCTAAATTTATGTAACTGCCTGTATGTACTTATGCTGAAGAGCAATCTATTGCTGATGTGTGAATATTTCTTTTTGTATATAGGTGTATTGAAAAGTGCAGTTGACTACACTTTCAATACTGATAGGAATGTACAGCAGCAAGTTGTCTCTTGTCAGTCCCATAGACACTGAAATGTGTGTATCCCTACATTCAAATGCCTATTGGACAGGTGGCTCAGACTTCCATTCTGCTGAATGTGGGGGTCTTAGTAATGGAGATCATACATCACATACATAATCACACACATTAATCATACATCCTGCGCATAAATATACCTATGGCACACATATCCAACCTAAAAATACTTGTTTATATATTGCGTCAAACCTAGAATTGCTAGATCAGGTTAAATATTTTAGGCCGGGGTTCCCATATAGTGTAAACATCGAGATTTACCCATGGTGGAAACGCCTCGGGGGAAAAAAATGCAGCATTTTATATTAACTGTGAAGTGGATGACATTCTGGCTAATCTCATCCACATTTTACTGAAAGTAATCTGCAGCGGAAATGCTGCAACTTTTGCAAATCGCAACATCAGCATATCAATTCTACCTACAGAAATGCTGGAGGTTTCTGTATAGGTATAATGGAAACAGAAAGTCTGTAGGTGAGAACTTTGTGGACTTTCTGTTAAAAGCGCTGCAGCAAAAACCATGATGCATTTCTGCTGCGGTTTTCCCACAGTGCTTTTTGGCTAGCTATGTGGGTCCTTAGAGTTCTGTGTACAAGGACTAAAGTTTTCTTAGGGAATAAAACTTCAGGCACTATGAGGCATAACAGAAAGTATATTTAGGTTTACAAATCTGAAGGTCATTGGCCATTTTGTCTCTATGCAACATATATTTTCTGCTGAAGATACTAAATAAAGTTTTAGGAGATTGCTTGGGAATATGAATGTTCATCATAGAAATGAGAATACAAGCTGATTGAGAGCAGGTTGTTGCTAGTTCAAGTGAATCATAGTTTCATTGATATGCAGACATTCAAAACTATGTCCTTTGTGATCCAGGAAGGTTATTTCAATGAGCGATATGGGGTAGGGTAAACCAGTTTATCATGTTAGATGGTTAGCTTGCCTTTTCCTTTTTAATAAGTGATATAGCAAACCACTGATAAAATAGTTTAACTGCTGGCTTGCATACATTATTAGAAGTACCTCACATTGCATGCGTAGTGTAAATCATTATAGCTAATAAATTACGGTGCTTCCTTTATGTGTTATTAAATGTAATGCATAAATATATTATGGTACAGTTAGACGCAACCACATTGGGACTGAATTATCTTGGCTTGCATACCAGAAAACTGACATACAAGCAAGGGTGATGTGAAGCGCCCGCTTCGGGCGGCGGTCCCGAGGGGGCGGAAGCCCGGGCATTTTTTTTTTCCCCCCCCTCACAACCAGCGCAAGGAGAGCTGCCGCTCTCCTTGCGCTGGTTCAGACATCTACGTATCAGCGTAGGCGGCGTCATCATGCCACTTATGCTGATACACAGGCGTCCTGTGAGAGGAGGATGCGGCAGCGGGAGCAGCAGTGCGCGGTCGGTCGGTAAGTATAACAACTCTTTTTTTGGTTTATAATAGGCCGCTGCCTGCTGGAGTATCTACCAGCAGGCAGCGGCCTATTTACCAACCCGGACCTGCTCACTGCCACCCCTGCTTCCTCTTGTACCTTAGGCCGCGGGCCAGTTCGCCATCCCACTGCCGCTATTATTATATTCGGGGGTCTTTTTAGACCCCCGAGTATAATAATCGGAGCCCCAGGGGAGGTGAGAGAACATAATAAACACTGATACTCACTTCTCCGGGATCCGGTGTTAATCCAAGCAGGCTTCGGGGCTATATGGTAATGTGTTAGACATCACGTGGTCTGGGATACTACCATATAGGCCCGAAGCCTTTGCTAGTAGTAATAGCCTGTTACTGCTAGCACAGGCTTTGGGCCTGTACGGTAACAGGCTGTTACTGCTACCACAGGCTTTGGGCCTATATGTTACTGCTAGCACAGGCTTTGGGCCTATATGGTAATATCCCAGACCACGTGACGTCTGACACATTACCATATAGGCCCGAAGCCTCCTAGGAGTAACATCAGATCCCGGAGAGGTGAGTAACAGTGTTTATTATGTTCCCTCACCTCCCCTGGGGCTCTGATTATTCTACTCAGGGTCTGAAAAGACCCCTGAGTATAATAATAGTTCATGGGTGTGCAACTGTGGCGCATAATAGAGCTTGAAGGGTCCACTGTGGCCTCTGTAACCTCTATTATGCCCCACAGCGGCCCCCCTGCAACCTCTATTAAGCCCCACAGTCTATTGTGCCACTGTGGGGCATAATATAGGCCGCAGGGGCTGCTGTCATATATATATATATATATATATATATATATATACTGTATATATATATATATATGGGTTGGATGTGTGGAGAAGTGAGGAGTCAAAGATGTCTGTGTTTCAAACTTTACAGAGTCAAGTCTCAGCTGGAAGAAGTGGTCATGGCGGTCCAAAGGGAAGAGACGGGAAATGTGGGAAGACGTCTCCTGTGAGTATTAATGCACAAAATATCACATTGCATTGTATTTATTGTAATGTTGTAATTCATTGTAATGGTACTGCTAGCACCCCCAATCCCCTCGCTGTCTGAGGCGGACGATCAAAAGATGAACAAGCCCCCCCCCCCCACCGAACTCAATACGGGGGGGGGGGTCTTTTGATTAGCCGCCTAAGGCAGCAGAGAGGCTAGGTTCACCGCTGCATACAAGCTATGACAAAAATCACAATGTTTTGCACAGAAAGTCAGAAAATTTATGCAAAAAAATTGACACAAGTTTTGTACCATTTACTCTGCAAATGGTATAGAAATTATGTAGTACAGTTACATTTACGGTGCCAAAAATTATACCGGAAATCTATGCCAGCAAGGTGCTACCATAGATTTCTGTTTAGGTGCATAGAACACTTTTCTTTCTACTATATGCCTCTGCATAGAATAGCATAGTCTAATACACTATTCAATGTAGCCACAAAAATAGGTCAAAGCATGCCATGTGGCAAAAGGACACTTTGTGAAACTGACCCTTTGTTCACATCTGCATTTGCTAATCCATTCAGGGAGTCAGCATGTGGACCCCCCAAACGGACTACCAAACGGATTTGCAAGCGCTGTGCAGTAAAAGCACACGGACCCCATAGACTATAATGGGGTCCGTGTGCTTGCCGCTCGATGCCCAGTTTACATATACAATGTAGCATTAGACTTGACTGTTCCTTTAAGATCTTAAAGACATGAATTCATGGCTGAACATACTTGAATCCCTCTCTGGATGAATAAACAATTGAAGTGATTAATTTACTTGACTACATTTTCATTTAAAGCTTCAGAAAAAAAAGACAAATCAGAGCATTCACAATCTTGGCAAGAAAAAGCTTCATTTTACCAGCTCTCTACCCGCTTTACAAAATCAATCCTTTAATTTGTTCTGAGAGTCTTATTCCCTTTTATGTAATTTATTATTTCAACCCCTTATGACATGGATTTCTTTAATATATATTAAAAAATATGGAACTGGGATTCAGCAAAACATGAATAAAGTGTAGTCTGACACATTTCCATTTGTAGTTAATAAAAGATATTAGGTGTTTTATTTCAGTCTAAGACATTATTTTCAGTGGACACCACTGGGATAAACTCTGGATGTTTGCTTTCCACTGACAGTAGATGGTATAGTATAGAGAGAGAATTACACATTGAAGTCTCTGGAGATCAGGGATGTATTTTCATTTTTCAAGTAATAGCACATTCATGTCCATTGTGAACAATAAGTGTTTGCAAGTATTAAAGTATCAAATGTCTCATTTTTCATGTTCTAATATTACATCTATTGCTTTTTATTAGTTCATGTATAAAATGTTCCTTTTTGTTTAATTACAATGTGACCTCACAATATTCTTCGGTGCATAAATTGCAGGCTTTATGCACATTATTACTTATATATTGTATTATCTGCTTTCCAACTCTAGTTCATAACATGTACTCTGCCAATTTTAAAGAGTTATGGCAAGAGTGCCACTTAATACCTATGTACAACATAGGCGATAAGTCTGAATGGTGGTAATGTGGGCACTGAGACCCCCATTCATCATGAGATCAGGGATCCCTTGTAGTCAAAGCTATATGAAACAATGGCCACTTCCCTCTATGGGACTGTCAGGAATACCTGAGTGCTGTATTTGTTTTCTCTCAGACAGACCCATATAGATGAACAGAATGTAATGGCTGTGTGTCTGCACACCGATTCTTCATGCAAATAGGGTTACAAGGGATACCCCATTGCATGATTGTAAGTAAACCCACTGACACTTACCAACTATCTTGTGTGAGAGAGTGAAGGGTGTGGTCTGGGAAGACAGGTACATTCCAGCCAGGCACCTAAAGGGTGTATGGTAAAGGTTCACACCAGGGAGGTCAGCTGACTAATCAGGCCCTAATAACAGTCTGAGGGGGGATTCACACGGAGTAACACTGGGCGTGTATCACAACCGTACATGCCGGCGTTACGGCAGACTGCCGAACACTTCCCATTCACTTCAATGGGAGTGCTCGTAACAGCGGCATTTACGAGCGCTCCCATTGAAGTGAATGGGAAGTGTTCGGGAGCCTGCCGTAATGCCGGCGTGTACGGCTGTGATACATGCCCGGCGTTACTCCGTGTGAATGCCCCCTAAGTGTGAAGACTAGCAGTGTGGCACCACACTGACAGAGCTGATCTCTCCATACCAAACCTACAGAGCAGGTACTGTGCCACCCGTTGTTGCCAAGGTGAGAGACTGGTAGCCAGTCTCCTGTATAGTCAGGGAAAAGTGTTCCTATGTGTAAGTCAGTTCTCAGTCGAGAAGCTGTTTGTTTTGGTTATTTGTGCCTTTGCAAAGGCAGTGTATGCACTACAAGTGAATAAAGCCTGAACTTGTGTGCAACCCAGTGTCTGTGTCCCTGATTCCTGCACTGCTACAAGCATCTACCTGAGCGAATCCCCATACTTGCGATAGGTGAAAATTGTAATTTTGGCACCACCCATTTAATCTTGGACTGGAAGCCGTCTTCCATAACTGTACCAGATTTTACGGATTCACATTTCATCATTGATCAGTGCTCATTAGGGGGCAAAAATCAGTCCTGCTAAAGGACACTTAAGTCTGTTCAATGGCTAAATTTTGTGGTCTCTAAGATACAAAAGTGATGTCATTTGATTGACAGTTTAAGGCAAGAAGAGCACCTTAAAGGGGCTCTATCAGCATGATTTTACGGTGCCTGAATAGCCTTTTTAAAGGCTACTCACGCAAAATCATGCTGGTAGAGCCCCTTTAAATCATCACATTGTGTTCTGTTTCTGAGAAACAATATTGCTTTATAACTTAACCAAAAGTAATTTTTTTTGGCATGGAACATTTTTTTTTAAATCAATATAGGTCTAAATTTTCTGAACCAAGCTCAGTTTTTCCAATACAGAGCTTCATAGTACAGTTAAAGAGCTAAAGTACCACTTTCAGGCTAAGGCCCCATGTTGTGGAAACGCTGCTTATTTTGTTGTGTTTTTTTTTAGCCAAATCCTACACTGGCTACAAAAGGAATGGGAAATATAAAGGAAGCTATACCACTACCTTCTGCTCAATCCACTCCTGACCTTAGCTAAAAAAAAAAAAACGCAAGAGAATCTGCAACAAAAAAGCTGCTTTTCCACAATATGGGGCCTCAGCCTCAGTAAATGGCCATTTACACAGTAAGCTCGTGTAAGCGGCCCCAAGAAAATGTCCGCGGGCATGCACAGTCGGCTCTGCCTGAAGCCCGATGGAAGAGCAGACTGCGCACGCCTAGAAGTTTAAAACCCAGTATGAAAGAAGACATGAAGAAAGGCGTTCCAGATGAAAATAGAGGCATTGCTAGAGATTTCTCTCGCACCATTGGAGACACCACCAGAGCTGTTTGACCGCTGGGGCCCGCCCCCAGTGCTGCGAAAGAACTCATTTGTATACAGAAGAAAACCGCGATTTCTACCAAATGGAGGCGTGGAGAAGACATCTAAAAGTAGGAGAAAAATAGACTTTCTTCAGGCTATTCCTACGTGTTAGGGGAAAAAAAATGGGATTCTAAGGATTGGATCCCTTTAACAGACCGAGAGATATTGTAAACTATAGTAAAATAAATGAATAAAATGCATCTTTTATTTCATGTATGTGAAAAGCAGGCGTGTAAATAAGCCCTTATTCTTCCAAAACTGTATCCTAGGACTTTGCTTTACATTGAGCTTATTAATAACATGGTATGCAATAGGCGCCCTCTAGTGGTGTGTCTTTTGATGAAGCAATAAGTGTAATTAAAATGAGCTCAACGTTTTACAAACTAGTAAATGACACTAAAAAGCTTTATATACTAACAACTAGCCACAGCATTCTCAGAACCCCTGACCTATGATCTTGGTATAGCCGTCCTCTTGTCACCAACAGATGAACTATACTAGTGTCACATACAGTCAATTGACTTAAAAATGTATTTGGATCAACCAGAATAAACGATTTTAACAAGAGCCATATTTAATAATAGATAAAGCAGAAACAGTGATACCCATCTTGTCATCACTAGGGACGGGAGGAGACAGGAAGTATTGAAAACACATAATAAATATGTTGCATGGCATGTAGGCCAGTTTTATAGCAAGAATTAAGCAAGAATACTAGTGCATTCAGTTTAGTAAATCTCCCAAAAATATTATACAGTAGTACCAGGTTTTCAAGCAGAGCAGCCACTGCGAACCTGCCTACACCAACTTGTTCATAGAGATTAAGTATCGCTGGCTTAATAGGTGATTACTAAAAATACAATCCTTTAAATATGGGGTAACTTGCAGATCTGTGGTGGTCGATCATGACAATTGGGGTGTTTTGCACATCAGTTTGAATGGAGTAACTAAATGTGCATTGGAAGTACTGTACTTTGTCTATCTATGGCAGTTCCCATTGTTGAGGGCTCAAAACCCCCGAGATATGTTGTCGTAGGCCTAATTAAGAGTTGGAATATATCGAGCTCGGGAAACAGAAAGTCAGACACCTGGGTATCTTGAATAGAATGTTTCACTTTATTGTTCAGCAGCGCAGGATTATAAAGGAAGCATATTTGCATAAAGGTCACATGACCCGACATCTAAATATGGTCTCATGGATCCGGTAACACGTAGCATATATTTTCACATATATATAATCTTCAACTCAACATCTGTCAACTTATGTGACAGTTAGCAGAACATCCTTGATAAACACAAAATGTTACATATACCACAGTACTGAGCATCAACGGTCACGTACACCACAACACCTCATATCTACAGTTTTTAGAATGATAACAGATTACGTCTAACCAATGAAATCGTCCAAGCCTGAGGGAGCCTCTGCTTGGGATAACTCATCCTTAATAATACTGGATAGGCCCTTACGAAAAAGAGGAAGCTGTGCCTTACTGTTCCAGGTTGTATCCACAGCCCATCTTTGGAATTCCACAGCATAGTCAGTAACAGAGCGCCTGCCCTGACGTAAAGTTAGAATGGCAGCTTCAGCTGTAGCATATCGATTAGGGTCATCAAACATTAGATTCATAGCGGTAAGGAAATCGTCCAATTTGTCCAAGATGGGATCTTCAGTCTCAATGAAAGGGTTGGCCCAAGCTATGGCTTTATGAGTCAGGAGCATGATAATACCCAGCACTTTGGAACGATCGGTTGGAAACTGGCTAGCATGGGCATTAAAATATAAATGGCATTGGTTTATGAAGCCACGGTACTTGTCACGTTCACCGCCGAATCTAAAAGGTGGTAACTTAGGAATGGGAGTGGGAGTGGGAACTGGTGCCTGCGCCTCCAATTGTGCGGTGCGGTTACGTAGTTCCTGAATTGCTTGCCCAAACACCTGGGTATTATGGTTAGATTGTCCCTCCATTGCATCAATCTTTGCTTTTAAAGCCTGCATCTCAATTTGCATAGAGGTAGTCAGATTGTATAGTTTCTTGAAACGTACCTCCAAACTCTCTGAACCAGCGGTCTCCGTCATCATGGCCTGAGTATTCTGTCACAATACCCTTACTAGTAGTCTAGAGACCAAATGGCTGGAAACAGGGAGTATAACAATATCAATGCACAGATAGACTTACAGTCCGTTCAATGGAAGGTAGGGAGGCTTGGCCGGAAGCAGCGGTCCTATTATTAGTAGGAGGGCTTGCTGGAGGCAGTGGTTCCACGGCTCCTATGGATCAGGTGGATAGCAAGGTCTTTTAATAGAAGGAGGACTTGCTGGGGCCAGTAGTTTCACGGCTCCTATGGACCAGGTGGATGGCAAGTCTTTGGTAGCAGGAGGACTTGCTGGGGATAGCAGTTAGAGGTAGCAACCAATTTGGCAGGTGAATAACCAACTTGGAACAGTCAGTCAGAGCTTGAGGAACTGGGTAGAAGACAGACTTCTGGAACCAATACTCAGGCAACAGGGTAATCACAACACACATGTTAAATAATCAAGAATCAGGAAACCAGGGTAAGTCACAGGCAGGAAACACAAAAAACTCCATCTTGACTGCTGGCAAAAAAAGAGTTCAACAAAACAAGATCCTGACACTGAGGTCCTCCGGGCCAGCCTCCAAAATCGGTCGGTGAGTGGATCAGTACACTATCGGCTGCACATCAAACGATTATCGGTGCCCCACATTTGGGCTGCCAATTTCTGTTGAGGGCTCAAAACCCCCGAGATATGTTGCCGTAGGCCTAATTAAGAGTTGGAATATATCGAGCTCGGGAAACAGACAGACACCTGGGTATCTTGAATAGAATATTTCACTTTATTGTTCAGCAGCGCAGGATTATAAAGGAAGCATATTTGCATAAAGGTCACATGATCCGACATCTAAATATGGTCTCATGGATCCGGTAACGTACCATATATTTTCACATACATACATATATATATTATATATATATATATATATATATATATATATATATATATATATATATTCAACTCAACATCTGTCAACTTATGTGACAGTTAGCAGAACATCCTTGATAAGCACAAAATGTTACATATACCAGAGTACTGAGCATCAACGGTCACGTACACCACAACACCTCGTATCTTCAGTTTTTAGAATGATAACAGATTACGTCTAACCACTGGCATGCAGCTATCTATAGATCAGCAGAATGAGTCTAACTGCTAGCGTGCAGTCTGAGACTTGTGGTTTTGCTGTCCAACTGACTTTTACTATATTGTCTTTTAATGAAAGAGCAAGCTTATTTTAACCCTTACATCGTGGAAATGAATGGAATACTAGTGCACATTTCCAAGCTACCACCAATTTCCAAGCTTTCCAATTAAAATAACAGGTCACCCAAGGCAACCCTACACTTTCAGCAAGTCCCAACTTAGGACCTAAAGTTAAACATATATACACACATGTGCCTTCAAAATGTATCAGTGTGGTGATGGTTTTTGTATGGTTTTCTGACATAAAAATGTTGGTGATGAGAAAATCAGTATGACTTCATGGGGATAGCTAGATCCCTCAGGCTGGGGCCCCATGTTGCAAAATGCAGCCTTTACAGTACCTGAAAAGTGGGTGGAATTCTGGCTAATCCCATCCACACATTGCAGAAAAAAATTGTAGTGAAAAATCTGCGTTTAACAAAAACATCCTCTTTTTGAAAATCGCAGAATGTCAATTACACCTGCTGGAGTTTTCCATAAAACCCCGATTTTATAATCTGCCACATGGACTCTCAATAAAATCATTGGTAAGCAGATTTCACAGGATTTTGGGGTGAGATATGCATAGAATCCACATGTAAAATACTCTGTGTGGACAAAGCCTTATTTAATTACACCCGCAGTTTTTCTCTGGCCATGAATTCATCATTCTACCTTGTAATATCATAGTCCTAGCAAAGGTCCAGTAATTGTATGGACATAAGTAAACTATAAAAGGAGTTGTCTTACACTACATATTGAAAATCACTTTTTGTATTTGCGCTGTATAAAAATGAAATAAATTACACTGGGATATTTTGCTGAAGTTAAAAAGCAAATGAACATACAAATGGAAAACTCTTTCCATAGCTCAGGATAATCTGTAAAATGTTGTGCTACAAGAACAGTCCATTGTGAATAGAAAGCCTGGCAGCCTGAACAAAAGAATTGTCTGCAGACAGAACTAAGTCAACATGACCTGATGTCCTAAACTAGAATTAGTTGGTTATATACCAGAGAATGGTAGTGCTGGAATGACTTATCAATATTTTAGAAGCAAGAGTGTAATGTTTATTGTGGGATTCTGCTCCAAGGGGACATTTGTAATCATGCAAATGATAACTTCCTTAAATACGTCCAAATTTTTTCATTTTTGCCTATTAGTAATTTAGTAGTTGGAACTTTAGTACTGGTAACTATCTCACATAGAGCCGCTTCTTTGCAGAACAGTCTCTATTCAGGACCTCTGTTGATTCACATGATTGGTAGTCTAACTCACCAATTCATACATGCTCTTTGGATAAAACAGAAAGCCAATTTCTCTATGCAGGTTGATGTGAGTCTCTAAGGTGCAGGTAGAAACAGCTGTCCTGTCCACTGAAAGAGCATATATGAATCAGTGATCTTATGACTTAAACAGGACCTTTTATCACCTCTGCCAAGTCCAGCTTTTTGCATCACTTAATAGGTGCTGTGCCACTGTTTTCAAAACAGTTGGAATTTTTTTCTGCAGTCCCCACCATTCCTGAGCAATAAGTGCCATTATTTTTTGTGCCTCATATGCTATTTAGGTTCTGTCAAGTGGGTGGTGTTAGGCAGGAGCAGACAAAGGGGTGTGACACTGATATTGTCCATCTCTGATTGGTGCCCTGAATCAAACCCCTTCTATGCTCCTGTCTGACACTGTACTCCTGGCACTATAGAGCCCAAGTAGCATATGAGGCACCAAAACTAACAGCATTGATCACTCAGGAATGATGGGGGCTAGTGAAAAAAATTCCAACTGTGCTGAAATTAGTGGAGCGGCATCTAAAAACAGATGCTAAACAGTGTTGGTGGAGGTAGTGAAATGTATTCTTTAAAATAGATCACTGCACAGAGTATACATAGCATCCTGCATAGAAAAAGTAATTGGGTCACACGTAAGAATCCCCTCTTCATGGGTCTTACAAGATTCTAAATAACACATGAGGAGTTAATGAATCATAGAAAAGAGATGGGGCTTTTCCTGTCCTTGTTGATTATGGGTTTAGTGACCAGTATCCACAGTGGGACTCACTTTGATCTTTAATATTCAGCCTTTTGCTATATGTATGCTCCTGGGTTGTCCTATATACTGCATTTAACAAGCCTTTTAGCCAAGCAAAACAGATGCACATTAGCAGATATAAAAGATTATTAGTCCAATTTTTTATTATGCACAAATTGTGCAGATAATAAAACTCAAAGTCCTGTACTTCTAACCAGACATTGTGGACTCAGCTCAAACATGCCATCCTTCTCCTCCCGACCAACCCACTACACTGCTCTCTGGCAGCTATAATTACATTAATGGAAGCACACACTTGGGGCACCAGGTGTCATGACCTTATTATTTGTGTATGTTGGTGTGTGTGTCGGTTGGGGATTTGATCCGGGCTCCTGTGTTCTGCTGGGGGTTTCTTTGCCACTGGACCATCGGTTTTGGTATTTGGTGTCAGTCCTCTGAGCATACTTGAGGTTCCAGGAATCGAACCTCAGGTGTTAATTATTGCCATCAACCTATGGGAGGATTCTGGGGCCTTTTTAAGGAAGAGGGCAGCTCCGCTAGTTGCCGGGTTTTGTGGTCCCAACCTAAAATTTGTGGCCCTAGGAGGAGTGTTTTGCTTGTGCTGCAACTGTCTAAGAAGGAGTTTGAGTGTTGTTTGTGTGTGAGTTTGGTTTGTCCCTCCGCACTTCTACTCTGCCCTGTCCTTCACTTCTGTTTGCTTGGCACTATCTGGTTGTTTGAGGTGGGTTCCAGTTTATTTTGCCCCAGTCCTGTGTTTACCCTTTCCTCACCTCTCCACTGTCCCTCTCCTCATTTTCTTGTTTTGTATTGTGTTGTGCTGCGTGTCCGTTGTCCAGCACATCCCATCCTGTTTGTTGTCTGCAGCTGCACCTTGATTTCTGTAGGGGTGAACTCCTTAGAATCCCCAGTCCCTAGCTCTCCTGTAGCTCTTGTCCTGTCTGTCGGCTAGGTCTTCGTGCTAGAGAGCCAGGAGTTGTCAGGGCCAAGGCTAGCTTGGGGGCAGCTGACCACCACCCGTAGGCAGGGCCTAGCTAGCCACCGTAGTGTCAGGGATAGTCTCCTTCCCCTGTTTCCTTAGCGGTGCAGTCTGCAGTCCGGAAGCTGGGTCTGGACTTAGACACGAATGTGACACCAGGTTCAGATACATTACACAAGAAATGGAATATGAGAGTAACCTTCTAATACAGGACATTAAGTCACTCTTAAATCCTAGACCCAAATGTGCACTAGTATTCCACTCTTAAATCCTAGAGACAAACTATGTTTTTTTATTTTCTGTAAGCATAATCCAGTCTAGGAGGTAACAGTTTTGGGACATAGCATAAATGGAGTAAAAGGTGAATTACAATTCTATGAAGTGGCATCCGTAATTCACCTATGATGGTGGCCCCGTATGGTTATGTATGCGGTTTCTCTTCTACATTCCATGCTTATAGCTACTTGGAGAACAATGTGCTACTTTCTGAGAGTTTTTAACAGAAAACAAAAACTAAGTTTATCAAGCATATGGCTGCACTATCTATTTACATCTGTTATCTGTTTATGAAACCCAAGCATGAAATAAATGAAGTTACTGCAGCTTAACTTTTCCATCAACACATCACTGCAGACTGTCTGTGTTCATTGTCCCACTGAAGGTTAGAAAATAAAAGATGCAATGTGACTGGTGTGACTGATGCTGCAGACAAGTGGCTCAGTCCTTGCCAGTCAGGACCTCTTATACACTACGGCCATAAATATCATGTAATAACCCATGCTCAGGTCCAAATGGATTTTTAAAAAAAGTATTGATCATAGGATACTGAAAAATAATGGACATGTGTTTGTATCACACTAATATTACTTTAAGCATTAGGGTGGAAAATGTGGTGCCAGCAGATGTTAGATTGCCCAATTGATCCTTTTCCAACATATAAAGCCAATTATTTGTACATATGTTTGCTGAATACTGGCTTTATTTCAGCATTTCGCAACACAAACTATATTTGATGGCTAAAGCAAATTGCTTCACTAGTGATTACATAATATACCCATTATCAAATCACAGTAATTCTTCATCAAGTACAGTTTAACAATTAGAACACAGTATATAGCATTTCAAGGTTGATGATGCCCATCTGAGGAGTGGGCTATGGGCTTGTTAGTTATACAATATAACATCCATTTCTTTACCCAACTGATGATACTCAGTCATATACTGTATCAGCTTAAATATAAATATCTCCTTCTGTTAGTAGACCATACAACACAAGAACTAGGGGTATATTCATATACATTGATTTTGCCTTAGTTTTTGGTAAAAATTCTCAGCTATTTTTCGAAACCATTTTTAGGAGCAGTGAGATTATATATATATATATATATATATATATATATATATATACACTGTATATATATATACTGTATATATATGCGTGTGTGTATGTGGCATTTTAAAAGAACATTGAATAGCTATATTGGGTGGTGTTCGGCAGGAACATTAGGTCAAGTCAAATCGAGGGCTAGATTATCGTTTCAGTCCATACTATGGTAACATGAATTCAGCTGTTTTCAGCATTGATATAGTATATATACGCAGATCGTTCGAGAAATAGAACCAGCGTAGCCCCGTTAGGAAAGGTAAAACTCTTCTTTATTTAATCCATGAAAAAATGTAATGCACGCATGTGAAAATATAGAAACTGCGCCAGACTGACGCGTTTCGGATAATGGTATCCTTTCTCAAAGTCTGGTCTGAGAAAAGAGACTCACACAATCTCCTATGTAGGGCCACAATCTCAACGTCATAATTGACAAGTGATTACAGGTGTCCGGTCTTATAACGGCTCTACACAAGGAACAATACATCATGAATACAAAACAAACACATAAAAACAAAGTTTATAGTAACAAAATTGCACAGATAAAAGCATGATAAAAAACTTAAAGTGAAGGAATAACAAGGATAGTCTATGTTCTGTTAGTCTTCTTACCTGTCAAAGGAAATGACTCGGCAAGACGTACTGGCTGGCTCAAATAAGCTGCTGCCAGTACTATCCTATAATTTTCTATCCTAATTTGCCCACACTAAAGATGAACATTGCAGACGTAAATGACCAAACTGCGCGTGCGCAGAAAACCGAAACATACGCTCATATACCAAATGGTTGTGTGCCAATACTAACACTCCAAATCTCCATACAAGTTTGCCCTCACTAAAGATGAACATCACAGACATAGATGACTTAATTGCGCATGCGTAAAATACACTGGAGCGTGCATTCAAAACTTGGTGGCTATAATACAAAATGTATCACACGTAACTCTTTACTAACCATAGACCAGCCTCAAAATGCTAGGTAAGTATTAAAACTGCCATGAAGAGAAAATATGCTAACCTATAGAAATTGATAAAAGCTATTGTATCTATAAATGTTTGAATGCAAATCTACTCTAATTATGAGCTAATGTTCTTCACTAAGAGCCAATGCCTATACTGACAAGATGGAAAACTATATAGACTTGGGAGAAGAAAACTCCAATATTAGACAAAAATCAGACATGATAGATATATGAAACGTCATTGCGTTGATTCATTCCATCTGGAAATCGTGTACCTATTTTCAAGATCCAGAAAACTTCACGTATCCTCACCAATCTTTCCCAGTCACCCCCCATAACAGGGCGTTTAACCCTTTCTATTCCTTTAAATGTAAACGGATGGACATGCCCATTGTGTTTATGATCAAAATGTCTCGAGACCCCCGTGCTCCTGAAATTATCATCCCTACCTATACTTGAGATGTGCTCTGCTATACGCACCTTTAAGGCTCTAATAGTACTACCTATATAATGTACCCTACAGTCCGTGCAGGTGATTAAATAAATCACATGATCACTACTACAGTCTATATGATCCCTGATAGTGAACTGTGTAGTACCATCTGTAGTCCTGAAGAAAGTAGAAATGTCAGCAAACCTTTATCTTCTCCCAAGTCTATATAGTTTTCCATCTTGTCAGTATAGGCATTGGCCCTTAGTGAAGAACATTAGCTCATAATTAGAGTAGATTTGCATTCAAACATTTATAGATACAATAGCTTTTATCAATTTCTATAGGTTAGCATATTTTCTCTTCATGGCAGTTTTAATACTTACCTAGCATTTTGAGGCTGGTCTATGGTTAGTAAAGAGTTACGTGTGATACATTTTGTATTATAGCCACCAAGTTTTGAATGCACGCTCCAGTGTATTTTACGCATGCGCAATTAAGTCATCTATGTCTGTGATGTTCATCTTTAGTGAGGGCAAACTTGTATGGAGATTTGGAGTGTTAGTATTGGCACACAACCATTTGGTATATGAGCGTATGTTTCGGTTTTCTGCGCACGCGCAGTTTGGTCATTTACGTCTGCAATGTTCATCTTTAGTGAGGGCAAATTAGGATAGAAAATTATAGGATAGTACTGGCAGCAGCTTATTTGACTCGTCTTGCCGAGTCATTTCCTTTGACAGGTAAGAAGACTAACAGAACATAGACTATCCTTGTTATTCCTTCACTTTAAGTTTTTTATCATGCTTTTATCTGTGCAATTTTGTTACTATAAACTTTGTTTTGTGTTTTTATGTGTTTGTTTTGTATTCATGATGTATTGTTCCTTGTGTAGAGCCGTTATAAGACCGGACACCTGTAATCACTTGTCAATTATGACGTTGAGATTGTGGCCCTACATAGGAGATTGTGTGAGTCTCTTTTCTCAGACCAGACTTTGAGAAAGGATACCATTATCCGAAACGCGTCAGTCTGGCGCAGTTTCTATATTTTCACATGCGTGCATTACATTTTTTCATGGATTAAATAAAGAAGAGTTTTACCTTTCCTAACGGGGCTACGCTGGTTCTATTTCTCGAACGATCTGCATACTTACAGCTCCAAGCCGAAGGAGTCAGTTCCGTGCGATACCCGGCATTTCAAGGAAAGTTAAGTGGAATGGTCATCATTTTGATCTGAATTTGGTTATTGCTGTTGGTGGCTGAATATTTTTTTCCCTGTTCCCTACCCCAAAGAGATTAATAGTATATATACTCATATGCGTGTATTGTTTGAGCTGACTGGGAGTAGCATTTGTATACATACTTTCCTGACCAGTCTAGAGCCCACATGGCACCGCATCCTAGTAATAAAAAATAAGCCCTCAAACAGCCCAGTCACCAATAAAACAAAATGTTATGCCTCACAGAAGATGGCAAATCAAAAACAATAGATTTTTTTTTCTCTAAAAATTAAAAAACTAATAAAAACTATTAAATTATAAATTAGGCAGCACCAAAATCGTTCAGTTAACATCTTACTGTGCCAGAATTTATGCTTTTTTTTTTTTTAAAAAAAAATCCCCTCCAGAAAGATTTTTTTAAATATACCGTAGTCAATAAGTTATACACACCTCAAAATGGCGTAGTTAAAAAGTGCATCTTATCTGGCCATCATATGGCTACATCAATGGAAAAATAAGCAAAAATATAGCTTGTACAATGTGACAACAAAATTGTCACTTCTGTAGGACAAAACGGTCTGCAGCTGGAAGCAAAATGTTTAAGCTGTGGGAGAGAATACATCAGAGTATATCCTCGGCTTAGAACTTCTAAAACACCAGGATTGACCTCAAAGAATGCCCCCGACCCTAGGAGCTAGAGAGAAGATAGTGAGAAATTTGATGTGCTTAGCTTACATTTTTCCTTTTCACCATCCTCTGTGCATTCCATCTAGGAAAATCAATGTTCATTATGTGCTTAGATATATTAATTTCATTTTCAAAATAGAGTCACTTCCTATGGGTTTCACTTGTACTTTAGGGGGCATTGCAAAAATAACATGGCATGCAAAAAAAAAAAAAAATTAAACCAAATTTTCACCAACTTTCCAATTTTTTTCATTAGTAATTGCAAAAAATATTGACCAAAGCTTACTAGTAATACAAAGTACAATTTGTTGTACTTACTTCTTCTGGCTGCTATTGCCGACAAACCACAGTTGTTACCCACACAGAAATCTGTGTCACTGTTAGGATGGGGTCCCGCAGGTTTTCCTTCCGGCGCACAGTGCCACCTGCGGGTCAATCCTGTCCTCGCCCTCGGCGTCGGCCGGTGAGAGTTGTGGAGTCTAAGTCCAACATTTGGCCTACCGAGCATACTCGGACTTTTTGGAAACACTCTGAGGCTAAGTCTCATTTTCACCCTACTGAGCATGCTCGGACTTTTTGGAAACGCTCTGAAGCTAAGTCTCATTTTCACCCTACTGAGCATGCTCGGACTTTTTGGAGATGCTCTGAGGCGGTCTCATTTTCACCCTTCTGAGCATGCTCAGACTTTTTTGAGACGTTCTGAGGCTAAGTCCCTTTCCACTCATACTGGGCATGCCCAGTGAGATTATGGCCACTGCCCTGTGAGCGGGGACTTGCCTTTAAATGGTGTGAGCCAACGCCCGCCGGGTGCTCACACTTTGACCGTTATGTTTAGACGGAAAGGTTCAGGGATAGGTTCCTGTCAAATCTAGGTTGCCAGTGCAGGTATTCTAGGTTGGGGTACCTGGGCACTGCTGGTGGGGAACTGTAGAACCTATTGCTTCTGTCCAGTACGTTTGTAGCTCCAAAGTTGGTGTGGAGCCCTTTGTATTTCTGTCCAGGGGTGACACTTAACCCCTGGCAGTCTTGGTTGCCGGCAGTTCAAATTGAAGCTGCACAAACGCTGTCACTCAGTGAAATTAACTGGTGAACGTGCATTGGCCCCAGTTCACACTTGAACCGCACGTATATATACAGAACCGTAACAGTCACATGATTGAACAGGACTGAGCCCCTGAGTTGCTCTGCCTCCTTCACTCCCGTGCTCATACATCATTACCTGTATCATAGTTCTGGCTTTACTTTACGATGGCAATGATATATTCGGTCAGCGCCCAGAGTACAGGTAACTAACTCGGAGCAATGGAGAGGAAGAAGAAGGTGGATTGACTTGAGGATTGCTTTTGATCACGTGCCCCGGAGATGGAACCCAGTTATCTATGGTTCATCGACAATAGAACCCCGGGGCAGTAAGAATTGAAACCCTACCTAGAAAGCCTTTTAACCACCTCTTACTCAAGTTAGCCTAGGAAGAATTCATATAGTAGAGACTTGCATGCTTAACAATTCTATTCAGTAGTTCAGTATAATATAACGAAGATGCGTTATCTATAAAAGGTGAGGCATAATATATATATATATATATATATATATATATATATATATATATATATATATTGTATCTAAAAACCCATTTTTAAATATTTTAGTTTTTAGCAGAGTTATACTTTCTTAAATTTATGTTCCAAAGCCTTAGATGGCATTACTGATTCATTCTGAGGACATGTCAAATTCTGATTCCTATCAAGTGCAGTGTTGTGATGGAAATGTGACTGGTGGTTTTGTTCCAAGAAGTCCTGATGACAAAGCTGAAATAAGAATTTATAATGCGGTTTTTAAAATTGCAGCATGTCAATTATACGTATGGAAATGCTGGCAGTTTCCCTATAGGTATAATTGAAGCAGAAAGGAAATCTCTGGACTTTCTGTGAAAAGATCTGTGGGAAAAACCGCGATACGTTGTCTCCGGGGTTTCTCCCACAACACTTATTTGGCACGGCCCGCTACGTGGGACGTTAGTGTAAATTTTCCCTATCTTTTGTACCAACTTCTAACATGTCAGAGTGAAATGTCAAAAGTTTTGATTTATGGGGTGCAGGAGGAAAAATGGGTAAGACAAGCAAAATTGAACAGAGCACAGTTATTGTATTGTTATTTTCGCTTATTTGTAACCAATCATAGGGTTCTTGGCACAGGACCCCCGCTGGTTCAATATTGTTGTGTTGCTCCCATGTACCCTGGCTCTGATATTCCTTGTTTTTTGCCACAAATCTAAATGTTGCATGATGAATGTAAAGTGCAATTTCATGAACTCCTGAGCATTTATCTTAATGATTCTGAAAACCTTTATTTTGGATTTGCACATTGCTTTTCATGTTGCAGATATACAGATACTATTGTGGACCACCAGCTCTCATATTCTCATTGTATCATTACAGAATGTATATTTGTGTATTTTACTTCTTGAAAGATAAATTGGTGTTAAAATATTACTATATTCCATGGAAAACGTGGCAGATATATTATAAGCAGAAAATCTAATACTTGACTTAATGTTGTATTACAATTATTGCTGTCATTATTGTATATTATGTTATTTGGGCAAGCAGCTCACTACAGGGACTCATGAACTCAGGATGAAACTCTCACAACTTTCTTATCAATGCTTCTAAACATTGTAAACACCTGCTTTTTAGTATATTTTACGCATCTGATTTTTCAGATTAAAATGTAATAACATCCTGAAGCACAAAGTCACCCTGAGCTTTGTTTGGAAATAAAACATGCATTTCCTCTAGAGATAACTCAGCTTGATGTTACAAAGAGGATAAGCCACAAAAAAATGACATGAAAGTTATTTCACAACGCTTTAGGGGCTATGGTCAACCTTACTAATTTTATCTTTTTTTTTCCCCTGTTTAAAGTTCATCTTGTACTTCAGGCTAGAGGGACATAGAAAGCTACTGTTCTAGGTAGTAAAATAAAAATGCAATATAACTGACAGTTACCGTACATAAAGTATGTGCTTTATAACATGGAGCAAATTACTCTCAGGTGAGTACATATTAAATTGAAGATTGAACTCAACTTTCTAGTTCCATTACACAATCCCCAAAGCTTCTACATGTCTGGCAAAAGAAAGTATGAAAAATTGACTTTATCCCCTGACCATATAGCAAATCCATGTTTATATTGTGGAATATTTAACCCTAGAACACATGACGTTAAAAATACACATATTAACGTATTGGGGGTCTTTTAGGCTACCATGCAAATAATATAGAAAAACACACTTAAATAAAGTTTATTTCAAAATTGCTAAATAAAATATGAATAGTGGACAAAATTTTAATTATAATTTTTCACGGAAAACACCAAAAAATCTATTTTTTTTTCCAAATTTCACACAAAGATATGAAAACACAAACAAAAAATTCATAACAGTCGTGAAGCCATGTCATTTACCAGGATAAAAAGTAGCCTATGTGTCAATCGAGGTTACAATCTATCTATGTGCCAAATTTCATTCAAATCCGTTCAGCCGTTTTATTTATATTAGTAGGATAGACATAGACCATCTCCTTATCAACCAAAGTCCTCTTTTTTAGCATATTTGAGATATATATATATATATATATATATATATATATATATATATATATATATATACTGTGAGACCAATATGACACTGCTCTGAGCTGTGCTGAGTCTCTAGACTGCAGCAAGTGAGAGCAAAAGGTTTGCAAGGAACACCAAGGGAAAATTGTCTGACATCACAAATATGATTAGCTGGTCAGACGCTTGGAGGAAGAGTGTGCCATTACTGACTAGATGACTAGCTTATCTTATCACAGGTTCTTCAGCAATTAGCTCACAGTGTATACTGTCCTCAGTACTCTATACACCGCTCATTACTGTGTTCAGAAGGACCTGAGATGATGTCATGGCCTTTTCACGCCCTCCAAAAATCAAATGACATCCTCACATGTTATTATCCACACCCTGGCCCCTCCACCAGCATTATTGAGTACAAATAAAGTAACTTGAGACAGAAACACTGATGAGAACGCCGGGGCCAGTGGTTAGCACTGCAGCCTTTCAGCGCTGGGTCCTGGTGTTCAAATCCCACCAAGGGCATAAAACCATCTGCAAGGAGTTTGTATGTTCTCCCCGTGTTTGCATGGATTTCCATTTCATATATCAAAAAGACATACTGATAGGGAAAAATGTACATTGTGAGCTCTATGTGGGGCTCACAATCTACATTTAAAAAAAAAAAAAAACTGATGAGAACATGATAAAAATAGCGGGGGCCTAAAAGGCTCCCAATCCGTACAGATGTAGTTTTCACCAAACAAGCATTACACCAAAATGCCTATGAAAAAAAAATTATATGAACAACTGGATATTATTAACAACGAAATACTTGAGGAGTACCTGGAGTTTCAAAATTCTAAAGTAATTTTGCAGATAATAAAAGGCCCCCAATATGCATTCTAGGGTTAAATATGTACAGAATAAAAATCTATCATAATATGTGCACTATACTTTTATAGGACAGAAATGCTAATTCATTAGAAATGTGTCAAATATTTTTTCTTCTGAATGCATTGCATTGTACCTAGTGACTCTATACATGATACATATGTTACAAATAAGAATATAACATGTTTGTTTTATACACCATGTGGTTAGTTAGGTTTTAATCTCTTAGGTATTTATATAATTTGTATTTATATTTATATTTTAGCATGGTCATGGTTAGATTTTAATGTGTACTATAATTTGACTTAGAAATTATACTATACTATACTATACTATACTATGGATGCTAGGGAGTAGAAGCCAGATTGGATTGCCCCATAGGCAGTGGCATAACTAAAGTCTTGTGGGCCCCGATGCAATCTGTTGTCTGGAGCCCCCTACCACATCCCTACAGCAAATTCTTGATCGTGATGGTTACGGGTGATAAGGAGTTTAATCAACTTTAGTGTGGTTAGGGTAATCTGTGGCTTATGGGCCAGATGGAAGCTGCAATCTCAAAACTGATGCCAGTGCTTATGGGTACCCTAAGACTCCTGGGCCCCTGTGTGACCAGGGCCGCCGATAGGCCAGTATTACTGCTACTGGCTTCAGGGGCCCGGCCAAATTGAAAAATGGGGAGGGGCCGGTTTTGGCCCCCTGGCGCCCGCAGCAGTCATTGTATGTCCGATTTCAACTCAGATCTGCGTCCAGAGGAATTGAACACATACGCGGCTACAGCATGGAGCTGACACAGTTCAGCTCCTTGCTTCGCCGCTGCACGCCGCCTACTGCTGCCGCCGCTGCACGCCGGCTGTGTAGCCGCGATGTGATGACGTCACATTGCGTCTACAACTGTGTGCGAGTGAGAGAGAGAGGCACGCAAACAGCAGCGGGGGAACGAGGAGAAGGTAAGTTTAATGTGTACACTGAGGTGGAACGTGAAACTGGGGGCAGATGAAGGAGAGGACGGCATGACACTGGGGGCAGAGATGGAGGGACATGAATCTGGGGGCAGAGATGTGGGGACATGAATCTGGGGGCAGAGATGGAGGGACATGAATCTGGGGCAGAGATGGAGGGACATGAATCTGGGGGCAGAGATGGAGGGGGGACATGAATCTGGGGGTAGAGATGGGGACATGAAACTGGGCAGAAATGGGGGACATGAATCTGGGGACAGAGATGGAGGGACATGAATCTGGGGGCAAATGAAGGGTGTATATGAAGCTGGGGGAGAGATAGAGGGGGGGACATATAATTTACGGGCGATTGTAGGAGGATTATACTGTGTGCGGGCACATGAAAAATTAATGAGAATGGGCGGAGTTAACATAAAATGGTGTTGGCTCTCTATAGGTGCTTTCACACGTAGCAGATTTTACCTGCAAATAGAGTGTGATTAAGCCTTGTAATGCTACTAAATAAAGATAAATTTAATACATAATTGGTATATCGCAAAATAAAATAGTTTTAAAATGGCGGGGGGGGGGGGAGGGGGGGCAGACATTTAGGCTGTATGGGGCCCCAAAATTCCTGATGGCGGCCCTGTGTGTGACTGCCCCCTCTGCCCCACCTCAAGTTATGCTCCTGGCCACAGGTGAGCAGATGAGTCTCCTAATGGGCCACTAAGCCAGAGTGGGCCGCCAGACCCCAGAGAGGTGCAGAAGTCTCATTGACAGTTACAGGAATCGTTTGATTGTAGTGATTGCCTCAAAAGGTTGTGCAACAAAATATTGAGTTAAGGGAACCATCATTTCTGTCCAAGCCTGTTTCATGAGTTTTATTTTTAAACAAATTCTGTTGAAGTGAAAAGCAATGTCTGATTTTTATTTGTTCATTTTCATAGAATTTTTATTTATTATTTTTGTCAGATTCAAGTTATTTCTGTGACCATTGTGGGTTTTTCTTTAATTAAATGAGGGGTGTCAACAATTTTGTGCACGTGTATGTAGGTCCCATGCTGCCTGAAGTATGCCAAGGTGTTTATACGTAACTCACAGAGCTAAAAGAGCCCTAGCTGAAGGTCAAATTCAGTCACCAAGAGCTTCCAAGACAGTCTGAAACAAGTACTACACATCAAGCTCCTACTGAACAATGTGGGGCTGTACAGTTTTAGGAATAATTGTATGTAGCTGTAGAATGGGCCTCAGAATGAATTTTACTGGTGTGCCCTAGGCAATACTAGGTACAAGCAAGCTCTACAAATGCATACCTCCCAACCGTCCCGATTTCCGCAGGACATTCATGATTTCGGTGACGTGTCCCGTGGTCCTGGTTGGAGGGAGGTATGTCCCAATTTCAACTCAGATCTGCGTCTGGAGGTAGAGATGGGGGACATGAAACTGTGGGCAGAGATGGAGGGGGGACACGAAACTGGGGGCAGATGAAACGTGTATATGAAACTGGGGGAGAGATAGTGGGGGGACATATAATTTACAGGTGATTGTAGGAGGATTATACTGTGTGGGGGCACATGAACAATGAATGAGAACGGGCGGAGTCAACATAAAAGTGTGTGGAGCTAAATTTGCGCACCGCACATTTTGTCCCTCTTTCAGTTCTTCAAAAGTTGGGTGGTATGCAAATATTCTCTATAAAAGTGTGTGGCAGAACTTTACATTCAGATTTTGGGGATAGTTAACTGTAGGTTTGCAGTAAAACATAGTGAAAAAAGTCCACTATCTGTGGACTTCCCAAAGGCTACTTTCATATGATTTTTTTCTGTCTGTAATATGGACTGAATGTTAAAGGGGTTGGCCACTTTCAGACCAATATTGACAAACAAATGTACAATAAAAAGATTTACAATTTCCCAATATATTTTCTGTATCAATTCCTCACAGTTTTCTACATCTCTGCTTGCTGTCAGTCATTCTGTTACTTCTAGAGGATAAAACTCTGACCATGGTCATGTGATTTACGGTCCATGGTCATGTGATGAGGACACAGGTGCACAGCTGATTACCAGGCAGATGTCTGATTACTGGGCTGTGACTATAACGAGCAGCACCTGTGTGCTCATCACATGACCATGGACAGAATGACAGCAAGCCAAAATCTATAAAACCATGAGGAATTGATACAGAAAGTATATTGGAAAATTGTATATCTTTTTATTGTACATTTGTTTGTCAATATTGGTCTGAAAGTGGCCAACTTTAAAAACATGGCATTTAGTATTTTCAGTTGTTATCAGTAATATAAATATAAAACGAATCAAATACTGATGAAATATCTTCACAGTATCTACATTGTGGATTGATATTATGGAGGTACCAGTAACATAAGAGCACCCATAGCAGCTGCCACAGGGCCCAAAAACTTTTTTTTTTTTTTTTTTTAATAGGCTATTACCTGATTCCCCTTCTGCCCTCCAGGGGACCTCATGCGTCTCATATCACATCACTGGGGCTGGAGAGCAAAGAGGAAGTGGAGGCAGCCATGAACAAGAGCAGAGATTGTTAAGTAAGGCCATGGGCTCGCAGCAAGAGTAATTGTTGAATGAACCTCAACAAATACTGCTATTATACTCTGGGGTCTCTGGCTGGAGAGGTAAGTAACAGTGTTTTTTTACGTTTGTCACCTCTCCTGGGCCTCCGATCATTATACTGCTATTATCAGGTACATATTATTCGTGCCACTAATATTGTTGGAGTGCTGGACCTGGAGACAAATACAAGTAACTCATTGTTAGGGGAGTAAGAGCTCAGTTGCACCTTTATTTAAAAAAAAAAAAAAAAAAAAAGACCCTTCTGTCATTCGAGCCAGAAAACCCTTTAGTTAGTCAACCAAAAAGTGCAATGTTGTGAAATATAATGCAAATCCTAAACTATTTGTAGACTAATATACAAAGCTGCATCAACCATTTTAATAGAATACATGAAGTAAGTTGCTGAATTGAAAATGCTCAAATAAGGCAATATCCAAAATGCATCTCTTAAGTGATCATGATGAGAAAGGAAATACTACTAAATGTTGCCACCTAGTGGTCGCACTGTAAGACTCCTCCTAGAAATGACTGCAGTGAAATGTACGTTTATTGAAAAAACATTTATAAGGGTGAAAACTGTTGGCAAGTGGTACAGGTAAAGGTTTTTATATACACCAGTGGATTTTCAGTTACTCTCTACATTAGGTCATGGATTTGAAATGTACGCCTTGAGGATAATGATATATATGGGTGTCCTTGCACGATATGACCTGGCTACATATGTCATACACTAATTGCTGGGCTGCAATAGGAATAGTACAGATGCATTCTGAAATAAAGTTTCCTGCAACTGTTCTGCCGCACCACGAGCACGACAGAGAAAAGAAGGGACATTGTGATAATCGTCTTCCCACACACTTGGATGATGAGACACTAGGGAATCTGAATTCCTTGCAGCCTCTCTAGATTACATTACTAGCTTCCTTAGTAAAGGAGTTTTGGGTAAGACTGGGGTCACATATTCCAGATGCATTGTAGGTGAGGTGAGCATGTGACGCATCTTCACCACAGGCAAAAGAATTAACTTAGCTAAAGTATACCTAAACTATCAAACAACTTTTGATTTTCGGAAAAAAAAAAAATTTTTTTGCATTAATAATAATTTTTCTAATATATTTTATTAATAGATTTCTGCTTTATTCCATTAAATACTGTGCTAAATTTCACTTTTTCTGTTCTTGTTATCAGCATCAGAAACCACTACTACTGTGTGAGTACAGGAGTAATGTAATATAACAGACTGAGACTAGAAGTTGGGGGGGGGGGTCACTTCATAAACAGGAGGTTAAGAAGAGGTCGTCTGAAAAGCAAGCCGAGGTCATACACAGAACAGGAGGTAGCCAGAAGGTACAGGAATCAGGAACAGGAGGCAAGAAAATTGCAGGGGCAGCTGAAACAAGTAAAACCGAATAACCAGCGGCGAGCCGGAGCCAGAGCTAGGCCTACATAGCCTCTGGCCCGCCGCTGGCCCCCCGACCCCAGAAATGCTGGTCCCAACACTAGAGGGAGACCGGAACCCCCGCAGATACAAGCAGAGGTTCCAGCACTCCTCCAGAAGGGACCGGAAGCACAATTTCGACGCTGGATATGGAGTGGGACAGCAGCCTCCGTGTGGTACAGCGGAGGCTCCAGCCCGACTTAACAAAACCAGTTTGCTGCAAATTTTCTGTCCCTGTCTTTGACTGGTTTAGTCCGTACCCTTACAGCTACTGAGCTACCTCCCCCACAATGTGTAAAAGTGAGTGTCAGCACAGTATATGGTTAAACTCAGAGTTTGTATCCACTGCTTACCATCCATTTTACTATAGACATACATGTCATTTTCACTTTGACATACTGTATTTAAGGCTCACATAAAATCCTATGATTTTCTCAGAAATCGAAAGTGCGCCTGATAATCCGGTGCAATTCTTCACTCGGGTTTTTAGAGTATTGGTCACCCACAAATGGATTGATCATTACAGCCACCGTAGTCAGGAGTCTCACTGATTGCAGTGATATGTACAGCTCTGTGCGCAGGAGCCCCGCAGAATGTCTGTGTTTCAGCATTAATACCCACTACCTCAAAAATGCCTCCTGTTAAGAGAAATGCTTATGATGCAGATTTAAAACTTAAAGCTATAAGTCATGCAGTAGAGCATGGAAATAGAGCAGCTGCAAGAGAATTCAACGTTACTGAATCTATGGTGCGTAAGTGGAGGAAACATGAAGATGCCCCACCAAGTACATGTGTTGATTTGCAGTTACAACTGAACAAATTGAGAGTTATTGTGAAAAAGTTGAATAAAGTTTGACTTAAAGGGGTATTCCCACCTCACATACTCATCAGTCTTTACTGCTGTAAAATCTTCTTTCTTCCTGGTTTCTTGCATCATTTGGTGTGCGGGGTTTCACATGCAACCTGCCGTTTAGCTCCGCCAACGCACATTGGACTATGAAGTACAGGCAGCAGCAACTCCATTCTGTGTTACATACAGAGGCTGTCTGTCTCTGCCATAATGAACACAACTGAATTAGCTAGCCTGATAACTGGAAGAACAGAGGAAATGAATGCAGCTCCTCTCCTCCATCTGCTAACAGGAAGCTAGGTCACGTGGTGTAGACACAGGAATAGCTAGATACACAGGCTCGCTCCCTGCACTTAGCCCCTCCTCCCTCCCCCCTGAGAGCAGCAGATACATCACTTGACTCATGAGCAGCTAAGTCAGGGCTGTGGCCACAAAGAATTGAATAAAGTAAGATAGTGGACAAACAAAGCAGTTTTGCTGAAGCAGTGTATTTAGGAAAAGGCTTACATTCATATTAACAAGCAGTATAGATAGGATCCTTGTGATGGGACAACCCCTTTAAGGTCTGAGCTTTTTTTAATTAAAGTGCTGTGCCTTATAATCCAGTGTACCTTATATATGAAACTAGATGCCTTAGCAGGTGCTCATTGATAGTGCACCTTATAATCTGGTGCGCCTTATAGTCCGAAAAATATGGTAACTTTGATTGTGTTTGCCTTAGAGAGCTACAAATTGGATATATAGGTTCCTAGTAGCCCTGAGAATGTATTCACTATGTTTTAAGCCAATTTAAGCTGTGGTTTGCATTGGAACTTGGATTGGAACCAAAAAACAAATCTTGGGCCCAAACCCAAAACAAAATGAGTATTGAGAGGATCGCCAACTAACCACACATACTATCTCACCCTTCTCAAAAGTGAAGTTAGCAGTAATAAAAGTCACAAAACTCTATTTTAATAAACTGAACAGTCAGTTGAGGTCATAGCATTTGACCAATATATTAGTAAATTCTATAACTAAACAATAACAAAATATTTATTGTATTACAACCCCTTTAAAATAAAAAATAATTATTATATTTAAAGAGCTGTCATATCTTGGTAAAACATCTCACATTTTAATAAAATGTACTATATCCTATTTTCATGTGGCCTCAGATACTGCTAGCAACAACATAGAAACTCCTATGTTTTAAGAAGTAAAACTTCTATCTATTTTATTAGTAGTAATACTACTAGGAAGATTAGTAATTATGTACTCTCCGTTATCATATTCATTTCAAATTGATATTGCAAAGGCCTAATAAAATTTTTCAGCTGATAATTCAATATTATAAAGAAAAGTCCATTAACATCACAGGTGAGAATATCATAGAATAAATCATTGGCAATATAAAGCCAGCTGTTGTGCTGGAACTGGCTGCCATAAATACCCCATAGTGCGCTCACATTTGAATAATGCTTATCTCTATTCACGTCTCGAGATTGTTCGACTTTCTTTGTTCGGCGTTCTCCTGGGTGCAATCAGCATATTTGTAGAATGTGGCAGCAGAAGTTTTAAACAATCTCATAATTATTTCCAATCTGGAAAAGAGCACGCTTTGTCTTTTTAATGGCAGCAGCATTGCAAGTTTTTTGTTCGGAGCTACAATTTTTTTATTTTATTTTTTTTTTACAAAACCTGAATCAGCATTCTTGTTATATAACAGAATAGCTGTGTGATTGTTTATTTTTACTTTTTTTTTTTTTTTTACTTAGCAAACTTGTATGAAAAATATATTGGTAAAAATTGTTATGAAACAGAATGCCAAGATGGTGGCTTTGTCCTTGGAATGTACAAACAGTTGTCGCTATTTTGTGTTCTCAGCTTGTATTATTGAATCTCAGCCACTCCTATTGTAGATCTTTATCATATTAGGTGTGCCTGGAGAAAACTGCCAGCTTTTCTTTTTCTGGTTTGCCAAAAGTTGCCATTACTCTTTGCCAGAGTCTAGAATTCCCACAAATTCTTTCCAAGGTTGCATGGATCATTGCAGTTATTATGGTCTGGTAATTTTAGCTTTGTGTATGGAGACCAATTTAAACCACATGTTCACTGAAAAGTATATAGTATAGGGAAAAGCTACATAAATTCTAAGTACGGTAGATTTAAAAAAAAAAAATTACAATTTTTTTACATCTTTGTTTTTTGTCAAACAGAATTTTTTTTTCAAGGCAAGAAAATCTCTCCTACTTAATGGGACCGTGTCGCCAAGAAATGACCTATTGTTTATATTAAACACATCTTGTAAGAATTTTAAATGATATTGTTTTTCATGTCATCTATATTTTAAAAAATCTTGCAAAGCCAACTCTTACCAATAAGTCAAAAATAGTATGTGACTTCCTGTTATGAATGCCATCCTTCATAACTCCAGAGTTGGCAGAAAGTGCACCTTATTAGATAAGATAATGCTTTAAAAGTGCCACAGTGGAGAAATTTCAGCATGTTACAGCAGCATAGTAATACAGATACAGGATAATACACAGTAATATATTACAGACATAGACACACATATGCTGAGAAGATACACTAGGAGTCCATAGCAGCTAAGGAGCAGAAGAAGAAAGAAGGAAGACTTCATAATCATAATCATTAGTTTTCTCTACGGAGTGATCTTTGCTTGGTCTGATGTAGATTATACAGCCTGATCGTGGTTGGAAGGAAAGGCTTGCAATAGTGCTCCTTCTCACACTTGGGGTGAAGCAGATGGTCACTTACAGTGCTGTCAAGTGCCATCAAGATCTCATACATGGGGTGGGATTTATTATCCCGCATGGAGCTCACCACAAACAGTATCCTTCTGTCACCCTCCACCTGTACTGGGTCCAGGGGGCTCCCCAGAACAGAGCTGGCCCTTCTGATCAGCCTGTCGAGTCTATTTCTGCAAAGTTGAAGAATCCAGCATCCACGTTAAAAAAATTGTAATGCTTTATTAGGTCCAAATTTTAAAACGCATAACAGTCCATTAGACCAGAGGTGATCCCCACCCCAACACACCGAGAAACAAAGCTGACGTCGACTGACGCGTTTCAGCACGTACATGCCTTAGTCATAGTCTGAACGTCTACTACTCCCACCCATATTAAATAATGCCCACCGCAGGTGAACAGAATAACATTAATTACACAGACGTAACATGAATAAAATATCAAAACAAGGAGGATCTTATATCTGAGAAAAATACCCTACAAATAGTAACAAACATACATACATACATACATATATATCAGGCGACAGATGTGATATAATATAATATGATCACAATACTATTATCCCACACTATGCACAAAGCAAAAATTGTCTCACCGTGGGAAATTGGAAGCGCATGTTGTAAATGATAAGGAGAAGAAGGTAAGATTCACTTACTCCCTGGTGGATCCGTAAGATGTAAGATCCCACCCTGGAACAAACAAACCCACCACTCGCGATTCCTCGCTCATGTGTTATACAGAAGGCTCACAAGAACTACACATCCTCTTTGCCCTTACTAGATATGGTCGACTGAGAATCATGAACCGGAATCACGCATGTGCACCAATATTATCAACAAACTTCCCTGCGCATGCGTCGAAACCTAAGTCAAAGAACGGAATCAACTACGAGAACGACCTGCCAAAAACTTAATCAAGAAAAACCGCAACATAAAACACAGAAGACCAGGTAAGTATATCTCACAAAATCCCAAAAACTCAACATAAGATCACCAATTATGTCCTGGCGGAGCCAGAACAACTAGTAATGGAACCATCCCAAATTATTGGCAAATTATTTTATTCAATGAAGAGAGAAAAGATAATAATGACAATTATTCAAAATTCTAGTTGGACTAATACTGAACCTCAAAAACCAGGAAGCCAACTTCATAAGCCCCGAAGGGGGAGATTTGCAATGTTAAGATGTAAATTGCAGAAAATAGATGGCAAGAATTCAATATATATAAGCTAAATCAGTTCTTTTGTTGAGGCAGACGGTTGCCTGGTGCCCAACTTCAAAATCCATCTGGCCTCAGCTATTCTGAGCAAATGTTCTCCTGTCCGCCATCGAGTACCTATTAAGTCACAATTTTTTTGTGTTTAACGGGGAACACTTCCTCCAGACATGTGGTTCGCCAATGGGGGCGAAATTTTCGCCCTCATTGGCGAACCTGGTCATGGCATTTTGTGAGGAGATTTTTATTTATTGTGATGACAACCCTTATGGGTGCTCGATGGCGTGGTACAGGAGGTATATTGATGATTTGCTTCTGGTGTGGAAGGGACCGGTGGAATCTATACCAAAATTTGTCGATTACATCAATGCCAACTCTTTCAACTTAAAGTTCACGTTTCATCATCATCCGGACACCATCGATTTTTTGGATATCACTTTGCAGGGGGATATTGACCATGGTAGGGTTTTCACCAAATTGTTCCGGAAGCCACAGGCAGGCAATTCTCTTTTATATGCCACTAGTCAACATCCCAAACATACAATCAGATCCCTTCCTGTTGGAGAATTTACCAGAATAAAAAGATCCTGTACAAAACTGGAGGAGTACCAAGATTGCCTAAGGGAATCTAGAAGTAGATTTATGGAGCGGGGTTATCCCCGATGGACATTGGATAGGGCGGCGGCCATAGTATCAAAAAAAGATAGAAAAAACTTATTGACACAATCTAGCAACAATAGAAATAATAACACTGGAATTGAGGCAAAATCAAATATTTATTTTTCTACTAGGTTTAATAACAATTATAAGGAGATTACCAATATCATTAAAAGGAATCTGTCCATCCTTAACCAAGATCCAATTCTCAATACCCTGTTAAAATCAGGTTGCAACTTTGTTGCTAAATGTGGAAAAAGTTTAGGAAATGTGCTGTCTCCTAGTCTTTTTATTGGAGAGCCCTCTGGGGGTGATACCACGTGGTTGAACATGACGGGCTTCTTCAAGTGTGGACAGCGCCGTTGTGGTGCCTGTAGATATGCAAACAAAAGTACAAATTTTTGCAATTCTAATAGGAAGAACACGTTTACAATCAGGACGTTTATGAATTGCTGTACCACCTTTGTTGTATATGTTATCACATGCACTAAATGTGATAAAGACTATGTAGGCAGTACCATCAGGCCTATTAAGGTTAGGATTTCAGAACACATCCATAGCATTAACAGCAAAATTACAAACAAGTCAACAGGTTTATCACAACATTTTTTGCAGGAGCATGGGGGTGATTTGACATCATTTTCCTTCAAAGCTATAGAGCATATCTCCAGGCCGACGCGAGGGGGAGATAGGGAACATTTGCTCAGAATAGCTGAGGCCAGATGGATTTTGAAGTTGGGCAACAGGCAACCGTCTGGCCTCAACAAAAGAACTGATTTAGCTTATATATATTGAATTCTTGCCATCTATTTTCTGCAATTTACATCTTAACATTGCAAATCTCCCCCTTCGGGGCTTATGAAGTTGGCTTCCTGGTTTTTGAGGTTCAGTATTAGTCCAACTAGAATTTTGAATAATTGTCATTATTATCTTTTCTCTCTTCATTGAATAAAATAATTTGCCAATAATTTGGGATGGTCCCATTACTAGTTGTTCTGGCTCCGCCAGGACATAATTGGTGATCTTATGTTGAGTTTTTTGGATTTTGTGAGATATACTTACCTGGTCTTCTGTGTGTTATGTTGCGGTTTTTCTTGATTAAGTTTTTGGCAGGTCGTTCTCGTAGTTGATTCCGTTCTTTGACTTAGGTTTCGACGCATGCGCAGGGAAGTTTGTTGATAATATTGGTGCGTATGCGTGATTCCGGTTCATGATTCTCAGTCGACCATATCTAGTAAGGGCAAAGAGGATGTGCAGTTCTTGTGAGTCTTCTGTATAACACATGAGTGAGGAATCACGAGTGGGGGGTTTGTTTGTTCCAGGGTGGGATCTTACATCTTACAGATCCACCAGGGAGTAAGTGAATCTTACCTTCTTCTCCTTATCATTTACAACATGCGCTTCCAATTTCCCACGGTGAGACAATTTTTGTTTTGTGCATAGTGTGGGATATTAGTATTGCGATCATATTATATTATATCACATCTGTCGCCTGATATATATGTATGTATGTATGTATGTATGTATGTATGTATGTATGTATGTTTGTTACTATTTGTAGGGTATTTTTCTCAGATATAAGATCCTCCTTGTTTTAACCTTGTTTTGATATTTTATTCATGTTACGTCTGTGTAATTAATGTTATTCTGTTCACCTGCGGTGGGCATTATTTAATATGGGTGGGAGTAGTAGACGTTCAGACTATGACTAAGGCACGTATGTGCTGAAACGCGTCAGTCGACGTCATCTTTGTTTCTCGGTGTGTTGGGGTGGGGATCACCTCTGGTCTAATGGACTGTTATGCATTTTAAAATTTGGACCTAATAAAGCATTACAATTTTTTTAACGTGGATGCTGGATTCTTCAACTTTGCATGGACTGCTCCGAGTCGACGGGGATTCAATTTCCGGGCACCCGATACATGTATCTTCTGAACCGTGAGTGTGAATGAGACATACAGATGCGGTTTTGATGTATTTACTATATTGGAACATTTTATCCAGTTTGCAGATTCATTGGGATCATCTAATTCTCAAGCATCTAATGTTGTCACTTCGCATTTAAATCTGTGGATGCATAATCATCGCACTATTGATTATACAATTTGTGAAAAAAAGTTTTTTTTGCTTGGGCTCTGTACTCCTTTTCCCCCCTATCCCTTATCCAGCAAGTCTATTTCTGTCCCTGGTTGATATACTGCTCCCCCAGCAGGTCACACCGAAAAAGAGTTGAAAAAGGCCCTAAGAAGTGGCCCCTGGACTCCGAAGGCCCTCAGTCTCCTGAGCAGATAGAGCCTGCTGTGACCTTTTCTCTGCAGCACATCCAGGTGATCAGCCCAGACTAGTTTATTATTGAGGAGCACACCCAGATACCTATAGGTCCTGACTATCTCAATGCATGTCCCTTGGCTCTCCACCGGGGTCGGAGCACTTCTCCGTTTACTAAAGTCCACCACCATCTCCTTGGTCTTCCCAGCATTTATCCTGAGCTGGTTCTGCTGGCACCATTCACTAAAATCATGGTTTAAGTCTCTGTATTCCCTATCAGTGATAAGGTCTACTATAGCAGAGTTATCGGAGTACTTCTGTAAGTAACAGCTGGATGAGTTGTGCCTAAAGTCAGCAGTGTACAGTGTGAAGAGAAATGGGGCAAGAACTGTACCTTGTGGTGCCCTTGTACTATTAATGACAAGGTTCACATTTCCTCATAAATGACATATGCCATCAGGGTCATGTACTGGATGGGAAATGTATTAGGAAAAAGTTGAAAAAACTGGCATACAAGACAGAATAAATCTGCCCCATTGGTCTGGAGCAGACCCTATTGACTTCTATGGAAGTGTTTTGTAGGCATGTTCTATAACTTCTGCAGTGACCATTGCACAGAGGAGGGGAGTAGATAAGCAGTAAAACCACCTATTGTGTCTGATGGTTTCTGTGTCTTATTGACATATACATATTCATAACTCTGATCAGCAGTGTTGATAAGTGAAGAGGCTTCTGCAAAGAAATCTACTACAGAAAACAGGAAACCATTATTTGGTTTAATGGCCAGAGACAGAACTGCAGAATTTTATAGGAATTTAAAACAAAATATATAGAGATTATTAAAAAAAAAAAAATTAATATGTTTAACATAAAACTTTAAAAAATAGGTCATTTTCTGGCAACATATCCCAGAAAATGAGCTCCGCTCACTAGGGGTTTGTTTGATTTGGAAGTGACAGCATCTCTAAGTGATATTAGATTACTTGCCATTTTCTTGTAAACGCCATTAATTTTGAATATTTAATAGTTTTCTCAAAGTTTTCTGGTATAATGCAAAAATTGCAAAATATAGCAGATTTCTCCTTCTCAGGAAGAGACATCATGTCCTTTGGTCACATATCCACGCTTTAGTCCAGATCCATTCATTTTAATAGGACAGAGATTATAGATCTGAATAAATCGGTTGAATTCTTACTGTGATCTGCCCCCGGATGGCGGTTTCTCTCTGCTTCTCACTCACGCCTCACTCCAGTTTAGGAAGGAGTGGGTGCGAAGGATTTAAGCTCAATAAGTTGGAAAATAAGCTTTTTTTCATATAAAATATATGGCAAAATGCCTTAAATTTGCTAATACTATTGATTTATGCAAAGTTTATTGAAACATTAATGACAATTTAAGTGGTACAAGCATATCATTAAAAGGAAGAAACATATATAATTTAAATAACTGGTTACTAGTTCTAGTTGCAACAAATAGTTAATGAATTTACATATGAAAGCTTAAAACTTCCATCCTTTCCAATTGATTTAATACAGGGGTCAGATGGAAATGATACCAAGCACCAGTTTTGCATATACAGTATTTGTTCTAACAAAAGGCACAGTAAAATCTAATAACGACTTGTAAATCATGTTAACTGAGAGTTAAAGAGGTTGTCGGAATGTCTGGTTGCTGGGGCTTCACTACTAGGGATTCCACTGATCACAAGAATGAAGGTTGTGTGTTCCGTTTACTGTAAATAAAAGTGATCTCTCACGTACGTTGCTGCTCCGGTTGGTGGTCGTTTCAAAGTCTGTAGACTAAGGCTAGCTGCACATCACCGAGTGTGTTAGCCAGATTTACTGGCTTTAACTTCATGCTGGGAGTGGGACTCTTAGCATCCTAGTTATCTTTGATGGTAAGAGTGCCTACCTTACAGCAACATTACTGTCCTGTACCAATTATAATATGGGACAGTATGTAACTGAGAAGCAGGGACTCCTAACATCATGTTTTTCACAAAGTCTTATTGCTTCTATTATACACATACAGAAACGCGTTTCCAAAGGTATAATTGGCATGCTGTGATTTGCAAAAACACTTGTGTTTTCGCAACGTGGGGCTCTGGCCTCAAAAGACAATACAATCGAACGATATTCAAGAGGTCAGCTTAATGTGCCATTGTTGAATTTCTGATATAATCTTTGCTCATTCACAGAACTGGCCAGCTTTCTTCTATTCTATATATATATTTTTCTTTTTGCTATTATGTTGTGCACAGTAACTGGAAATAGGTAAAATACATTTATTTTTATTACAAGAGGCATCAGCTTTGACTTGACTTGACCCTTATGCACCCTTGGTTTATATTAACCAGAGATGAATTTGTTCTTGAATAAAATTCCTGTTGTCTTTTTCTTGCTTTCCAAGTGCAGCACATAAAATTTTCAGACACATTTATTTTATCCAATATAATATTTTGGTGCCTGGAGCATAGGTGGATAGTGACTTTTCCAAGGTCACACTCACAATTGGCATGAGATTTGAACAGTCAGAGACAATACTCTGTGCAAAGAGTATTATTATAAGACAGCATTGCAAAAATATAAAATAAAAAAATATTAAAAACAAAAACAAACATTTAACCCAGATAAAAAAAGAACCAACACTCTCTTCTTCTAAGTACAAAGAGGTATATATTTATCTCTCAGTGGAAAAAAAAAAATCTGGAATTACAAAGTCTTTAAAGCCGGGGCACTACGTGGCATAAACGCAGTCTGGCCACGGCGGAATAAACTCAGCGTTTTACAGTTAATCTGGCGAATCCCATCCAGACATTGTGGAAAAATACGTGCCTGAAGTAGCCAGCTGGAGTTATACTCTGCAGCCTGCCCGTATTTTATGTGACCCTGGGGGTTGCAAACATACAGTATAAATGCTAAAGCTGCTCTCACATACAATTGCTATTGGCATCCTAGGCTGGCTGGTAGCTCAGCACTCCTACTTTAGGCTCTTTCTGCAGTCTGTGTGGTCTAACCTTTACTGGCAGGTTCGGCCTTACATCAGTAGGGGGAAGAGGGTGCAAACGCTGACCAGCAAAACGGTAACAATGTCTTGAACTTCTGACTTTCAGGCTCCATATCTCACCATCCAATGTCTCATACATAAATATGATTTGCAACTATTTAGCATTGAAGCGTCCCAGAGTGCTACTGCTTTAAGTGTTTGTCTTTTTGTGCCTCTGGGTTGTGTTGGCATGTTCCGTCCTTTATGTTCTATGAGAGGCCCAGTTCACATGTGTGCATGGGTTTCCATTCGGAGAGTTTTGCTTGGGTCCGCATAAAAAAAAATAAAAAAAAAACACGTTTACCTTAGGAAACCTGTGAATCCCATAAACTATAATGGGGTCCGTGTGCATGAAAAATGCAGAGAGAAAAATGCTGCTTGCAGGACTTTTCTCTCCACATTTTTCATACTGAGAGGGGAACGGAATGGCCCGAACGCAGATGTGAAACTTATGCAGCTTTCCTATTGTTTTTGTCCCAAAGTTTCAAATCTTTAGCATTGGTTCAGCCCTGGCCAATCACAGGCCACTGGGTATGGTGGTAGGAGACCTAGGTCTTCAGGGTGTCCGTTGAGGCTACAGGTGGAGTGCAGTTCGGTTCCAGTCTGAGTATAGTTAGTTCAGCCTGCAGAGGTGCATGCTGGCACTCAGTGGCATAACTAGGAATGGCGGGACCCTGTGGCGAACATGCCCCCCCCCCAACCGACACCGAAGAGCTCGACCGACCCCCTCCTCCGCACTCTATTATGTCCCTTAGTAAGCCCTGCACACAGTATTATGTCCATTAGTGGCCCCTGCACACAGTATTATCCCCCATAGTGGCCCCTACACACAGTATTATCCCCCATAGTGGCCCCTGCATACAGTATTATATCCCTTAGTGGCCCCTGCACACAGTATTATACCCAATAGTGGCCCCTGCACCCAGTATTATGTCCCCATAGTGGCCCCTGCACACAGTATTATGTCCAGGATCGGCAAGTAAATAGGGCCCGTAACGGCCAATTTAAAAGAAAAAAAAAAAAAAAAAACGCAGCAGTAGCGGCTGTCACGGGGCCCCCTAATGGCCCGGGCCCTGTGGCAGCCGCCTCCGCTGCCTCTATGGTAGTTACGCCCCTGCTGGCACTAAGACTGGGCATCAACGGCTGCCCATACAGCCTCTCAGGCCAGACGCTGGGGTGCAGGGATGCTTTGCACTGTGATCTGCACAAAGTTTAAACTGGAGCTGTATGGAACTAAACCAAACTGAGAACGAACGGACGTCGTGAAGACAGGTCGCATACAACCCCGACCACTGGCCTGTGATTGGCAAGGGTTTGAACAGTGAGGGGGGAAATAAGGGAAAGCAGCAAACAGTAACATGTAACACAGAACATCAAGGACGGGACATATCAACCTAACCCAGAGGCACAGAAGACAAACAATTAAAGCAGTAGCACTCTGGGATTCTGCAATTGGAGAAGCTTGCCATAGAACCTTTGTTATCCCTGGGCATCTTTCTATAACCAAGGCTGGGGGATTCGACATTGTTGTACTACTACCCCCATTTGGAAGCTGCTGTTGTACCTGTTCCAGTTGCTGCAATAAAGTGAAAAAAAATGAGGCAACACAGTGGCTCAGTGGTTAGCACTGCAGCCTTGTATCACTGGAGTCCTGGGTTTGAATCCCGCCAGGAACAACATCTGCAAGAAGTTTATGTGTTCTATCCGTGTATGCGTGGATTTCCTCCCATTCTACAAAGATATACTGATAGGGGAAAAATGCACATTGTGATCCCTATATGGGGCTCACAATCTACATAAAATAAATAAATAAAATAAATAAAGTGCTCACCCCGTTCAACAAACTACTGGCTTCCTGAGTCGTGCCTGCATTACCATCAGGGTCCTTCTGAACACCATCACACCAGTTCAGAGAGGAGAGGTCCCACTCCAACTGGAAGCACCCCAGGGAAAAAATAATACCACCTACATCAGGTAGTTCTGCAGGACCCCCCTCAGTGGTGTCCAGCCCAGGAGCAGGGGTGGAGTCTTTGGTTGAGTGTGCTCGGCAGGTGGCACATCATCGGTCACTACAACTCCCATCCTTTGATCTCCTTCATCTGGGTTGCGGCAGCATATGATTAGTTATGCAGATTCTTGCCATGAAACTACATTGTTACTGATGTAAGGGAGTGTCCATCAGTAGAAATTAGGCCACACAGACTGTGCAGAAAGAGAATAGAGACGTGCTGAGCTATTAGCCAGCCCAGGATGCCAATAGCAGTTGTGTGTAAGAGCAGCTGTAGCCATTTATATGTTCACACATACAGTATACATAGAATCTATTTCAGGAAGTTAGACTGGCTTCACATGGGTGGTTTTGGTCCATGACATATGGGCTGGTGTAAGCGGACTACAATACTGCACGGTCCTGACTACCACTGACAAACAAGGTCAGTTTAACCAAAGCACTCCAGCAGACTATCCTTTCTCAGCATAGAGGCCACAATCTTAGTTTCTTATTAGAATAATGGAGGGTCATACCATCTACCTATCTGCAGCCATATTGCTTTGATCCAAAAACGTGTTAAAGGGGGTGTACACAGTAAGGGTGCATTCACACTGAGTAAACGCTAGCTTATTTTGTAGAGTAAAATTACACTTGTAAATTTTGCTATCCCATTGACTTCAATGACATTTTACAGGCGTATTTTTACAGGCGTATTTTTTACAGGCGTATTTTTACACTTGTAAAAAAATATCATTGAAGTCAATGGGATAGCAAAATTTACAAGTGTAATTTTACTCTACAAAATAAGCTAGCGTTTACTCAGTGTGAATGCACCCTAAGATGTGTAATCATTCCTTTAGTACTGATCCTCCTAGGACACTGCTTGAGAAGATGCTGATTAAGAACAATAAAAAGACAAAGATTAGATAACAAGAGACTTCCTCTTTGTGTAGTGATCATAAGTTTCATGATCTCTTGTAATACACAATTTATTTTATTTTTAAACAAAGACTCTTTACATGTAGCTCGCTTAGGGCTAGTTCACACAGAATCCGCCGCAAAAACGGCTCCTATTGACTTAAGTGGGAGCTACTCGCTTTTTTTTTCCGCTAGTGTTTTATCTTGCCGCAGATTCTGCAGCTGGTTCAGCCGTGGCATCTGCGGCTCGAGACACGCTCCTGTTTAGGCCTATTCATTCGGGCCTTTGAGCAGAATGCTGCGACAGAATGCAGATGCTGCAATCGGCATCCCGTTGTAGTTAGCTGGCAGAATGTTCACAAGGTGGAAAAGGTTTCCACGACCTTTTCCTCCAAGTGAACATACCCTAAATAGACATATCTTTCTTACATACCCACCTTACCTTTTATAATACATGGACTATCTTCCCCTTGTACTGTAAATTATTAAAGGGTTTTCAGGATAAACACATTGATGACCTATGCTAAGAATAACAAAAACAATCTGATTGTGATTCCTATCCTTAGGATAGGTTATCAATATTTTTAGCCTGAAAAACCCTTTCGAAATATTATAATTAGAGATGAGCGAACACTAAAATGTTCGAGGTTCGAAATTCGATTCGAACAGCCGCTCAATGTTCGTGTGTTCGAATGGGTTTCGAACCCCATTATAGTCTATGGGGAACAGATACTCGTTAAGGGGGAAACCCAAATCCGTGTCTGGAGGGTCACCAAGTCCACTATGACACCCCAGGAAATGATGCCAACACCTCTGGAATGACACTGGGACAGCAGGGGAAGCATGTCTGGGGGCATCTAACACACCAAAGACCCTCTATTACCCCAACATCACAGCCTAACAACTACACACTTTACACACTCAATACCACCTCTCTGACAGTAGGAAAACACCTTGAAACATGTGTATTTGGCACTTGCAGTGAGGAGAGCTTGTCACCAGCAGTGAATTTGGCCCTTGTAGTAAGTTGAGGTTGGCACCAACATTTGTTTTGAAAATCAGGGTGGATTGAGCCTCTAACCAGCAGAGTTTGGGCAAATTCATGGTGGAGGGAGCCTCTAAACACCCCAGTTTGGGCAAATTCATGGTGGAGGGAGCCTCTAAAAACCCCAGTTTGGACCAATTCATGGTGGAGGGAGCCTCTAACCAGCCCAGTTTGGGCAAATTCATGGTGGAGGGAGCCTCTAAAAAACCCAGTTTGGACCAATTCATGGTGGAGGGAGCCTCTAACCAGCCCAGTTTGGGCAAATTCATGGTGGAGGGAGCCTCTAACCAGCCCAGTTTGGGCAAATTCATGGTGGAGGGAGCCTCTAAAAAACCCAGTTTGGACCAATTCATGGTGGAGGGAGCCTCTAACCAGCCCAGTTTGGGCAAATTCATGGTGGAGGGAGCCTCTAACCAGCCCAGTTTGGACCAATTAATGGTGGAGGGAGCCTCTAACCAGCCCAGTTTGGACCAATTAATGGTGGAGGGAGCCTCTAACCAGCCCAGTTTGGACCAATTAATGGTGGAGGGAGCATCTAACCAGCCCAGTTTGGACCAATTAATGGTGGAGGGAGCCTCTAACCACCCCAGTTTGGACCAATTCATGGTGGAGGGAACCTCTAAACAGCCAAGTTTGGACCAATTCATGGTGGAGGGAGCCTCTAAAAACCCCAGTTTGGACCAATTCATGGTGGAGGGAGCCTCTAACCAGCCCAGTTTGGGCAAATTCATGGTGGAGGGAGCCTCTAACCAGCCCAGTTTGGACCAATTAATGGTGGAGGGAGCCGCTAAACAGCCCAGTTTGGGCAAATTCATGGTGGAGGGAGCCTCTAAACAGCCCAGTTTGGACCAATTCATGGTGGAGGGAGCCTCTAAAAAACCCAGTTTGGACCAATTCATGGTGGAGGGAGCCTCTAAACAGCCCAGTTTGGGCAAATTCATGGTGGAGGGAGCCTCTAAACAGCCCAGTTTGGGCAAATTCATGGTGGAGGGAGCCTCTAACCAGCCCAGTTTGGACCAATTAATGGTGGAGGGAGCCTCTAAACAGCCAAGTTTTGGGAAATTCATGGTGGAGGGAGCCTCTAACCAGCCCAGTTTGGACCAATTCATGGTGGAGGGAGCCTCTAAACAGCCCAGTTTGGGCAAATTCATGGTGGAGGGAGCCTCTAAAAAACCCAGTTTGGACCAATTCATGGTGGAGGGAGCCTCTAACCAGCCCAGTTTGGACCAATTAATGGTGGAGGGAGCCTCTAAAAACCCCAGTTTGGACCAATTCGTGGTGGAGGGAGCCTCTAACCAGCCCAGTTTGGGCAAATTCATGGTGGAGGGAGCCTCTAAACAGCCCAGTTTGGGCAAATTCATGGTGGAGGGAGCCTCTAACCAGCCCAGTTTGGACCAATTAATGGTGGAGGGAGCCGCTAAACAGCCCAGTTTGGACCAATTCATGGTGGAGGGAGCCTCTAAAAAACCCAGTTCGGACCAATTCATGGTGGAGGGAGCCTCTAAACAGCCCAGTTTGGGCAAATTCATGGTGGAGGGAGCCTCTAACCAGCCCAGTTTGGACCAATTAATGGTGGAGGGAGCCTCTAAACAGCCAAGTTTTGGGAAATTCATGGTGGAGGGAGCCTCTAACCAGCCCAGTTTGGACCAATTAATGGTGGAGGGAGCCTCTAAACAGCCCAGTTTGGACCAATTCATGGTGGAGGGAGCCTCTAAACAGCCCAGTTTGGGCAAATTCATGGTGGAGGGAGCCTCTAAAAAACCCAGTTTGGACCAATTCATGGTGGAGGGAGCCTCTAACCAGCCCAGTTTGGGCAAATTCATGGTGGAGGGAGCCTCTAAACAGCCCAGTTTGGGCAAATTCATGGTGGAGGGAGCCTCTAACCAGCCCAGTTTGGACCAATTAATGGTGGAGGGAGCCTCTAAACAGCCCAGTTTGGGCAAATTCATGGTGGAGGGGGCCTCTAAACAGCCCAGTTTGGACCAATTCATGGTGGAGGGAGCCTCTAAAAAACCCAGTTTGGACCAATTCATGGTTGAGGGAGCCTCTAAACAGCCCAGTTTGGGCAAATTCATGGTGGAGGGAGCCTCTAACCAGCCCAGTTTGGACCAATTAATGGTGGAGGGAGCCTCTAAACAGCCAAGTTTTGGGAAATTCATGGTGGAGGGAGCCTCTAACCAGCCCAGTTTGGACCAATTAATGGTGGAGGGAGCCTCTAAACAGCCCAGTTTGGACCAATTCATGGTGGAGGGAGCCTCTAAACAGCCCAGTTTGGGCAAATTCATGGTGGAGGGAGCCTCTAAACAGCCCAGTTTGGACCAATTCATGGTGGAGGGAGCCTCTAAACAGCCCAGTTTGGGCAAATTCATGGTGGAGGGAGCCTCTAAAAAACCCAGTTTGGACCAATTCATGGTGGAGGGAGCCTCTAACCAGCCCAGTTTGGACCAATTAATGGTGGAGGGAGCCTCTAAACAGCCAAGTTTGGACCAATTCATGGTGGAGGGAGCCTCTAAAAACCCCAGTTTGGACCAATTCATGGTGGAGGGAGCCTCTAACCAGCCCAGTTTGGACCAATTAATGGTGGAGGGAGCCTCTAACCAGCCCAGTTTGGACCAATTAATGGTGGAGGGAGCCTCTAACCACCCCAGTTTGGACCAATTCATGGTGGAGGGAGCCTCTAAACAGCCAAGTTTTGGGAAATTCATGGTGGAGGGAGCCTCTAACCAGCCCAGTTTGGACCAATTAATGGTGGAGGGAGCCTCTAAACAGCCCAGTTTGGACCAATTCATGGTGGAGGGAGCCTCTAAACAGCCCAGTTTGGGCAAATTCATGGTGGAGGGAGCCTCTAAACAGCCCAGTTTGGACCAATTCATGGTGGAGGGAGCCTCTAAACAGCCCAGTTTGGGCAAATTCATGGTGGAGGGAGCCTCTAAAAAACCCAGTTTGGACCAATTCATGGTGGAGGGAGCCTCTAACCAGCCCAGTTTGGACCAATTAATGGTGGAGGGAGCCTCTAAACAGCCAAGTTTGGACCAATTCATGGTGGAGGGAGCCTCTAACCAGCCCAGTTTGGGCAAATTCATGGTGGAGGGAGCCTCTAACCAGCAGAGTTGTGGGAAAGCAGGGTGGAGGGAGCCTCTAACCAGCAGAGTTGGTGGAAATCAGGGTGGAGGGAGCCTCTAACCAGCAGAGTTGGGGGAAATCATGTTGGAGGGAGCCTAGTATTAGCAGAATTGTGCAACGCTTATGGTGGATGAGTATGAGGATGCGGAGGAATTGGAGAGGTTGAGTACAGACATGGAGTTTCATGTTGGGGTGCTTTACACAGGTGGGCACAAAAATGAAGGCTCTATCCAGTGGTGGTTCATTTTTATCAAAGTGAGCCGGTCGGCACTCTCAGCTGACAGACGGGTGCGCTTGTCAGTGATGATGCCACCGGCTGCACTGAACACCCTCTCAGATAGGACGCTGGCGGCAGGACAGGACAGCACCTCCAAGGCATATAGGGCAAGTTCAAGCCACAGGTCCAACTTCGACACCCAATACGTGTAGGGCGCAGAGGGGTCGGAGAGGACAGGGCTGTGGTCGGAAAGGTATTCCCGCAACATGCGCCTATACTTCTCACGCCTGGTGACACTAGGACCCTCCGTGGCGGCACTTTGGCGAGGGGGTGCCATCAAGGTGTCCCAGACCTTAGACAGTGTGCCCCTCGTTTGTGTGGACCGGTGAGAACTTGGTTGCCTACTGGAGGAACTGCCCTCCCTGCCGCCAACGTCACATGCTGGAAACATCTCCATCATATTCTGCACCAATTGCCTGTGGCAAGCATTGATGCGATTGGCCCTCCCCTCTACCGGAATAAAAGACGAGATGTTGTTTTTATACCGGGGGTCAAGGATAGCAAAGATCCAGTACTGGTTGTCCTCCATGATTTTGACAATACGCTTGTCGGTTGTAAAGCACCCCAACATGAACTCAGCCATGTCTGCCACAGTGTTAGTTGGCATGACTCCTCTGGCCCCACCGGAAAGTTCAATCTCCATTTCCTCCTCATCCTCCATGTCTACCCATCCGCGCTGCAACAATGGGACGATTCGAAGTTGCCCGGAAGCCTCCTGTATCACCATCACATCATCGGACAACTCTTCTTCCTCCTCCTCCTCCTCCTCCATTAAACGCAGTGAAGCGGACAGATGTGTGGACCTACTCTCCAGCTGTGACGGATCGGATGCTATCCCTAACTCCTCTGTGTGATCTGAGTTATCCCTGATGTCAATCAGGGATTCTCTCAGAACACACAAGAGCGGGATTGTAAGGCTCACCATCGCATCCTCAGAGCTCACCCTCCTTGTGGACTCCTCAAAGACCCGTAGGATGTCACAAAGGTCTCTCATCCATGGCCACTCATGGATGTGAAACTGAGGCAGCTGACTTTGTGGCACCCTAGGGTTTTGTAGCTGGTATTCCATCAAAGGTCTCTGCTGCTCAACCACTCTATTCAACATCTGAAACGTTGAGTTCCAGCGTGTGGGGACGTCGCACAAAAGCCGGTGTTGTGGCACATGCAGGCGTTGCTGGAGAGATTTTAAGCTAGCAGCGGCTACTGTCGACTTGCGAAAGTGGGCGCACATGCGCCGCACTTTCACCAGTAGCTCTGGAACATTGGGGTAGCTCTTTAGGAAACGTTGCACCACTAGGTTGAAGACGTGGGCCAGGCATGGAACATGTTGGAGTCCGGCAAGCTCCAGAGCTGCTACCAGGTTCCGGCCGTTATCACAAACGACCATGCCTGGGCCCAGGTGCAGCGGCTCAAACCATATTGCCGTCTCATCGAGGAGGGCATCCCTCACCTCGGAGGCAGTGTGCTGTCTGTCCCCCAAGCTGATCAGCTTCAGCACAGCCTGCTGACGTCTACCAACGCCAGTGCTGCAACGTTTCCAACTCGTAGCTGGGGTCAATCTAACAGCGGAGGAGGAGGCGGTGGCGGAGGAGGAGGCGGTGGCGGAGGAGGAGGCGGTAGAGGGTGTTCTTCTCGTGTCCCTGCCAGGAATGTTAGGCGGGGAGACGAGGTACACCGGGCCAGTTTGGGAAGCAGTCCCAGCCTCAACTACATTCACCCAGTGTGCCGTCAGTGAAATGTAGCGTCCCTGTCCGCATGCACTTGTCCACGCGTCGGTGGTCAAGTGGACCTTTGTGCAAAGCGCGGAACTAAGGGCCCGCCTGATGTTGAGTGACACGTGCTGGTGCAAGGCGGGGACGGCACACCGGGAGAAGTAGTGACGGCTAGGGACGGCATAGCGAGGTGCCGCAGTTGCCATCAGGTCCAGGAAGGCGGGAGTTTCAACAAGCCGGAACGCCAACATCTCCTGGGCCAGCAGTTTAGCGATGTTGGCGTTCAAGGCTTGCGCGTGTGGGTGGTTAGCAGTGTATTTCTGCCGCCGCTCCAATGTCTGAGAGATGGTGGGTTGTTGTAAAGAAACGCCTGATGGTGCCTTTGATGGTGCAGGAGAAGGAGATAAGACAGGACCAGGGGAGGATGAGGTAGAAGTCAACAAAGTGGCGGAGGCAGATGAAGTGGTGTCCTGGCTCGTCCTCTGGAGTGCATCGCCAGCACAGTCAGCAGTGGCAGTGGCAGAGGCAGAGGCAGTGGCAGAGGCAGTGGCAGTGGCGTGAACGGCAGGCGGCCTTTGTCCTGCCGTTGCTGCCTGCCACTGATTCCAGTGCTTGGATTCCAAATGACGGCGCATTGAAGTGGTGGACAGGTTGCTCTTCTCAGAGCCCCTAATCAATTTCGAGAGGCAAATTGTGCAGACAACACTATATCTGTCCTCGGCGCATTCCTTGAAAAAACTCCACACCTTCGAGAAACGTGCCCTCGAGGTGGGAGTTTTTCGGGGCTGGGTACGAACTGGAACATCTTGGGAGATTCCGGGTGTGGCCTGGCTTCGCCTAAGCTGCTGACCTCTGCCTCTGCCTCTAGCTACCCTTTTTGGTGCTGCACCTGCCTCAACATCCACACTACTTTCCCCGCTTGACATCCCCCCTGTCCAGGTCGGGTCAGTGTCCTCATCATCCACCACTTCCTCTTCCAACTCCTGTCTCATCTCCTCCTCCCGCACAATGCGCCGGTCAACTGGATGCCCTGACGGCAACTGCGTCACATCATCGTCGATGAGGGTGGGTTGCTGGTCATCCACCACCAAATCGAACGGAGATGGAGGAGACTCTAGTGTTTGAGCATCTGGACACAGATGCTCCTCTGTTAGGTTCGTGGAATCGTGACGTGGAGAGGCAGGTTGAGGGACAATGAAAGGAGCGGAGAACAGCTCTGGGGAGCAGGGACAGTTTGGGTTATTGTTCTGTAAAGCTTCGGAATTTTGGGAGGAAGGAAGACAAGACTGTTGGGTAATAGGAGGAGAGGAGGCAGAGTCTGACTGGCTGCTGGACAATGTGCTGTAAGCGTTCTCTGACAGCCATTGCAAGACCTGTTCCTGGTTCTCGGGCCTACTAAGGTTTGTACCCTGCAGTTTAGTTAATGTGGCAAGCAACCCTGGCACTGTGGAGTGGCGCAATGCTTGCTGCCCCACAGGAGTAGGCACGGGACGCCCTGTGGCTTCACTGCTACCTTGCTCCCCAGAACCATTCCCCCGACCTCGCCCACGGCCTCATCCACGTCCCTTTCCGGGAGCCTTGCGCATTTTGAATTCCTAGTTAGAAATTGGCACTGTATACCAGTAGTAAAAATTGTGGGTGCACGTAACCCCAATATATTCTTTGAATTACCAGTCAGAAACTGGCACTATATGGCAGTAGCAAGAAATGAGGGTATTTGTATTCCCAATATATTCTTTGAATTCCCAGTCAGACACTGGCACTATATGGCAGTAGCAAGAAATGAGGGTATTTGTATTCCCAATATATTCTTTGAATTCCCAGTCAGACAATGGCACTGTATACCAGTAGTAAAAATTGTGGGTGCACGTAACCACAATATATTCTTTGAATTACCAGTCAGAAACTGGCACTATATGGCAGTAGCAAGAAATGAGGGTATTTATAACCCCAATATATTCTTTGAATTCCCAGTCAGACAATGGCACTGTATACCAGTAGTAAAAATTGTGGGTGCACGTAACCCCAATATATTCTTTGAATTACCAGTCAGAAACTGGCACTATATGGCAGTAGCAAGAAATGAGGGTATTTGTATTCCCAATATATTCTTTGAATTCCCAGTCAGACAATGGCACTGTATACCAGTAGTAAAAATTGTGGGTGCACGTAACCCCAATATATTCTTTGAATTCCCAGTCAGACACTGGCACTATATGGCAGTAGCAAGAAATGAGGGTATTTGTATTCCCAATATATTCTTTGAATTCCCAGTCAGACAATGGCACTGTATACCAGTAGTAAAAATTGTGGGTGCACGTAACCCCAATATATTCTTTGAATTCCCAGTCAGACACTGGCACTATATGGCAGTAGCAAGAAATGAGGGTATTTGTATTCCCAATATACTCTTTGAATTCCCAGTCAGACAATGGCACTGTATACCAGTAGTAAAAATTGTGGGTGCACGTAACCCCAATATATTCTTTGAATTACCAGTCAGAAACTGGCACTATATGGCAGTAGCAAGAAATGAGGGTATTTGTATTCCCAATATATTCTTTGAATTCCCAGTCAGACAATGGCACTGTATACCAGTAGTAAAAATTGTGGGTGCACGTAACCCCAATATATTCTTTGAATTCCCAGTCAGACACTGGCACTATATGGCAGTAGCAAGAAATGAGGGTATTTGTATTCCCAATATATTCTTTGAATTCCCAGTCAGACAATGGCACTGTATACCAGTAGTAAAAATTGTGGGTGCACGTAACCCCAATATATTCTTTGAATTCCCAGTCAGACACTGGCACTATATGGCAGTAGCAAGAAATGAGGGTATTTATAACCCCAATATATTCTTTGAATTCCCAGTCAGACAATGGCACTGTATACCAGTAGTAAAAATTGTGGGTGCACGTAACCCCAATATATTCTTTGAATTCCCAGTCAGACACTGGCACTATATGGCAGTAGCAAGAAATGAGGGTATTTGTATTCCCAATATATTCTTTGAATTCCCAGTCAGACAATGGCACTGTATACCAGTAGTAAAAATTGTGGGTGCACGTAACCCCAATATATTCTTTGAATTCCCAGTCAGACACTGGCACTATATGGCAGTAGCAAGAAATGAGGGTATTTGTATTCCCAATATATTCTTTGAATTCCCAGTCAGACAATGGCACTGTATACCAGTAGTAAAAATTGTGGGTGTATATAGCCCCAATTCTATTGCTAGGGGACTTGCAGGGTATTTCTGGGGTGAAGGTGGGGGGGCACACCGTTGGAACGGGTATCGGGGGTATATATCGGGTATACGGGAATACACTGACAGTGTATTCCATTCAGGATCCTGGGAAAGCTGGGTTGCGGCGATTGAGCCCGTCAGTGCCACGTTACACTGACAAGCTTCTCCCTGGAATTTAGCTCTTATAAGAGCTGTTGTGGTTGTCTTCTCCTTCCTATCCTAGCCTGTCCCTGCCTACCCAGAATCTAACCCCTAGCTAACTGGACGGAAACCTCCGTCCTCGGTGAATTGCAAGCTCAGAATGACGCGAACCTGGGCGGCGCTGTTCTTTTAAATTAGAGGTCACATGTTTTCGGCAGCCAATGGGTTTTGCCTACTTTTCTCAACGTCACCGGTGTCGTAGTTCCTGTCCCACCTACCCTGCGCTGTTATTGGAGCAAAAAAGGCGCCAGGGAAGGTGGGAGGGGAATCGAGTAATGGCGCACTTTACCACGCGGTGTTCGATTCGATTCGAACATGCCGAACAGCCTAATATCCGATCGAACATGAGTTCGATAGAACACTGTTCGCTCATCTCTAATTATAATCCCTAAGGTGTTTGGTGACCCTAATTACACAGACAATAGACAAGCCACAGAACTCTATAATGACCTCTAAAATTCTTCATAAATTTATAGATTTTCTTCAGTAGCTGAAGAAAGAATCATATAATAGACACTACAGCTGCTGAAGAACCTCTTTAAAAAACAAAACAAAATAAACCCCAAAACACGTTTGCTCTATATGTCAACCAGTGGCCGAAACAAAACAAGGATCACACAACTAATATGCGATATAGACACTACTTATCCTTTCATGCAAACATACTAGGCAGTGCCAACCTATCTCTGAATAATAGTTTGATGTTGTTATCTTACCGACATATCTATGGACTATTTAATTTTTTTTTTTTATTTAAATTTCAAAAATCTATTAAAATGAATCGTGACAAATGGCATCCCTGTGTTTCAGTGTATTTTTTTTTTATTTCATAGTCAAGTCATGATTCTACAGTTATAAGAACTGACATCATATACAGTACATGTGTGATTCAAATGGAATATTCTACTTTTGTCTGTGGTACATACATCATTCATATACAATGAAGAATACTGAACTCTCAAGTTATTACAAAAAATAGCAGTAGATGGCAGCACAGAGCAGTTGAAAGGCAATTAGTAGACCTACTTATCTGCTACATTCACAGCTAGGCCTTAAGCCCCATGCTCGAAACCAAGTGTGCATCCATTGTGGGGCCCAGTCATTGGAATGGAATGGATTAGAAACCCCCATAGACGTGAATGCAACATGGAAAGCACACTGAGCATACTATTATTATACCTCATCTCTGTGTAGCCTCCATACACGGCTGTGCAAAGGGAAACTCTGTTAACATCAGCACTTGTACTCCGTATGGGGATTCCATTCCGGAAAAGTGCTGCGATCACTTTTCTCTCTGCATTTTTCTCCATTTTCGGGCAGAAACCAAAGGGAAACCACGTGGGCCCCATTATAGTCTATGGGATCCGCAGGTTTCCGGGGGTAACCACTATTTTACATAGATTAGGTTTCCATTTGGGAGGTCCACAAGTAGACCCCCCAAATGGAAAACCCAAAAGAAGGTGTGATCCTAGCCTAACTATGTTAACTGTAAGCGCTGTTTTTCAGAACTGCAAGTCTATAGGAAATAAAATCTCAGCTAATAAGTGGTAGACCACACATGCTTACAGGTATTTCCAAATGCAGACCCACATAGTTTATTTCAGACTTCCAATCTGCCTTTTGATATATTTCAGGACTTTTTGTTGGGGAGCTTTATGGACTAAAGAAGCTACATACAAACAAGCCATGCCCAGAGCAGGACTGGCATGACCTCTCATACCACCTCAAGACGCTGAAGCAGTGGAATCTACCTTTGATGTGATGAACATGTTTTAACATTTGGCTGTTTAATGCACTTATTCAGGGTTTGGCATACAGAAGGGCAATGCTGCTTACCAAATGCATAGTGCTAAGAGTAAAGTGTAGAGACTCAGGAATAATGGCTCGGAACTTTTTTGAGCTGAGCCTCTTATTTTATAAGAGAATCTTTCTAGTTAAATAATAATGTGCTTCTATCTTTGAAGAAATCCCTTTCCATTATAATACTCCCATGAACAATGGCTAATGCCACCAGTGACACTTTTTTTTTTTTTTTTAAATGTAGATTGCGAGCCCCATACAAGGATCACAATGTACTTTTTTTTTTCCTATCAGTATGTCTTTGTAGAATGGGAGGAAATCCATGCAAACACAGCGAGAAAATACAAACTCCTTGCAGATGTTGTTCCTGGTGGGATTTGAACCCAGGACTCCAGCACTGCAAGGCAGCAGTGCTAACCACTGAGCCACCGTGTTGCCCCTCCACCACTGACATTCTGTTCAAGCCGGATGACCACTGCAGTCAATCATAGGCCTCAGTGGTCAACTCTTACCAAATGGCAGATGAGAGCTGTGACATGCTTTTTGTTAAGGGGTGACCACTGAGGCCTGTGATTGGGTGCAACAGTCCTAAACAAACAGTCTAAGGGTAAGTTTACACTGGGTTTTTTGGTCAGGATTTTGAGGCCGTATCCACCTCAAAATCCTGACCAAAAAGTCAGTTCTTTTTTTCCAGGAGCCGTTGGTTCCAGCTCCCAGCTTCGCGACATCCACCTGAAGACACTCCCTCTAGACTAGGCTCATTCATTTTGGCCTAATCCAGAGCGGAGTGCGCGACTGGATGCCGGTGCACTGCACTGGCATCCAGTAGCAGCTACCTGTATTTTGGACCGGAACCTGAGGTGGCCTCCGCCTCAGGTTCCAGTTCAAAAAACCCACGTGTGAACTTACTCTAAAGGTTGGTTCACATCTGCGTTTGTATTCCTTCCAGGGGGAGTCTGCATGGGATCCCCTCCCTCCCCCCCCCATGGGGGTCCATGTGTTTGCCACGCACTGCCTGCATGAATCATGCAGACAGGAAAGTAGATCGTGAACTACTTTCCTGTCCGCATGATCCCTGTGGAGATCTGGCGGCAAGAACACGGACCCCATTATAGTCTATGGGGTCCAAGTGCTTTCACTGGCACACCACTTGCAGTTACATTCGCTATTCCGTTCGCGGGGGTCCTCCTGTGGACTCCCCTGAACAGAATACCAACGCAGATGTGAACGAGGCCTAGGAACTGTTAAAAGGAGGACCAGACCTGCCACCTTTGGAAACAAAGGCTAGAGGAGAGATGAGTAACTTTTTTTTGTATGTATGTTTATGGACAGTTCACCAGCCCTATTGGATAAAAACGTGCGAGTCATAAAAACATGTAATACCCAACCGAACGTTTTTTTTTTTTTTTTTTTAGAGGGATTTTTGATTCAGTTTTAACTGCACTGTCTTAATGTACCGCAATATAGATTTTTAATTGGGGTTGTATTATAGTAGAACTCCTCCCTGAACTATGGAACCAAAACTTATTAACCCCTTCCCGCCGATGGCACTTTTGACTTCCTGACCAAGCTCGATTTTTCAAAACTGACATGTGTCACTTTATGTGGCAATAACTTTGGAACGCTTTAACTTACCAAGGTGATTTTAAGATTGTTTTTTCGTAACACATTGTACTTCATGTTAGTGGTAAATTTTGGTTGATATGTTTTGTGTTTAATTCTAAAAAAATTGGAAATTTGGTGGAAATTTTGAAAAATATGCATTTTATAAAGTTTGAAATGATGTCCATTACATACAGATAGTCAGACCGCCAAAATTATATCATAAATCTCATGTCCCAGATCTCCGCTTTATGTCGGCATCAAACTTTAGTCACCCTTTTAATTTTTACGGACATTATAAGATTTACAAGTGAAACAACAATATTCAAAATTTTCAAGAAATTTCCAAAACCCATTTTTTAAAGGGCCTAATCCAGTTATGAAAGCGTTTTGAAAGACCCTTGTATTAAAGCCCCCCATAAATCACCCCATTTTCAAAACTGCACCCCTTAAATAAGCCAAAACAACATATACCTAGTAATTTAACCCTATAAGTGCTTAACAGGAATTAATACAAAATGGAGGTGAAATTTTCAAATTTGAATTTATTTTACTAATATTTTCGTTTAGCCCTAGAATTTGCACATTCACAAGGGGTTAAAGGAGAAAACGCATCCCACAATTTGTTAGGCAAGTTCTCCCGACTACCATAGTACCCCACTTGTGGGTGTAAACTAATATATGGACGCACAGCGAGACGCAGGAGGGAAGGCGCGCCAAAGAGCTTTTAGAGGGCAGATCTGGCTGTGATCAGTTTCAGGAACCATGTCGCATTTACAAAGCCCTTGAGGTGTCAAAACAGTGGAAACCTCTAGAAAGTGACCCCATTTTGAAAACCGCACCCCTCAAAGAATTTATCAAGTGATGTAGTGAGCATTAGTAACCCCGAAGTGAATATGTAAGCGGAGTAAATTGGGTACACCAAATCCCATTCTATTTTCCCACCAGCTCCTATGACGCGGATGGGGAAGAGGGGCATTCTGGGGGATCAGCGCTGCTGTATTATCTCTCATAAGCTCTAAATATGGGGTGTCCCCTGAAAACGCTCGCACCGCTTACACATTTCCTTATAGTCGCAGCCACTTATGTCCTAATGATTTGGCGACTTTTGGGGTTTTTGTCTTCACATTGTACAAGGTAGATTTTTATTTTTATTATCTGGCAATGTGGCCATATGAGGGCTTGGTGTTTGCGGTATTAGATGTACTTTTCAATGCCACCATTTTGGGGCCTGTAACTTATTGACTACATTTTATTAACTCTTTCTGGGTGGGATGTAAAAGGAAACATCAATTCTGGCATTGCTTTTTAGCATTTTTTTTTTCCCGTGCAGCGTACACTATAAGTAACATATTACCTTTATTCTGCGGGTCGGTACGGTTACGGCGATACCTCATTTATATGATTTTTTAATGCGTTGCTATTTGTGCAGAATAGAATTCAATTCAGGGACAAAAATCTATTGTTTTTGCATCGCCATCTTCTGAAAGGCATAACGTTTTTATTTTTCACTAGACAGAGCTGGTTGAGGGCTTATTTTTTGCGGGAAGACTTCTTCTTTTTATTGGTACCATTTTGGTTTTCATCTGACCATTTGATTACTTTTTATTGAACATTTTGTAAGGGAAAGGTGGTGAATAATCATTATTTTGTGCGGTTTTCTACGGTTTTTTTTTTACGACATTCGCCGTTCGGGTTAAATAATGTTTTAATTTTATTGTTCAGGTTATTACGGACGCGGCGATACCAAATATGTAATGTTTTTTTCTATTTTTCTTTATTTTAAATAATAAAACATTTTATATGGGGAAAAAGGGATTTTTGGGGCTTTATTTATAATTTATTTTAAACTTATTTAAACTTTTTTATTTTGACTTTTTTTTCACTTTTTTTTTCTGTCCCCAGGGGGGATTGAAGCAGTGATCGGCTGATCACTGCTTCAATAGAGATACGCTGCAATACACGTGTTACACGTGTATTGCAGTGTATAGGAAGCTGTCAGCCTGTGTAGACGCACAGGCTGACAGCTTCATTTACGGCAGGATCAGCCAGGTGCGAGGACGGGGTAAGTGAAGGGGCAGACCCGGGGTCACTGATCAGACCCCAGGCTGCCCCCTACGAACACCGGCACCCCCCGAAACCGGCGATCGGCACCATATGACATTGTAACCCGGAGGTGCCGGTGGTCATGTTGATCACCGGCATCTCAGGGGTTAACACCCGCGATCGGACCCGGTTCCGACCGCGGGTGTTACGGGGCATTGTCAGCCGTGTATTACGGCTGTCACCCGCTGTGCATGGTGCGCACACAGTTTCTGTGTGTGCACCATGCATCCGCAGTAATAGTACGGCGGTTTGCGGGAAGCCCTTCCCTGCAGCGCCGTACTATTACGGCGAATGTCGGGAAGGGGTTAAACATATTCTGCTGTGTAATGCCTTGGGGAATCTCTATTGCTTTGATCACTTTTTATTCAAATTTTTATCAGAAATGAAACAGACAAAAAAAAAAAAAAAAAAAAAAATCAGCGGTTTGGTTGGTAATGTGTTTCACAGTCGTTTTTTTTTTAGTTTTATATGCATTGTAAGAAAAGGGGGGTGATTTTAGCGTTTATTATTTTTTACAACTTTTATTATGCTATTTTCTAGTGGGCTTGAAGGTGCAATTGTTTGATTGAAAGTCCCGTAGACTGCATTTATGGATTGTGATTGCGGGCATTAGCTCCGGGTCTCTGCTGTACGTTGTAAACGTAACAATATTCAGCAACACTTTGATATCCTAGCTATGTGCATGTTTTCATGTAAAATCATGGGCACATAGAGTATAACAAGGATCCATAATACGTCCATATGGATGGTACTGAACCCTGTATTTTAATACATTGTGTAATGTTGAATGTATACCATACATAGGAATTGCTGCTCCTCTCATTTGCAATATATTGCAAATATTCCTATGCTTCGTTCTAAGCAAAAAAAAAAAAACAACAACCTTTACCAAGTTTCAAACTTTCACTGAGACATCCACAACTGCTTGATTTTCTGATTCATGTGGTTGCAAATCCCTTTCTTGTTAGCAGCTTATACTCTGTGAAAATGTATTATCACATTAAAGACAAAGGAGACAATCAGACACAATACTCAGCTACAATGGCAGGCTTAATCCTTCCTGGCACTGCTGAGCCTTTATACATTGTTTCACTTGGTATCAACATCTCATAGGATATTTGCATTTGCAAATGAACAGATAAAGAAAAGCAAAGAGTTGTTTTCTCTGCTCTCATTCAGATGAGGAGAAACACTGAGGTAATAATTGGGTCCATTAAAGCTTCTGTCACACTTGCACCTTATGGAGTGACCAAATCACTTACTAAGTCCAGGTAAACATTTTCTCCCTTCCTGCCTTCCCCACCCCCTTCTGTTCTATGGTGTTTGTTCCTCACACCTTACCTCAATAGTAGATAATGGTCTAATTTCAGACTGTCACAGCTGAGGTGACCAGAGAGGACAGATCAACAAAGCCCCTCTCTCAGAGCTGCCACACAAAAGGCTTGTCAGGACTATGAGAATCTCAGCTCTGTTGTCATTCTGTTTTCACAGGTGTCCCCTCTGAAATTAACCACTTTTTCCTTAGCAGCTGCCGTGTAATGAAAGAAGCCTGCAGAAGGCCAAGCTTGTTGTTCTGGAGGGCACTTCCTTTCTTGGAATGCTATTCCTGTGATGATGAAAAGGTGGGATTATATAGAAGACTCCTGGAAGCAGTTGTTGAATGACAGTAGTGGTTGACATGTAAAAATAAGGCTGGTTACACACTCAGGTGGTTTCTGGCTTTTTTTACCGCCAACGACCCAGATGAATAGGTTTTCATAAAAAGTCATCCTAAGGATCAGGCTACACGTTGCTGAAATGTGGCAGAATAAAAATGGAGATTTTATATAATCGCATCCCTGCACTGTGGGGAAATAATTCACGTGTTTTTAAAAATGCAGCATGTTAATTTTAGCAGTGAAAATGCTGTATTTCCCCCATAGACTTATGCTGCGTTTGTGTTGCATTTTTTTCTCCAGTGATTTTAGCTGTCATTCTTTAGGTATCAGATTGCCCAATATTCACACTAAAGTGAAATGTATCGCATTAATTTCACTGAGGGGCTTTTTATATGACTGAACAGTCCATTGTAGGGTTGACCTCTTTGAAAGGGTAAAAAACACCATTAACACTATGTGGCAACTAATGGCAACAAAGAAACTGCTAATTAACAATGCTGTTTATTAAAATAATGCCAATGAACACACTTCAGCAGCTACATGTGGTCCCAGGCCCACCTGATCACAGCCACAAATCCCCCTGCAAAGCTGCTTCTATTTTTCCCTGTTCCTGTATTTTGTCTCTATTTTGCTATCCTCCTATATTCTTCTGTCTCCCATTCATCTGTTGAGCGAACTGACGCGGCTGAATCCGCCACAGAGCGACACTGCCTCCTGACTAGGCACATTCATTTGGGCCTAATCTGGAGCGCAATATCGCAACTGGATGCCGGTGCACTGCATTGGCAACCAGTCGCGGCTAGCTGCAGGAGGTGGTTTTTGGAGCCAGATTCTGAGGCGGTCTCCGCATCAAAATCCGGTCCAAAAAACTCTGTGTGAACTCAGCCTAAGGAGGCCGTCATAAAATGGCAATGTTTATTGCCAATAAGGCGCTGCAATGATGGCCAGGAAGGCGGGATATGAGCTCATGTCCAACAGGAGAAAATCTGCAATAGCTTCTGCTGTGCATTTTTAATGTGATTCTTGATGGAGAGATGTCCTGCCCTGTCCATCAGCATCCATGTCAGGACCACAGCACTGCTCAAGTCTTTGAGCGGTTTGTGACCGCCCCTCGCCCCTCCCCCCAAGATTTTTACACAACCCCAATAATGGCACAGCACAGACTGCACTTCTTTGACATTTTGACATCTCCCTTGTGATGTGAGGGGACTGTTAGGGTCCATTCACACTGAGGAAAATGGTGCTGAATTTGGTGCTAAATTTCAGCAAATTCAAAATTCAGCACCAAATAAAGCGCCATTTTCCTCCGTGTGAAGGGTGAAGGGTAAGTTCACACAGAGTTTTTTGGTCAGGGTTTTGAGGCTTTAATTGCCTCAAAACCCTGACCAAAAAGACATCTCTCATTTAAATCAATGGGAGCCGCTCAGGTCTATTTTCCGGGAGCCGTTTCTTCCAGCAATTCGCCTCGGCTCACGATTCGACCTGAAGACACTCCCTCCTCCGGACTAGGCCCATTCATTGGGCCTAATCTGGAGCAGAGTGAGCGGCTGGATGCCAGTGCAGTGCCAGTTCTGATCCAAAAAACTTTTTGTGAACTTACCCTTAGGGAGATACTGATCATATTCGGGAGGAATAGCAAGGGGGCAGTGTGTCTAGGCTGAAGCAGCTCCCCACAGGCTGTGACTACTAAGGATCATTTGCATATGCCTTTCAAACATTTATAAGTTCACTTTGCTGCAATAGAACAATTACAAAGAGGCACCAATTGTCCACTTGATTGTGCACATGATGGAGCCAGTTTATAGTGGAAATACCACCCAACAGGTTGCCTTTAACCCCTTAGCGACCCTTGACGTAACTGTACGTCATGGGTCGCATGGGGATGTATAGAGCGAGCTCACACGCTGAGCTCGCTCCATACACGGCAGATGCCGGCTGTATAATACAGCCAGGACCTGCCACTAACAGCAGCGGTCGGTGCCCGAGCCGATCGCTGCTGTTAACCCTTTACACACTGCGGTCAAACGTGACCGCAGTGTGTAAACGGCGCTGGCGGCATGGGCGCCGCCATGTTTTGCCGATCGCCGCCCTCCTGAACGTCACAAGAGGGCGGTGATCGGTTGCTATGACAGCCGGAAGCCTATTGAAGGCTTCCAGGCTTGTCTCTGCACTAGATCTATTAGACGATGCCAGAGGCATCGTCTAATAGAAGTGCTGCGATTTTCCTATTCACTGCAATACTGTAGTATTGCAGTGAATAGTATGAGCGATCAGACTCCCTAGGTTTCAAGGTACCTAAGGGGTCTGATCATAAATGTAACAGAAGAAAAAAAAAAGTTTTTAAAAGTATTAAAAAAATTAAAAAAATATAAAAGTTCAAATCACCCCCCTTTCCCTAGATCAGCTATAAAAGTAATTAAAGAACATTAAACATAAACATATTAGGTATCCCTGCGCTCCAAAATGCCTGAACTATTAGAATATTAAAACATTTATCCCGTACTGCGAACGGCGTAGCGGCAAAAAAAATAAAAACAGCCAAAAAGCGTTTTTTTCAACACTTTGCCTGCTATAAAAAATTGAATAAAAAGTGATCAAACCATCGGATCTTTCCCCAAATGGTATCAATAGAAACGTCATCTTGTCCCGCATAAAAAGACACCACAACCAGCTCCATACATGGAAATATGAAAAAGTTACAGGTGTTAGAACATGATGACATAAATTTTTTTTTCTATTTTGCAAAGTTTATCATTTTTTTAAAAGTATCAAAAAATTTCAAATACTATATAAATTTGGTATCACCGCGTTTGTACTGACACGTAGAACACAGGTAACATGTCATTTGTACCAAACAGTGAATGCTGTAAAAATTAAACCCATAAGAAAATGGCGCAAATGCATTTTTTCTCCAATTGTGCCTCATTCAGAATTTTTTTCCAGCTTCCCAGTACATTGCACAGCATATTGAATGGTGCCATTACAAAGTACAATTTGTCCCGCAAACAATAAGCTATCATGTGACTCTGTGAACTGAAAAATGAAAAAGTTATGGCTCTTGAAATGTGAGGAGGGAAAAACGAAAATGCGAAACCAAAAAATGGCCTGGTCCTTAAGGGGTTAATATACATGATGTCTAACTAGCAAATTATGTTGCACATCAGGGAAGGTACTGCTGGTTCTAGGGTATGTTCACACCTATCTTTCTGCAGGCCTGGGCTGATATTTGGGCTGATATGATGGATTCTGGTGGCGGAATCCCTACAGTACAAAAAAAAGCAGAGTTGTTCATGGAAACAGCATAGACCATAATAAAGACCATCTGCACACAATTGTTTATAATGATTCTGCAACAAAACATAACAAAATAACAGATTTTTTTGTTTGTATGTGAATGACAATACACACATCTCCTGCCACACAAACAATGGTTCATTATGCTATCTAGTAATGTATGCAGGGAAATGTATGTCAGAAAGCATGTCCTTGGGAGGAAAACTCTCTGAGCATGTTGATGGCCATTTAGTTTACACAGTTATTATTAGTTGTTCGGATAGGTTCTGCATTGCCAGAGATATAGTACATTACAATGTTTGCTGCAAATAATTACTCCTATAATGTGTCAAATCTACAAGTGCATTTAAAAGCGGAGAAAAACTGACAAGAACATTAAAAATGTAGGAAGGGCAGCATAACATTTAGTATGTACAGCGGAATAACCTAACAGCATTCTAATATCTGACGGCATGCCAGCTTGTTTCAGAATGAGCTATTTACTACAAAGACAGAATATTTTTTATATTCCATTGATATTTAAAGCCTCCTCAGAGCACAAATGTACTGAATCTTTCATGTCATTGTTTTCAAGATTGAAGACAAGTGAATCTTGTATATCATACTGTTGTAAGAAATAACATTTGTCTATCCAAGACAAAGGAGAAATAAAATATTTTCTAGAGTTTTACTAATATGTTCCATTATTTATAAGAGAGAAAGGCAACATATTTTGTAATATAATAAAGAACACATTAAAAAATATTTATTTATGTCGTCACATCATACAAGTGGTGTGTCCGTCTCTCTTCCAGTAAGCGCATGTCGCTGGATTCACACCAGCGTTCGGATCTCCGCTTTCAGTTTCTGTCTTCTGCATGCAGAAGACAGAAACCTGTCATGCCGAGTCCGGCTGTGAGCGCCGGTGAGCGTTTTATGCGCTCCGCGGCAAAACTGGTTTCTTTAAACCGGACACAAAGTCCTGCATGTCCGACTCTGTGTCCGGTTAAACAAAAATGGTTTCTCCGCGGAGCGCACTAAACGCTCACCGGTACTCACAGCCGCACACTTTTCAAAGCCATTCAAATGAATGGGTTTGAAAAATGCCTGCAGGTCTCCGTTTCCTGCCCAGTTTCGGGCAGGAAACGGAAACCTGAAAGCGGAGACCCCGAGCGCTAATGTGAACGAGCCCTGTCCTGTTATGGTAGTGCAAAAAACACCAGGTCAGACATAAGTGTTGGAAAATCTTGATATATGAAGGTATGACTCTGAAGCTCCACCCACTTCTTTCAAAATAGATATAAGGTGTATGTTAAGGGGGATTTAATCTACTTTGAAAGTGATTTCACAAAATATGTGTAAAATGTGCCCCTTGTGGCAAGCCACAGCAAAAACGCGCTGTGGGAAAAACCGTGGTGGAAATGCATTGCAGTTTTCCCACAGTGCGTTTACACAAAGTCTGCTTCAATTATATCTATAGAGAAACCGCCAGCATTTCCGTAGATATAATATATAATAAAACATGATGGTTTTGGAAATCTCAGCGTGTCTGTTGCATGTATTTTTCTGCAATGTGTGGATAGAATTCACTAAAATCTGCTATTAGTGCAGAAGCTGTTATATCAACAGTTTTGTGACCATAACCAGAAGTGGATTTAGAGGGAAAGTATTTCAATAATGTTTTTATATTCAAATAGTTTTATTTATCTTCTATGTTATTATCCGTGTTGCAATTCTAGCTCTTGCCAATAAGCCTAAAATAGTTTTTTTTAGTCTCGTGGAGATGGACCATGAGCCATAGGACAATGGTTTGGAGCACACTCTATAGACTTGTATGGAGGAGTTTTCTGGGCATGCTCTGTAACCTCTGCAGAGGTCATTGCACAGCAGAGGAATAGATAAGCTGTGAAATCACCTAATGTTACTGGTGACTATCTTATCTACATATACATGACAGATGTGATCATTAGTGAGCTGATAAGTAAGGTGACTGATACAAAAAATTCTCCAACACAAAACAAAACTATATTATTTGGCTTAGTAGCCTGAGTCAGAGCTGCAGGATTTTTTTTTTTTTTTTTTTTTTTTTTTAATATAGGTAGTAACATGGAAATTTTTTTTAGAAACATCAGCAACATTTTTTTTTTTTTTAATGTTTAACAAAAAAACTTGATTAAAATGTAATTTTCTGGCACATATTCCCTTTAAAAGGAATACAAAATATAAAGGGAGGACTTATATTTCTCTGTGATGCTGTACCCAATGTTGTACCCACTAGAGATGAGCGAGTAGTATTCGATCGAATACCTCCCTGCCATAGGTGTCCGTGTAAGCGTCCGAACACCAAGGGGTTAAACGCATCGAATAGTCACTACGCTTAATCCCTTGGTGTTTGAACGCTTACACGGAAACCTATGGTGGGGAGGTATTCGATCGAATACTACTCGCTCATCTCTAGTACCCGCTGCTACAAAATGGCTGTCTTCGAAACTAGCCTTGAAGGTGGTTTTCTTATCAATTTCCAAGTTGGCATTGCAGTGGTGTAGTTTACACCAAAGCAAGGCATAAACTGCTTCATAAATGTTTTCCATTATGTACTTGGCATGAACTCCACACTGAAATGTAAGTGATTTGGGTTCTATCAAACTTTGTTGACAACCAGAGTAAAAATCCACAACTCATACTAGAAAAACTGGCGATGTTTAAATCTCTCAGTAGTGGTTTTTGAAGGATTTCACCCATTGCAATGCCAATCACAATTTGATTGTGGTTTTTGGGGCATAATTTCTGGCTTTCATATATTTTTCATTGTTGCACCTCCACTGTCTCCACAGTCTCAAAGGAAAATGAATGTGAGTATACAAGTATTAGTTGACAACTCCAATAAAGACAATAGCTAGACAGAACCCAAGATCAATTTTTTTACTGTCAAGGTTACCTAAGTTTTGTTCAAAAGGTCAGAAAGCAGTTGGTAAAGTGATAAAGATCAAATGAAAACAATCACTTCTGAAGATGGGGCTTAGCCGCTGACACAAGACTAGTGAGAATGAGTTACTTTATGTGTCACAGTCACATCCGGGCCATGCTAACTAAGGATTGCAAAGGCTCCTGCTGGGGGTTGAAGTGTGATTCATGTAAAACCTATGTATTGTTGAATAGTTACATTATTTTTAGTCCTCACATCCTTAGTAGGAGTGGTGGCAATCAATGTCAGAGTTATGATCACTGCTATTGGGTCTAAGACATTAGAAAACATGGTCCCCTGCTTTATGTTTTTTTGCCATATACTGTATGCATATCCTATTAATATTATAAATGTGAAAGTTTGTGAGTTTGTGGGTTTGTGTGTTTGTGTGTTTGGATGTTTGGATGTTCGGATGTTTGTTCCTCAATCACAGCCAAACGGCTAAATGGATTTTGTTGAAATTTCACACACCCCGATATATTGCTCAGGAAGGAAGAATAGGCTACTTTAAATGTGGGTCACTCACCCCAAATCGCCACCGTGACCCTCCAAAGTTCTCTCCTGCTCTGATGTAGGAGCTGGCATTACGCCAGCCCAGGTCTTTCCACACACCTCCTATTGGTGCATGGCAGAGTGTGGGCGGGCTATGGAGCCAGCGCTGCTGCACCATACGTTGCCGGCAAATTGTGGGTGGGCCGATTGACCGGGAAGACCGTAGTCAACATGGCGGCAGCCCACCTGCTCCAGCCGCCGCTGCCATCCCAGGCCGCCTACACACTGCCGGCATGCCGGCCGGCTACACAGGACCGGCAGATGTTGCAGACTACACACCATACACAAGGTGAGTCCAGTGGGGTGGGGGGTGTCCGGTGTCCGCAATGATCGTCTCCATTAACCCTAACGCCGCCTCAGTCACAGCTGACCTGTCCTGATGTCCTCTGCCGGTGCGTGGGCGCTGCGCTGCTCCTTCTCCACTATATTCCTTCTCCGCGTCGGCACCCGGACCAAGCTCTGGGGCCGGCGTCATGTTTCTATGGCAGCCGGGAGCCTTGCGCAGGGTCCCCGTCCTGTCGGTCTTTTGCTCCTACTGCAGCCTAGGCTACATAACCTGCAATAGAAGCACTGGTATAGCATAGCATAAAACCGGCGCTTCTACTGCAGGCTACGTGCCGTAGGCTGCAGTAGGAGCAAAAGACTGACAGCCCGGAGACCCTGCGCACGGCTCCCGGCTGCCATAGCAACGTGATGCCGGCCCCAGAGCTTGCTCCGGGTGCCGGCGCCAAACACGAACATAGCAGCGCCGGCAGAGGAAATGCCGTCTTAGTCAGCTGTGCTGCGGGAACAGGGATCGCCGGCTTGCTTAAGGGGGAGAGGGGTGGTGGGGCACGGGTGATCGGTAGGGGATGGGGGGGTTGCTGGTTTGGGGGAGGTGCTGATGGTAGGGGTTAGAGAGGGGGCCGGGGGGGTCGGGTTTCACACCAGAGGGCAGAAGGCAAGTGGGGGGGGGGCAGATTGAACATGTGGAAAGGGGGGGGGTAACCAAGGTCACGGGTGGGTGGTGCTGAGGGGAAGAGGTAGATGTAGGAGGTGACTGTAACTCTAAAGGGGGAAAGGGGGCCGGGGACACGGGTGGGGGGTGAGGGGAGAGCCGGGGGTGCAGATGGAGGGAAAGGGGAGGGCCAGAGGTGCAGCAGCGGGGCCGTGGGGTCCTGGCCCACGATGCTGTGGGAGGTGACTGCGCTGGCCGCAAAGAAAGGGCCATGGGGGGCCACAGGCCGCGCTGCAGGTGGATTGCGCAAGGGTGAGGGGACAGCGGATGAAGTCGCGGGCTATAGCTAGTGTAAATATATCTAGGCCTCTACCAGCTGGATTAGCAAGTAACAGCCAGTATTCACTTACCCACCTGCACTCCTACAGCCTCCTCCAGTTCAGCCTCCAGGGGCGCCACACTTTACACACTGACACTGAGCAATGTCTGGACAATACATCCTAACATCGTTCCATGTTGAGATGTAATGAACAGCAAGAGTCTGGAACCAAAGAAGGAGCTGTGGGCAGGAGCAGGGATGGCTAAGTAAATATCGGCTGTTGTCTGCTGAAGTAATCCAGTTGATATTAGCCTAGTCAATCTGTGTGAGCTGGTGAAGGGGGCAATTACTGTGTTGGGGGCAGTAAAGAATGCAGTATACTGCATGAAGGTTAATAAAAGGGGCAGTTACTACGTAGTGCCCAGTAAAGGGGCAATTATTGTTTGGCATCCAGAAAAGTGGACAGCATACCATGTGAGGGCCAGAAAAAGTAGAAATATGGTGTGTGGGCCAGTAAAGGGAGCATTATACTGTGTAGTGGTCAGTAAAGGGGGAGTTATTCTGTGTGGGGCCAGTAAAGGGGGCTATGGAGTATTGCCATGTTTGCTTGAGGGCTCAGTCTTTCCTAGTTATGCACTTCCTATGCAGTTCTGATATCAGGAGAAGTGTTAGTCTAAGACTCACCTGGCACTGATAAAAAGAACATCAGCACAGTCTATACAAATACAGTAGGCTGGCACATATAATGACATCTCTCACCCATCTGCCTACTGTATTCATTCCTTTGTAAATAGAGATGAGTGAGTAGTATTCGATCACGTAGGTATTCGATCGAATACTACGGTATTCGAAATACTCGTACTCGGTCAAATACCACGCGGTAAACAAAGTAAAAATTTGATTCCCCTCCCACCTTCCCTGGCGCTTTTTTTACACCAATAACTATGCAGGGGAGGTGGGACAGGAACTAGGACAACATAGTCATTGGGAAAAAAAAAATGTATACAGACATTGGCTGGCTAAATCAGTAGCAGTTGTAGCAGCAGCAATAATAATAATAATAATACTGGGACTTGGGCGTGTTAGATGCCCCCAGACATGCTTCCCCTGCTGTCCCAGTTGCATTCCAGAGGTGTTGGTATCATTTCCTGGGGTGTCATTGTGGACTTGGTGACTACAATTGGTCAAATTTTGGTTTCCCTAAAACGAGCATGTTTTTCTCATGGACTATAATGGGATTCGATATTCGAACGATATTGAGGGTCTACTTGAATCAAATTTTGAATTTTAGAATATTTCACTACTCGCTCATCTCTATTTGTAAAGCCATGAGCTGGAAAAGGAACAATGAAGAAGTGAGTATATTTTAGGTTTTTTTTTAATACCAAGGGGGTCAATATAAAGTCATTTTAACAACAATGAGGAAGAATTACTGGCAGAATACTGAGACAAATTGAAACAAAAAAAAGTTAGGGATATGACTTGTACCAAATTAGTAATGAGTTTTTTGAAAACATTGTTTGGTGGGAACTATTTGTATGTGATGAGTCACAGGGGTAAAGACATCAAAGAAGTGAAGACATCATAATGGGTGGTGTCAGTGATGTTCTTTGATGTGCCACAGAGCTGGGCTGAGGTCATAGATGATGTCACAGAATAGGGTATGTTGTTCAGTGACATTCTAAGCGTTATTAAGCTTAGAAATGGAGTGCCAAGAGTTAAATCTGCCAGACCTCCATGTCACTACCATGATGGTGACACAATTCTGTTCATTCTTCAAAGGGAGGATGAGTTTTGAAGGACATTGTGGGTGGCCTGTGCATAATAATGCAGCCTCTTCATAAATCTCTTGTTACCTACACCAGTCAGGCCGTTTATTAAGACTGGAGTACAATACACCAGTATTAATAAATTTGACCTATTGTTATGGTTACACATTATGGTAGTTGTATCATATACATTTAGTAAAATGTCTAAAAACTAGCTGGTGAATGAACACTGCTGTAAGCCATTGTCTCACCATGAAACTGCTGTATAGTACTAAAGGCTGGTTTACAGAACAGGACAGTAGTCCCATGGTGAACATATATACAGTACCTATGATGGTGTGAGACCAGGTTCATGGACTTTCTGCAGTCCAGGAAATATAGCCAACATATGGTCTATATTTCATGGACAAAATATACTTGTCTTAAACTAGCCATAGAGGCGGTTCACACTTGCGCTCGGTGTCCGGTGTGGGCATTCCACCAGGTTTCCGTTTTCAGCCCCGGCTAATGGACAGGGGACGGAAACCAGGCGGTCACCTTTAAAACTCATTCACTTGAATGATTTTGTAAAGGTGACCACCAGTGTCGGCCTGCGGCCTGTCCTGGCCAGTTTTTAAAAAATGGTTTCCCCGCGGAGAGGCTGCAGACGGACACCAGCGGTCATCTTTACAAACCCATTCAAGTGAATGCACACACCATACACCGAGTGCAAGTGTGAACGAAGCATAAGTATAGATATACACATTAGAAAAATTGCAGCCAACCATCCTAACTGCAAGGTGATATAGCAACTCTCCTCAGATGGCAAATGTTGGAGAATAAAAGGGTTAGGCATATTAAATTTCAAATTTCCATTTTTTTTTCATGTCTTATTCCTATCTGCTCATTCATGTTTCCACCTGACAAGTCACAGCCTCCAGGGCACCTAATATATGAAATGTTGCAAACCTCCAGGGTCCGTGTACTTAAACAAAAATTTCTGGCATCATTTTCACCAGAAAACTGGTGTAATGGTAATAATTCCAACATCCAACTACACCTCCTGCCACAAAACCCCTTGTGGAAAATGGCATGTGGGGCACAAAAAGATGCAACATTTTTCATGACTTATATGCCTGTTTTCTGTCAAACAAGTCATGCTAGATCTGCCTCTATGGGGTTCTGTGAAATTTTCCATCATTTTGACAGGAAGAATAGCCGTACTGTATTGTGTCATAAGTGACAAAAGTCTATGTGGAACTTCAAGTGTAAGGTTAGAATACAGGTGTGAAACCTTAGGCTATGTTCACAGGCTGAGGATATCAGTACTAGTGTACCTAGATCCTTACAAAATCTGCTGATATCCTAATGGCAGTGCATTTGATTTGGGCCACAGGGGACATATGGATGTTCCCTGTGTGCCGCCCGTGCATGGGCCGTGCTTCTGCTTTCTTTAAATTAATAGGAGCCACGGAGGCAGAGCCGCAAAATCAAAGTTATAGGACCTGTTCCATATTTTACAGCCCAGACTGTTGACTGGCACATGTGACCATGTCATTCACGGTCATGTGTATGGGCCCATTTAAATGAATAGGTCAGTGTGCTATCTTGGAAAACTAGAATAGCACACTGACTAGACATACAGTTGGTCACAAGGGGACAAAGAAGGAGTTCCTGAACAGAGAACTTATTCTATGACATTTTAATGCCCTAACAGACGATGTAAGACACAAGTGGTCTTAATGGGACAACTTTTCATACAATACTTTTGTGACATTACGTCGAGTTGTCAGTTATTGTTACGTATCGTATTTGGCTCTGGATAGACTTAGTACTGCTTTGCCCTCATAGCTTGTATTGTAATGTTTTACTGTTGCATTTGCTACCTCATAGACCTTGACTGATATGAGTACCTCCAACAGATGTTTAATTCATATTACAGCAATGTTACCTCCTATTGTGCAGAACATTGTTAACTTTTTTTATTTTGATCACATGGAAACCATTTAGCATTTTTCTTTTTAAAATTTGGAAACTGAAGTTTTGGAGTTATAGCCTCATTAAGTTAACCGCTCTCAGGTTTGACAAAGTAATGCCATCAAGTCTTCAGAATTCAATGTACATGATGGATGTTTCATAAGATTCTAACACTCTCTGTAAGAAGCTAAATCATGACCTTCAAAAGTAGTCATTCTTTTATATGAAAAGTAAGATGGTGATTTAATGTACAGGGCTGTGGAGAGAAATACAAATTTAATCAAACTTTCATCTGTCAAAATATAATTGGTTTCACATACGGTTTGTTCCCCAGGATAGTAGTTTTGAAGAAAAATAGCATTCTGCTACTTGTAGGAATGATCACCTTTCAGACAACAGCACGGCAATAATTTTTACAAACACAATACAATACATGTGATTTTATTGATATTTTAGTAATAAGCTGCAGTCAGGTTAGCACATTTTGACACTTTAGAATAGACTGTACAACTGGCAAGATGCAGCTGTAAATAAAGGGAAAGTACCACAAAACAAGATCCTGATTTGTCCGCAATTTTCTATGATGCAACATATTATATTCTCATGGACAAAACAAAATAACTCACCAAAAAGGAGTTTTTGGAAACTGAAACTTTCTGCATGAATGTATTGAAGATAGATGTCCGTGGTTACAATGTTAGAGTGAAAAGGTGAATTTATTGTACTCTAGCCTGGATACGGATATAGGTATTCTGCCACAGATGCATGTTAGAGAAATCTCTGAAGATGTGAGATTGTAATTCCCGTATGTAAGCTAATGGCAGATAGCAGAACGCGCTGACATTTCATTCCCTGCGTTCCCAGGTTGCATGTGGAGAGATGCAATGGAGTTGCTTCAGGTAGTTTATTTGTCTTTACCTTGAGAGATGATATGCCATACGGTCAAAACACAATTCCTTTCTCAGTTCTACAAGATGGTTGCTCAGTGGTTACAGACTGAATAACACATATCCAGGAAGAAGATGCAACAAGAAGGGAGGAGTAACAGAAACAGAGAATTATGGGAGAAAACTACTTAAAGAGCCCTGCACACAATATCAATGTCTATGCACCAGCATTGCACAATATATGTAAAAACACTGTATGAAAGTCAAACAACCAAGAATGAATGATACAATATGAACAAGAATCATTACTTCAGCAATACCCCTGCTGTAACAGCATACTCCCCGTCTGAAATCCTTGGATTTCACTACTTAACATAAATGTCCATCTGGTATATTCTGGAACCCTGAAAGACAAAATGCAAAAACAAGGAAAAATAACAATAACTGTGAACATGTATTCAGGAACAGTTGAAAATATTGAATGCGTCAAATGCACGGTATATCGCTGTTCCTGGGATAGTCCAGTGACGAGTCAACTGAGTCAATGTACTTGCAATGTTCTTTGCTTGACTCATTCCTCGACAGGTAACAGGAGGACAGTCTCAGATACAGGTCTGATGAATGTCTTGGAGTCACCTTGTCGTGTGATGGTTACTTCCACCTTACGGACTCTACCATCCTCGCTGGGAAAGATTTTTGAGATGAGTCCCATAGGCCATGCATTTCTTTCCACTTTCTGGTCCTTCATCAAAACGACATCTCCCACCTGTAAGTTAGGTTTAACCTGCTGCCACTTTCTTCGTCCTTGAAGAAGAGCCAAATACTCCTTTTTCCATCTGCTCCAGAAGCAATTGGCCAGATGCTGAACGTGTTTCCACTGTTTCCGATAGATGTTTCCAGATGAAAGTTCTTCAGGTGGACTAGGAACAGATCCGAGCTTCTGAGTGAGGAGAGTCGCTGGAGTAAGAATAGCAGGAGAATCCGGGTCCACAGATACGGGAACAAGAGGTCTAGAATTGACAATAGCGGAGACCTCGGTTAGGAAGGTAGTTAAAGTCTCATGGGTGAGCCTAGAGGAGTTTGAGTCCATAAGCATACAGTCCAGTATTTTACGGGTAATGCCTATCATCCTTTCCCATGATCCGCCCATATGAGATGCATGAGGAGGGTTAAAGATCCATGTACAACCGTTGTCGGCCAAGTAGTTCTGAACTGGCTCAGAGTTGATTTGCAGTTCTCTGCAAGCTCCTGTGAAGTTGGTTCCACAGTCGGATCTCAATTGTTTTACTGGTCCTCTGATGGCAAGAAAACGTCTTAAAGCATTGATAAAACTCGAAGTGTCCATGGATTCTATAACTTCAATGTGTATGGCGCGTACACTCATGCATGTAAATAACACTGCCCATCGTTTGCTCTCAGCATGACCACCTCTGGTTCTGCGAGCAGAGACTGTCCATGGCCCAAAAACATCCAGACCAACGTAGGTAAATGGTGGCTCAGTGCTGGTCCTGTCAGCTGGCAAGTCAGACATTTGCTGTTGCTGCAACTTTCCTCTAGACTTGCGACATAGCACACAGTAGTGAATTAATCGAGCAATCTGCCTTTTTGCACCTACTATCCACAGGCCTGCAGCTCTTAAAGCTCCCTCAGTGAAATGTCTGCCCTGATGCTTGACTTTCTCATGATAATGCCGTATGAGCAATGTAGTAACATGGTGGTGAGCAGGAATAATGAGAGGATTCTTTTCAAATGTCTCTAACTCGGCCTTGTTCAGGCGACCACCTACCCTTAGCATACCATGTTCGTCAATCACTGGCTTTAAGTTGACAATAGGGCTGTTTTTAGGAATGTCCAGTTTGTCACGGAGACATTTCAGTTCCATGTGAAAGGCACTCTGCTGTACATTACGTATCACTAACTTCTCACTTAGTGTAATATCTTCTGCAGAGAGGGGCTTGTGACAGATGTGCCAACCATGACATTCAGAGTTATCGTTCTTGGTGTGAAAACACTGTGCAATGTGAACTAACCTTGCGATGGTGCGTACAAGCTTCAGCCATCTAGAAAAGCGTTCAAAGCGGTGACAGTCCAGGCCGGACCTCCTTACAGACCTGGTGATGAGGGTACTCACTTCAGGACGAATCTCAGGATCGTTGTCAGGATCTTGAAGATTGAAGACGTCTTGACCAGATGTTTCTTTTCCTTCGTTCAGCAAGAATTCTGGACCTGTTAACCAAGAGGATTTAGCAAAGGCACTGACCGATGATGGTCTGGTGGCACAATCTGCAGGGTTGAGATGAGATGGAACATAGTGCCACTGCTCAGGTTTAGAGGATTTCCTAATCCTTTCAACGCGGTTACTAACATAGACGTAGAAGCGTTTTGTCTGGTTGTTTATGTAACCCAGGACAACCTTGCTGTCTGTATAGAATTGAACATCGTCCACATGAATGTCCAGCTCATACTGTATAAAATCTGCGATCTCTACAGCCAGTACAGCGCCACAAAGTTCAAGCCTCGGGATCGTATGTTCAGGTTTAGGGGCTAGTTTAGCTTTCCCAAACAGAAATCCAACATGAGCTTTAGTGCGGTTGTCGATTACCTTCAAGTAGGCAACAGCTGCGATAGCCTCAGTCGATGCATCCGAGAATATGTGGACTTCCCTTCTCTGGCTTGTGGTGAGAGATGCTGGAGTGTAGCAACGTGGTATGTGAGTTCTGTCCAAGGCATGTAGGGATTCTTTCCAGGACTCCCACTTTGGCTGCTTGTCATGTGGCAGTGGAGCATCCCAGTCCTCAATCGTCTCTGAGAGCTGCCTAAGTAGGAATTTGCCCTGTACAGTCAATGGTGCTACAAATCCCAGTGGATCATACAGGCTATTCACCACTGAGAGAACTCCACGCTTAGTGAACGGCTTGTCTGCACAATTAACCTGGAAGCCAAGAGAATCGTTTAACAAGTCCCATCTCAAACCCAGACTTCTCTGCACCGGAGGATCGTCTATGCCTAGGTTTAAGTCTCTGAATTCTGTGGCATGATCGCTGGGCTGGAAAGCTTTCATGACAGCAATACTGTTGGAGGCTATTTTATGCAACCTCAGACAGGCTCTGGACAGCATACCTTGAGTCCTTCTCAGCAAGTCTATGGCTTCCTCAGCAGTGGGCAAGGACTTGAGTGCGTCGTCCACGTAGAAGTCTTTTTCGACAAAGTGACGGGCATCCTTTCCAAATTCTGATTCACCATCAGAAGCAGTCCTTCGTAGGCCATATGTTGCAACCGCAGGTGAAGGACTGTTGCCGAACACGTGCACTCTCATGCGGTATTCAATCATTTCCTTGTTGGTATCACTGTCTCTGTGCCACAGAAACCTCAGGTAGTTCCGGTGGTCTTCTCGTACAATAAAACAATGGAACATTTGCTCAATGTCAGCTGTAATGGCAACTGGCTCCTTTCTGAATCTCATTAGCACCCCTACCAGGTTGTTGGTCAGGTTTGGACCCGTGAGGAGAACGTCATTCAGAGATACGCCATGATGTTTGGCACTTGAGTCGAATACCACCCTGATCTGCTTGGGTTTTCGTGGGTGATATACTCCAAAAGAAGGAAGATACCAGCATTCTTCATGCTCTTGCAGAGGTGGAGCTGGCTCTGCGTGATTGTTACGGAATATCCTTTCCATGAATGCCACAAAGTGATCTTTCATCTCAGGCTTGTTTCTCAGCGTACGTTGCAAGGAGATGAATCTCGATAATGCTTGTTCCCGGTTGTCAGGAAGTCTGGCCCTCCCAGTCCGAAAGGGTAAAGGTGCAACCCAATGGTTAGATTGATCTTTGAAGCATTCACTGTCCATTATTTTGATAAAGTCTTTATCTTCCATGGATAAAGCTACTCTGTTGTCGTCTTGTGTTATGTGAAACACTGTGGCTCCTAAGTCGTCATAAGGTGTAGGGACGATGTCTGGTGCCCTTTTTAAGTTAGGAAGATGTTCCTTTGCCTCATAGTGATGAAGGCATGGCTTAAAGTAGGTTGTGCGTCCATTGTTGAGCACAAAGGTTTTAAAGGAGTTCACTTGAGATGACATGAGACTCTTATCCTGACATACATTGCCAATGATTACCCAACCTAAGTCAAGTCTTTGTGCATATGGGGCATCATGTGGACCATTGCATTGTTGACGTACCTTATGTACTCTGAGAATGTCTCTTCCGAGCAAGAGCAGGATGTCAGCATTCACATCCATAGGAGGAATCTCCTTAGCCAGGTGTCTCAAGTGGGAATGATGATATGCAGCTTCCGGCGTAGGAATTTCTTCCCTATCATCAGGCATCTGGTCACATTCAATTAACGTTGGTAGGGATATGTGAATATTCCTGTTAATTGGAGAGATAACGTATCCAGTGGCTCTCCTGCCAGAAGTCTCTATGCGACCAGAACAAGTGTTAAGAGTGTATGGTATTGCTTCTCCTTCTATACCGAAGATCTCGAAGAACTTAGGCTTTGCTAGAGACCTGTTGCTTTGTTCATCTATTATGGCATACATCCTTATGGCCTTTTCAGATTGCCCTTCTGGGTAGACATTCACCAAGCACACCTTGGCACAGCACTTGGGACCATTATCCTTGCCACATACTTCCATGCAGGAGGAGGAGACAGTGGTAGTAGCTGAAACTTGAGCCGATGGCTCCCCGCCATGCGCAGTGACGGCTTTAGATGCTGCTTGAGGATGTGAGTTGTCAGATGAAGAAGTAGGATGCATGGCTGCGACATGTTTGTCGCTACTGCATTCAGTACACTTGATGACAGCCTTACAGTCCTTAGCAAAATGTTTTGAAGAAGCACAACACTTGTAACACACTCCTAGCTCCTTGAGCATGTCTCTGCGTTCTTGCAAAGTCTTTGCCCTAAGTCCTCTACACTCTTTCAGGGGATGAGGCCTTTTGTGGATAGGGCACGTACTATTAGGGTCTTTATCTTTAAGGACAGGAGTGTCCTGTTTGGTGGTGCAGAGTGCAGCGATTGGAACGTCTGTCTTCCTAACAGATACTGTTCCCCTTAAGTCTCTACGTTTGCTTGTTTCATACCTTGAACATGATGATGAAGCTGGTAGAGAGGATTCTGTGAAGTCAAAGCTGGGATCATTCTTTTTCCGAGCTTGGTCACTGATAAATCTGGAAAAATAAGAGAAAGGAGGGAAGGACACATTGTGGTCTCTTTTGTATCTGGAACCTAGGTCGGCCCATTTTTCTTGCATGCCATATGGTAGTTTGGATACCACTGGATTAACACCATGAGATGTGTCAAGGTAACTCAGACCTGACAGACGTGGGTCCATTTTGGCTAACTCTAATTCCTTTAGTAGGTCGCTCAGATCTTGAAGCTTGCGGCTGTCCTTGTTGGTGATTTTTGGGAACATATGAAGTCTCTTAAATAAGGCACTTTCTATAGCTTCAGAACTGCCATAAGTCTGTTCAAGTCTCTCCCATGCCGCAGCAAGACCTTCCTCTGAGTGGCCCGCATGAACTGCTCTCAATGTCTTTATACGTTCTGCAGAATCTGGGCCTAACCAGTTAACAAGCAAGTCAAGTTTTTCTTTGGCAGTGAGGTTAAGATCACTGATCACTGCTTCAAAGGTGGATTTCCAGGCTCTATAATTCTCAGCATGGTCATCGAACTTTGAGAGACTATTGTTTATCAGCTCCCTGCGTATCATATATCTGGCAAAGTCCGACATGTCTGATCTCCCACCTTGTGTCACCAGATTAACTTGTGATATCCCTGGGACGTATAAATTCTCTGGCATATGGGGCCGAGATGAATCGGGGTGAAATGATGTAGCATAAGGGTTGAGCTGTGGTTTAGTTTCTGGAGGATCTGCATGTGTGATGCTGGAAATTACCTTGCTCTGGATAGGTGGCATCATCTGATGCTTCACAGCCATGTAGTCGGTTTGGAGTGGTGCTGGTGCATGTAACTTAGCAGGCGGTGCAGGAGATGATTGCTTCAGCACATAATTGGCAGTGCGGTCAGCTGGGTCTTCCACTTCTGCAGGGATGGAGCAGTCTAGGTCGGCGTCTTGATCTAATGCTTGTTCAAGAACCTTTAGCTTGGCTAAGGCAGCTGCTTCCTCCCTTTCCATTTGGAGAATTTTTAGTTGAGCTTCTGTCTCTGCTTCCTTCTTCGCCATTTCAGCTTTTGCCTCTGCTTGCCTTTGCGCCATTTCTGCTTCCTTCTCAGCAAAGGACCGTCTGACACTGGCCTCCTCTGCGTCAGCACGGATCTCAATAAGCTTATCGTGTAATGCTGACCTTCTGGAACGAGAGGATCTGGAGGATGACAGCGTATGTTTGGATGAAGTAGACCGATGGGACCTTACTTCTTGTAGGTGTGCGATGCGGAGTTCTGCCTTATCTCTGGCGTTTTTCACTGCGGCATCTTTCGTTTGGAATAGGTTCTCCCTCTCAGTTAGCTCTGCTATAGCATCATCAAATTCAGCGTTACTCAGGAATGTGACGTATTTTGCAGACAGTCGCTGATGGCGTTCATAGGCGGCAGATAAGCGGTTTAGTGTGGTGACCAATTTTGCTGCGTCACTGTCATGGCGTGAGAGCGCTGCTATATAGTGTTCAGTTCTTCGCCATAATTCATCAAGATTATCACAGAACTCTTCTTTAGTTATTTCAAAGTTCTCTCTAATCTTTTGCGTGGGTTTACTGACACGTTTTAATCGCTCAATTTGTACATCCTGAAACATGGAGTCTGTTTCCTGCACATCTGAGTCCCTGATAGCAGGATGCACTGTCCCAGATGCAGTGACAGGGGAATCCACATAGCTCCTTGTGGACATGGTGCCTTTGTGTGGAAAATGTCAATAAAGATGGCGCTGCCCCTTATTTCACTGTGGTGAGGAGAACATGTGCTCAAGATGGAGGACAGCTTTGAGCTCACCTGCAGGCTGTGTGGCGTGCTGCAGATTATGCTGTATTCTCACTGTGCTTGCTTGCAGGCTGTCTGTAGATCCTGCAGGAGCTGCAGATATAGCTTGTTTTAACTAGAAAGTTGTGTTTTGACTATTCTGCCACAGATGCATGTTAGAGAAATCTCTGAAGATGTGAGATTGTAATTCCCGTATGTAAGCTAATGGCAGATAGCAGAACGCGCTGACATTTCATTCCCTGCGTTCCCAGGTTGCATGTGGAGAGATGCAATGGAGTTGCTTCAGGTAGTTTATTTGTCTTTACCTTGAGAGATGATATGCCATACGGTCAAAACACAATTCCTTTCTCAGTTCTACAAGATGGTTGCTCAGTGGTTACAGACTGAATAACACATATCCAGGAAGAAGATGCAACAAGAAGGGAGGAGTAACAGAAACAGAGAATTATGGGAGAAAACTACTTAAAGAGCCCTGCACACAATATCAATGTCTATGCACCAGCATTGCACAATATATGTAAAAACACTGTATGAAAGTCAAACAACCAAGAATGAATGATACAATATGAACAAGAATCATTACTTCAGCAATACCCCTGCTGTAACAGCATAATAGGCATACACGATCCTGGGTCACATTTTCCCACAGATGTTGCAGCTGGGCCTGTAGATCTTGCACACTCAGATACTGAAGCTGGCGACTCAGCAATAAATCTGGCAACTGGGCAGCCCAAGGAATTGCTGCAATCTGGAGAAAACATTCCTGGTGTGTATAGGCATCCTGTTGAAAAATGGCAGCTGAAATCCCTGCTATGCAATTCAACACATGTGGCCACAGGTTGTCCTGTACATATCACTAAGCTGTAATGTTCCTTGTATGAATACTTGGGGTGACTGACTGTCACATGTGATGGCCCCCCAGATCATCACAGCAATTAGGGCAGTGTGTCATGCCACAGCAACGGTAGAATGGACCATCACAAAGTCTCTATACTCAGACTCAACCATTGTCGAATCCCAAACAGAACTTAGATTCGTCTTTAAAGTCAATAAAGTTCCAGTCCTTAGCAGACCAGATTTCTCATTCATGGAACCAGTTCAAACAAAGGTAACAATGGTCAAGTGCAGGGTACATGATAGGTACTCTGACACTAACTTTGTGTTTGCTAAGTGCTTGTAAATAGTCTGGAGTGTGTAATGAAGTTGCCACTTGTGACTGGATGGTGGACAAGAAAACTGTGAGAGCTACTCTATACTGTTCTATCATGGCCTTCCAGAACATGTTCACTTTGTGTGTGCTCTTATGCAATCACTGCTCCAAACATCTCCTAACAGCAGGCAAGTATTTCATTGAAACCACCTTCCTGCTTCTCTTAGTTCAGTGATACATCCCCTCTCATAGTCCCTCAACTAGTCTTTTTTTTTTTTACTTTGTCATAGTGGCATGTCTAGCAGTCAACAATCTCTAACCAAGGGGTGCACTACCCAAAAGTAGCTTTTGAAAGCCTTTTTATAGTTTTCGTAAATTGTCATAACTACTTCAATCAGTCTGTGTACACATATAGCAACAAAGTGAACCAACCACACAAAATATATGAATAAAAATTAACTTTTATTGAGTGCTCCTAAAAAGGTGTAGCAACATATATACATACAAAATATATAAACAAACATAAAACAAAATCATATAGGGGTAGACAATGCTACAAATACCAACTTGTCAGCCATGGAATGTACACTGGATGGCAACACTAATATCATAGTACAAAGGGCTCAACCATAGCTAAAACTGAAAGTGTCCAATAATAAAGTGTTGTAAATGAAAACAACAAATAATCAGTGTAATAACCCACAGATAGCTATGAGACTGCCCACATAGGATGATCCAAGATTAGCCTCCATACATACCAACAGTAAAGGGACCCGACGCGCGTTTCACCTGTACTTGACAGGTTTCGTCAGGGGACAACTACTAGGTATCAGATGCAATCTTATATAGCAGTCCGGCAATAAGAGAAGACTTACCGCAGGTGTGTATCAAGTAAGAAACAAACACAGCAGCCATAATCACTGCACAGAAAGAATTACTACGGAAGCCTAGATGGTCCAAAAAGTTAATTTTTATTCATATATTTTGTGTGGTTGGTTCACTTTGTTGCTATGGTCATTTACCCACACATAATTTGTTATATTTGCCTCTATTGTTTATGTGTACACATATGTAAGAATTTATATATTAAATAAAGTAGTCTTAAATTACATTTATAAATGGTATATTCTTATATCAGCTTACTGCTGATGCTCTTACTTTCCCTTAACCTATTGAAACACTGCCGATATTAGTATTAAGGAGACAGTTTCTTTATTCTTGTTTGGACACATAACAATAATTTTTCAGTTTTAATGATAATAATAATAATAATAATAATAATAATAATAATAATAATAATAATATAATACATTTTATTTATATAGTGCCAACATATTCCGCAGCGCTGTATACATAGTTGTATAAGAGCTTGTTTTTGTGAGCGAAGTTTATCCTTTGATGGTACCATATTAAAATATATATACATTAGCATTAAGGGGATATTGTCACTCCTTGGGTAGAGACCACCATATAGGTGTGTGGAGACTTATTAAGCCTTTAGCACTCCACTTCGCAAAGGAGCATGGGAAGAATATGCAAATCTGTCTTCCATGATGTAATTAGGAAGTCAGCTGCTGCCTCAGTGTTCCAAACCAATAGAGGGCACTCACTGGAATGTGCAAGCCTGTCTTTCCTGATGTAGTTAGGAAGACAGAATTCCAGTGAAATAACCCAATAAAGGTTGCTCCCTTTCGCATCATGCTCGACCTTCCAAGAGGCCTTTGTTTTGCAATGACGCTGGGATTATTACCAGGTATAGTCTCTCAATTGAGGACGGCCGTTTCGATGTACTTGCATCTCATCAGCTCAATGTAGAGAGGACTATAACCTGGTAGAGGTGAGAGGCTTAGACAGGGTTAAGGGGATATTGTCACTCCTTGGGGAGAGACCACCATATAGGTGTGTGGAGACTTATTAAGCCTTTAGCACTCCACTTCGCAAAGGACCTTTGTGTTCAAGGGCACTTGGGGGCATATAAGACTGTGTGCAGGGGCTACTTGGGGGCATATAAGACTGTGTGCAGGGGCCACTTGAGAGCATGTTATACTGTGTGCAAGGGCCACTTGGGGGCATGTAATACTGTGTGCAAGGGCCACTTGGGGCATGTAATACTGTGTACAGGGGCCACTATGGGGCATAATTTATGCCAATATTGGGCATAATAGCGTGTGCAGGAATGTGCGTGTCTGTGGGGTTGGGGTTGAGGTGGGGGTGGGTTTTCCCCCAGGGAGGAGCCATTATTCCAGAGTTTCCCATAAAAATATTTTCCAATTCAAGCCCTGTGTATAGTATCTGCTGTTTCCATGTCATCACTGCAGCATTATAAGTCTATGGTACTTTGAAGCACTGGTTTCTGTACTGTATATTAATATTGCACAAGATGTGAAGGCAAGTTTAAGAAAGGTTTCATACTAGTACTGAATATGTTAGGCTTTAGTGACCAGCAGTGATGTTTTTGACAGATCTAAAGACAACTGTTCTTAATGGCCATTTTTGATCCTTCATTTTTTTCCATTTCTGATGGCCAAGTGTCATCCATTTTGCACTAGTTTTTAACCTTCAGTGAAAATAACAGAGGAATTTCACTGGTCTTTCCTTTTTGACCCAACGTTTGGAAAGTTTTTTTTTATCACTATAATAAATGGTCTGCCAAAAGAATGAGAATGTGAATAGACAATTCTCAAAACTGTCGTGTGAATAAGGCCTTAGACTAGTATCAAGAAATATGATACTGAGTGAAATAATGAATATAATCACTTACAACCGGGGCATAGATGGGGTCTAGCAACCCAGGCTGGTGCCCCTGGTGCTGGTCCTCAGGGAGGGCTCCAATAAGCCACTTTTATATATTTAGATAAAGAGTAAGCATAAATGGACAAGACACAAAAAATAGATGTCTCAATTGCATGGCTTAACATGTCACCATTGCAGGGCATGCACTTATTGGCCATGATTGACCAACCCTCTGAGATCCCATCAGATTGTATGGAGCTGCTTCGCTAACCGTCATCATGTATGTAACTTGCTACGTGTCACATCAGGCTTGGCCAAGTTATTGCATTGGGTTGGAGATTAGCCTTGAAATAGCCACTGTCCCCACTTGCCCATACTGCCATGTATTTACTGCTAAAAAGGAGTGGGGAGAAATCTATTCCCATTTATCCCATCATCTCATTATTAATAGTTACTAGTTTCGTAGCACCTCTAGGAAGCACTAGGAATCTTTTAAGCACAGAAACGTGTTAGTTGTATATTAACTGTCAGAAAGAATCTCATCTCCTTGTATTAATCACTTTGGGTTACGTATTATAGCTGAGGTCTGAGTTGGCCCTGAATGATGCATATTAAACAGACCTGGAGTGGGATAATCTGATAGATTATTGTTAGCCTATTATCCAGCTCTATAGGCTCATTATAGAGCTTTGCTAGGGAACAAGAGCATTAATATACTTGTCTCTTTCCCTACTAGGATACCACTGAACTGTAGGGTTGTATTGATATGCTGAGGCTAGGGGGCTTATGCATGATGATATCCTGCTGCCCTCTTTCTTGTTAACATTTTTAGATGGCTTAATTGTGTTATTAGGCTTTTTTTAAAAATAAATTATTTATAAAATTATCATTTTTATCGATCCCTACTAAGTAGTGACTTACCCTTCCATGTTAGTAGATAGAGAGTAAACCTGCATTTGCACAACCAAAGCATAGAATTGACTGTAAAAATACAGTCATATGACTGGATTCACTGGGGCACATTTATTAAGCTACTTGCACCTTTTTTTGGCATAAATTTCGCCTTCTTGAGGTCTTTTTCTCCGCTAGGCTTCATTTATGAAGCACTTGTTTCTTTTTTTTTTCACACTGTAATGCTGCTCTCGCCACTTTTGATTTTTGTTGAAAATAGGGGGCATAACCTAAATAAAGATTCTTTTCATACTGTATTTATGATTTGATCATTTTTTAAAAGATGCACAAAAGGCACAAATGCACTCCAGTCCATGGGCAGCGTAAAAGAGCCTGTCAGTTAGAATGCATTAGAAAGTGACATCTGCACTAACATGTGCTCAACATTTAACAAGGAAGTGCGCTGACATCATGAATAAGCACCAAAGTAATACTAGTCTAAAAAAGGTGCCCCTGCGAAAAGTATGGCTGAAAAAGGGTCAGATGATAAATAGCCTCCATTGATTTAGATGCATCTACTGCATGTGACATGCATGTGGCATGTAAGGCCCCACATAGCATGCCGCAGCAAAAAAAGCACTGCGGGAAAAAGCGCTGCAGCAACGCATCTCGGTTTTTCCGCAGTGCTTTTTACAGAAAGACTTTCTGCTTCAGTTATACCTATAGGGCAGGGGTAGGGAACCTTCGGCTCTCCAGCTGCTGTGAAACTACAACTCCCAGCATGCTCCATTCACTTCCATGGGCGTTCCAAGAACAGCAGAGCAAGTATGCATGCTGGGAGTTGTAGTTTTGCAACAGCTGGAGAGCCGTACGTTCCCTACCCCTGCTATAGGGAAACCGACATTTCCATAAGTATAACTCACATGCTGCGATTTCCAAAACCGTGACGGATGTCCCATCCACTATGCAATGACTGTAAAACGCCGCATTTTTTTTCCATGGCCAAACCTTGATGTTTATTCCACATGGGGTCCTGACCTAAGGCTGAAGCCACAGGTTGTAGAACAACTACTTTTTTGTTTCAAATTTTGCTGCATTTTTTAAGCTTATGAAAAGAAAAAGGTATACACTTTTCCATTATATTTCCCCTTTCATTTTCAAACCACTCATCTGCAATACAAAAGCAGCTTTTCTGCAATGTGCGGCCTCAGCATTAGAAAATATTTTTTCACTTTAGTTTCTGAGCAAGGCTTCTGGGAATGACACATGAAATTCTTTTACATCTCTCTATTTATTTGTAATTACTAAACTATATTAAACTTTTTTGATCAAAAAGATGAAGTGCAATCATATTTCCATAATCATAAGATTCCTTCCAACATCCAATGACTGATTTTAACATAACTAACTCCTATGTTCTTTTGTGATTCTAAATGAAAAACGTATGTGACTTGTATAAAGGAAATATCCAGATCTGCAAATTAAGTAAGGACGCGGCTCCAAACGCCACATCTGCCAACCAATTCATACAGTAAACCTTGAAAGCATCTACAAAGAACTTGGAGACAGGGATGAAGTAGGACTGAGAATGGAGACAAGACTTTCTGCATGATCAAGGGAAAGATTGAATGATCCATGTCTCGCTTTCAGATTCCTGCATTAAACTATGAGATCAGAATGTCACGTGTAGCAGCGAAACCAACCCAAATGTTTTAACAGCTGTTTCTCTTTTCCCCTTGCAACTAGTTTGTCTGGAGATCTAATTTCTCTCTGAAGGGGTGGGCTTAGCATATCCCAAGAAGCAGCAGGAATTGTTTATATAGAGAATTCTCTCCTTTCTTCCTAAAGCTGCTTGTGTTCTTTAAAAAAGTGAAAGAAGAAAAGGTTTTCAGCAGAATGCAGAATAAGTTATTAGCGTGTTATTTTGCCTTTCAGGTTCCATTGCACGCAGGTGGGCCTTAAGTGGTTAACTTAATAATTGACTAGAAAATGTAACCATTTTAAATTATTAGGAAATAAATATGCTTTTATATTTCCAGCTTTTACATCCTACCAGACATGTCGAAAAACTGGAAAAATGTGTTTTAGGCTAAGGCCTCACGGGACAATTGAGACGGGCGGGAATACATTGAGATTCTTCCTGCAGCGCTTTGAACAGAAAGTTCGCAGAGTTTTTCTCCGTGGACTTTCTGTTACAATTACATCTATGGGAAAGCCGTCGGTGTTTCCGTAGATATAATTGACATGCTGCGATTTCCAAAACCGCGTCTGTTTTGGAAATCACAGTGTGGCCGCGCTGTGGTTTTAAACACAAATTGGGCATGGGATCCACAGGAATCCCATCAACTTTGCAGTTACTGTAAAATGCCACAATTTTTTCAGTGACGTTTCCGGACCGTAGGGTCCCAGCCTTACACAGATGAGACCTAACTCCCAAGTTCTATTTTTGTCTGTGAAATGATCATTTTTTTTTATTTCAAAAAAAGTTTTCATGTGGTTTTTCTACACATTTTATAAAGCAAATGACTGAATAAATGAAAATGTCCCTAAAATAATTATTCCTGTATAAAGTAATAAAAAGTAAATGACCAAAAAGCACTGGTTGGTGCTGTATATTTTATGTTTGGAAAATCCCATATTGACCCATAGATAACCACACCTAAAACATTGCCAGTAGGGAGAAAGGGGTGGGGGGGAGCAGTCTATCATTGGCTATAGCAATTTTTAACTAAAATAAATTTTGTATAGCCTTTAGAAAGGCTATTCCAAGCATACCTTTTATTTATTTGATATTCAAATTCTCCAGCATGGAGCCTTCTCAATGTTCCCTGACCGCTGCTTGCATGACCATGTGTAAAGAAGGGGGGCAGTGAGAACCAGAGTAGACTGATGACACAAGTGATGCTCAGGGAACATCGTAAAGACTTCTGGTGCTCCTTCCTGGATAATTTGTTTATCAATAAAGCTGTCTAAACGCCGGCTCTGATCAATGAATAAAAGGTATGCCTGGAATAGCCTTTTCAGAGGCTATACAAATATATGTTTAGTTATAAATCCCTATAGCCAATGATAGACGCCCTTTAAAGCATATTTCATTACAGAAAGAAAACTATATAGGTAGTTGGGAACTGGTAAGTTTTAGGGATTGTTTCAACTCTTTGAAAGTAGAATTTCAGAAAGTTGAAGCTTCCCAGAAAAAGTCTAGTAATGTTTGCAGTGTGTTAGCAAAGTAGCTGCAAGTGAAGTTTAAACAGTATCTCTGGATAAGGATGGCTCACCTAGATGATAAATTTGGCAAAAAAAAACTGTGAAACACACTTAATAAATGTGATGCATTTCAAGTGTAATTCATACTTTGTTTTTTGTTTTGTTTTTTGTCATTGTGTCAGGAGGTGTGTTGTGAGCACTTTTGGAATATGTTAATGTTTGTATACTTTATTTACCTTTCAAACTTTGTTATAATTTTTTAAAAAAGGGGGCGTTAAAGTTTCCATTAGCAATACTATAACTAAACATGGCCAGGGAGATTCTATCCGCACTCCTATTCTCAATGTAGTATGTAGAGCTGAAGCCTTTACCAAAGGGGGGGCCAGTCAATTCAAATAGCTGGATCGCTGGTTTTATACCACCTAGAAAATGGTTCTGGTGTCAAAAGAAAGCTGAGATTTACTAACAAAAATTATTTCAGCTCTGCATATTCACAACACAAGTGTGTACAGATTTTCACTAGTAACAGCTCAGTTAGAGGGTTGCTTAGAAGAATGTACTGCACCGACATCCAGTCGCGCACTCCGCTCTGGATTAGGCCCAATGAATGGGCCTAGTTGGAAGGAGGGAGTGTCTTCAGGCTGAATCGCGAGGCGAAACGGCCTGAAGAATGAGCATCTCGCTCCTGACCGGCTCCCATTGATTTCAATGGGAGACGTCTTTTTGGTCAGGATTTTGAGGCGAATATGGCCTCAAAATCCTGACCAAAAAACTCAGTGTGAACTTACCCTTACATAGTTGGAATAGTTTCTTTAGCTCCTATTGTTCCTGAGCAATCAGTGCTGTTAGTTTTGGTGCCCAATATGCTTATCAGACTTTCAGAGGCATACAGCTAATGCTAAGTAAGTGTACACCCTTGTTGCTCAGATTCAAGTCCATCATCTCCTACCTCTCAAATTAGTCACCGGATTTGTTCCCCATCACATCCTTCTCCCAGTAATCACATTCAGCCTCACTATTCCTGTGTTATAAACTACCCTTACCCATGATGAGACTCACCATACTCCATTATATCCCCACTTCTACAGCTCACCAATTTTTTCCTTACAAGCTGGACATACTCCTTGAGGTACGTGTAGTGCAGGTTGAAGAACCACTACCACAGACTGCAATACAATGGTAAAGGAGCCCTCAGACACAAAATGACTTATCTGGTATTGTCTCTGATCTGCGACATTATCCACACCAGCTATAAAGGTTTGTAGTCAACATACATGCATGACAGATGTCAGTAAGGGGTTGATAAAGGAGAGTTTTGTTGATATAATCTTTATTAGTTTTTCTTGACTTAGAAAATCATGAAATATCTCCAAAAGGTACTGAGTTCCAGACTTCTACAAGCTTCTATTTTCTCTCAACAATACCTCGCCACACCTCCAATTAAAGAACTCGAGATCTTAATTTAATTTTTGATTGTAATGAACTTTACTAAAGTAAAATTAAATATGTGGTCAAACTGGAGTTTATGTGTAATATCCTATTACTGCCCACTTATTAAAACAGAAGATTCAATACCTATCTCTAAGAGATTAAAGGTGCAAGGTTCAGTAGTAAATTGTCACCACTGTGAGCCTCTACATAATTCCAAGGATTACCTTCCTAAAAGATGGGATCAAAGAACTATTTTCCTTTGCGTATTCAGTAAAATACAAAGCCATAGCAAACTGTCATCACGTTTGCATCTGATCCTAAGCCTTAAAAATAAAATAATAAAACATAAGCCCTGTCTCCAATAACAGAGTAGGTTCTACAATGCCCTTTAAAATTCCTGGATTAGTTGTGCATCTTGGGCAATAGTGGTCTAAAGTCATAAAAATAATTCACATTCTCGTTTATAGGCATGTTGTTCCTCTGGTCTGTTTTTAATCTGCACTATCTAATTTTGTGGCATCAATACATAGTTTAATCAGATTGTGCAATGTTTAATCAGATTGCAAAATGCTCCTTTTTTATAAATTATATTTTGTTATATGTGTATTTATTTAGTAATATATATATATATATATATATATATATATATATATATATATTTATATATATGTTAGCAGTACCCACGACTTCGTCCGCGCCAGCGTTCCTGCTTTGTGTGACCCACCTGCAGCGCGGGCCGGGACCCCCCCATTTGCGTCCTTTTTCCAACCCCCCTCCCCCTGCGACCCCGGCCCCCTCCTCCCCCCCTCCCCCACGAGACCTCCCCACGACCACGGACAGTGTCCATCGGCCCACCCGCACGTGATGGTCAATTAAAAAATGACCGTCACTTGGCTATTTTTACTATTACGTGAATAAGGTCTTAATCTTGTTATTAATTTCCAGACTTCTATCTATAATCTACTAAACATTTAGTTTGCTCTGAAAACTTATAAAAACTGCAAAAAATGTTTATATACCTTACATAAATTTCCTAATAGAAACTTCAGATAACAGACTAGAAAGACTGTATTGTACATGTGCACTGAAATAAGATGATGGATTAATTAGAGAGGGTCAAGGAGTTAAGGATGAGGCTCTCAGAGAAGACATATACGAAGATGTTTGAAATGCCAAGCAGGATTTAACTGCTTCCCAGGTGTATATTATGAGATTCAGTTAGTAAGGACAGAAAATTAAATTCATAGTGAAATAAACTTATTATTATTGTACTGTACATAGCAATTCTCAAGTGTTCTTAAACATTAGAAATCACTAATATTGAGAAATAGAAAAGTGGACAATAAAGTAATTTTTTAACCCTGCAGTATTTTTAACTTTTAATTTGTAATTTTTTTAAATTTGTAATATTTGCTAAACTTTTTAACTTTTAATTATCTATAAATATGAATATGGTTATGTTACTGGGAATACCCCTTTAAGTCTAAAGCCCCCACATAGCAATCCACAGCCAAAAAGCGATGCAGAAAAAAACACGGAAGAAACACACTGTGGCTTTTTCCGCAGTGCTTTTCACAGAAAGTTTTTATGTTTGATTTTTTTTTTTTTTAATCTTAATGTTTTCTATGAATTGCAAAGCCAAAGAGAGTGTCCATACTTGCACATGATGTCTTTTGATGACTGCAGACTGATTCAAATACGTACAATTTCACAGCATCCTATAGGTAGGATCCATAGATTGATAACTGATGTATACTTGCTTCCACCAAAGTTCTAAAACTTCATTGAGTCCTAAAAATAGAGTCAACTCCCAAAAAAATTTTTTGGTAAACTGATGCAATTTAACAAGTCAGGTGTATAGTATCATTTAGACATACAGAGAACATAGAATACCATACAATAATATGTTATTGTGAACAGCAATTGAATTGGAAATACATTTTAAAATGTATAGAATTATGATACTTCAAGAAATTTAAGAATTTGGGGGGTTATAACCAATTAAGAAACACAGGAGTGTGACAAGGTTTCCAAGGGATAGGTCTGCTGTTAATTTTTGCCATACTAAATTATATAAGTTACATGGTGGCTCAAAGTGCCCAATTTCTTTGGAAATTGCTTCATGTATGACAATGGAAAGCATTTGTAATGAGCTTGTCCATAAGGGTCGGAAAACACAGTCAACATTGTGGAGTTGGGGAGTTAGTGACTACAATACAGGCACTCATCCCTAACACCCACAAGAGTCAGTTGTTATTACAGAAAACCAGTTTACCTATTAGTATATTTTTGGCATGTGGGAGAGAAACCATAGTACCTGGAGAAAAACTGGAAACCCTGCAAATGTGGAGAGAACATATAAACTCCATGCAGATGTTGCTCTTGGTTGGATTCCAAACCAGGACTCCATCGATGGAAGGTAACCATGTTAACTAGTTAACTATTGAGTCACCGTGCAACCCCTTGTATCCCAGTGTGGTCTAAACCCACAGCATAAATTATGCTGGGGTTAAAAATCCACAGCCCAGGACAATATGTGCTGTGGACTATTAGCGCAGCACGTGGATAAGAGGTTGTTAAATCTCATTTACTTTGCTGTCACTGTGTTAGGTAATCCATTGGGTCTGTGTCAGATAATCCACTGAAAGTACATCCTACAAGAGCCCAGCATAATTTAATAGTTCAGATGGGAATATAAAGGCATGTTATCATAAATAGGAAAGTATGACATTCTATTAATAATTATGTTTCATAGTGTTCTTTATTGCAAAGCATTGCTTATGGAGAAATATATGTTGCCATTCAGATGCAGAATAGGGTGGCAAACAGAGTGCCCATAGGGTAAAATGCTTCAATTCAGAAATGCGGTTAAATGCTTCAAATCCTTTAAAAAAAAAAAAAACAAACAAACATCTGGTTCTTGGTTGGTGAAAAATGCCATATAGGGTATCCCACCAATAACAATATCAGGCACTTCAATGTTACATACAATACTACTGTGTTTATAAATGAACACAATCAGGATTCACGGTAAAACAGCATAAGTAAAATTTTATAGAAAAATCTTATCTATTATGCTTTGCAGTTGGGTTTCTCATTCATGTTTCTGTGGAACCAGATGTCAAGCAATGCTATCCAAGCTTCTCCAAAAACTAGACAACATCTTATATTATTTTTTCTATGAATAAAGGACTAGGGCTTATTTTTGGGGTAGGTCTTATTTTTCAGGCACCAGAGCAAATCAGAATGTTTCCTGATCCGTTCAACACAAATCTTGTAAAATAGTTAGGGTTAGTAATCCTAACTTGCATTCACAAATGATTTTGCATTATCAGTGGCACTGTGCCCTCTTTATCTCCTTTCCTTTATGCTAAATGGGAAGTGGTGTAGTGGAATGGCTTCGTCTGTGGCAGGGTGGCATCTGACATCTGGTCACGTAGGTAGCCAAGACCATAGCATAGTAGCATACGGGAGGCGTGACCCAGGAGGCGGCACTCAAAAGGTGGACTTGGGAGCCAGGAGATGGGCCTCTAGAGCAGGACTTGGTAGAGGGTGAGAAGATTTTGCCCTGTCATGGCAGGAGGTATCGGGGAACGTCTTCTGGTTGGGAGCTACAAAATACCTATTCTTCATCTCTGTGACATCACTTGAAATAGCCTAGTTCTTTTGGCACTGACTGTCACTAGGGCTTATTTTTAGGTTAGGGCTTATTTTTGGAGAAACAAGGTAGAAGGAGAAGTATGTTGTTCACCAAAGCTGTTTGGAGGAATCATATTATGGTTGCCACATTTTATTCTTTCCCTGGCAGATTCAAAGGTTGAAGAAGGACTACAATTAGGAAACCGCAGTACAATCTGAATCTTGTGGTTTAGAAATTATCTGCTAGAGTCACAGTAATTCCACACTAATTCTTACAACTCCATTCCCTACAATACATTAGCATTGCAAAATATACCATGAACTAAAGTATACTTTTGGTGGCTTATATACACCCCGGAGTTGTTTTTCTAGTATAATTTACTATTATGTTTGTGCTACTTCATTGTAGTCCCCATATCATTATTATTAATGCTAATTACATCTAGTTTAATAGACCTAAAGTGATAGTGTTAATTGTATTCCAAATCATTTTAATGAATCTGAATGTTCCAAGCTTTGTGTCTTGTGGAGAAGTTAGCTCAGTAGAAGCAGTGGTGCAGACTCAAAAAGTCAAGACAGGGACATAAAATGTGCAGAAAACTGGTTTATTTTGAAAAAAACAGGAAAATAAATACACCTTGACTTCGGGCACAAAATACAGATGTAAAACAAAATAAATACCTGCTCGTCTGAGACACTAGCCAAACAGAACTGATAATCTAACTATACGTGTGGCTTACTTACAGCCTCATGAACAAAATTGGCGTAATATTTTCTCACCAGTCTTAGGGTTGCATTAAAGTCCAAATGCAATGTCCAATGCAAAACACATTGTCCTAGATTTAATATTGTGATTACAACTAGACACACTGGTGCAAATGTGGCATATCTAGTTTGGCCTAAATTTTTTCTGACAAAATTATGTTCTAAAAATCAGGCTCAAAGTAAGCCATCCGAAAGGTGGCATAACCTTATTCTAAGCAGTCTAAATGAATACCAGCCACTGTCATTAATCTGGCAGAGCTTCAGACTATCTGTATACCAGACTACCTGTCTGTTTACACTGTCTGGGCCTGTCTTGTAATTTAATTTTGTACATGTAGGTTTGTAGAAGTGTACACTTTTGGGGAGGGTTTGCATCCCCCATACTCTGGAACTCCTTACCAAGACACATAAGACTGACCCCCCACAATCACAGGCTTCAAGAAGGCCCTGAAGACTCACCTATTCAGGAAGGCCTACAACCTGCAATAACACTATCACCGCACTGCCATCTGAACTGTCTCCCCCGCTCCTTCTGTCTCTACCCCCTTCCCTCATAGACTGTAAGCCCTCGCGGGAAGGGTCCTCTACCCCACTGTGCCAGTCAGTCATTGTTAGTATTATATCTACCTGTATATTCTGTGTACTGTATGTAACACCCAAATGTAAAGCACCATGGAATTAATGGTGTTATATTAGTAATAATAATAATAATAATAATAATAATAATAATAATAATAATAATAATAATAATTAATAAAAGGGATTAATTTATTCTGTTTTGTTTTCATATACATTATTACATTTCACTATATTTATTTGTTTACTGTGCCCTCATTTTTGTCATGTCTCTGTGACAGCATTCAGACCTAAGAATCTTTCTGAGGGTCACACCTGGAGACTTCTGTGCTGCTTGAACCTGGCAGCAATTTTGCAACATGAAATTGTTGATATCTAGCCTCTAGTTCAGATGACATAATCGTATCTCATTGGTTTAGGTCCCAAAACTGCCACCTGACCCAGAGGCTGCTACTTGCTGTTAGACCTGGACACTCCTGTCCTGCTGGAACCCAGTGATCATAACTTTCCAAAAGCATAGGGATATCTAGGCCTGACAGTTATTAAAGCACGGTGGTTAGCACTGCAGCCTTGCAGCGCTGGAGTCCTGGTTTTGAATCCTGCCAAGGACAACATCTGCAAGGAGCTTGTATGTTCTCTCCGTGTTTGCGTGGGTTTTCCCCGGGTACTCCGGTTTCCTACCACACACCAACGACATACTGATAGGGACTGTAGATTGTGAGCCCTATATGGGACAGTGACTGTCAATGTCTGTAAAGCTGTTAGGGAAGTGAAGACAGCAGTTCCCCAGTGCGTAAATGACAATTCCCCAGTAGCTGCTGGAGAACCCTGGAGGAAGGGGCACAAGAGACAGTGAGCCCTAAGCTGAAGCCCTCCACTGTCCCTTCCTCTTGCCAGGCCCTATCCTATGTAATAGGCGGCAACTAGAAGAAGATCCCTTCCTATATATGTGACACACAAAACGCAGACAAGATGAACAACAACAAAGGGAGGTCAGCTAACCAGGGTTCGGTAACAGTAGAGCAATTCAGTGCTAAATCGAAGTCCAAAAGAATAGTCAGTAGGGAAAGCCAAAGGTCAGGATAAGAATACAAGTAACAAAACCGCAAGAGAAAACGCTAGCAAGCACGAGGCAATAGCAAGAAACAATGTGAAGGTGAACCAAGAATAAATAAGGAGGAAGAACCCGCCCTGAACCTGATAGGAAGGCAGGCTGTCAATCATAGGGCAAAACAAAACTTAACTCTTAGAGGAGCAGAGGGAAATGAAGGTGAAGGAGACAGGTGTGGTGGAAAATCAATTACAGAACTAGAGCCGTGTTCACACAGTGCAACTAAAAATTCTAAGCAAATTATCAAACTGCATACGTCTCCTGCGCCGTAGCATGCAAGTAGAGGGTGGTGCAGAGACCCAAACAGGCAGAGATGTTACCGTACCCCCCCCCCCTTTTATGAGGGACCACCGGACCCTCACCAGACAAACCAGTTCTAGAGGGATTCTGAATTTTCCCTGCCTTGTATTTTAGTTCTGCTTGCACCACAGATGCTTGAGGACCAGGCAAACGTTTTTTATTCACCTGGTGTTTCTGATACCACCAGGTTTTAATACCGGAGGGGCGTTCCCAACTTTTAGTAGCTGAGACTTTCTCCTCACTGACCCAATCTAAAGAATGTAAAGCAATACAGTGAGATGAACACTAATCTCCCCACTTTACCAACTCCTTTTTACCTCAGGGTTATGGAGGTTCAGCCAGGGGAACCCAAAAATAACATCAGCAGACAGATGCTCCATAACAAAAAGGCTGATGACCTCCGAATGTGTAGAACCCACTTGCAATGGAATTAAGGGGGTCTTATATTGAACCTTTCCCCTGGCCAGTGGGGCAAAATCTGCTCCAATAACAAACAGAGGGGTATCAGTGGCAAAAGCTCAATGCCCAAAGATGAAACAAACGAGTATTTAATAAAGTTAGCTGCAGACCCAGAGTCAACTAGGGCCTGGCCAGAAACAGATCTGTCCCCAGATGTCAAAGACACAGATAACAACTAGAGATGAGCGAACAGTGTTCTATCGAACTCATGTTCGATCGGATATTAGGCTGTTCGGCATGTTCGAATCGAATCGAACACCGCGTGGTAAAGTGCGCCATTACTCGATTCCCCTCCCACCTTCCCTGGCGCCTTTTTTGCTCCAATAACAGCGCAGGGTAGGTGGGACAGGAACTACGACACCGGTGACGTTGAGAAAAGTAGGCAAAACCCATTGGCTGCCGAAAACATGTGACCTCTAATTTAAAAGAACAGCGCCGCCCAGGTTCGCGTCATTCTGAGCTTGCAATTCACCGAGGACGGAGGTTTCCGTCCAGCTAGCTAGGGCTTAGATTCTGGGTAGGCAGGGACAGGCTAGGATAGGAAGGAGAAGACAACCACAACAGCTCTTGTAAGAGCTAAATTCCAGGGAGAAGCTTGTCAGTGTAACGTGGCACTGACGGGCTCAATCGCCGCAACCCAGCTTTCCCAGGATCCTGAATGGAATACACTGTCAGTGTATTCCCGTATACCCGATATATACCCCGATACCCGTTCCAACGGTGTGCCCCCCCACCTTCACCCCAGAAATACCCTGCAAGTCCCCTAGCAATAGAATTGGGGCTATATACACCCACAATTTTTACTACTGGTATACAGTGCCATTGTCTGACTGGGAATTCAAAGAATATATTGGGAATACAAATACCCTCATTTCTTGCTACTGCCATATAGTGCCAGTGTCTGACTGGGAATTCAAAGAATATATTGGGGTTACGTGCACCCACAATTTTTACTACTGGTATACAGTGCCATTGTCTGACTGGGAATTCAAAGAATATATTGGGAATACAAATACCCTCATTTCTTGCTACTGCCATATAGTGCCAGTGTCTGACTGGGAATTCAAAGAATATATTGGGGTTACGTGCACCCACAATTTTTACTACTGGTATACAGTGCCATTGTCTGACTGGGAATTCAAAGAATATATTGGGAATACAAATACCCTCATTTCTTGCTACTGCCATATAGTGCCAGTGTCTGACTGGGAATTCAAAGAATATATTGGGGTTACGTGCACCCACAATTTTTACTACTGGTATACAGTGCCATTGTCTGACTGGGAATTCAAAGAATATATTGGGAATACAAATACCCTCATTTCTTGCTACTGCCATATAGTGCCAGTTTCTGACTGGTAATTCAAAGAATATATTGGGGTTACGTGCACCCACAATTTTTACTACTGGTATACAGTGCCATTGTCTGACTGGGAATTCAAAGAATATATTGGGAATACAAATACCCTCATTTCTTGCTACTGCCATATAGTGCCAGTGTCTGACTGGGAATTCAAAGAATATATTGGGGTTACGTGCACCCACAATTTTTACTACTGGTATACAGTGCCATTGTCTGACTGGGAATTCAAAGAATATATTGGGAATACAAATACCCTCATTTCTTGCTACTGCCATATAGTGCCAGTGTCTGACTGGGAATTCAAAGAATATATTGGGGTTACGTGCACCCACAATTTTTACTACTGGTATACAGTGCCATTGTCTGACTGGGAATTCAAAGAATATATTGGGAATACAAATACCCTCATTTCTTGCTACTGCCATATAGTGCCAGTTTCTGACTGGTAATTCAAAGAATATATTGGGGTTACGTGCACCCACAATTTTTACTACTGGTATACAGTGCCATTGTCTGACTGGGAATTCAAAGAATATATTGGGAATACAAATACCCTCATTTCTTGCTACTGCCATATAGTGCCAGTGTCTGACTGGGAATTCAAAGAATATATTGGGGTTACGTGCACCCACAATTTTTACTACTGGTATACAGTGCCATTGTCTGACTGGGAATTCAAAGAATATATTGGGAATACAAATACCCTCATTTCTTGCTACTGCCATATAGTGCCAGTGTCTGACTGGGAATTCAAAGAATATATTGGGGTTACGTGCACCCACAATTTTTACTACTGGTATACAGTGCCATTGTCTGACTGGGAATTCAAAGAATATATTGGGAATACAAATACCCTCATTTCTTGCTACTGCCATATAGTGCCAGTGTCTGACTGGGAATTCAAAGAATATATTGGGGTTACGTGCACCCACAATTTTTACTACTGGTATACAGTGCCATTGTCTGACTGGGAATTCAAAGAATATATTGGGAATACAAATACCCTCATTTCTTGCTACTGCCATATAGTGCCAGTGTCTGACTGGGAATTCAAAGAATATATTGGGGTTACGTGCACCCACAATTTTTACTACTGGTATACAGTGCCATTGTCTGACTGGGAATTCAAAGAATATATTGGGAATACAAATACCCTCATTTCTTGCTACTGCCATATAGTGCCAGTGTCTGACTGGGAATTCAAAGAATATATTGGGGTTACGTGCACCCACAATTTTTACTACTGGTATACAGTGCCATTGTCTGACTGGGAATTCAAAGAATATATTGGGAATACAAATACCCTCATTTCTTGCTACTGCCATATAGTGCCAGTGTCTGACTGGGAATTCAAAGAATATATTGGGGTTACGTGCACCCACAATTTTTACTACTGGTATACAGTGCCATTGTCTGACTGGGAATTCAAAGAATATATTGGGAATACAAATACCCTCATTTCTTGCTACTGCCATATAGTGCCAGTGTCTGACTGGGAATTCAAAGAATATATTGGGGTTACGTGCACCCACAATTTTTACTACTGGTATACAGTGCCATTGTCTGACTGGGAATTCAAAGAATATATTGGGAATACAAATACCCTCATTTCTTGCTACTGCCATATAGTGCCAGTGTCTGACTGGGAATTCAAAGAATATATTGGGGTTACGTGCACCCACAATTTTTACTACTGGTATACAGTGCCATTGTCTGACTGGGAATTCAAAGAATATATTGGGGTTATAAATACCCTCATTTCTTGCTACTGCCATATAGTGCCAGTGTCTGACTGGGAATTCAAAGAATATATTGGGGTTACGTGCACCCACAATTTTTACTACTGGTATACAGTGCCATTGTCTGACTGGGAATTCAAAGAATATATTGGGAATACAAATACCCTCATTTCTTGCTACTGCCATATAGTACCAGTGTCTGACTGGGAATTCAAAGAATATATTGGGGTTACGTGCACCCACAATTTTTACTACTGGTATACAGTGCCATTGTCTGACTGGGAATTCAAAGAATATATTGGGAATACAAATACCCTCATTTCTTGCTACTGCCATATAGTGCCAGTTTCTGACTGGTAATTCAAAGAATATATTGGGGTTACGTGCACCCACAATTTTTACTACTGGTATACAGTGCCATTGTCTGACTGGGAATTCAAAGAATATATTGGGAATACAAATACCCTCATTTCTTGCTACTGCCATATAGTGCCAGTGTCTGACTGGGAATTCAAAGAATATATTGGGGTTACGTGCACCCACAATTTTTACTACTGGTATACAGTGCCATTGTCTGACTGGGAATTCAAAGAATATATTGGGAATACAAATACCCTCATTTCTTGCTACTGCCATATAGTGCCAGTTTCTGACTGGTAATTCAAAGAATATATTGTGGTTACGTGCACCCACAATTTTTACTACTGGTATACAGTGCCATTGTCTGACTGGGAATTCAAAGAATATATTGGGAATACAAATACCCTCATTTCTTGCTACTGCCATATAGTGCCAGTTTCTGACTGGTAATTCAAAGAATATATTGTGGTTACGTGCACCCACAATTTTTACTACTGGTATACAGTGCCATTGTCTGACTGGGAATTCAAAGAATATATTGGGAATACAAATACCCTCATTTCTTGCTACTGCCATATAGTGCCAGTGTCTGACTGGGAATTCAAAGAATATATTGGGAATACAAATACCCTCATTTCTTGCTACTGCCATATAGTGCCAGTTTCTGACTGGTAATTCAAAGAATATATTGGGGTTACGTGCACCCACAATTTTTACTACTGGTATACAGTGCCAATTTCTAACTAGGAATTCAAAATGCGCAAGGCTCCCGGAAAGGGACGTGGACGAGGCCGTGGGCGAGGTCGGGGGAATGGTTCTGGGGAGCAAGGTAGCAGTGAAGCCACAGGGCGTCCCGTGCCTACTCCTGTGGGGCAGCAAGCATTGCGCCACTCCACAGTGCCAGGGTTGCTTGCCACATTAACTAAACTGCAGGGTACAAACCTTAGTAGGCCCGAGAACCAGGAACAGGTCTTGCAATGGCTGTCAGAGAACGCTTACAGCACATTGTCCAGCAGCCAGTCAGACTCTGCCTCCTCTCCTCCTATTACCCAACAGTCTTGTCTTCCTTCCTCCCAAAATTCCGAAGCTTTACAGAACAATAACCCAAACTGTCCCTGCTCCCCAGAGCTGTTCTCCGCTCCTTTCATTGTCCCTCAACCTGCCTCTCCACGTCACGATTCCACGAACCTAACAGAGGAGCATCTGTGTCCAGATGCTCAAACACTAGAGTCTCCTCCATCTCCGTTCGATTTGGTGGTGGATGACCAGCAACCCACCCTCATCGACGATGATGTGACGCAGTTGCCGTCAGGGCATCCAGTTGACCGGCGCATTGTGCGGGAGGAGGAGATGAGACAGGAGTTGGAAGAGGAAGTGGTGGATGATGAGGACACTGACCCGACCTGGACAGGGGGGATGTCAAGCGGGGAAAGTAGTGTGGATGTTGAGGCAGGTGCAGCACCAAAAAGGGTAGCTAGAGGCAGAGGCAGAGGTCAGCAGCTTAGGCGAAGCCAGGCCACACCCGGAATCTCCCAAGATGTTCCAGTTCGTACCCAGCCCCGAAAAACTCCCACCTCGAGGGCACGTTTCTCGAAGGTGTGGAGTTTTTTCAAGGAATGCGCCGAGGACAGATATAGTGTTGTCTGCACAATTTGCCTCTCGAAATTGATTAGGGGCTCTGAGAAGAGCAACCTGTCCACCACTTCAATGCGCCGTCATTTGGAATCCAAGCACTGGAATCAGTGGCAGGCAGCAACGGCAGGACAAAGGCCGCCTGCCGTTCACGCCACTGCCACTGCCTCTGCCACTGCCTCTGCCTCTGCCACTGCCACTGCTGACTGTGCTGGCGATGCACTCCAGAGGACGAGCCAGGACACCACTTCATCTGCCTCCGCCACTTTGTTGACTTCTACCTCATCCTCCCCTGGTCCTGTCTTATCTCCTTCTCCTGCACCATCAAAGGCACCATCAGGCGTTTCTTTACAACAACCCACCATCTCTCAGACATTGGAGCGGCGGCAGAAATACACTGCTAACCACCCACACGCGCAAGCCTTGAACGCCAACATCGCTAAACTGCTGGCCCAGGAGATGTTGGCGTTCCGGCTTGTTGAAACTCCCGCCTTCCTGGACCTGATGGCAACTGCGGCACCTCGCTATGCCGTCCCTAGCCGTCACTACTTCTCCTGGTGTGCCGTCCCCGCCTTGCACCAGCACGTGTCACTCAACATCAGGCGGGCCCTTAGTTCCGCGCTTTGCACAAAGGTCCACTTGACCACCGACGCGTGGACAAGTGCATGCGGACAGGGACGCTACATTTCACTGACGGCACACTGGGTGAATGTAGTTGAGGCTGGGACTGCTTCCCAAACTGGCCCGGTGTACCTCGTCTCCCCGCCTAACATTCCTGGCAGGGACACGAGAAGAACACCCCCCTCCTCCTCCTCCTCTACCGCCTCCTCCTCCGCCACCGCCTCCTCCTCCGCTGTTAGATTGACCCCAGCTACGAGTTGGAAACGTTGCAGCACTGGCGTTGGTAGACGTCAGCAGGCTGTGCTGAAGCTGATCAGCTTGGGGGACAGACAGCACACTGCCTCCGAGGTGAGGGATGCCCTCCTCGATGAGACGGCAATATGGTTTGAGCCGCTGCACCTGGGCCCAGGCATGGTCGTTTGTGATAACGGCCGGAACCTGGTAGCAGCTCTGGAGCTTGCCGGACTCCAACATGTTCCATGCCTGGCCCACGTCTTCAACCTAGTGGTGCAACGTTTCCTAAAGAGCTACCCCAATGTTCCAGAGCTACTGGTGAAAGTGCGGCGCATGTGCGCCCACTTTCGCAAGTCGACAGTAGCCGCTGCTAGCTTAAAATCTCTCCAGCAACGCCTGCATGTGCCACAACACCGGCTTTTGTGCGACGTCCCCACACGCTGGAACTCAACGTTTCAGATGTTGAATAGAGTGGTTGAGCAGCAGAGACCTTTGATGGAATACCAGCTACAAAACCCTAGGGTGCCACAAAGTCAGCTGCCTCAGTTTCACATCCATGAGTGGCCATGGATGAGAGACCTTTGTGACATCCTACGGGTCTTTGAGGAGTCCACAAGGAGGGTGAGCTCTGAGGATGCGATGGTGAGCCTTACAATCCCGCTCTTGTGTGTTCTGAGAGAATCCCTGATTGACATCAGGGATAACTCAGATCACACAGAGGAGTTAGGGATAGCATCCGATCCGTCACAGCTGGAGAGTAGGTCCACACATCTGTCCGCTTCACTGCGTTTAATGGAGGAGGAGGAGGAGGAGGAGGAGGAAGAAGAGTTGTCCGATGATGTGATGGTGATACAGGAGGCTTCCGGGCAACTTCGAATCGTCCCATTGTTGCAGCGCGGATGGGTAGACATGGAGGATGAGGAGGAAATGGAGATTGAACTTTCCGGTGGGGCCAGAGGAGTCATGCCAACTAACACTGTGGCAGACATGGCTGAGTTCATGTTGGGGTGCTTTACAACCGACAAGCGTATTGTCAAAATCATGGAGGACAACCAGTACTGGATCTTTGCTATCCTTGACCCCCGGTATAAAAACAACATCTCGTCTTTTATTCCGGTAGAGGGGAGGGCCAATCGCATCAATACTTGCCACAGGCAATTGGTGCAGAATATGATGGAGATGTTTCCAGCATGTGACGTTGGCGGCAGGGAGGGCAGTTCCTCCAGTAGGCAACCAAGTTCTCACCGGTCCACACAAACGAGGGGCACACTGTCTAAGGTCTGGGACACCTTGATGGCACCCCCTCGCCAAAGTGCCGCCACGGAGGGTCCTAGTGTCACCAGGCGTGAGAAGTATAGGCGCATGTTGCGGGAATACCTTTCCGACCACAGCCCTGTCCTCTCCGACCCCTCTGCGCCCTACACGTATTGGGTGTCGAAGTTGGACCTGTGGCTTGAACTTGCCCTATATGCCTTGGAGGTGCTGTCCTGTCCTGCCGCCAGCGTCCTATCTGAGAGGGTGTTCAGTGCAGCCGGTGGCATCATCACTGACAAGCGCACCCGTCTGTCAGCTGAGAGTGCCGACCGGCTCACTTTGATAAAAATGAACCACCACTGGGTAGAGCCGTCATTTTTGTGCCCACCTGTGTAAAGCACCCCAACATGAAACTCCATGTCTGTACTCAACCTCTCCAATTCCTCCGCATCCTCATACTCATCCACCATAAGCGTTGCACAATTCTGCTAATACTAGGCTCCCTCCACCCTGATTTCCCCCAACTCTGCTGGTTAGAGGCTCCCTCCACCCTGATTTCCACCAACTCTGCTGGTTAGAGGCTCCCTCCACCATGAATTGGTCCAAACTGGGCTGTTTAGCGGCTCCCTCCACCATGAATTGGTCCAAACTGGGGTTTTTAGAGGCTCCCTCCACCATGAATTGGTCCAAACTGGGGTTTTTAGAGGCTCCCTCCACCATGAATTGGTCCAAACTGGGGGTTTTTAGAGGCTCCCTCCACCATGAATTTGCCCAAACTGGGCTGTTTAGAGGCTCCCTCCACCATGAATTGGTCCAAACTGGGCTGGTTAGAGGCTCCCTCCACCATGAATTGGTCCAAACTGGGTTTTTTAGAGGCTCCCTCCACCATGAATTGGTCCAAACTTGGCTGTTTAGAGGCTCCCTCCACCATGAATTGGTCCAAACTGGGGTTTTTAGAGGCTCCCTCCACCATGAATTGGTCCAAACTTGGCTGTTTAGAGGCTCCCTCCACCATTAATTGGTCCAAACTGGGCTGGTTAGAGGCTCCCTCCACCATGAATTGGTCCAAACTGGGTTTTTTAGAGGCTCCCTCCACCATGAATTTGCCCAAACTGGGCTGTTTAGAGGCTCCCTCCACCATGAATTGGTCCAAACTGGGCTGTTTAGAGGCTCCCTCCACCATGAATTTGCCCAAACTGGGCTGTTTAGAGGCTCCCTCCACCATGAATTGGTCCAAACTGGGCTGTTTAGAGGCTCCCTCCACCATTAATTGGTCCAAACTGGGCTGGTTAGAGGCTCCCTCCACCATGAATTTCCCAAAACTTGGCTGTTTAGAGGCTCCCTCCACCATGAATTGGTCCAAACTGGGCTGTTTAGAGGCTCCCTCCACCATGAATTTGCCCAAACTGGGCTGTTTAGAGGCTCCCTCCACCATGAATTGGTCCAAACTGGGTTTTTTAGAGGCTCCCTCCACCATGAATTGGTCCAAACTGGGCTGTTTAGAGGCTCCCTCCACCATGAATTTGCCCAAACTGGGCTGTTTAGCGGCTCCCTCCACCATTAATTGGTCCAAACTGGGCTGGTTAGAGGCTCCCTCCACCATGAATTTGCCCAAACTGGGCTGTTTAGAGGCTCCCTCCACCATGAATTTGCCCAAACTGGGCTGGTTAGAGGCTCCCTCCACCATGAATTGGTCCAAACTGGGTTTTTTAGAGGATCCCTCCACCATGAATTTGCCCAAACTGGGCTGTTTAGAGGCTCCCTCCACCATGAATTGGTCCAAACTGGGCTGTTTAGAGGCTCCCTCCACCATTAATTGGTCCAAACTGGGCTGGTTAGAGGCTCCCTCCACCATGAATTTCCCAAAACTTGGCTGTTTAGAGGCTCCCTCCACCATTAATTGGTCCAAACTGGGCTGGTTAGAGGCTCCCTCCACCATGAATTTGCCCAAACTGGGCTGTTTAGAGGCTCCCTCCACCATGAATTGGTCCAAACTGGGTTTTTTAGAGGCTCCCTCCACCATGAATTGGTCCAAACTGGGCTGTTTAGAGGCTCCCTCCACCATGAATTTGCCCAAACTGGGCTGTTTAGCGGCTCCCTCCACCATTAATTGGTCCAAACTGGGCTGGTTAGAGGCTCCCTCCACCATGAATTTGCCCAAACTGGGCTGTTTAGAGGCTCCCTCCACCATGAATTTGCCCAAACTGGGCTGGTTAGAGGCTCCCTCCACCATGAATTGGTCCAAACTGGGGTTTTTAGAGGCTCCCTCCACCATGAATTGGTCCAAACTTGGCTGTTTAGAGGCTCCCTCCACCATGAATTGGTCCAAACTGGGGTGGTTAGAGGCTCCCTCCACCATTAATTGGTCCAAACTGGGCTGGTTAGAGGCTCCCTCCACCATGAATTTCCCAAAACTTGGCTGTTTAGAGGCTCCCTCCACCATTAATTGGTCCAAACTGGGCTGGTTAGAGGCTCCCTCCACCATGAATTTGCCCAAACTGGGCTGTTTAGAGGCTCCCTCCACCATGAATTGGTCCAAACTGGGTTTTTTAGAGGCTCCCTCCACCATGAATTGGTCCAAACTGGGCTGTTTAGAGGCTCCCTCCACCATGAATTTGCCCAAACTGGGCTGTTTAGCGGCTCCCTCCACCATTAATTGGTCCAAACTGGGCTGGTTAGAGGCTCCCTCCACCATGAATTTGCCCAAACTGGGCTGTTTAGAGGCTCCCTCCACCATGAATTTGCCCAAACTGGGCTGGTTAGAGGCTCCCTCCACCATGAATTGGTCCAAACTGGGGTTTTTAGAGGCTCCCTCCACCATGAATTGGTCCAAACTTGGCTGTTTAGAGGCTCCCTCCACCATGAATTGGTCCAAACTGGGGTGGTTAGAGGCTCCCTCCACCATTAATTGGTCCAAACTGGGCTGGTTAGAGGCTCCCTCCACCATTAATTGGTCCAAACTGGGCTGGTTAGAGGCTCCCTCCACCATTAATTGGTCCAAACTGGGCTGGTTAGAGGCTCCCTCCACCATGAATTTGCCCAAACTGGGCTGTTTAGAGGCTCCCTCCACCATGAATTGGTCCAAACTGGGTTTTTTAGAGGCTCCCTCCACCATGAATTGGTCCAAACTGGGCTGTTTAGAGGCTCCCTCCACCATGAATTTGCCCAAACTGGGCTGTTTAGCGGCTCCCTCCACAATTAATTGGTCCAAACTGGGCTGGTTAGAGGCTCCCTCCACCATGAATTTGCCCAAACTGGGCTGGTTAGAGGCTCCCTCCACCATGAATTTGCCCAAACTGGGCTGTTTAGAGGCTCCCTCCACCATGAATTGGTCCAAACTGGGTTTTTTAGAGGCTCCCTCCACCATGAATTGGTCCAAACTGGGCTGTTTAGAGGCTCCCTCCACCATGAATTTGCCCAAACTGGGCTGTTTAGCGGCTCCCTCCACCATTAATTGGTCCAAACTGGGCTGGTTAGAGGCTCCCTCCACCATGAATTTGCCCAAACTGGGCTGTTTAGAGGCTCCCTCCACCATGAATTTGCCCAAACTGGGCTGGTTAGAGGCTCCCTCCACCATGAATTGGTCCAAACTGGGGTTTTTAGAGGCTCCCTCCACCATGAATTGGTCCAAACTTGGCTGTTTAGAGGCTCCCTCCACCATGAATTGGTCCAAACTGGGGTGGTTAGAGGCTCCCTCCACCATTAATTGGTCCAAACTGGGCTGGTTAGAGGCTCCCTCCACCATTAATTGGTCCAAACTGGGCTGGTTAGAGGCTCCCTCCACCATTAATTGGTCCAAACTGGGCTGGTTAGAGGCTCCCTCCACCATGAATTGGTCCAAACTGGGGTTTTTAGAGGCTCCCTCCACCATGAATTGGTCCAAACTTGGCTGTTTAGAGGCTCCCTCCACCATTAATTGGTCCAAACTGGGCTGGTTAGAGGCTCCCTCCACCATGAATTGGTCCAAACTGGGTTTTTTTGAGGCTCCCTCCACCATGAATTGGTCCAAACTGGGGTTTTTAGAGGCTCCCTCCACCATGAATTGGTCCAAACTGGGCTGTTTAGCGGCTCCCTCCACCATTAATTGGTCCAAACTGGGCTGGTTAGAGGCTCCCTCCACCATGAATTTGCCCAAACTGGGCTGTTTAGAGGCTCCCTCCACCATGAATTTGCCCAAACTGGGCTGGTTAGAGGCTCCCTCCACCATGAATTGGTCCAAACTGGGGTTTTTAGAGGCTCCCTCCACCATGAATTGGTCCAAACTTGGCTGTTTAGAGGCTCCCTCCACCATTAATTGGTCCAAACTGGGCTGGTTAGAGGCTCCCTCCACCATGAATTGGTCCAAACTGGGTTTTTTAGAGGCTCCCTCCACCATGAATTTGCCCAAACTGGGCTGTTTAGAGGCTCCCTCCACCATGAATTGGTCCAAACTGGGCTGTTTAGAGGCTCCCTCCACCATGAATTTGCCCAAACTGGGCTGTTTAGAGGCTCCCTCCACCATGAATTGGTCCAAACTTGGCTGTTTAGAGGCTCCCTCCACCATGAATTGGTCCAAACTGGGCTGTTTAGAGGCTCCCTCCACCATGAATTTGCCCAAACTGGGCTGTTTAGAGGCTCCCTCCACCATGAATTGGTCCAAACTGGGCTGGTTAGAGGCTCCCTCCACCATGAATTTGCCCAAACTGGGCTGTTTAGAGGCTCCCTCCACCATGAATTTGCCCAAACTGGGCTGGTTAGAGGCTCCCTCCACCATGAATTGGTCCAAACTGGGTTTTTTAGAGGCTCCCTCCACCATGAATTTGCCCAAACTGGGCTGTTTAGAGGCTCCCTCCACCATGAATTGGTCCAAACTGGGCTGTTTAGAGGCTCCCTCCACCATTAATTGGTCCAAACTGGGCTGGTTAGAGGCTCCCTCCACCATGAATTTGCCCAAACTGGGCTGTTTAGAGGCTCCCTCCATCATTAATTGGTCCAAACTGGGCTGGTTAGAGGCTCCCTCCACCATGAATTTGCCCAAACTGGGCTGTTTAGAGGCTCCCTCCACCATGAATTGGTCCAAACTGGGTTTTTTAGAGGCTCCCTCCACCATGAATTGGTCCAAACTGGGCTGTTTAGAGGCTCCCTCCACCATGAATTTGCCCAAACTGGGCTGTTTAGCGGCTCCCTCCACCATTAATTGGTCCAAACTGGGCTGGTTAGAGGCTCCCTCCACCATGAATTTGCCCAAACTGGGCTGTTTAGAGGCTCCCTCCACCATGAATTGGTCCAAACTGGGCTGTTTAGAGGCTCCCTCCACCATTAATTGGTCCAAACTGGGCTGGTTAGAGGCTCCCTCCACCATGAATTTCCCAAAACTTGGCTGTTTAGAGGCTCCCTCCACCATTAATTGGTCCAAACTGGGCTGGTTAGAGGCTCCCTCCACCATGAATTTGCCCAAACTGGGCTGTTTAGAGGCTCCCTCCACCATGAATTGGTCCAAACTGGGTTTTTTAGAGGCTCCCTCCACCATGAATTGGTCCAAACTGGGCTGTTTAGAGGCTCCCTCCACCATGAATTTGCCCAAACTGGGCTGTTTAGCGGCTCCCTCCACCATTAATTGGTCCAAACTGGGCTGGTTAGAGGCTCCCTCCACCATGAATTTGCCCAAACTGGGCTGTTTAGAGGCTCCCTCCACCATGAATTTGCCCAAACTGGGCTGGTTAGAGGCTCCCTCCACCATGAATTGGTCCAAACTGGGGTTTTTAGAGGCTCCCTCCACCATGAATTGGTCCAAACTTGGCTGTTTAGAGGCTCCCTCCACCATGAATTGGTCCAAACTGGGGTGGTTAGAGGCTCCCTCCACCATTAATTGGTCCAAACTGGGCTGGTTAGAGGCTCCCTCCACCATTAATTGGTCCAAACTGGGCTGGTTAGAGGCTCCCTCCACCATTAATTGGTCCAAACTGGGCTGGTTAGAGGCTCCCTCCACCATGAATTTGCCCAAACTGGGCTGTTTAGAGGCTCCCTCCACCATGAATTGGTCCAAACTGGGTTTTTTAGAGGCTCCCTCCACCATGAATTGGTCCAAACTGGGCTGTTTAGAGGCTCCCTCCACCATGAATTTGCCCAAACTGGGCTGTTTAGCGGCTCCCTCCACCATTAATTGGTCCAAACTGGGCTGGTTAGAGGCTCCCTCCACCATGAATTTGCCCAAACTGGGCTGGTTAGAGGCTCCCTCCACCATGAATTTGCCCAAACTGGGCTGTTTAGAGGCTCCCTCCACCATGAATTGGTCCAAACTGGGTTTTGTAGAGGCTCCCTCCACCATGAATTGGTCCAAACTGGGCTGTTTAGAGGCTCCCTCCACCATGAATTTGCCCAAACTGGGCTGTTTAGCGGCTCCCTCCACCATTAATTGGTCCAAACTGGGCTGGTTAGAGGCTCCCTCCACCATGAATTTGCCCAAACTGGGCTGTTTAGAGGCTCCCTCCACCATGAATTTGCCCAAACTGGGCTGGTTAGAGGCTCCCTCCACCATGAATTGGTCCAAACTGGGGTTTTTAGAGGCTCCCTCCACCATGAATTGGTCCAAACTTGGCTGTTTAGAGGCTCCCTCCACCATGAATTGGTCCAAACTGGGGTGGTTAGAGGCTCCCTCCACCATTAATTGGTCCAAACTGGGCTGGTTAGAGGCTCCCTCCACCATTAATTGGTCCAAACTGGGCTGGTTAGAGGCTCCCTCCACCATTAATTGGTCCAAACTGGGCTGGTTAGAGGCTCCCTCCACCATGAATTGGTCCAAACTGGGGTTTTTAAAGGCTCCCTCCACCATGAATTGGTCCAAACTTGGCTGTTTAGAGGCTCCCTCCACCATTAATTGGTCCAAACTGGGCTGGTTAGAGGCTCCCTCCACCATGAATTGGTCCAAACTGGGTTTTTTAGAGGCTCCCTCCACCATGAATTGGTCCAAACTGGGGTTTTTAGAGGCTCCCTCCACCATGAATTGGTCCAAACTGGGCTGTTTAGCGGCTCCCTCCACCATTAATTGGTCCAAACTGGGCTGGTTAGAGGCTCCCTCCACCATGAATTTGCCCAAACTGGGCTGTTTAGAGGCTCCCTCCACCATGAATTTGCCCAAACTGGGCTGGTTAGAGGCTCCCTCCACCATGAATTGGTCCAAACTGGGGTTTTTAGAGGCTCCCTCCACCATGAATTGGTCCAAACTTGGCTGTTTAGAGGCTCCCTCCACCATTAATTGGTCCAAACTGGGCTGGTTAGAGGCTCCCTCCACCATGAATTGGTCCAAACTGGGTTTTTTAGAGGCTCCCTCCACCATGAATTTGCCCAAACTGGGCTGTTTAGAGGCTCCCTCCACCATGAATTGGTCCAAACTGGGCTGTTTAGAGGCTCCCTCCACCATGAATTTGCCCAAACTGGGCTGTTTAGAGGCTCCCTCCACCATGAATTGGTCCAAACTGGGCTGTTTAGAGGCTCCCTCCACCATTAATTGGTCCAAACTGGGCTGGTTAGAGGCTCCCTCCACCATGAATTTCCCAAAACTTGGCTGTTTAGAGGCTCCCTCCACCATGAATTGGTCCAAACTGGGCTGTTTAGAGGCTCCCTCCACCATGAATTTGCCCAAACTGGGCTGTTTAGAGGCTCCCTCCACCATGAATTGGTCCAAACTGGGTTTTTTAGAGGCTCCCTCCACCATGAATTTGCCCAAACTGGGCTGTTTAGAGGCTCCCTCCACCATGAATTGGTCCAAACTGGGCTGTTTAGAGGCTCCCTCCACCATGAATTTGCCTAAACTGGGCTGTTTAGAGGCTCCCTCCACCATGAATTGGTCCAAACTGGGCTGTTTAGAGGCTCCCTCCACCATTAATTGGTCCAAACTGGGCTGGTTAGAGGCTCCCTCCACCATGAATTTCCCAAAACTTGGCTGTTTAGAGGCTCCCTCCACCATGAATTGGTCCAAACTGGGCTGTTTAGAGGCTCCCTCCACCATGAATTTGCCCAAACTGGGCTGTTTAGAGGCTCCGTCCACCATGAATTGGTCCAAACTGGGTTTTTTAGAGGCTCCCTCCACCATGAATTGGTCCAAACTGGGCTGTTTAGAGGCTCCCTCCACCATGAATTTGCCCAAACTGGGCTGTTTAGCGGCTCCCTCCACCATTAATTGGTCCAAACTGGGCTGGTTAGAGGCTCCCTCCACCATGAATTTGCCCAAACTGGGCTGTTTAGAGGCTCCCTCCACCATGAATTGGTCCAAACTGGGCTGTTTAGAGGCTCCCTCCACCATGAATTTGCCCAAACTGGGCTGTTTAGAGGCTCCCTCCACCATGAATTGGTCCAAACTGGGCTGTTTAGAGGCTCCCTCCACCATTAATTGGTCCAAACTGGGCTGGTTAGAGGCTCCCTCCACCATGAATTTCCCAAAACTTGGCTGTTTAGAGGCTCCCTCCACCATGAATTGGTCCAAACTGGGCTGTTTAGAGGCTCCCTCCACCATGAATTTGCCCAAACTGGGCTGGTTAGAGGCTCCCTCCACCATGAATTGGTCCAAACTGGGTTTTTTAGAGGCTCCCTCCACCATGAATTTGCCCAAACTGGGCTGTTTAGAGGCTCCCTCCACCATGAATTGGTCCAAACTGGGCTGTTTAGAGGCTCCCTCCACCATTAATTGGTCCAAACTGGGCTGGTTAGAGGCTCCCTCCACCATGAATTTCCCAAAACTTGGCTGTTTAGAGGCTCCCTCCACCATTAATTGGTCCAAACTGGGCTGGTTAGAGGCTCCCTCCACCATGAATTTGCCCAAACTGGGCTGTTTAGAGGCTCCCTCCACCATGAATTGGTCCAAACTGGGTTTTTTAGAGGCTCCCTCCACCATGAATTGGTCCAAACTGGGCTGTTTAGAGGCTCCCTCCACCATGAATTTGCCCAAACTGGGCTGTTAGCGGCTCCCTCCACCATTAATTGGTCCAAACTGGGCTGGTTAGAGGCTCCCTCCACCATGAATTTGCCCAAACTGGGCTGTTTAGAGGCTCCCTCCACCATGAATTGGTCCAAACTGGGCTGTTTAGAGGCTCCCTCCACCATTAATTGGTCCAAACTGGGCTGGTTAGAGGCTCCCTCCACCATGAATTTCCCAAAACTTGGCTGTTTAGAGGCTCCCTCCACCATTAATTGGTCCAAACTGGGCTGGTTAGAGGCTCCCTCCACCATGAATTTGCCCAAACTGGGCTGTTTAGAGGCTCCCTCCACCATGAATTGGTCCAAACTGGGTTTTTTAGAGGCTCCCTCCACCATGAATTGGTCCAAACTGGGCTGTTTAGAGGCTCCCTCCACCATGAATTTGCCCAAACTGGGCTGTTTAGCGGCTCCCTCCACCATTAATTGGTCCAAACTGGGCTGGTTAGAGGCTCCCTCCACCATGAATTTGCCCAAACTGGGCTGTTTAGAGGCTCCCTCCACCATGAATTTGCCCAAACTGGGCTGGTTAGAGGCTCCCTCCACCATGAATTGGTCCAAACTGGGGTTTTTAGAGGCTCCCTCCACCATGAATTGGTCCAAACTTGGCTGTTTAGAGGCTCCCTCCACCATGAATTGGTCCAAACTGGGGTGGTTAGAGGCTCCCTCCACCATTAATTGGTCCAAACTGGGCTGGTTAGAGGCTCCCTCCACCATTAATTGGTCCAAACTGGGCTGGTTAGAGGCTCCCTCCACCATTAATTGGTCCAAACTGGGCTGGTTAGAGGCTCCCTCCACCATGAATTTGCCCAAACTGGGCTGTTTAGAGGCTCCCTCCACCATGAATTGGTCCAAACTGGGTTTTTTAGAGGCTCCCTCCACCATGAATTGGTCCAAACTGGGCTGTTTAGAGGCTCCCTCCACCATGAATTTGCCCAAACTGGGCTGTTTAGCGGCTCCCTCCACCATTAATTGGTCCAAACTGGGCTGGTTAGAGGCTCCCTCCACCATGAATTTGCCCAAACTGGGCTGGTTAGAGGCTCCCTCCACCATGAATTTGCCCAAACTGGGCTGTTTAGAGGCTCCCTCCACCATGAATTGGTCCAAACTGGGTTTTTTAGAGGCTCCCTCCACCATGAATTGGTCCAAACTGGGCTGTTTAGAGGCTCCCTCCACCATGAATTTGCCCAAACTGGGCTGTTTAGCGGCTCCCTCCACCATTAATTGGTCCAAACTGGGCTGGTTAGAGGCTCCCTCCACCATGAATTTGCCCAAACTGGGCTGTTTAGAGGCTCCCTCCACCATGAATTTGCCCAAACTGGGCTGGTTAGAGGCTCCCTCCACCATGAATTGGTCCAAACTGGCGTTTTTAGAGGCTCCCTCCACCATGAATTGGTCCAAACTTGGCTGTTTAGAGGCTCCCTCCACCATGAATTGGTCCAAACTGGGGTGGTTAGAGGCTCCCTCCACCATTAATTGGTCCAAACTGGGCTGGTTAGAGGCTCCCTCCACCATTAATTGGTCCAAACTGGGCTGGTTAGAGGCTCCCTCCACCATTAATTGGTCCAAACTGGGCTGGTTAGAGGCTCCCTCCACCATGAATTGGTCCAAACTGGGGTTTTTAGAGGCTCCCTCCACCATGAATTGGTCCAAACTTGGCTGTTTAGAGGCTCCCTCCACCATTAATTGGTCCAAACTGGGCTGGTTAGAGGCTCCCTCCACCATGAATTGGTCCAAACTGGGTTTTTTAGAGGCTCCCTCCACCATGAATTGGTCCAAACTGGGGTTTTTAGAGGCTCCCTCCACCATGAATTGGTCCAAACTGGGCTGTTTAGCGGCTCCCTCCACCATTAATTGGTCCAAACTGGGCTGGTTAGAGGCTCCCTCCACCATGAATTTGCCCAAACTGGGCTGTTTAGAGGCTCCCTCCACCATGAATTTGCCCAAACTGGGCTGGTTAGAGGCTCCCTCCACCATGAATTGGTCCAAACTGGGGTTTTTAGAGGCTCCCTCCACCATGAATTGGTCCAAACTTGGCTGTTTAGAGGCTCCCTCCACCATTAATTGGTCCAAACTGGGCTGGTTAGAGGCTCCCTCCACCATGAATTGGTCCAAACTGGGTTTTTTAGAGGCTCCCTCCAGCATGAATTTGCCCAAACTGGGCTGTTTAGAGGCTCCCTCCACCATGAATTGGTCCAAACTGGGCTGGTTAGAGGCTCCCTCCACCATGAATTTCCCAAAACTTGGCTGTTTAGAGGCTCCCTCCACCATTAATTGGTCCAAACTGGGCTGGTTAGAGGCTCCCTCCACCATGAATTTGCCCAAACTGGGCTGTTTAGAGGCTCCCTCCACCATGAATTGGTCCAAACTGGGTTTTTTAGAGGCTCCCTCCACCATGAATTGGTCCAAACTGGGCTGTTTAGAGGCTCCCTCCACCATGAATTTGCCCAAACTGGGCTGTTTAGCGGCTCCCTCCACCATTAATTGGTCCAAACTGGGCTGGTTAGAGGCTCCCTCCACCATGAATTTGCCCAAACTGGGCTGTTTAGAGGCTCCCTCCACCATGAATTTGCCCAAACTGGGCTGGTTAGAGGCTCCCTCCACCATGAATTGGTCCAAACTGGGGTTTTTAGAGGCTCCCTCCACCATGAATTGGTCCAAACTTGGCTGTTTAGAGGCTCCCTCCACCATGAATTGGTCCAAACTGGGGTGGTTAGAGGCTCCCTCCACCATTAATTGGTCCAAACTGGGCTGGTTAGAGGCTCCCTCCACCATTAATTGGTCCAAACTGGGCTGGTTAGAGGCTCCCTCCACCATTAATTGGTCCAAACTGGGCTGGTTAGAGGCTCCCTCCACCATTAATTGGTCCAAACTGGGCTGGTTAGAGGCTCCCTCCACCATGAATTTGCCCAAACTGGGCTGGTTAGAGGCTCCCTCCACCATGAATTGGTCCAAACTGGGTTTTTTAGAGGCTCCCTCCACCATGAATTTGCCCAAACTGGGCTGGTTAGAGGCTCCCTCCACCATGAATTGGTCCAAACTGGGTTTTTTAGAGGCTCCCTCCACCATGAATTTGCCCAAACTGGGCTGTTTAGAGGCTCCCTCCACCATGAATTGGTCCAAACTGGGTTTTTTAGAGGCTCCCTCCACCATGAATTGGTCCAAACTGGGCTGTTTAGAGGCTCCCTCCACCATGAATTTGCCCAAACTGGGCTGTTAGCGGCTCCCTCCACCATTAATTGGTCCAAACTGGGCTGGTTAGAGGCTCCCTCCACCATGAATTTGCCCAAACTGGGCTGTTTAGAGGCTCCCTCCACCATGAATTGGTCCAAACTGGGCTGTTTAGAGGCTCCCTCCACCATTAATTGGTCCAAACTGGGCTGGTTAGAGGCTCCCTCCACCATGAATTTCCCAAAACTTGGCTGTTTAGAGGCTCCCTCCACCATTAATTGGTCCAAACTGGGCTGGTTAGAGGCTCCCTCCACCATGAATTTGCCCAAACTGGGCTGTTTAGAGGCTCCCTCCACCATGAATTGGTCCAAACTGGGTTTTTTAGAGGCTCCCTCCACCATGAATTGGT